>NC_134274.1:64855870-65546286 GCF_031893055.1 Leptodactylus fuscus | reverse complement strand
TTCTGGCACGTGTCAGAATGTGAGCGCTCAAAACAGATCACATTCATTTCAATGGGTCATTACGGGCATATAACGTGCATAATTTTGCACGAGTAATTTTGCGGCCACAATTTTTTTTTTAATCGGATACTAAGTCGGGTATGCCGGACTTTGTGTCCGGTAAAATAAACGGTTTCGCCATGGAGAGCACAAAACACTCACAGGCACTCACGGCCAGACACTGTCTGCCAGGTTTTCGTCTTCTGTCGGCAAAAGAGGGAAACCTGAAAGCGGAGACCGGGGCGCAGAGGTGAACCCGCCGTTTGTGTCCGTTTTTGACTAATCCATTTTTTCCCCCTTCTTCATGCTGAGCAAACGCAGAAGGCAAAAAAAAAAAAAGGATTGCAAAACAGACACAAACTGATTTCTATCAGGGCTCGTTCACATCTGCGCTGGCACTCCGTACTTCAGGTTTCCGTTTCCTGCATAAAACAGAGCAGGAGACGGAAACCTGCAGGAGTCTTTCTCACCCATTCATTTGAATGGGTGAGAAAGCTGTCCAGCCGTGAGCGGCGGTGAGCGTTTTATGCTCTCCGCCGCGAAACCGGGTTTCATAATCCAGATACAGAGTCGGACATGCAGTACTCTGTGTCCGGATTAAAAAAAACGGTTTCGCGGCGGAGAGCATAAAACGCTCACCGCCGCTCACGGCCGGACCCGGTCTGAGCTTTCCGACTTCTGGCATGCAGAAGACGGAAACCGCTGAACGCAGGTGTGAACCTAGCATCAGTCTGTATTCCGTTTTCCATAGACCTCAATGTTAATAAAAACTGGAATCCTTATTTTTAGCATGTAGATTACTATTAAAACCCATTGAAATCAAAGGGTTTTAATCTGGACAGTTCAAAATCAGTTTTTGAAGATTTCAAAAACTGATTTCGAACAGTTTTGCCGAAAGCAGATGTGAACTGGGCCTGAGAAAAGCTCCATCAGAATCTCCCAATAATCTTTTAAATCTGTGAAATATTTTGAATTACTGATTTTTGCAACAAAATGATTTGTTCCTCGGATAACTGAGTGAATAAAAAGACTAATACAGACGATGAAACCTGACACAATGTTGTTGCTGCTCCAATAATGACTATAAATTCTTTTGTTGAATCCCATTGAAATTATTCATGAGAAAGCGGTGATTGGAAATATGACAAGAATTTGGCTCTTAGTATGGGCGACAGGTATCTGTAGACTACTTTGATTCTCCGTCCTGCAGTTTATTTCAAAGATTTATTTTCCAGTGCCAGTGTTTTACTTTGATGTGACGCTCTTAGTTGTTCCATATATTATTGGTCACCACAACATGCCATTATTGCCGGTAGTCAGGGTTTGATAACACGTACTGTGTGGAACTTCTCATGGGTAAAGGTGTGACTTGTGATGGTTCCACCTGGAATCCTCTTATGTCCATTTGGTAAGAATCGTGGGGAAATCTGGTTTCAGCACTCCATAAATGTGATCTTGCTGGCTGAAATGACTGTTGAGAAGCTGAATTTGCCATGACATCAATGTATGGATTGGGGACGACAAACACGTCTGACAAGGTCTGAAAAGAATAAACAATATTAGTAAATGTTTAAAGGAGTCTATCACCCATGCCATCCATTAAGCTATGGGAGCTACAGGGGGCATTCACTTTTCTAGTCATTGGCAAGTACACCCATCTATTGCTGGTGCCCGTCCCCTCTTCATTCACCATTCTTCATGTAGCTCAGCACTGAAATCTCGTGCTCCTGTGCTTAAAAGCGTATGCAAAATACAGGAGAGATTTCCGTGCTCAGCTACGTTGTTATCAGTGATGTGGGTGTGGTAGTGGCCTTTATTTGTTGTTTTTTTTGTTTGTTTTTACACATTGAGCATATATAAGGTCATAATAGACCTTGGAGGTGGTGGGGGGCTTTTAAACTTTTTTTTAATATATATTTCTTATTTCTCCTGGGGGGTAAAATGCAGCCTTACAGCTATTACTATTATCTGATCTAAGTCCTCTGAGACTAGGTCACATGACTGTGCGACCATTATGTATACAGTGATCAGGAAGGCAGAAAAGCTGGTTCCCCCTACGCCAAACAGCGGCACAATATGGGGTATTCCTGCCCCTGTGTACTGTTTAGGACAGGTGGAAAGAATTTAATAAACTAACGGAGTCCCCTCCCCCTCCCCTATAAGAGGCCAGAAAGACCTCCCCCCCCTCGTGTTTTTTTCTGTCCTGTGGACAGTGACAGGTGGGGGGGGAGAGCTTTCTGTCTCTCCCCTCCTAGTTTGCGTATTTTTACCTACCTGGGTGGTAGGTGTTGGGGAGAATAGGCGTCCTTTCTCTCCCTGCTGTGGGCGCACGGCGTCCTCTGCATTTCCTAGGAGCCCTTTGTCCGGCTCCCTGGGTGAAGTGGAACCTTTGTTCCACACCTTCATTTCCGGCGGAGGCTTCCGCCGGACTCACTCCGGCTCGGGCTGTCGCGCATGCGCCGTCCCGTCTTCAGGCTCGCGCGGCCGGCCCAAAATCTCGGGCAGACGAGCTTGTATCTGCTCGGGGGGGGGGGCATGGATCTGCTCCCCCCGGCTGCTATGACACCCCCCCCCTGGTTTTTCTCCTCTGGGGGGGGGGACCTGTATGGGGGGACTTGTATTGGGGGCGGGTGGAATTCAGAGGGGAGTCCCTCCCCTTCCTCCTCCTCCTCTCCGCCCCCTCTCTTATTTAAACAGGCAGGACCTTTTAGTCAGTGCTTGTCTGCAACCTGCATGCAAGCTCTGACTTCTCACAGTGTACTTGGGTTCTGTCTAAGCTCCCTGTTCACCTGCAAGGTTTGAAGGGCATGACTGATGTGGGGTGGGGGCACTGCTGTTGGGGGGAAAGGATTAATTTTGTCCTCCTTTCCTCTCCTAGATGTCATCTTCCTCCTCCACCCGGGAGTCCCCCAGGAAGAAAGCCACGTCCAAACGCTGACACCTGGCATGCAGAAAATGCGAAATCCCTCTACCCGACGGCTATGAGTACCAGTGCTGCCGCGGGTGCAGAGCCCCCCCGTCGGAAGAAACTTCTGTTCGGGACGTGGTGGGCTGGGTCAAGGAGTTCGTGGAGGACTCCATGAAGGAGATGAGAGCTTCCATCTCACAATTGGTTAAAAGACCGCGGCTGGAGTCTCCCCAGCTCTCCCAGCCCTCCCTCCCCCCTTTGGAGGAGTTGCAAATTATTGATGAGGTTTCTTCGGATGAGGAACCTGAGGAGCCTGTAAAGGCATTATTCCCGGTGGAGAAAATTCCCAAGCTCCTGAAGATCATACGGGCCAGAGATCCAAGTTCTGAGCCCACAGCGGAAAGCCCCACAGGATCCCTAAAATCCTTCAGGGCAGATCCGGAAATGACCAAAAGAATGGAAGCAGAGTGGAAGCGCCCAGAAAGAGCATTTAATGCCTCTAGAAGATTCAGGGCGTTGTTTCCAATTTCCGAGGCACAGCACAGCACCTGGGGTCTTCCGCCCAGAGTAGATATGGCAGTGGCCAAGCTGTCCAAATGCATAGCTGTACCTGCCGAGGATGGCTCCAATCTACAAGATCCTTTGGATCGTAGAACCGAGGGTTCCTTGAGACGGATCTACTCTGCCTCCTCGGCCCAGGCTTCGGTGGGCATAGCAGCTACGGAAGTGGTTACCAAGCTCCATTCCAGTGTAGCAGCCTTACACAGAGATACTGATGCTGGAGTCCACCGAGATGATTTACTGGGCTCCATCTCTGACATCGGGTTGATGGTAGATTTTTTGGCGGAGGCAGCATTCTACCAAGGCAAGCTGGCCGCCAGAGCAATGGCATTATCAACAGCGCTAGGCGTCCATTGTGGTTAAAACCTTGGCGTGTAGACAACGCCTCAAAATTTAACCTCTGCTCTCTTCCCTTTGAGCCGGGCAGGCTATTTGGTTCAGAATTGGACCGCATCATGGAAGGGCTCGCCGATTCCAAAGGGAAAAATCTCCCTCAACCCGCAGGAAGGGGACAACGGCCCTTTCGAGGCTATCGTCCATCCAGAGGAGCTACAAGAGGCCAGTTCCGCAGACACTCCGGTGACCAGGCAAGGAGCAGCGGTCGGGGCTCCTCCCAGGAAGCCAAGAAGGGTTTCTGACTATCCAGGCACTCCGCCCCGCGGGCCCGCGGTGGTAGGAGGTCGCTTTTCACTATTTTTTCCAGCTTGGTCTCAGCACATCAGAGACCCTTGGGTCCTTCAGATAGTACGTACTGGGTACAGAATAAGTTTTTCCAGCCACCCGCCAGACAAGTACGTGAGGACCCGCCCTCTTCAGGGCACAAAGCAACTTCATCTGGAAGAATCCGTACAGGAGTACGTGGACAAGGCTGCATTGGAACCGGTACCTACAAACGAACAGGGTCAGGGTGTTTATTCCCCTGTGTTCTTGGTCCCAAAATCTTCCGGAGGTTGGCGGATGATCATAGACCTCAGGTATCTAAACCAGTATATCTGCAGAGTCCGGTTCCGTATGGAGACCATCAGGTCAGTACTCCCCTTTCTGCAGCCAGGAGAGTTGTTCGTCACCCTAGACCTAAGGGACGCCTATCTCCATGTACCTATCTATGGCCCTCACAGAAGGTACCTCAGAATTGCTGTATACCTAAGCGGAAAGTTGTTTCATTTCCAATTCACGGCTCTCCCATTCGGTATATCCTCGGCCCCCCACACCTTCACCAAGGTAGTGGCCCCGGTCGTAGCCGCCCTGCGTCTCCAAGGGATATTCATTGTTCCTTATCTAGACGACTGGCTTTTAAAAGCTCAGTCAAGGGAGACTCTTGCCACACAGTTGGACATCACCGTGGCTTTCCTAACCAAGCTGGGCTGGCTAGTAAACTGGCAAAAGTCAGTGGTGGTTCCTTCCACTCAGATTCAATTTCTGGGGTTCAATTTAGATTCTCTCAGCATGATGATCTCCCTGCCCCCTCCTCGCAAGGAGAAGATTGGTCGAGCGGTAGATCACCTTACCCGAACCCGGAAGGTCACCATAAGGACGGCGATGAAGGTCCTAGGGCTCATGGCCGCGACCATCGAGGCAGTACCGTGGGCATTATGGCATATGCGCCCCCTACAGGCCGAGATCCTGAGAGAATGGAACCACAGTCCCTCGGGAATACAGAAGCCAATCCAGTTATCCATCAGGACCCGTCGATCACTGAATTGGTGGTCTTTTCTCAAGGACGGGAGGTCCACGGCCCAGACTTCCTGGACCCTGTTGACCACAGATGCCTCCCTCTCAGGCTGGGGAGCGCATCTGGGGGAGACCCTAGTCCAAGGAACTTGGAACCCGCTAGAAAGAGCCCACTCTTCCAACTGGCGCGAGCTGACGGCAATACATCGAGCACTCTTAGCCCTCGCCCCCAACCTGAGAGGAAAGGCTGTGAGAGTAAGGTCAGACAATCTGACTGCAGTACACTATATAAACAAGCAGGGAGGAACCAGATCCCCCTCGCTCATGGAAGTAACAGATCTGATCTTCAGCTGGGCAGAAGACAACATACCTCAACTGTCGGCTGTACACATCAGAGGTCATCTGAACATTCTAGCGGACCAGCTAAGCAGAGGCTTAGTGACGACAGGAGAATGGTCTTTGAACCCAGAGATATTTCTTCAACTTACCAAGAGATAGGGTCTCCCCGAGGTGGACCTGATGGCCACCCAATACAACGCCAAGGTGAAGGTATTCTGCTCCCTTTACCGGGAGGACAATCCCTTGGCGATCGATGCCCTGTCAATACCATGGAAATTCAAGCTGGCTTACATATTTCCTCCAATCCCGATGATCCCGAGGGTATTGGTGAAATTCAGGCAGGACCAGACTTCGGCAATTGTGATCATGCCGTTCTGGCCAAAAAGGGCATGGTTTACCCACCTCATGTCAATGAGTCGAGGGACCTACTGGAGGCTTCCACAAGTTCACAACCTGGTAACTCTAAATGGTCAGCTCTGCCAGGACCTGAACCGGTTCAACCTCACTGCCTGGAGGTTGACCGCACCGTATGTGGAGACAGAGGATTATCACAGGCCGTCTTAAGGACTTTGGCCAACTCCAGAGCGGACTCGACTAACCGAAGTTATCAGAGAATCTTTCGGGTGTTTCAGGACTGGTGCGGGGAAAAACAGATTGAGAGTCCCTCCACTGAGGCGGTCCTGGAATTCCTACAAGGTGGTCTGGAGAAGGGATTGACAACTGCCACCCTAAGGGTGCATGTCTCGGCGTTATCCGCTCACCTGGGAACACGTTTATCTCAGAATCCTCTGGTTAAGCAATTTCTGAAAGGGGCCTCTCGGCTCCGCCCTCCAATTCAGGCCCCAGTTCCACAGTGGGACTTAGCCTCGGTCCTACAGGGGCTATGTGATCCCCCCTTTGAGCCTTTGGATGAGGTGGACTTGAGATACCTCTCACTCAAGGTGACCTTTTTATTGGCTATCACATCTGCCAAGAGGGTCGGGGAATTACAGGCTCTGGCAGCCTCGGAACCTTATATTTTATTTTTTCCGGACAGGGTACAACTCAGATTTGTCCGTGGGTTCCTACCCAAGGTACCCACGCCGGGAAACATTAATCAGGTAATATCCCTACCAGCTTTTTTTCCGGCCCCATCCTCCGATTATGAAGAGAGGATGCACAGATTGGATCTGGTGAGAGCCTTGCGCACATATCTGGATCGGACAAGCGCTTTTCGCAGATCAGAGAATCTGCTTATAAACATCTTTGGTCACACCAAGGGTATTAAAGCTTCCAAAGTCACACTATCCAGATGGATAAGAGAGGCCATCTCTCTCTCTCTACAGGCTCAGGGGTTACCGGTCCCTGAGTTCTTGCGTGCCCATGCAACGAGGGCAGTGGCAGCCTCCTGGGCGGAGAGGCAGTCACTTTCAGTGGACCAAATATGCAGTGCGGCCTCCTGGAGCTCGCATTCCACGTTTGCAAAACATTACAGACTAGACTGGCGCACCTCTGAAGCGGTGGCATTTGGGCGTTCCGTCTTGTCTTCAGTCTGCCAGGATCACCCTCCCTAGCGGATAATTTACTTGCTAAATCCCCATATTGTGTCGCTGTTTGGCGTAGGGGGAACATGGGATTATGTAGATAATCTGTTTTCCCTTAGCCCAAACAGCAGCACAAGCTACCCTCCCTGAATGTATGGTAATGTGTTGGATTGCCT
Organism: Leptodactylus fuscus; assembly: GCF_031893055.1. NCBI lineage: Eukaryota > Metazoa > Chordata > Amphibia > Anura > Leptodactylidae > Leptodactylus > Leptodactylus fuscus. Next base: position 65,539,069 of record NC_134274.1, on the reverse strand, counting down.
ATAGAAATTATTATACTCTTTTGCTAACACGAGGGGGGGGGGGGGGGTGTTTCTGGCCTCTTATAGGGGAGGGGGAGGGGACTCCGTTAGTTTATTAAATTCTTTCCACCTGTCCTAAACAGTACACAGGGGCAGGAATACCCCATATTGTGCCGCTGTTTGGGCTAAGGGAAAACAGATTATCTACATAATCCCATGTTCTGCAGATTCATGATTTTTGTCCAGCTACTTAACATATATAACATCCTTGCAGTGATAACACTTAAGAGTATACACAGTAATGATGTCACTCATCTTAGAGTTATTTCTACATATAATTCTCATTGGCATGAAATACGTGATGTCTTGCAAAAATATTGAGCAGTTTTGATGGTGATATTGTCTCTTATTTTATGGAATTCCCTAGCATTACCTGGAGGTGATCTTGGAATCCTAAGGTAAGTTCACACAGAGATTTTTGGTCAGGGGAGCCACTGAGGAGCTCCACTCCACTAATCCGGAGCGGAGTGCGTGGCTGTGTACCGGCTTTCAGTCGCGGCTACCTGGTTTTTGGTCCGGAACCTGAGGCGGCCTCCATCTCAGGTTCCGGACCAAAAAACTCCGTCTGAACTTACCCTGAAGGGTGGACAGGGCCTAGTCCTGAGGAGGGTTTGTCTTCAGGCCGAATCGCGAGGCGAAACGGCCTGAAGAATGAGCATCTCGCTTCTTTTTTCCGGGAGCCGTTTCTTCCAACCTGATCAGCTCCCTTTGAAATCAAGGAGCCGCCATTTTGGTCAGGATTTTGAGGCGGATACGGCCTCAAAATCCTGACCAAAAATCTCCATGTGAACTTACTCTTAGGGATAAGTTGACCATTATATCTCTAAACCATTGAAGAACATTTTTTTTTTAGTAGAATTGGCCCTATAAAGGGGGCTTCTACCCATGTGGAAAATGTAATTAGTATGTGTTACTACATAGTTCAATATATTTCCATGACTCCTCAAGTATAAGAAATGTCAGAAAATTGCATGATATAACCTGCAGTACACAGGCAATGATCTATTATGCTACCTACCCATGTAATTGTATTTACATTAGCAGAGCCCTTAAAGGGCTTATGTAAATTGAAGACTTTTCCTAAATATATTGCTTTAGAAATGCTGCTGTGTTTTCCTGCTATATGAACTTATACCTCCCATTGTTTACACAGCGTTTCCATAAACATGGACCTGTGTGATAGGACAAGTGACGTCACTCACTTCTCTAAAGTCCATTCACACGGAGGAAAATGGCGCTTTATTTGGCGCTGAATTTTCAGTGATGAAAAAAAAAAAGCCTCCTATTGATTTCAATGGGTTCTGCTAGTTTTTTATTCCACTAGCGGAATTTTCTGCTAGCAGTATTTTCCACACTGATTTTTCCACGCTGAAAAAAAAGCCTCCCATTGATTTCATTGGGTTCTGCTAGCTGTTTTTTCCACTAGTGAAATTTTCCGCTAGTGGAAAAAAAAGCTAGAGGCACCCATTGAAGTCAATGGGAGGCTTTTTTTTTTTCAGCGCTGAAAATTCAGTGACAAATAAAGCGCCATTTTCTTCCGTGTGAATGAACCCTTAGGGCTAGTTCACACGGGGACATGGAGGAGGATTTTGACAGCGGAAACTACATCATAATCCTCTTCCATACAATGGAGCCCTATGTGAACAGCTAGCGTTTTTTTTTTCTGCTAGCTTTTTTTTCTGCTAGCAGGAAAAGAAGCGACATGACCTTTCTTCAGGCGTTTTCCGCCTGAAGAAAGCAATTGAAGTGAATGGGAGGCGAAAATCGCACGTTTTTTTCCGCCGCGAAAACGCGACGCGGTTTTTTCAGCCCATTCACTTTACAGGAGAGGAAAACAGCCTGGCTTTTTTTTTAAAGCTGTTTTTACCAAAAATAATTAGGAATTCTTAGGCTTCCTAATTAGGAAGCTTTTTTTCCAGTGCCAAAATAGATTTCCAAGATTTGGAAACAAGAATTGTAAAGTAACATCAGCTTCAACTCTACTTTGCTGTACAAAGGCAAGTGATCATTTTTTGAAGCTGTCAGCTATTGCAACTGGTGTAGGCTATCACACAGAGTCACAGTCCTTACAGTGAAGAAGCCTTGTCATCTTTGGAGGTTTATTATTTATTTATTAGGCTTACTTATATAGCGCCATCATATTCCACAGCGCTTTACAGATATTGTCAGTCACTGTCCCATATAGGGCTCACAATCTACATTCCCTATCAGTATGTCTTTGGGAGGAAACCAGAGTACCAGGAGGAAACCCACGCAAACACGAGGAAACCATATAAACTCCTTGCAGATGTTGCCCTTGGCAGGATTTGAACCTAGGACTCCAGCGCTGCAAGGCTGCAGTGCTAACCATTGAGCCACCTTGCAATTCCCTAATATAATGGCTTTTAAAACACATAAGGCAACACTTACCCATCAGTTGTGAGACATCATAGCAAAAACTGTATTTAGGCTATGTTCACACTTGTTCTGGGCTCTCCCTCATTCGGGTCCCCTGGCAGGCAGAGAGCCTATCTGCTAAAACACCTACAAACCCCATAGATTATCAGGGTGCATTCATATGGAGGAAAATGGTGCTGAATTTGATGTGGAATCTGTCTCAGATTCAGTGCTAAAAAAAAAAAGCCTCCCATTGAAGTCAGTGCTGAATCTGAGATGGATTTCACCCCAAATTCAGCACCATTTTCCTCCGTGTGAATGTACCCATGATAAAGTCCTCAGTGCAGGACTTTTCTTTCTGACGATTTTCTACAGCATGGATGTGAACCTAGCTTCAGTGGATATTTATGCAACATGAACAATTATGTAAAATAATCTAAAACATTTCTATCCCATACCTTTTGAGCTGAGGCAGACATGACAGCCAAAGAGCGAGTTCCAAATGTAGCAAGAGAAACTGTTATGCTAAATTGCAGGAGATTTGTAAGAGATAGAAATATAAGGATGGTGGTATAGCGCTGTAGGAACAGAAATCATAATAGAGTCAATCTAGAGTAAATTTAAGGGGCTGTGACACTTATGTACAGTAAGAAGTATCCAAATCTATACTGGACAGTACCCATTGACTTTTATTGTATTCTAAATTACTTATTTAGAACTAGAAAATAAAATTGAGCTGTCAGTTTTTTTTCTTGTTTAATGTCTTTTAGGCCGGGGCCCCATGGGCCAGAAATGCTGCGATTTGGCCTTGGCGGAAACACCACGAGAAAAATCACGGCATCTTACAGTACAGGCAAAGTGGATGGGATTCAAGTGAACCGCATGCCCACTTTGCAGTAAAAACTGCCGTGCAAGCACACCCCGATTTCCAAAACCGGTGCAGCTTTGGAAATCACAGCATGTCAATTATATCTACGGATACACCGGCGGTTTCCCCATAGATATAATGGTAATGGAAAGTCCGCGGAGGAAAACTCTGAACTTTCTGTTTGAAGCTCTACTTGAAAACCACAATGTGTTCCCACTGCGTTTTTCCCCGCAGCGCTTTATTGCTATGGGATGTCCTGTCAGGCCTTAGCCTAACAGGTCTGCACTATTCTAGGTTTTGCTTAATCGCAGACAAGCCCCCCTGTTTGTACCATTTCGAATGCAGCAATAACAATGTTATGTTCATTGTTAGGGCGAATTTACACAGAGTAAAGTGGAACGCAATCTGGCACGTATATGGCGTGTCAGAGTTTGCGCGTTCAAAAAGATCCCATTGAATTCAATGGGAGTTACGATCGTATACGCCGCGTAATTTTGCGCCCATAATTTTGCGGCTGTATACAGTTGTAATTCCTCAGCTTTTCCAGATCATATATAAACCAAAAACAAATTCTGATCTGACAGTGGGTCATATGACCTGACTAGCTGGTACCCGCGACTTCGTCTGCGGTGATTGTAGAAGTGGGTATATACAGGCGCGGGTAAGGTTTTCGTACTGTGTATAAGGTATGGGATATGAAATGTAACTTTGTATCTTGTTTTTGCAGTAATTCTGAGAATACGTGAGACTTTTGTGTTGAATGTAACTTGTATTTCAGCTGCTATACGGTGTTGTTATAAACTGTACATAGTGTCTTTGGGACAGAGGTATTTCAGGTTAATATACTTCGATATACGACATTGTATGATTTGCTATTTTCCGCCAGTACATGTAAGTTTTGGGCACAGGATACTCTCGAGCAAGCAACATAAAGTCTATCCCTGTGCATGACAGTTTAGTAACTCCATGCGCCTCTTATTAATAGCAATTAACCCCATAATGTCCCTCACATTAACCCCTGTGTAAGAGTTACTGATATGTGAGAGACTTGGAGGTAATAATTAAGTATCTTCATTATTGAGGTCTTTTATTAGTAGCTCCATATGTCTCACATAGTAGTAACCTTTATATGAGGCACACAGGGGTTAATATGAGGGACATGATGGGGTTTATTCCGATTAATGTGAGGCACACAGGGGTTAATATGAGGGACATGATGGGGTTTATTCCTATCAATGTGAGGCACACAGGGGTTAATATGAGGGACATGATGGGGGTTATTCCTATTAATATGAGGCACACAGGGGTTAATATGAGGGACATGATGGGGTTTATTCCTATCAATGTGAGGCACACAGGGGTTAATATGAGGGACATGATGGGGTTTATTCCTATTAATGTGAGGCACATGGAGTTACTAACACTAAACTAATAACCCCAAATGCCTGACATTAATGAGAACAGTAATCCTATGTACCTGCGTGTTTTTCAGTTTCACTTTGCTAGCAGCTTCCTCTTCTCCTCAGGGAATTTTTGCAGGGTGCAGACCACTATAGCAGGCACAGACCTGAGCGATTAAGCTCCACCCCCTGGGTTTCCTGCACCCCTCTCAAAGGGGAGTGTCCTTATGCCTCAGCTCTAGCACAGCACTGAAGAGATTCGGACTTCATTTAACTCTTGCAGGTCCTGTGCTGCTGGTGTGCCAGTGAAATATGGCAGGAGTGCCACTCTTGGCATGTGTGCCAGGGGTTGCTGACCTCTGCTGTAGAGGGTAATATGAATTTTGTGGCTTGCTATGGTCCAAAGTGTGTGAGATTGCAGTGATAATGATGTGAGTTTGGGTTTTGTGGGGGTCCTGGGAAAAACGTATGTGTGCTATTGTGACGAAAAGTAGCCTATTGCGCAATCGAGTGTAGTGACTATGTTTGTGGAAAATTTCAGCCAAATCGGTGGAGCGGGTTTTGCGTGATTGAGGAACAAACATCCAAACATCCGAACATCCAAACATCCAAACACACAAACCCTCAAACATCCAAACTCACAAACTTTCACCTTTATAATATTAATAGGATTGTTAATGTCATAGGAATCAGATGATGTAAGTTTAGATCATTAAAGCTAAAGTCAGAATTGGATTTGCAGCTATAATATAGTCTATAAAATCCACATTACGGTAAAATGCAGGAGACCATAAGCTGATTGTTTAACTTTAAATGGTTAATAATTTTTGCTTTGTATTTCTGTGTACTTACTTTAGGCAATGAGGAGTAGTATTCACAACGATAAATGTCATAACAGAAGACACCGATTGTTGCTAATGACTCAATTGCACTTAGAATATTCATTGCTATAAAGGATCTGACCTAGAAAGTAAAACATACATTTAATATAACCCAATAATCTTCAATATGAAAAATAATAAAATATATACTATTTAGGAATTAACATGTTGAAAGCTTTCCTTAAAGGGGTTGTCCATGAATTTCAGGACTCAGGGAGTATGCTGGAGATGATGAAAAAAAAATGTACTCACCTGTCCCTAGCACTCCACTGTCTGCCACAGTGTGATCCAGCATGCACTATTGCAAAAGTCCTGCACCATACATGACATCAGCGGCCACAGGAAGGGAACCGGTGGTGTCATCTGGCCGCTTTCTTTTCTGTGACAGATGAATTTTATTTTTCCACCTTCCCCGGGCTTCTCCATGAGCCCTGATTCATGAATCACCCTTTAGGTGAATGGCAACTTTACACGTAACTCTACGCTTATGTACTGTTAATGACTATGGAACTAAATTTCGGCAGTTTCTTTGCAGCTCCTCTATATTAACCACTTCTGGACCGCCCATAGAGTATAAACGTCCGGGAAGTGGTTGCCTAGTTCTGACAGGACGTACCCGTACATCCAGTCAGAACACAGCAGCTGCACGGAGATCGTGCAGCTGCTGAAGCTGGGAGTCGGCTGTAACTTCAGCCGGAGCTCCCAGAGAGATGGCAGGAAAGGTTTATTCCCTTCCCTACCTTCTCGATTGCTGTGTATACAGTGCTCAATGAGCGCTGTATACACGCTATGGGCGCCGCCATGATGCAGCCGGCCTCTAACCCGGCGGTCACATGATCCACCGGGCTCAGTGTCTTACAAGAGCTGCTGGGTCCTACAGGACCCAGATCAGCTCTGTAAGTGTAAAGAACAGTGTGCAGGAGGCTGGATTCCTCCTCTGAGGCTAAATGTACCAGCCTCAGTTATAGGGGAAATCAGCCTCCCTAACACAAAAAAAAGTGATCAGATGTCCCTAAAGGTCTCTTATGACCTTATGGGGACACAATCTGAAAATAAAATATAATAAAAAAGTTAAAAAAATGAAAATAAAATAATTAAAATAAATAAATAAAATTATACACTATTTTATTAAGTTTTTTTTAGTAGCCTTTGTATTAAATAAAAAAAAATAAATAAAGTGAAAATCAGACACAATTTCCCTCCTATTATGATTATATTCTCCCAGATATAAAAAAAATTAAAACACATTAGAAATAAAAACAACATAAAAATAAAGCCCTAGGTGTCCACGAAAAAAAGACGCAAAAATTAGTTGAATGCGACGTACGAGAAAAATGTTACAGCCCTCAAAACTGCACATACAAAAAAAAACGAAAATGTGTCTGGTCCTGGAGCACAAATTGGCCTGGTACTGAAGTGGTTAACATATTGACTTGAACAGGGTTGAGTTGAGGTTGACTGCCCAGTGCCTGTTCATGGTGACCCTAATATGCTGCATCCTCCCTCTCCGCTCTAGAAATCGGCGGTGGCCTCACACAATCAGTAAGTGATATGATGTGACCCTTATTGATTGGATATCTATTTCCATTGAAAGGAAGTAAATTGAGGTATTGGGGTAACTTATTGGAGGATTGCAGAATTTCATCATTATCAACTTACCAAAGAGACAGATGACTTTGACTTTTTTTCAACAACAATTGACAAACTGCCAGAAATAATGAACTGTGAAAGACAAGGTATAATTGTTACCAGAAAACACTCAATGATGGTCAACTTTTTTTTTTAAGTAAAAAATGTATACATGTAATACATTTACTGTATTATCAGAAGTTACATTTAGACATGAGCAAACCGGCTCAGAATAAGCAAGTTTTAGCCTTAACTTTCCAAAAATTTGCAGTTCAAATGAACCTGGACTTCTTTGTGGTTTGGAAACCAACTACAGTAAAATGACAGCCTTCCTTTAAAAGGATGGAGAAAGCAGAGAAGACCTGACCTCAGGCTGCAAGCAACCTTCATGACAGGAGACAATCATGATGGAATAGGTTAGGCAGTAATAAACATCAAGACAGAAGGAGAAGATATACATTTTGTGGGGAGAGATTAAAGAGATACAATCTAAGACAGCCAGGCTGAGGATAATATATATACATTCATATAGATAGGATAATATATACCTCCCAACTTTCAACAGACAGAAAAACATACAGAATGTGCGGCACACATACACACGTGGACAAAATTGTTGGTCCCCCTTGTGTAATGAAAGAAAGCCCCACAATGGTCACAGAAATACCGTATTTTTCGGACTATAAGACGCACTTTTTTTCCCCAAAATTTTTGGGGAAAAGAAGGGTGCGTCTTATAGTCTGAAGGTGGCGCCTGGCATCCGCTGTAATAGAGAGGCGGAAGCCGGCAAGTGATAGACGCCATTACAGGTGTCGGGGCCTGAGACATCGCTGCGCTCCTCTGACCTTCATGAAGCCAGCAGCGGCAGGGGCTCCTCCGTCCCCCCGCTGCTGGCTTCATGAAGGGCAGAGGATCGTAGCGATGTCTCAGGCCCCGGCGTCTATCCCTCCCCGGCATCCGCCTCTCTAGTACAGCGGATGCCGGGTCAGTATCGGTCAGTATCGGTGACCATCTAACTTAACTGAACTTGAATTGTTTGTCCAAAATACCTTTATCCAGGATCCAGGAACTGATTAAAAGCTACAGGAAGCGACTAGAGGCTGTTATCTTTGCAAAAGGAGGATCTACTAAATATTAATGTCACTTTTCTGTTGAGGTGCCCATACTTTTGCACCGGTCAAATTTTGGTTTAATGCATATTGCACATTTTCTGTTAGTACAATAAACCTCATTTCAATCCTGAAATATTACTGTGTCCATCAGTTATTAGATATATCAAACTGAAATGGCTGTTGCAAATACCAAAATATTTAGAATTAAAAATGATTAAGATTAATAGGGGTGCCCAAACTTTTTCATAGGACTGTATATGTCATGGGGCGGATCCAGGGCCGGGCGAGCCTTAGCGGGGCCCCGCGGCGCAGCCCGGACCTAACAAAATGGTCCCAGTCGGCATGTCCCGATTTCAACTCATCGGCGTCCTACGGATGCTGATGAGCTGAATACATAGGCGTTTAAAGCAGGAGCTGTCAGCTCCTGCTTTAACGCTGAGCTCCGGCATTTGTAGCCGCGATGTGATGACGTCACATCGCGGCTACAATATGTGTATGAGGGAGAGAGCTGCGGGGGAACGAGGAATGGTGAGTGTGTGTGTGTGAGAACAGCATGACACTGGGGCAGATGGAGGGGGGAGAACGGCATGACACTGGGGCAGATGGAGGGGGGGAGAACAGCATGACACTGGGGCAGATGGAGGGGGGAGAACCGCATGACACTGGGGTAGATGAAGGGGGGGAGAACGGCATGACACTGGGGCAAATGAAGGGGGAGAGAACAGCATGACACTAGGGCAGATGACGGGGGGGAGAATGGCATGACACTGGGGCAGATGAAGGGGGAGAGAACAGCATTACACTGGGGCAAATGAAAGGGGGGAGAACGGGATGACACTGAGGCAAATGAAGGGGGGAGAATGGCATGACACTGGGGCAGATGAAGGGGGGAGAATGGCATGACACTGGGGCAGATGGAGGGGGGAGAACAGCATGACACTGGAGCAGATGAAGGGGGAGTGAATGGCATGACGCTGGGGCAAATGAAGGGGGGGACGGCATGACACTGAAGCAGATGAAGGGGGGAGAATGGCATGATACTGGGGCAGATGAATGGGGGGATGGCATGACACTGGGGCAGATGAAAGGAGGGAGAATGGCATGACATTGGGGCAGATGGAGGGGGGGAGAACGGCATGACACTGGGGAAGATGAAGGCAAGAGAACGGCATGAAACTGGGGCAAATGAAGGGGGGAGAACGGCATGACACTGGGTCAGATGAAGGGGGGAGAGTGGCATGACTTTGGGGGCAGAGACGGGGGGGACATGAAACTGTGGGCAGATAAAGGGGGAGAATGGCATGAAACTGGGGACAGAGATAGAGGGGGGGACATGAAACTAGGGGTAGATGAAGGGTGTATATGAAAATGGGGGAGAGATGGAGGGGGGACATATAATTTACGGGTGACTGTAGGAGGATTATACTGTGTGGAATCACATGAAAATTGAATGAGAATGGACGGAGTCAACATAAAAGTGGGCGGGGCCTAATTTGCTGCGGCGCACACAGCGCGCCGCACGTTTTATTCTCTCTTTCTAGTCTTTAACAGTTGGGAAGTACAGGTTAGAAGTGCGAGACCCCCCAGTAAGTAGGGCCCCGCCAAAGTCAATTGCCCAGGGCCCCGCAAACCCTGGATCCGCCACTGTATATGTCAGTGTCTAGTTGTCAGTGTTTAACACTAGTCTGTGCTAGTGTTACTGTACAGAAGCTATGACTTTTGGAGGGAAGGGAGTAAAAGACAAAAACATAAAGAGGAAGAATGGCAATGGTGGGAATGGTTAAAAGTCGCCTGAACACACCTTTAAATTATAGGATTGTTTCTGTTGGCACTACGGGAGCGATCTATCTCCTGATTCATCATCATTATTATTATTATTCATTCCAGTGGTAGCTGTATAAAATCCTTTGCAGTGTGCTCCCTCTAGTGGTAGGTACAGGCAGACATAATTTTATAATTTAAAGGGGTTATCAACCTTTTCAGAAGTTATGGCCTATACTTAAGCTAGGTCACCAATTTTAGATCAATGAGATCTGACAGGACTCCTGGAGATCAGCTTTTTATCCAGACATGTAGTTCCATGCTTTGTTTATATGTTGGACGCTGTTCTCCTAACTCTCCTAATATTATGGATAGTGGTGGCTATGGGTTATGCAGTGAAGCCTTATTCAAGTCTATGGCAAAAGAGCAGCACAACATCCAGCTTGTAGACCATTTGTGAGCTGCTAAACTGGGGGAACAACTGATCTTGAGGGATCACAATGGTCTCCTCTATCTAAAATGTCTGGTCTATGGTCTAAATATATGGTCTATCTTATTATTATCTCATCAACCTTTAACTGGTTGAGCAAACACTTTCATTATTTTTCCAAATATACCAGAAAAACCTTCACACGAACTTGGGAGCCGATTCCACACAGATTCTGTCCACCATTGTCTGCGATTGCAGGGTTTTTATTATTGGCACATCTATCTGTTTCAGATTCCCAGATTCAGCGAAAAGTCCAAGTCTGGTGAAGGCATCTGAGGGTCTATTTTGGCTCACAGACGTATGCTAGTTTTAGATAGCTGTCTCTACTGCTCGAAGTTATCAGCCAAGCTCTTGTTATTGCTTTTGTAAGTCTCTGCAACTAAATCATATCATTTTTGTTTTCATTGACGTCCTGCATGAACAACTGTTACAAAAGTAAAGAAACATGATGGAAGAAAGCTTCCATTGTGTTATTTACATTGCAGTGAATGGGAATGGACACAGATGGAGAGGCATTAACCTCCTATGATAGATAACAACAAAGAGCATTAACAACGGTAGTGTGAACCCATCCTTAGTAATCCCTTTTAAAGAATCCTGCTGTTATTTCATATTGATTTATTCCTCCTATCATAAACACTTAGCAGATTTATGTAACTTACAATGGACAGTTTTAGTTTGTACTTACAAATGGTATTCCGTAGAGGCTGATGCCGTAGTACGCTGTATATGTAATATACGAGTCCCACTGTATAAAGATTGCCCCCAATGCAACATGTATGAAAACAATAACCAGCTGTATTGCCTGTAAAAACAAATTAGGTAATGAAACTTGTCTTATGTTATTCAATTACATAGTTACATAGTAGATGAGGTTGGATGAAGATATCAGTCCATCAAGTCCAACCCTACAATTTCCTACAGTGATGATCCAGGGGAAGGCAAAAAACCCCATGAGGCTCATGCCAATTGCCCCATTTCAGGGGAAAAAAAATCCTTCCCAACTATAAGAAAGTTTAAAGAATGGAAGCAATTGAGATACAGTTGTAAAAAAAAAGTGAACCCTTTGGAGTTACTTGGATTTTCATATTGATTACTAATAAAATGCAATATGATTTTTATCTGAATCAGAAATTAAATACACTAATAAGACACAAACAGTTTGTTTTCTAAATGTAGATTGTAAGCCCCATACAGGGATCACAATGTACATTTTTTTTCTCATTTAAGTATGTCTTTGTAGAATGGGAGGAAATCCATTCAAACACGGGGAGAACATACAAACTCCTTGCAGATGTTGCTCCTGGCGGGATTCGAACCCAGGACACAAGTGCTGCAAGGCTGCAGTGCGCACCACTGAGCCACCGTGTTGCCCCGAGACACAAACAGTTATACTGTTCACGTTTTATTGAGTACATTGAGTAAATATAGGTATTATTAGATAATCCTGGGTTCCCCAATATGTTAGCAGTGTTTGTAGGATTCCTGAAGATGTCTCACGCAAACACTGTAGTCTCAACAGAACTGTGGTGGTCCCTGGTCTCAACCCTCTACCAATCACATATTAATTCTAAGGATAGGTCATTAATATTTAAGTCCTGGAAAACCTTTTTTAGGTTGGGGCCCTCATGGTGTATTCCCATCCACATATTGGTAAAAATATGTGCAGCGGAGACGCTGCGATTTCCAAAACCATTGGGGTTTTGGAAATTGCAACATATTAATTATACCTACGGTAATGTTGGTGGTTTCCCTATAGATATAATGGAAGAAGAAAGTCAGCAGAGACTTTCTGTGAAAAGCGCTGTGGGAAAAGCCGTGATACGTTTCTGCCATAGTTTCCCCTATGCCGCTTTGTTTCTGTAGTCAAATACAGGAATGGATTGAGAAGGAAGGAGAAATATAATTGCTTCCTTTTTCCTTTTCCATTCATTTAGTAGCTACTCCTGTGTTTGGCTCAAAAAAATTGCTGCAAAAAAAGTAACTTGTCCACAATCGGGGGCGTTAATCAAAAATGTGGTATGGATTTCCAGAAGGATTTAAGAATATAAATCAAATTTATATGTTGGGGGTTTCATTACATCACTATATGCTATTTTTATTTATCTCTGCAATCTGTATCTAGCTATCTAAATAGGAGGACTTTGCATGCTAACTGGAGATGAGCGAGTAGTACTCGATCGAGTAGGTATTCGATCGAATACTACGGTATTCAAAATACTCGTACTCGATCAAGTACCACTCGCTATTCGAATGTAAAAGTTCGATGCAGAACCAGCATTGATTGATCGAATGCTATACAGTCGGCCAATCAACGCTGGTTCTTTTCCTACCTTTAGAAGTCTTCTCCGTGCAGCTTCCCCGCGGTGTCTTCCGGCTCTGAATTCACTCTGCCAGGCATCGGGCCTGGGCAGAGCCAACTGCGCATGTCCGCTTGTAGTGCAGGCATGCACAGTCGGCTCTGCCCAGGCCTGATGCCTGGCAGAGTGAATTCAGAGCTGGAAGATGCTGCGGGGACGCTGCAAAGAGAAGACTTCTCGGAGGATCCAGCCCGACCCTCACTCGTGGACTTGGTAAGTATAATTTGATCGAACGTTGCCTACCCCTGAAACGAGCATTTTCCCCCCATAGACTATAATAGGGTTCGATATTTGATTCGAGTAGTCGAATATTGAGGGGCTACTCGAAACGAATATCGAATCTCGAACATTTTACTGTTCGCTCATCTCTAATGCTAACCATTCTCCAGAAGGAGTCTTGTGGAGGCGAAACCCTACTTCAGGTGCAGGAATGTACACACCATTATTAATCTCTTCGTGTGTTTACCTCTCTGAGTATTTGATTAAACAACTTTTACTATACACATGGAGCCAGATATTAGCAGTATGCAGTATGTCTTCTCTTCTTTATTGTGTAATGGGGACTTGTGGTGTAGCAGTCGCCTCTGCTACAAGTGCACTAATTCAGAGAGTGAGATTATTTTGGGCCCCCAAGAAGAGACCTTTCTGGTGTTGGAATAGCGTGATCAATCTATTCAATAAAATTCTTTGAAACCATTTCCGGCCTCTTTCAGCCCTGCAATTATGTGCAAAAATCTTTATATTGAATGTGGGGATTCACTCAGAAAGCTGCCTGTTAATCCTCTATCAATACAATTGTTATCTAGTAATCTATATCTCAGGATATGTGATATGTGTTGGAGTAGCATACATTTTTAATGCATACGTAATAAATTTATTATGTTTTAATTTTTTACACTTCCCATTTTTCTCAATGCTTTCACTTGTAGGGAAATTACCAACCATGGTCGGATCATAGTAAGGGTGAAACGTGTGATTGCCTGGAGCCCGAGGCTACAAGGTGAGGGGGCAAGTATTTGCCCTATTATAATCCGACCTTGTAATCAACAATATCCATTTCTGCCAATGCAGCTGTTTACTGTGGCGGGGCACTGGAGTCTTCTAGAACCTATATGGAGTCCTTTGGGCAAACTTTGGGACATTCGTCTAGTGAATATTTGCAAAGTTTGCTCAGCAGTTTTATTCAGATAGAACACATCTGTACTGGAACTGCCATTATTATATTCTGGGCTCTTTTCAGCTATAATGAGCTGAGGCCCAAGAGAAGTGCGTAAACATAAGAGTGTTACTCACCTCCCCTGGTCTTTGGTGAGTTCTCTTCGGGCCTCTTCCAGACTCCTGAATGATGTCAGGGAGAGTTGAGGCCTGTGATTGGGTCTCAATGTTCATGTGGGTCATGCCAGCATAATTACACACAGACACAAGTGTAGTTAAGCTGCCATGATCCACGTGATCCCTTAGGCCCAATCACAGGCTTCAAGGGTCCCTGACATCATTCAAGAGGCTAGAAGAGGCCAAAATGGATGGGGAACTGCACATTAGAGCCCAGGGGAGGTGAATAATACTGTTATGTTTACTCAATTAATAAAAGTAGACGTGACACATGATACTGTGTGGAGGGGCTACTGTGAGACATTATACTGTGTTGTTGGACCACTATTACATATTATACTGTGTGAAAGGGCCACTATGGGACACTATACTTTGTGGAGTTGCCGCTATAGGACATTATTCTGTCAGAGATCTTTGGTGTGAATGGTTAGGGGTCCCAGTCTTTCTGGACAGTCTGAGACCCATGGTATCCTTAATCCGCCCCTACTAGAAACAGAACTGAATTTTTTCCCTTGTAGTAAAATAGTCATACCTCATATTAAAGCGTAAGTGTCACATTGTTAGGGAAATTTTTAGAGTCTGTTTTAGACTGAAGGAAACTAAACAGATTAAAGGGGTTATGCCACAAAAATATTTATCTTCTATCTGTAGTATAGATGATAAATTGCTGATGCGAGGAGGTCTGACTTTTACTTACATGACAACCAGACATTCATGGTATTACTTTACATCTGTTTGTATTTTCGAATTCTTTTGCCAGTAAAACTGCGTACATTGCTTTTCCTCTTGTACGATTTTTCTGGTTGGTCTCGATGTAGTGACCAGCAGTAGTCTCCCATCATTGCAATGTTCCAACGACCCTGATATCTTTTCTCCATCACCTTGACATACTGATGGAAGCGTTCACCTTGTTCTTCACTAACTGCTCCAAGATTTTCAGGGAAAAATCCCACATGTGAATTCAAAAAGTGAAATTTGAGGCTCATCAGACATCCAAGATTTTGAAATTTTTGCAGCATATTTTGAGTGATTTTTTCGTAGTCTGGATCTTTGTGATTTCCAAGAAACTTGGTTACCATATCTTTGAATGCTTTCCATGCCTCCTTTTCATCTTCTGTCATTGTCACTTCAAAGTTAACGTCAAACACCAGATTTCGGATATCAGGCCCAACGACAACACCTTCTTTAAGTTTTGCTTCTGAGAGGTGAGGAAATTTTTAACACAAATATGTGAAACATGGTCCAGTCTTAGGTAAGGCTTTCGCAAATTGTTTCATAATGCCTAATTTGATGTGAAGAGGAGGGAGCTAAATTTTTTTCGGATCAACCAAGCTCCTCTACAGAACATTTTTCTCTCCATGAGTAAGGGATTGACGAACAGGCCATTCTTTTTTTATCCAATGAAGGTCACAATCTCTACTGTCCCACTCACACAAAAACATGGGAATTTAGTAAATCCTGACTGCTGACCTAGTAGCATGCACAGCACCTTTAAATCTCCACAGCGCACCCATTCATGTTCTGGATACTTTATCTTGTCTAGGATTAGTTGAAGATTTTCTTTAAGGCACATAGAATGAGCAACAGGAACAGAAGCATATTGGTTGCCATTATTGAGCAGAACAGCTTTCAAGCTTCTTTTGGAGGAATCAATGAAGAGTAGGGATGAGCTGATCTTGACTTTTCAGGATCAATTTTGAAATACGATTTCTGATCATTTTCCATTCGAACCCGATCTGGATCCCAATTCCGATCCTAATGCAAGTCTATGGGATTTTTTTTTCTAAGATCGTTTTTTAAAAGCTAAAAAAAGTTACCCCAAAACACATACAAGTTCTTAGAATGCATAGAAAGAGCAAGGGAACACTTAAATGGCCATAAAACATTGTTTTTTAATCACTACACAGCATGGAGTCCAAAAATTGAAGCACATGAGCCTCAGTCACATGAACAACCTCTTTAAAAGTAAGCATAGCCGGTAAAATATATTTTCATGACTACACAGCGTGGAGACCAAAAATTTAAGCAAATGAGCCTCAGTCATATGAGTGACCTCTCCCCAAGGAAGCACAGGCCTTAAAATAAGTGGAATATGGAACTGAAATGAAGTTTCAGAATTTGTTGAAGGGAAAGTTGGAACCCCCAATGACTTATGAACGACCCTCCTTGGTGTTGGAAAAAACGGACGACAAACTGCCGTCAACATTTTGACAAGGGTCAAACATGTTGACCCAATGTGCGGTCAGAGATAGGTAGTGGCCCTGCCATGCTGGCTAGTCCATGTGTCCGTTGTGAAATACACACATCCACTAACAGATTGCTTTAGGGCATGCTTGATCTGTTGCTTGACATGCTCCTGCAAGTCAGGGACTGCCTTTCGTGAAAAGTAATAGCGGCTGGGTACAACATATTGGGGCACAGCATGGGCCATGAGGGAGCGAAAAGCCTTTCATTCGACAAAACAGAAAAGGGACCATTTCAAAAGCCAGTAGTTTTGAAATGCTGGAGGTAAGCAGCTTAACATGCCCATGTTTGGCTGGATAGGTTTTTTTTCCTTTCCAATACTTGTTGGAGGGTGGGCTGAATATTCGAGCCAGAAAGAGAGGAACATGTTGGAGCAATTGGCATGCGAAATTTAGACGTGGCTCTTTGGCCAGTGGTTCCTGTAATTGTTTTCAGCCAATTGCTTGACTGTTGTCCAGCACTGCTGCCTGGCGCACATGAAGTTGGTGTGTAAGTGGCACTGGCATTGGACAAGTAGGTTGAAGAACTAGCCAAAGCTCGTGTTGGATCAACTTTCACAGGCACATCCCTCTCTTCACTTTCTTGTTGTTTAAATATTTTTAAAAAGTGCCGGGTGTACAGATTTCAAATACATAGGCATAGCATTTGTATTGAGGTGCCTAGTGTCCTTTCCTCGGCTAAGTGACTGCTTGCAAGTCTTGCATATCACCCTCGTCGGGTCATTTTCATCTTTGGTGAAATATAACCAAACAGTTTGTTTGGAGCCTTTCTTTTTGGATTAGCACTTTTAGGTGCTTTGGGTCGAGCAATGCCAGCGGGAGTAGCGTTTGCTGGTGTGCGTGTTATAACTGGGATTTGTGCATTAATTGGATGATGTTTTGGTGGCACTGGCAAACGAACTTGAACCTCATCATCAGAACTAGTTCCCTGATCCTCCACGTGGAGACCAAGTTTTGTCAACATAGTCATCATCCACTGGCTCTTGTGAACAATCTTCCACACTATCGCATGGACTGGCCTGGATGATGGTGAAGTCAGCCGCATCTGGAATTTGTGTTTCATCATCGTCAGATGACAGCAGTATGTCTGTGAACTTGGACATTGAATGATCAAATAATAAGTTAATAACGATCAATAATAGATATACGTTTTTTAAAAAAAAGGTGAATATTGTTTGACGACAGAGCTGTCTATTGGATGCCTTTCTGTGAAAGGTATATATATATCTGAGGACAGAACTGCCTATTGGATTATAGACAGCCACTGGTTGTCAGAAATGAACGGATGTTTTTTGTGAAAGGTATATACAGTCTGAGCACTATAACACCCTCACTAGCACAGCTAAACATCTGCCTACACTGACCCTAGCTACAACTGAGCTCCTCTCCCTAGCTAGTATGTGAAGCAAAAATGGTGGCATCAGCATCATCACCGCCCTTATATAGAGGGGTGTGATGATGTAGCTGTTCCCACAATGCTTGGCCAGTAGCCAAGCATTGTCGGAACATAACCTCCGACCTCGATCCCGCCGGAAAAGATCGTGTTCGGAATTCCGATCGCGATCGTGAAATTTACTTGATCGCCGATCGGAATCCGATCTTTTCCAAAACCGATTGCTCGACCCTAATGAAGAACTTCCATGCATCTGCTTCGTACTGTATACTAAAAGCAGTCATCAATCCAGGGACATCATGACAAAACACCAAGTTTTCTTCCTGTTGAAAATAAGGAGTTAACTTGAGTTCTCTCTTTCTATAAAAATACACTGACGTTCCTTCGACCAATAGATTTTTTTCTTGTAAACGTGAAACCAGTAGTTCTGAATTTTCTTTCCTAAATCCAAGATCCCTCACTAGGTCATTCAGCTCATCTTGGGAGAACAACTGGGGCTGAGCGCTCGAACCACATTCAAACTCTGGATCCGTTTCACCTTTCTGTCCATCACTTTCGGGAGAATCTGTATCCACAGGCATCTCTAACAATACAGAGGGTCGAGGCACAGGAATTTCTTCGCTCTGAGGCACTGGACAAATGGCAGATGGAAGGTTTGGGTACAAAATATTCTTTTTGTTCTTGGAATTGTAACCACTAACGTCAGTGCAGCAGAAGGAGCAATCATTAAGGTGATCTCTCTGTTCCCTCCAAATCATCAGGATGCCAAATTTGAAAGCTTTCTCACAAAAATACATGGAAATAGCCTATTATTCAAGAAAACATTTTTTGGTCGTTGGCCTTATGACCACGTCTCTTTCAATCACCACATTCCCCCTTTTTTTTTTTTTTTTTTTTTATTCACATGGACACAAAATATGTTGACCACGACCGTTTTTCAAGACATGACAAGCACAAATGACCACAACACTAATGAAGGTCAGCTAATGAAGGTACATCCACTAATGGTGGATGTAGGACCAATGAGATGTGCCAGGAGATTTTCCTGCTGTTCTGGGAGTCCAGAATGCCACCCCTTTTCTCAGAATACTCCTGGACATTCTGGGAGAGTTAAAAGATTTACTAGTTATATATTGGTACAAGATTAGAATTTCTTAGTTGTTCTTTTTTTTTTTTTTTTTATATAAATTCTTTATTTATAAACACAAATACATAGAAAGAAAAACCATCTGCAATAACAGGTAAATGAATACCAGAACAGCAAAGGGCCCATACAAACAACAAAGGCCCGAGGTACAAAACAGGACAAGAAATATGGAAGCGGGGCCCCTCAACGACCAAGGGACGAGGAGAGGCGCCAGCATAGTACGAAAGTATCAAGGGGAAGGGGGGAGCAGAGCAAACAAGAGGTAAGGGGGGACAAAGGGGAGAGGAAGGAAGGGAGGGGGGGGGCGAGAGGGAGGAGAAGAGAACAGAAGAAGGGGGGGGTCCGGACCCAGAACCAGACCTCAAGCCTGTGAAGCGGAAGACTCGAGAAAGAGCCCTCCATAGAGATCCATTGTTTGAAGGGGGAGTGGAGGCACCAGTCTATAACTCTTTGTAAGAGAGCAGCCTCATAATAGCGGCGGGGGTCAGGTAGGCCCAGGCCACCCCACAACTTCGGGAGAGTCAAAATGGAACGGGCCAACCTAGCCCGTTTACCCTGCCAGACAAAGCGGACAAGATCAGTGTAGAGCAACCTGAAGAAACTAGGAGGAATGTGAATCGGTAGAGTCTGGAGTAGGTAGAGAAATCTAGGCATCACATTCATCTTATAGATGGCACACCGGCCAAACCATGTATAGGTGCCTCTGGACCATCTCTTCAAAGCCAGTCGGACAGTTTTGAGAAGGGGCAAGTAATTTTTAGCAAAAAGCTCACGCAGATCACTAGGGATCCAAACACCCAGATACTTAATCACCGAACGAGACCAGTGAAAGGGAAAAGTGAGAGCTAAGGAAGATCCAAGCCCTGGTGGTAAGGAAACGTCAAGTGCTTCAGATTTCTGATAGTTAATTTTAAAGTTGGCAAGGCGGTGGAACTCGTCCAGTTCGGACATCAAAGCAGGGAGCGAGGTGGACGGGTCACCTTGGTTGTTCTTTACAAGGCAACCACATGTCTTGTAATGTCTTCTGTAACCACCGTGGGTAGAGAACCCAGCCTTAGGCCTTCTATGGGAAAATACTGATAATGCTATAGTAGGAATAAAAGACTGTGTTTTTTAAGGCTCTACCTGAGTCAACATGGAAATGCTCTGTCCTGTCCAGAAATGACTTTTCTGTGTAAGTTAACTACAGTATTGACCAAGTAGTAATCTGTAATTTTATTTCTGAATCACAAACATACTCACTCCCAAGACTTTTGGCTCTCCTTTAAGCAAAACGTTTCGGAAATCTGATGCATTCTGAATTCCTTCATTGACTGTGGCATCTTGATGTCGGCCATGGGGTTGTGCCATCATCACAAATTGTTGTTCTGTATTATTCATGTTTGAGTTTATGATTGGACCTGTAGATAAAAAACATGAGTGAAAATCTCATTTATATCCCTGAAACCTTTGGCTCTTAGCCAAAATTTATCTTCCCTGTATTCTAAGCAACAGGCAGTATTCCTATAAATGTAGCTGTTGATGTTATTGGACTATAAGATGTTACAATCAGGTAAATATTATATCATTAGGGGGCAACACGGTGGCTCAGTGGTTAGCACTGCAGCCTTGCAGCTCTGGGGTCCTGGTGTTCAAATCCTGTCAAGGGCAAAAAAACACCTGCAAGGAGTTTGTATGTTCTCCCTGTGTTTGCATGGATTTCCATCCCATATTCCAAAAAAGACATACTAAAAGGGGGAAAAAAATGTACATTGTGAGCCTTATGTGGGGCTCACAATCTACATTAAAAAGAAAAAAAACTATATAACTACCACGGAGGCAGCAGAGGCAGCTGCCACAGGGCCGGGGACATTAGGGGCCTGGTGACAGCTGCTACCGCTGCTATCATTATTCTCGGAGGTCCCTTCAGACCCCCGAGTATAATGATCGGGTCCCCTGTTGGTGGAATACTTTCCACCAACAGGGGGCCCTGAAGCTGCAGCAACGGCTGACACACAGGAGCTGCAGCTGTGGCTCCTCTCAGCGCTTCAGGACGTTCCCCCTCTCTCCCCCCTCCCTTTCTCTGTCTGTCCCCTGCCCACCAATGAGAGGACTGAGGAGAGCCCAGGAGGTGGGGCTTATCCCTGCCGAGCTCCTGCTGTCCTGCACACAAGAGAAGAAGAAGAAAGGAAGAAGGAAAATGAAACTAAACAAAGAAAACAGGTCCACAGGACATGCTGGGATTACTAGGCTTATTAATATCAGGCATTTGGGGTGATTACTTTTGTTTTAGTAACTCCATGTGCCTCATATTAATAGCAGTTAACCCTTTCATGTCCCTCACATTAACCCCTGTGTGCCTCACCATAAGAGTTACTGATATGTGAGACATATGGGGGTAATAGTAATGAAGATACTTTATTATTACCTCCATGTCTCTCACATATCAGTAACTCTTATGTGAGGTACACAAGGGTTAATGTGAGGGACATGATGGGGTTAACTGCTATTAATATGAGGCACATGGACTTACTAAATTGTAATGCACATGACCAGATTTTTTATCCACAATTGTCCTGGTATAGCGGTCAGCGGGTGACGTGACAGTATTTAGTCCTGAAGGGGCCACTATGGGACATAATAGTGTGTGCAGGGGCCACTAAGGGACATAATACTGTGTACAGGGGCCACTAAGGGACATAATACTGTGTGCAGGGGCCACTAAGGAACATAATACTGTGTGCAGGGGCCACTATGGGACATAATACTGTGTGCAGGGGACACTATTGGTCATAATAGAGCGCGCAGGAATGCGTAGGAGGGACTCGGTCGAGATCTTCGGTGTCGGGGGGGGCCCATGTCAAAGGTTCGCCACGGGGCCCCGCCATTCCTAGTTACGCCACTGGAGCTGTGCTTACTTGTAAGTGCCAGATATACTACACATTTATCAAATCACAAAAGGGACCAATGATAACTCAGATCACACGTATTTAATCCACAAGTTTAGACAGTGTGAAATTTTCACACTGTTCCAACCAGACCTCCCGAAACACAGTGTCTGAGGGAGTTTGGGTCTAACAGTGGTCCCAAAGTCTGCCATCTTAGTACAGTTGTTAGACCCTGCCAGAGATATGTTGCCTGTCAGTGTTAAGCTGACATGCATATAGATGTCTGTAAATGTTACACAGACAGGCCTAATATACTGCAATTCCACATTGTATTATATCAGCAATCAAGTTCCATAGTTGTCAATAATAATACTGTGTACTGGGGCCAGTATGGGGACATAATACTGTGTACTGGGGCCAGTATGGGGACATAATACTGTGTACTGGGGCCAGTATGGGGACATAATACTGTGTACTGGGGTCAGTATGGGAACATAATACTGTGTGCAGGGGCCAATATGGGGACATAATACTGTGTACTGGGGCCAGTATGGGGACATAATACTGTGTACATAATACTGTATAGCATTCGGCAAATCAGCGCTGGTTCTGAAGCTAATCTTTACTGCGAATAGCGATAGTATTCAAACGAGTACTCGATCGAATACTACTCGATCATCTCTAGTTGTAACCACGAAACGTTGTAACCTGAGACCATCGTAACCCGAGGACTACCTGTATGCTGCTTATAGTGAGATTATTCTGTGCAGCTATACTCACTCAGTAAGGGCTTACCCCAGGTTCACACTAGTGTTACATCTCCGTTGTTTGGGTCTTCTCAGGAATACGAACAATGTCTCCATTGCAGACCACTAAAACGGCAGTTACACACGGAGCCCGGCCGACCCTATTAACTATAAATGGGTGTCTGCCTTTTTTAAAGTGAAATCAGCAGAGGAAAAAGTCCAACTTTAACAGAGGCATTCATACATCTGTTCTTTTTCCATGGACCAACGATCTATTCACAATGATTTTTATACATTAGTGGATGTTAGTGGATGTTAATCCTATATAGTACTTTTATTTTTGATCATTAAAAGTTATGTTTTAATATTCTTAAATAAACAAACTCAGTAAACATACTCGCAACCTGATTGATTTCCTACTGGTGGTGGCCAAGTCTGTCATACCCAGACCATGGAAATCAGTTTCCCTCCAACTGACTGGCTTCTGGAGCTCCTATACATAAGATGTATGGAGGACCTTGTCACAGAATTTAAAGGTTTTTTTCAGGCAAAAAAAAACATAAAAAGGTATTTTAGTGCTATGGGTTTATAATTGCACCAAAATACATTTAGCAGTGTTTTGAGTGATTTCGGGCTTTCTATGGGAGCTCCTGGAATTCTGTGCATTTGTTTACATGCTTCCTCAGCTTCTTGCTGTCTTAGCCTACAACTCCCATGATGAAGACAGGCAAGTATGATGGTGAAGGGGGTATTGGTGACACTTCATTTGCGGAAACGGAACGTCAACAGATCATCCACATAACCACCCCAGGTATATAGGTAAATATAGTTTTTTTAAAAAAAAAAAATTAAGTCAATTAGAAGTTAGGCGGGGGGAGGTCGTTTAGTTTAGGGAATAATTTACAATTTATCCTGGACAACCTCTTTAAGCCAGATGATAGTACTCATCAGAAAATCTGGTCTTTGGGTGCAGTGACTTCTACATCTGCACCCCTGTAGCTACAACCCTGTTACCCCTAGGTAAGCCCCAGCCCAGTAAAAGTGCCTCCTTATTGGCCCTCAGCTACTAACAAAGATCCTGAAAAAAACCCAATGGTTTACTCTTCTATTAACTGTGTCAGGGTCTGGGGTTGCTAGGTGGGGTGGCATAGACAGAAAAGTCCAGTTTCTTTAGTCCAAAACAAAGGTAGAGTTTATTTTCACTCAAAACGGTAGTGCAGCAACAAAAGGAAACAATACAAAAATAAATACCTGCCCGGCTGGGCTCTAACTAAACATAGAATAGGTTACCTCACCTAGAATAACAGAAATCAAAAGCCAGTAGAATCACTCAGGACACAGCTCCAAAAATATGACCTCTCTGTTTGCTCTTCACCCAATCTCTGCCCCCAGTCTGCTGCTGGAGCTGACTTCTTAAGCCTCCTTGACGAGGAGACTCTCAACAGCTGAGTCGCTGCCGGAACATCTCCAAAGTGTGGACTGGAGGGGGGTGGAATTACAGGTTCCAATACCAACCTACCTGTCATTCCTAAAAATCCAGCCCAATACTGAGCATTTACCAAAATGCACAGCAGACGAAAGTTATACGCTGAGAACAAACATTCCTTCTGGAGTTTTCTCATCTCACCCACCTGAGTAGTCTGGGTGAGATGTACACCCCCTCCGTTACCTGACCAGCCATCGGCTTACAACTGATACATTACCCAAATGTCCATGTGACAGATTTAGTGGATGGGCAAATAA
This sequence comes from Leptodactylus fuscus, assembly GCF_031893055.1. Taxonomy (NCBI): domain Eukaryota; kingdom Metazoa; phylum Chordata; class Amphibia; order Anura; family Leptodactylidae; genus Leptodactylus; species Leptodactylus fuscus. The sequence continues at coordinate 65,514,682 of NC_134274.1, read as the reverse complement.
TTTTATAAAAATCATTATAATTTCATATAGTAGTAAGGCTACATTCAGACAACTGAGGTTCAAAATGGTTGTAATAAAACGTCCATTTTTCACGTCCAAGGGGCACCCGTTTTCATGGATCCCCTATACATTTAAGTGTACAGAGGGATCCATGAAAACAGACAAAACTAGGATGTGATAACGGAGCTAAAATTACAGTCATGTGAATAGCCCCCATTCACTGATATTAACTTTAATACTGCCATGTGACGTTCATTGAAAAAAAACCAGACATTACCCGACCATTAATCTCTGTTGTGTGAATGTAGTTTAAGGGATATTATTTAATGAAACCACATTAGATTACATTAAATCTAACACGAAGCACTTAGGACACAATACTTTATCTATTGGAAAACTGATGAACCTTGCTCAAGCCAGAAATTTCTATCTTCATCTACAGATATTGTAAAAGCAGCTCATGGTTATCTGAGTGCATAGGTCAGTGGGGGAGCAATGACCAGAAGCGGGCAGCCTCAGACTCTGTCTTCCCAATAATCTCTAGCAGTCTTTTTTGTCGTACATATTTCCCTCCCCCCATCTCATGTACAAATATACAGCTTTTTACCACATATTTCTTTGTAATATGGTTCTCTCCCTAGCTCCCCAGACTCTATACATTACCTGAACAAACCACATATAACACTAAAATATTTTTTAAAAAACATAAAACTTAAAAAGAATATATCCTATTAATATTATAAAGGTGAAAGTTTGTAAGTTTGTTGTTCCTCAATCACAGTCAAACGGCTGAATGGATTTTGGGGAAATTTCACACACACACACACACACACATATTGCCCAGGAAAAGGTAATAGGCTACTTTAAATGTGGGTCACTCACCCCAAATCGCCACCGTGACCCTCCAAAGAATCCTCTGGCATGGCTGTAGCAGCTGGCATTCCGCCAGTGCTGGTCTGTGCACACACCTCCTATTGGTGCATGGCACACTGTGGGCGGGCTCTGGAGCCAGGGCTGCGGCACCATAGGTTGAGGGCTGAAGGTGGGCGTGCCGATTCAGCAGGGACACAGTGAGCAAGATGGCGGCAGCCCACATGGTCCCAGCGCCGCAGCTATCCCAGGCCACCTACACATTTCATGGATGGCTAAGGAGGAGGCTGCTGCACCCGACACACCACATAACAGGTCAGTGCAGCGGGTACAGGGGGTTGGGGAGGGGGTGTCCCGGGGGGGGGGTGTCCCTAGGTCGGTGTCCCCAGGGATCAACCACATTCCCCAGCTTCATTTCCCCCCCCCCCCTACATCGGCCCCAGTGTAGTTGGACTCACCTTGCCAGGCTCCCCCACTGCTCTCCCGCTCGGTCACTGCACATAGGTGTCGGGCAGCTGGGTGCGTATGGCAGGTAGACTGCAATAGAGGCGCCGGTATTCTGCAACGCACTACACAGTACCGGCGCCTCTATTGCAGTCTACTTGCCTAGGCTGAAAGACTGACAGGCCAGGGAGGCAGCGCAAGGCTTCCGGCTGTCATAGCAACCTGACGCCGGCCCCCGCTCTGCCTCATATATGCCAAACGCAGCCAGCCGCCCGACAACTATGTGCAGTGAGCGAGCGGAGAGTGGCGGAGGAGCGTGGCAATGTGAGTCCAACTGCACTGGGGCCGATGTAGGGGGGGGGATATGAAGCTGGGAGCAGAGATGGGGGGACAAGAAACTGGGGCAGAGATGGGGGGACAAGAAACTGGAGGCAGAGATGGGGGGACAAGAAACTGGAGGCAGAGATGGGGGGACAAGAAACTGGGGGAAGAGATGGGGAGACAAGAAATATGAGCGGTTCAGTGCCACCGCCAACCCGCAGACGAAGTCACGTGTAACTGCTAGTATTGTATAGAAGCACAAAAAATGTGGTATCTGTAACCACAGGGTTAGGGTTGAGCTGATCTTGAGATTTCAGGATCGTTTTTAAAATCCGATTTCCGATCATTTTCCATTCGAACCCGATCCCAATTCCGATCCTAATGCAAGTCAATGGGATTTTTTTTAATGATCAAAGATCAGATTTTAAAAACGATCCTATTCACTACACAGCATGGAGTCCAAAAATTGAACACTTTAATTTTTGGTCTCCACGCTGTGTAGTGATTAAAAAAAAAAATCCCCCGGCTACTTAGTCCCCTTCACTTACCTGCACAGATCCGCTGCCGGTCCCCGTTCTTCTCGCTCCTCTTCTCTCTCCTTTACAGGCCTTCAGAGCTCCATGTGCGCCCCGGCCTCCCTAGGCTAGTGTTAGGGATGCTAGGAGTAGGCGGGGCTTGTTGTGGCTTAGGAGAGTGTGGGCGGAGACTCATGTCTCCCCTCCCAGTACCCACCCACACTCTCCTAAGCCACAAGCCCTGTATGGCAAGTAAACAGCAGGGCTCCTGGAAATGTTACCAGTACCTGTAGTCGCACTGTCCTAAAAAAGCAGTTCTGGCTGTTATACCCCCTCAGATATAATATTAACGGTCTATCCTCAGGACTGGCTATCAATAATAGAAACATGGATTAAAGAGCTTGTCCAGGAATTGGAGAAATCCATGTGGCGAGCAGGAGGTGTAAACTAAAAAAAAATAAACAAGAAGCATACTCACCTGTCCCCAGCACTCCACTGTCCACCATCAGTGTCCATTCAGTCTCGTGTTGGCGCCTTCTTGCTGGGAGCCCTGCACCTCATGTGACCGCTGAGACTAATTACATAGAGGATTTCAAGAAATGAGGCATCACCATGAGACAGAACAGACACTGGTGAGTATGCTTTAGACAACCTCTTCAAAGGGGCTGTCTGGTCCCAATTTATTTATGGGGAACAGTGATGGGGTCATTATATTTTGTGGGGACACCGATGGGGGCTAAAAACCCCAGGGGGAAGGTGGGGGACATTAAATTGTGTGGGGCATATTAAAGGGGTTGTCCAGGCTTAATTATTTTAATGGCGTATCCTCAGGATAGGCCATAAATACCTTATCCCTAGGGGGCTGACACGTGGTACCATCAACCATACGGAATCACTTCCGGCGCCCGGAAGTGATTGCGGTGTTTTACAGTATCTGCAAAGTGGATGGGATTCATGCGAATCCCATGCCCGCTTTGTGTTTAAAACCGCAACGCGAACACGCTACGATTTCCAAAACCGGCGCGGTTTTGGAAATCACAGCATGCCAATTATATCTACGGATTTCCTGTAGATATAATGGTAACAGAAAGTCTGTGGAGGAAAACTGTGAACTTTCTGTTCAAAGCGCTGTGGGAAGAACCTTGATGCATTCCCGCCACGGTTGTTCCTGCAGCGTTTTAGCGTGGCGTTTCCGGCCTGTGGGGCCTTAGCCTTCAAAAGCAACTTTCAACCATCTCCACCAACTCCAACTCTGTAGTCTTTAATAGGTAAAACTTCACTGATTCTGGCACAATAAGAGGAACTTCAGCTCCCCTTATAAAAAAAAAACAAAACCCCTTCATGCAGCTTCTGTGGTGACAGCTCATATTCATGGTGGAGCAATGGATTGGGCATTGAAATTGAACATGTCTGATGATTCTGTACCCCGACATCACGTGATACGGAAATATGGAAGACCCCTATTAATATTAGATAGTTGGGGGTTTCATAACCTTATACTGTATACTAATATGCATGATGTCTTAAGTGACATAAGCTAAACTTATCACACAACATCTAATATATTGCTAAGTATCACAGTTTTATGACTCAGTCTATAGACAGCTCATAACAAAACAGGGCACCAATTACTCCGCAGTGTACTTGTGTGACCATCACATGACCATGACGTGTCCACCCCGTGACCATTAGCTGTACACCACACAACCATGGACTCATTTTTATCCACTGGAAGTAAACAAAGAATCACAGCGAGCGAGATCTAGAAAACTGTGAGGAATTGATGCAGAAAGTAAAATAGAAAATCGAATAACTTTTCATTGTATAACAATATTATTTATTTGCTGAAACTGGACAACCCCTGTAATATTTTATACAGCACATTACATTTTCTTACATGGAGTCTAGTAAGTTAGTCCCAAACACTGAGGTTCAATATTGAGGTAAAGTCAAAATCAAAAATAATGTATAATTAATGTGATTTTTAAAGAAAGGCTACGGTCTTACCTGCTGTTTTCTATGCACGTCGCTGAGGTTATAAATGATTATTACTACTCATGTCTTTCAGTATTATCAGCTCTCGTTTTATGGCTATGGCAATTGGTTTGATAATTAAGCTCACATCCATGTATGTTTATGGCAGGGTTTATGCAAGGTGCCTGACAGATCATTTCACTCTGTGCTAGGATAAGAAACCTTAAAGGGGTATTCCCATGTACATAATCATATCTATATTTGTAGATAATTAAAAAGTGAAACATTTTTGCAAATATGAGTAACTAAAAATTCTGCAATGTTTTAAAGATTTTCTCTAACTTTCTTAGTGGTGGCAGTCTGTGATCTTGATCAGTTGCCAGTGGTTATGACCATCATTGTACAAATTTTCTATGGTCGGGGACTTGTCAGGAACCCAGCTATGATTTTCTTATTGTAGCTGAGTTATCAGACAGGGACACTACATATATCAGAAGATATCCCGGCTACAATAAAGAAATCATGGCTGATTTTCTGAGCTTAGAAAGTTCCTGCATTCATGGTCGTAGCCACTGGCAACCAATCAAGATAACAGACTGTGACCACAAGATATTTAGAGAAAATCTTTAAAACTCTGCAAAATGTTTCATTACTTATATTTGCAAAGATGTTTAACTTTTAATTATCTACAAATTTAAAAATAATTATGTACATGGGAATACCCCTTTAAGGCTAAGGCCCCACGTAGCAAAATGCAGCAAAAAAATGCTGCAGAATAAAGCATAGTGCAAAGTATAATAATGACTTTCTGCCCTTATTATACCTATATGGAAATGCAGCTTTTCCAGTGCGGATTTTTTCTGCATTGTGTGGTTGGGATTATCCAGAATCCTATTCACTTTGCAGGTTCTGTAAATCACTGCATTTACTCAATGTGAGACTTCAGCTACAGGTTTCAACAGCAATCTCAAGCTTGGTTAACCATTAAAAATACACACACGTTATCTATGTTAATAGCAATGAATAACATGATGGAGAACTAAGCAGTGCTGACATGTAACAGACACTTCATACTGTAAGTTTGTTGGCCACTTGATGGCTTGGGAAAATCACATGCACACCGGAAGTTTACAACCGTAGGTCAATCTGTGAAAGGTAGTCATGTAACACATGGACACATGGAGGTGCAGAACAACATCTTTGCTCTCAAGATTCATTTAATTTGAGGTTTGGGTCCCAGATTCGTTTTGGGTCAAACAAATTTAGTATGGACCACAACTTTTAGGAGCTCTATCATTGGGAAAAGTAATCTTTAGCTAAGCACATACTTGCACAGCTTTTAGAAAGGCTGTTAAATATCCGGTATTTAGGGTGGAACTTGTGACCATGTGTTGTGAGGCCTTAAAGGGATTCTACCATTAAAGCAACTTTTTTTCTAATTACCACGTTGGAATAGCCTTAAGAAAGGCTATTCGTCTCCTACCTTTATGTAATGTCCCGGTACTGCAGTCCCTTTAATAGTCCTTGCAGACCGAGATGGTATGGACATTTGCATATAAGGTAAAGAGGTTCCTCCCCCATTCCTTCTATATTAACGGTATTTCTATTTCACCAGAGCCAGCACTCAGGGGGGTCTATTAATGCACCATCTTGTGGATGTTTTGTGAACTGCACCTGCCTATACTTTGCATTGTAATTTTTGTCAAGGAGTGTCCAGTGTGAGCAGGTGACCTTCAGAACCAATCAAGCTCCCTTGATTGGCCTGGAGGAGGAGTTGAGGTACAGCCCCCTCTAGAGAGTGGGGGTTGGAAACCCGGAGTTCTTTGTCTTTTGTGTGGAGAGGACTAGACATGTGGAGCTGAAAATGGCAGCCAAGACTCAGGGCACTCCAAACAGAGATGGCTTTTCCTCTGTACTCAAGATCCTTCTCAGAGAGTATTTTCCTCTGAAGCTCCAAGCCTACAAGCACTAAAGTTTACGGACCTGCTTATTAGAGATGAGCGAACAGTGTTCTATCGAACTCATGTTCGATCGGATATTAGGCTGTTCGGCATGTTCGAATCGAATCGAACACCGCGTGGTAAAGTGCGCCATTACTCGATTCCCCTCCCACCTTCCCTGGCGCCTTTTTTGCTCCAATAACAGCGCAGGGTAGGTGGGACAGGAACTACGACACCGGTGACGTTGAAAAAAGTAGGCAAAACCCATTGGCTGCCGAAAACATGTGACCTCTAATTTAAAAGAACAGCGCCGCCCAGGTTCGCGTCATTCTGAGCTTGCAATTCACCGAGGACGGAGGTTTCCGTCCAGCTAGCTAGGGCTTAGATTCTGGGTAGGCAGGGACAGGCTAGGATAGGAAGGAGAAGACAACCAACAGCTCTTGTAAGAGCTAAATTCCAGGGAGAAGCTTGTCAGTGTAACGTGGCACTGACGGGCTCAATCGCCGCAACCCAGCTTTCCCAGGATCCTGAATGGAATACACTGTCAGTGTATTCCCGTATACCCGATATATACCCCGATACCCGTTCCAACGGTGTGCCCCCCCACCTTCACCCCAGAAATACCCTGCAAGTCCCCTAGCAATAGAATTGGGGCTATATACACCCACAATTTTTACTACTGGTATACAGTGCCATTGTCTGACTGGGAATTCAAAGAATATATTGGGAATACAAATACCCTCATTTCTTGCTACTGCCATATAGTGCCAGTGTCTGACTGGGAATTCAAAGAATATATTGGGGTTACGTGCACCCACAATTTTTACTACTGGTATACAGTGCCATTGTCTGACTGGGAATTCAAAGAATATATTGGGAATACAAATACCCTCATTTCTTGCTACTGCCATATAGTGCCAGTTTCTGACTGGTAATTCAAAGAATATATTGGGGTTACGTGCACCCACAATTTTTACTACTGGTATACAGTGCCATTGTCTGACTGGGAATTCAAAGAATATATTGGGAATACAAATACCCTCATTTCTTGCTACTGCCATATAGTGCCAGTGTCTGACTGGGAATTCAAAGAATATATTGGGGTTACGTGCACCCACAATTTTTACTACTGGTATACAGTGCCATTGTCTGACTGGGAATTCAAAGAATATATTGGGGTTATAAATACCCTCATTTCTTGCTACTGCCATATAGTGCCAGTTTCTGACTGGTAATTCAAAGAATATATTGGGGTTACGTGCACCCACAATTTTTACTACTGGTATACAGTGCCATTGTCTGACTGGGAATTCAAAGAATATATTGGGGTTATAAATACCCTCATTTCTTGCTACTGCCATATAGTGCCAGTTTCTGACTGGTAATTCAAAGAATATATTGGGGTTACGTGCACCCACAATTTTTACTACTGGTATACAGTGCCATTGTTTGACTGGGAATTCAAAGAGTATATTGGGAATACAAATACCCTCATTTCTTGCTACTGCCATATAGTGCCAGTTTCTGACTGGGAATTCAAAGAATATATTGGGGTTACGTGCACCCACAATTTTTACTACTGGTATACAGTGCCATTGTCTGACTGGGAATTCAAAGAATATATTGGGGTTATAAATACCCTCATTTCTTGCTACTGCCATATAGTGCCAGTTTCTGACTGGTAATTCAAAGAATATATTGGGGTTACGTGCACCCACAATTTTTACTACTGGTATACAGTGCCATTGTCTGACTGGGAATTCAAAGAGTATATTGGGAATACAAATACCCTCATTTCTTGCTACTGCCATATAGTGCCAGTTTCTGACTGGTAATTCAAAGAATATATTGGGGTTACGTGCACCCACAATTTTTACTACTGGTATACAGTGCCATTGTCTGACTGGGAATTCAAAGAATATATTGGGGTTATAAATACCCTCATTTCTTGCTACTGCCATATAGTGCCAGTTTCTGACTGGTAATTCAAAGAATATATTGGGGTTACGTGCACCCACAATTTTTACTACTGGTATACAGTGCCATTGTCTGACTGGGAATTCAAAGAGTATATTGGGAATACAAATACCCTCATTTCTTGCTACTGCCATATAGTGCCAGTTTCTGACTGGTAATTCAAAGAATATATTGGGGTTACGTGCACCCACAATTTTTACTACTGGTATACAGTGCCATTGTCTGACTGGGAATTCAAAGAATATATTGGGGTTATAAATACCCTCATTTCTTGCTACTGCCATATAGTGCCAGTTTCTGACTGGTAATTCAAAGAATATATTGGGGTTACGTGCACCCACAATTTTTACTACTGGTATACAGTGCCATTGTCTGACTGGGAATTCAAAGAGTATATTGGGAATACAAATACCCTCATTTCTTGCTACTGCCATATAGTGCCAGTTTCTGACTGGGAATTCAAAGAATATATTGGGGTTACGTGCACCCACAATTTTTACTACTGGTATACAGTGCCATTGTCTGACTGGGAATTCAAAGAATATATTGGGGTTATAAATACCCTCATTTCTTGCTACTGCCATATAGTGCCAGTTTCTGACTGGTAATTCAAAGAATATATTGGGGTTACGTGCACCCACAATTTTTACTACTGGTATACAGTGCCATTGTCTGACTGGGAATTCAAAGAGTATATTGGGAATACAAATACCCTCATTTCTTGCTACTGCCATATAGTGCCAGTTTCTGACTGGTAATTCAAAGAATATATTGGGGTTACGTGCACCCACAATTTTTACTACTGGTATACAGTGCCATTGTCTGACTGGGAATTCAAAGAATATATTGGGGTTATAAATACCCTCATTTCTTGCTACTGCCATATAGTGCCAGTGTCTGACTGGGAATTCAAAGAATATATTGGGGTTACGTGCACCCACAATTTTTACTACTGGTATACAGTGCCAATTTCTAACTAGGAATTCAAAATGCGCAAGGCTCCCGGAAAGGGACGTGGACGAGGCCGTGGGCGAGGTCGGGGGAATGGTTCTGGGGAGCAAGGTAGCAGTGAAGCCACAGGGCGTCCCGTGCCTACTCCTGTGGGGCAGCAAGCATTGCGCCACTCCACAGTGCCAGGGTTGCTTGCCACATTAACTAAACTGCAGGGTACAAACCTTAGTAGGCCCGAGAACCAGGAACAGGTCTTGCAATGGCTGTCAGAGAACGCTTACAGCACATTGTCCAGCAGCCAGTCAGACTCTGCCTCCTCTCCTCCTATTACCCAACAGTCTTGTCTTCCTTCCTCCCAAAATTCCGAAGCTTTACAGAACAATAACCCAAACTGTCCCTGCTCCCCAGAGCTGTTCTCCGCTCCTTTCATTGTCCCTCAACCTGCCTCTCCACGTCACGATTCCACGAACCTAACAGAGGAGCATCTGTGTCCAGATGCTCAAACACTAGAGTCTCCTCCATCTCCGTTCGATTTGGTGGTGGATGACCAGCAACCCACCCTCATCGACGATGATGTGACGCAGTTGCCGTCAGGGCATCCAGTTGACCGGCGCATTGTGCGGGAGGAGGAGATGAGACAGGAGTTGGAAGAGGAAGTGGTGGATGATGAGGACACTGACCCGACCTGGACAGGGGGGATGTCAAGCAGGGAAAGTAGTGTGGATGTTGAGGCAGGTGCAGCACCAAAAAGGGTAGCTAGAGGCAGAGGCAGAGGTCAGCAGCTTAGGCGAAGCCAGGCCACACCCGGAATCTCCCAAGATGTTCCAGTTCGTACCCAGCCCCGAAAAACTCCCACCTCGAGGGCACGTTTCTCGAAGGTGTGGAGTTTTTTCAAGGAATGCGCCGAGGACAGATATAGTGTTGTCTGCACAATTTGCCTCTCGAAATTGATTAGGGGCTCTGAGAAGAGCAACCTGTCCACCACTTCAATGCGCCGTCATTTGGAATCCAAGCACTGGAATCAGTGGCAGGCAGCAACGGCAGGACAAAGGCCGCCTGCCGTTCACGCCACTGCCACTGCCTCTGCCACTGCCTCTGCCTCTGCCACTGCCACTGCTGACTGTGCTGGCGATGCACTCCAGAGGACGAGCCAGGACACCACTTCATCTGCCTCCGCCACTTTGTTGACTTCTACCTCATCCTCCCCTGGTCCTGTCTTATCTCCTTCTCCTGCACCATCAAAGGCACCATCAGGCGTTTCTTTACAACAACCCACCATCTCTCAGACATTGGAGCGGCGGCAGAAATACACTGCTAACCACCCACACGCGCAAGCCTTGAACGCCAACATCGCTAAACTGCTGGCCCAGGAGATGTTGGCGTTCCGGCTTGTTGAAACTCCCGCCTTCCTGGACCTGATGGCAACTGCGGCACCTCGCTATGCCGTCCCTAGCCGTCACTGCTTCTCCCGGTGTGCCGTCCCCGCCTTGCACCAGCACGTGTCACTCAACATCAGGCGGGCCCTTAGTTCCGCGCTTTGCACAAAGGTCCACTTGACCACCGACGCGTGGACAAGTGCATGCGGACAGGGACGCTACATTTCACTGACGGCACACTGGGTGAATGTAGTTGAGGCTGGGACTGCTTCCCAAACTGGCCCGGTGTACCTCGTCTCCCCGCCTAACATTCCTGGCAGGGACACGAGAAGAACACCCCCCTCCTCCTCCTCCTCTACCGCCTCCTCCTCCGCCACCGCCTCCTCCTCCGCCACCGCCTCCTCCTCCGCTGTTAGATTGACCCCAGCTACGAGTTGGAAACGTTGCAGCACTGGCGTTGGTAGACGTCAGCAGGCTGTGCTGAAGCTGATCAGCTTGGGGGACAGACAGCACACTGCCTCCGAGGTGAGGGATGCCCTCCTCGATGAGACGGCAATATGGTTTGAGCCGCTGCACCTGGGCCCAGGCATGGTCGTTTGTGATAACGGCCGGAACCTGGTAGCAGCTCTGGAGCTTGCCGGACTCCAACATGTTCCATGCCTGGCCCACGTCTTCAACCTAGTGGTGCAACGTTTCCTAAAGAGCTACCCCAATGTTCCAGAGCTACTGGTGAAAGTGCGGCGCATGTGCGCCCACTTTCGCAAGTCGACAGTAGCCGCTGCTAGCTTAAAATCTCTCCAGCAACGCCTGCATGTGCCACAACACCGGCTTTTGTGCGACGTCCCCACACGCTGGAACTCAACGTTTCAGATGTTGAATAGAGTGGTTGAGCAGCAGAGACCTTTGATGGAATACCAGCTACAAAACCCTAGGGTGCCACAAAGTCAGCTGCCTCAGTTTCACATCCATGAGTGGCCATGGATGAGAGACCTTTGTGACATCCTACGGGTCTTTGAGGAGTCCACAAGGAGGGTGAGCTCTGAGGATGCGATGGTGAGCCTTACAATCCCGCTCTTGTGTGTTCTGAGAGAATCCCTGATTGACATCAGGGATAACTCAGATCACACAGAGGAGTTAGGGATAGCATCCGATCCGTCACAGCTGGAGAGTAGGTCCACACATCTGTCCGCTTCACTGCGTTTAATGGAGGAGGAGGAGGAGGAGGAGGAGGAGGAAGAAGAGTTGTCCGATGATGTGATGGTGATACAGGAGGCTTCCGGGCAACTTCGAATCGTCCCATTGTTGCAGCGCGGATGGGTAGACATGGAGGATGAGGAGGAAATGGAGATTGAACTTTCCGGTGGGGCCAGAGGAGTCATGCCAACTAACACTGTGGCAGACATGGCTGAGTTCATGTTGGGGTGCTTTACAACCGACAAGCGTATTGTCAAAATCATGGAGGACAACCAGTACTGGATCTTTGCTATCCTTGACCCCCGGTATAAAAACAACATCTCGTCTTTTATTCCGGTAGAGGGGAGGGCCAATCGCATCAATGCTTGCCACAGGCAATTGGTGCAGAATATGATGGAGATGTTTCCAGCATGTGACGTTGGCGGCAGGGAGGGCAGTTCCTCCAGTAGGCAACCAAGTTCTCACCGGTCCACACAAACGAGGGGCACACTGTCTAAGGTCTGGGACACCTTGATGGCACCCCCTCGCCAAAGTGCCGCCACGGAGGGTCCTAGTGTCACCAGGCGTGAGAAGTATAGGCGCATGTTGCGGGAATACCTTTCCGACCACAGCCCTGTCCTCTCCGACCCCTCTGCGCCCTACACGTATTGGGTGTCGAAGTTGGACCTGTGGCTTGAACTTGCCCTATATGCCTTGGAGGTGCTGTCCTGTCCTGCCGCCAGCGTCCTATCTGAGAGGGTGTTCAGTGCAGCCGGTGGCATCATCACTGACAAGCGCACCCGTCTGTCAGCTGAGAGTGCCGACCGGCTCACTTTGATAAAAATGAACCACCACTGGATAGAGCCTTCATTTTTGTGCCCACCTGTGTAAAGCACCCCAACATGAAACTCCATGTCTGTACTCAACCTCTCCAATTCCTCCGCATCCTCATACTCATCCACCATAAGCGTTGCACAATTCTGCTAATACTAGGCTCCCTCCAACATGATTTCCCCCAACTCTGCTGGTTAGAGGCTCCCTCCACCCTGATTTCCACCAACTCTGCTGGTTAGAGGCTCCCTCCACCCTGCTTTCCCACAACTCTGCTGGTTAGAGGCTCCTTCCACCATGAATTTGCCCAAACTGGGCTGTTTAGAGGCTCCCTCCACCATGAATTGGTCCAAACTGGGCTGGTTAGAGGCTCCCTCCACCATTAATTGGTCCAAACTGGGCTGGTTAGAGGCTCCCTCCACCATGAATTTGCCCAAACTGGGCTGTTTAGAGGCTCCCTCCACCATGAATTTGCCCAAACTGGGCTGTTTAGAGGCTCCCTCCACCATGAATTGGTCCAAACTGGGTTTTTTAGAGGCTCCCTCCACCATGAATTGGTCCAAACTGGGCTGGTTAGAGGCTCCCTCCACCATGAATTGGTCCAAACTGGGGTGGTTAGAGGCTCCCTCCACCATTAATTGGTCCAAACTGGGCTGGTTAGAGGCTCCCTCCACCATTAATTGGTCCAAACTGGGCTGGTTAGAGGCTCCCTCCACCTTTAATTGGTCCAAACTGGGCTGGTTAGAGGCTCCCTCCACCATGAATTTGCCCAAACTGGGCTGTTTAGAGGCTCCCTCCACCATGAATTTGCCCAAACTGGGCTGGTTAGAGGCTCCCTCCACCATGAATTGGTCCAAACTGGGGTTTTTAGAGGCTCCCTCCACCATGAATTGGTCCAAACTTGGCTGTTTAGAGGCTCCCTCCACCATTAATTGGTCCAAACTGGGCTGGTTAGAGGCTCCCTCCACCATGAATTTGCCCAAACTGGGCTGTTTAGAGGCTCCCTCCACCATGAATTTGCCCAAACTGGGCTGGTTAGAGGCTCCCTCCACCATGAATTGGTCCAAACGGGTTTTTAGAGGCTCCCTTCACCATGAATTGGTCCAAACTTGGCTGTTTAGAGGCTCCCTCCACCATGAATTGGTCCAAACTGGGGTGGTTAGAGGCTCCCTCCACCATTAATTGGTCCAAACTGGGCTGGTTAGAGGCTCCCTCCACCATTAATTGGTCCAAACTGGGCTGGTTAGAGGCTCCCTCCACCATGAATTGGTCCAAACTGGGGTTTTTAGAGGCTCCCTCCACCATGAATTGGTCCAAACTTGGCTGTTTAGAGGCTCCCTCCACCATTAATTGGTCCAAACTGGGCTGGTTAGAGGCTCCCTCCACCATGAATTGGTCCAAACTGGGTTTTTTAGAGGCTCCCTCCACCATGAATTTGCCCAAACTGGGCTGTTTAGAGGCTCCCTCCACCATGAATTGGTCCAAACTGGGTTTTTTAGAGGCTCCCTCCACCATGAATTGGTCCAAACTGGGCTGGTTAGAGGCTCCCTCCACCATAAATTGGTCCAAACTGGGGTGGTTAGAGGCTCCCTCCACCATTAATTGGTCCAAACTGGGCTGGTTAGAGGCTCCCTCCACCATGAATTGGTCCAAACTGGGGTTTTTAGAGGCTCCCTCCACCATGAATTGGTCCAAACTTGGCTGTTTAGAGGCTCCCTCCACCATTAATTGGTCCAAACTGGGCTGGTTAGAGGCTCCCTCCACCATGAATTGGTCCAAACTGGGTTTTTTAGAGGCTCCCTCCACCATGAATTTGCCCAAACTGGGCTGTTTAGAGGCTCCCTCCACCATGAATTTGCCCAAACTGGGCTGGTTAGAGGCTCCCTCCACCATGAATTGGTCCAAACTGGGGTTTTTAGAGGCTCCCTCCACCATGAATTGGTCCAAACTTGGCTGTTTAGAGGCTCCCTCCACCATGAATTGGTCCAAACTGGGGTGGTTAGAGGCTCCCTCCACCATTAATTGGTCCAAACTGGGCTGGTTAGAGGCTCCCTCCACCATTAATTGGTCCAAACTGGGCTGGTTAGAGGCTCCCTCCACCATGAATTGGTCCAAACTGGGTTTTTTAGAGGCTCCCTCCACCATGAATTTGCCCAAACTGGGCTGTTTAGAGGCTCCCTCCACCATGAATTGGTCCAAACTGGGCTGGTTAGAGGCTCCCTCCACCATGAATTTCCCAAAACTTGGCTGTTTAGAGGCTCCCTCCACCATTAATTGGTCCAAACTGGGCTGGTTAGAGGCTCCCTCCACCATGAATTGGTCCAAACTGGGGTTTTTAGAGGCTCCCTCCACCATGAATTGGTCCAAACTTGGCTGTTTAGAGGCTCCCTCCACCATGAATTGGTCCAAACTGGGGTGGTTAGAGGCTCCCTCCACCATTAATTGGTCCAAACTGGGCTGGTTAGAGGCTCCCTCCACCATTAATTGGTCCAAACTGGGCTGGTTAGAGGCTCCCTCCACCATGAATTTGCCCAAACTGGGCTGTTTAGAGGCTCCCTCCACCATGAATTTGCCCAAACTGGGCTGGTTAGAGGCTCCCTCCACCATGAATTGGTCCAAACGGGTTTTTAGAGGCTCCCTTCACCATGAATTGGTCCAAACTTGGCTGTTTAGAGGCTCCCTCCACCATGAATTGGTCCAAACTGGGGTGGTTAGAGGCTCCCTCCACCATTAATTGGTCCAAACTGGGCTGGTTAGAGGCTCCCTCCACCATTAATTGGTCCAAACTGGGCTGGTTAGAGGCTCCCTCCACCATGAATTGGTCCAAACTGGGGTTTTTAGAGGCTCCCTCCACCATGAATTGGTCCAAACTTGGCTGTTTAGAGGCTCCCTCCACCATTAATTGGTCCAAACTGGGCTGGTTATAGGCTCCCTCCACCATTAATTGGTCCAAACTGGGCTGGTTAGAGGCTCCCTCCACCATTAATTGGTCCAAACTGGGCTGTTTAGAGGCTCCCTCCACCATGAATTTGCCCAAACTGGGCTGGTTAGAGGCTCCCTCCACCATGAATTGGTCCAAACTGGGGTTTTTAGAGGCTCCCTCCACCATGAATTGGTCCAAACTTGGCTGTTTAGAGGCTCCCTCCACCATTAATTGGTCCAAACTGGGCTGGTTAGAGGCTCCCTCCACCATGAATTGGTCCAAACTGGGTTTTTTAGAGGCTCCCTCCACCATGAATTTGCCCAAACTGGGCTGTTTAGAGGCTCCCTCCACCATGAATTGGTCCAAACTGGGGTGGTTAGAGGCTCCCTCCACCATTAATTGGTCCAAACTGGGCTGGTTAGAGGCTCCCTCCACCATTAATTGGTCCAAACTGGGCTGGTTAGAGGCTCCCTCCACCATGAATTTGCCCAAACTGGGCTGGTTAGAGGCTCCCTCCACCATGAATTGGTCCAAACTGGGTTTTTTAGAGGCTCCCTCCACCATGAATTTGCCCAAACTGGGCTGGTTAGAGGCTCCCTCCACCATGAATTGGTCCAAACTGGGGTTTTTAGAGGCTCCCTCCACCATGAATTTGCCCAAACTCTGCTGGTTAGAGGCTCAATCCACCCTGATTTTCAAAACAAATGTTGGTGCCAACCTCAACTTACTACAAGGGCCAAATTCACTGCTGGTGACAAGCTCTCCTCACTGCAAGTGCCAAATACACATGTTTCAAGGTGTTTTCCTACTGTCAGAGAGGTGGTATTGAGTGTGTAAAGTGTGTAGTTGTTAGGCTGTGATGTTGGGGTAATAGAGGGTCTTTGGTGTGTTAGATGCCCCCAGACATGCTTCCCCTGCTGTCCCAGTGTCATTCCAGAGGTGTTGGCATCATTTCCTGGGGTGTCATAGTGGACTTGGTGACCCTCCAGACACGGATTTGGGTTTCCCCCTTAACGAGTATCTGTTCCCCATAGACTATAATGGGGTTCGAAACCCGTTCGAACACACGAACATTGAGCGGCTGTTCGAATCGAATTTCGAATCTCGAACATTTTAGTGTTCGCTCATCTCTACTGCTTATCCATCTCATCTGGGACTTCTACACGTATCTCTCTATTCAAGTAAGTCTTTGGGACAAATCTATATTTAAGAAACCCATAGCTAGTCTGGCAGAATTTGAGGGTCTCCCGCTGTCGACAACTCTATTTCCTCTCCTACATACGTGTACCCAGTTTGTTGAGGACTAACCCCCTGGATAAAGGCCATCTTTACAAGTACATACAAGTTTATCTACCCAAGCAACTACTAATTAAACTATCCAAAGCATTCCTGCTCCAAGCTCCATCACCTGCGTAATTGGACACTACCTACAAAGATCGCTGTATTGTATGTGAAGAATTACTCCATATGTACATTTGTATTACCTTTTCCTGCTAGTAAAAGAGCAACGACTACCCCCGAGATCTGGTTGTCTGTTGTCATTGTCAGGTACCACGTGGGGGTGGGTAGTTGGGGACATCAAAAAGGAGATTTTGTGCACATTTGGGACCCAGGGACCCCCTAAAAGCCGGCCACATCTGATATATTACCCGTGATACCAGCCCTGGCCCTCCTGAGTGTTACATTTTGATGTGGTCTCCGTCACGCCATTCTTCTTCTTTATCTGCCGCCTCTCCTTGTCTGTCGTCTTCTTTCTTCGTCATGCCTGACTCCTGCACAGACCCTGTTAGAGCAGACTGCACATGCTCAGTAAGGTCCGTGCAGCGCTCCGACGCCTGGATGAGTTCACCCTTTAACATGATAGGAAGAGTCAGCTTGTTATAAAAACGTGGAATTTAATTAAGTCTTGAAGGAAATTATTATTGTTATTATTATTATTATTATTGTTTACTTATATAGCACCATTAATTCCATGGTGCTTTACATTTGGGGGTTACATACAGTACACAAAATATACAGGTAGATATAAAACTAACAATGGCCGACTGGCACAGTGGGGTAGAGGGCCCTGCCCGCAAGGGCTTACAATCTATGAGGGAAGGGGGGTGGAGAAAGAAGGAGAGGGGGAGACTGTTCAGATGGTAGTGTTGTGGCAGTGGTGTTATAGGAGGTTATAGGCCTTCCATGAATAGGTGAGTCTTTAGGGCCTTCTTGAAGCCTGTGATTGTGGGGGTCAGTCTTATGTGTCTTGGTACGGAGTTCAAGAATATGGGGGACGCACGGGAGAAATCTTGGAGACGGTTGTGTGAGGAGCGGATGTGGGCAGAGCGGAGTAGGAGGTCATTGGAGGATCTGAGGTTACGTGTGGGCAGGTAGCGGGAGATGAGGTCAGAGATATATGCAGGGTCGGATTGGCCCGCCGGAGCATCGGGGAATCCCCCGGTGGGCCCCAGGCCCTGACTATATATTGCTGCACGTTTTATTTAACAAAAAGCATAGGCAGGAGAAGCACTGGTCAGGGGCCCGATCGGGATGTCAGGGGCTGGTTCAGGCCCCTGTCCAGTGCATTTGCAAACTGAGCGCTGCTAGTGGCAGGGGCTGGATCAGTAAGCTCGGGGCCCCAGGCTGCTGGCAGCGCTGTAATGAATAAAGAACCACGGCTGCCGTCAGTTTCCCAGGGCCCGACACTTACACAGAGCTGAGGCCTCCTGCCAGTGCAATCTTAGGAAGCGATCTCTCTGCCAGCCGGGACTTTCCCCCCTCCCCCTCCTCTTCAGAGTGAGTCATCGTTTACATCGGCCTGTGTGGGGACAGAGGAGTCTGCTACTGCTGCTTCACAAATGTGAGTATATTTTTTTCTTTTTTTTTGGTAAAATGTAATATTTAATATGTATGTGTGTATATTTGTTTAACCCTTAAGTCCTATCATGGTGTCTATCATACACCACTACATTATGATAGACACCATGATAGTACTTAAGGGTTAAAGCATGTGTCTTGTATACTGTGTGAGGACTGTATGTTTGTATACAGGTATGTGTGTGTGTATATACAGTATGCTATAATAATGTGTGAGTGTATGGATATATGTTAGTATATATGGTATATATGGTATATGAATGTATATAAATGTGTATATGCTAGATATATATATATATATATGTGTGTGTGAGTGAGTATATATGAATGTATATGTATGAGTGTGTAGGTAACTTGCAGTTTTTGGAAATCGCAGCACTTATACCTACGGAAACACCTACAGTGTCCCTATAGGTAGAATGGAAGCAGAAAGTCCTCAGAGCAAACCTCTGTGGAGTTTCTGCAAAAAGCGCTGCAGGAAAACTGATATGTTGCCGCCGGGGTTTTCCTGCAGCGCTTTTTTGCTGCGGGACGCTGTGTTAGGTCTTATCCTTCTAGTGTGATGTACAGTATATTGAGATGTTAAGGAGGAGCTCTTACCACCTGGGGCACATGCGGTTTTATATTCAGCGTACTATCGGCTTTCTCATTCTGTGCCCCCGGTGAAGAGCTATTGGTCCCGGTACCGTAGCTCTTCGCTGTCAGAAGGGCGTGTCTTACAGTCAGTCAGGAACGTCCTTCTTCCCAGCAGCGCCTATTGTGCTGTACTATGAGATCAGGGAGGAACGCCCCCTCCCCTCCTGATAATGCTCGTCCATAGACGTGTACTGGGGAGAGGTAGCGTTCCTCACCGCTCAGCGTCATCACTAGGCGGTAAGCAAAGCCCCCTCACAACAGTACAGCGCAATAGACACTACTGCGAGGAAGGGCGTTACTGATTGACTGTCAGAAACTCCCTTCTGACAGTGAAGAGCTACGGTACCGGCACCGATAGCTCTTCACCCGGGGCACAGAACGGGAAAGCTGCACTGAATTCAGCACACTGTCGGCTTTCTAGCGGTGTATTAAACCGCATGTGCCCCAAATGGTGAAAGGTCCTCTTTAAGGATTAGGCACAACAGTGAGACGCAGTGTTTTTCATTGAGCTTTTGTCCCCAGCGCCCCGCTATCCTCCTGCCTGTGTCTGTTCAGTCTCATGGACTTATTTCTGGAAATCCTGTATCTAATTGGTCTCAGCGGTCCCATGAGGTGCAGGACTCCCAGCAAGGAGGCGCCGGCACGAGACTGAATGGACACTGGCAGCGGACAATGGAGCAATGGGGACAGGTGAAGGCGCTTTTTATTTTTTTATTTTACACCTCCCGCCCGGCAAATGGGTTGATCCAATTCCTGGACAAATCTTTAAAGGATTTATCCAACTTTATAATATTGATGGTCTGTCCTTAGGATAGGCCGTCAATATTACATCTGTGATGATACAACAGCCAGGACCTCTGCAGATCAGCTATTCCAGGACAGCGCGGCTATAGGTAATGGTAACATTTCTAGGAGCTGCGCTGTTCACTTTCCATACAGAGTGTAGCAGTAGGTTTAGGTAGTATATTGTTGCACATTGTATGGCAGGTGAGCAGCATGGCTCCCGAGATGGTATTACCTTTAGCTGCCCTGTCTCGGCATCGCTGGTCTGCAGGGTCCTGGTGGTGGGCCCCTAGAAACAATTCCACTGGTGTGCTCTAGACACCCCAGTCCGACCCTGGATATATGGAGGAGACAGGTTGTGGATCGCTTTGTATGTTAGCGTTAGTAGCTTGAACTCAATTCGCTGGGTTATGGGTAGCCAGTGGAGGGACTGGCAGAGGGGAGTAGCCGATGAAGATCGGGGGATGAGGTGAATTAAGTGAGCAGCGCAGTTTAAGGTGGACTGGAGGGGGGCGAGGGTGTTAGCTGGGAGTCCATGGAGACGTGTTGCTCAAGCAGTTTTGAGGCGTACGGGAGCAGTGAGATGGGACAGTAGTTGGCTGGGGAGGATGGGTCGAGGGACAGTTTCTTAAGTATAGGTGTGACTGTGGCGTGTTTAAAGGCAGAGGGGAAGGATCCAATGGCTAGGGATAGGTTTAAGAGATAGGTTAGGGCCGGAGTAATGACTTCAGTGAGTTTGGGGATGAGATGTGACTGGATCGGGTCAAGTTCGCAGGAGGTGAGGTGGGATTTAGAGATTAGGGAGGAGAGTTTTTCATCAGTGATGGTGGAGAAACAGGTCAAGGATGAGGAGCAGCGAGTAGTTGGGTAGAGGGGCTGTCGGGGGTGTAGGGAGAGACTATCTCTGATGGTGTCGATTTTAGTTTTGAAGTAAGAGGCAAAGTCATCAGCTGAGATAAGTGACGTTGGAGGGGGCACAGGAGGACGGAGGAGGGAGTTGAAGGTGGTGAATAGCTGTTTGGGGATTGTGAGAGAGTGCAGATATGAGTGTGGTGAAGTAGACCTGCTTTGCAGAGGTGAGTGCATTCTTAAATGTGAGAACTGCCTCTTTGTAACTGAGAAAGTGCTCCTGGGAGTGGCTTTTCTTCCAAAGGCGCTCTGCAATCTGTGCGGCACGTCTCAGTTTTTTTGGTCAGGTCAGTGTGCCAGGGTTGCCTATTGATAGGTTGGGCTCTAGTGGTATTGAAGAGGGCTACAGAGTCAAGGGCTGAGGTGATGGGGGTATTACAGAAGACAGCAGTGAGGATATGTCAGTTAGTGGTAGGAGAGAGTCTGAGAGTGTGCGGATGTCAAGATGGTTTAGGTTCCTGCGGGGGCGTGTTGGTTTAGAGATAAGTGGGTCTATTGGAGAGGACAGAGAATGTCAGCAGGTTATGGTCAGAGGGCATGGATGGAGAGTTAGAGAGGCTGCATATGGAGCAGAAGCAGGTGAATATGAGGTCTAGAGTGCCTCCCTTTATGTGGGTGGCAGAGGAGGACCATTGGGAGAGACCAAAGGAGGCGGTGAGGGACAGGAGACTGGAGGCGGGGGTTGGTCTGTGTTAATGGGGATGTTGAAGTCGCCCATGATGATGGTGGGGGTGTCTGTGGATAGGAAGTGTGCGAGCCAGGTGGTGAAGTGGTCGATGAAGGCAGCGGTAGGTCCAGGCAGTCGGTATATGACAGCCAGTTGGAGGTTGGAGGGTGAGTAGATTCGGACCGAGTATACTTCAAAGGAGTGGGGTGAGGGCAGGTGGCTGCTGGATTGGTGTGAATGAGCAGTTGTCTGGCAGGAGGACGCCTACACCTCCACCAGGTTTATTGTTGGGGCGGGGAGTGTGTGAGAAGTGCAGACCCCCATAGGCGAGTGCAGCGGGGGAGGCAGTGTCTGAGGGTGTCAGCCATGTTTCTGTGATACCGAGAAATGTAAATTCACTTGAAATGAAGAGGTTGTGGATGTAGGCAAGTTTATTGCGTGCGGAGCGAGCGTTCCTTGGTGCACCAGAGAGGGCAGGGGGAGGGGCAGGAGTGAGTGAGATAGGTTTAAGGAAAACACAGGAATACAGGGGAAACTTCCAGAATAACAGAAAAATCAGGTCAATATCTCAATAACTTACATCTTCAGAGAAGTTAGGTTTCTTCATCTGGATATCTTGTAGAGTTACAGCTTGGACATCTGGTTCTTGGACTTGTGGGCTGGTCACGACGTATCCTCCAAGAATGACCACCTGCCACCACCCAGGACTACACACCATCATCCTCCCAAAGGCCCAGGCATGTCTATTTGTCACTCATTTATATTCATGAGAGAGGGTGTTACCTTCCATCTTGTTGCTATGTAAGGAGATTTCTAAAATTGTGTACTCTAACCACACCCATGTACCCAGAATATAGAAGAGTGATGTCAGCTGAGTTTAACCCTTTGTATGCTAGAGAATATTGTAAATATCATAATATTTAACAAAGGCTATTTCACACATACCTTTTGTATATAAAATGCCTCAGTAGTTTTTGAATAAGTCCGTTTATATTCATATGCTAATTAGTCTTCTCCATGCACCCAGAAGTGTCTGTGAGAACTGTCTGCTATTCTCTATGTGTGTCAGAGCAGAGAGATGAGTCATCAGCACAGCAGCCTCTCTGCTCCCATACACACAGAGAATAGCAGACGGTGCACACAGACCCTTCCGGAGTGCATGGAGAAGGCTAATTAGCATATGAATTAAAAGGACCTATTCAAAAACTTCTAGACCTGGTTCTGGGGATAATATCGTTCCTTAAGGAAAGATCACCTTCACATTAATATTGATCCTTAAGGAGCGATATTATCCCCAGAACCTGGTCTAGAAGTCTCTCTTCTCTGCCAAATCAGTTTTCCCTACGCTGTGCTGAGGAGATCCAACCAGATCAAAACAGCGCTGTCCACAGCTGGGATACTGATTTGGCTAATCTCCACATCATAGCATTAAAGGCTTGTTAAAAAGTCGGGCGTGATATTTAAGGGGGCTACCCCTAGAGGGCGGCAAGCAGAGGCACTGTTTTCCTATTTTCATCTTCGAAAACCGATTTGCATATTTTTTTCCCATAAATGCTATTAGACATAACACTGACAATAACCCAGATGATTTCCTCTGCGCTACCCCATTTACAGTGGTAAAATATAGAATAGACCTACTGAGCTTACTTTATAATGGTATAGTTTTGCAATCCACAAATGTCTAGTCCTGCCTGATGCTGCGGCTGAGCCCCTTCTCCTTGCCTATTTTCCATACCCTTTCCCATTCCTTCTGTTCTCCTCCCCTCTTCTCTCTTTTTCTGTTTTTACTCTTCTTCATTTTCTCTTTTGTCCTAAATATGTGCAAACTTATTGCATCTTATGGCATATTGGCAGGATGTCAACAATTGTTCATATTTGGATTTGTATTATTTGGCATGACACTGAGACGTGTTTGTATTTCCATCAGGTCAATTGAACCCTGTTATCCATTCTTATTGTGTTGATGCGATGTATTTGTCTCTGCCATAAAACCCAATAAAACAGATTGTACATAAAAATGTTTATCCCTATAAGGGTGCACACCACAACTTGTCAATGATTCTGAATTTGATTCCATCTTAACCTACTCTGACCAATCTAATAAATCTTGCACTTATTCATTGGCAATCCCAGCTGTTCTCCCAGAGTTCTCCTTGCTATGTTGGGTATGTTGAGTATCCCAACAAGGTGTAAATATAAAGGTGCAAAAATATATATATAAAGGTGTAAGAATTCAGACACACACCAGATCATTAAGGGGGCTACCCCTAGATCATTTGAAGATGACAATCCCATTGCAATAATGGCTGAAATATTGTTGTCACAATTGACTAAGTGGTTAAGAAGTCACAATTCTGAAAAGGGAATATGCAAATAAGTTCTGCTTGATTGAAAAAGAAAAATCTGCTCTAATGTCACTTTTTGGAAGTAGATCAATCCTTGGTTTTCTTGAAACTTAGTGACATAGACTGTTATTACAACCAAGCCAGAACATATCTCCCGAAAGGAAGTGAGACCCATACGTAGACAGCTGCGATGGGGTTATTGACCCTCATGTGCAATTTTGAATCTTGTCTATTTGAAGTAATATTTTGGAGTATACTGCCACCTTGTGGCTAATTCTTATTTTTACCACTACCATTGCTTGTTAGGAGATTTCTATTATTATATTTCTTTTTTTATTTTTATTTTCAGTGTTCAGCCTTCATTGTGGTCAAGCTCCAGAAAAATGAATTGCCGAACTTGCTTGGATAGTAAGACTAGAGCGACTAAACAAGTTATCTAGAAGTACAGCAAACTGTGAGAAGTAGCCAGGCAGTGTCCCCCAAGGACACTGCTAGAAGCAGACTGTTCCATTTACTTGTTGCATTGATGTGTAACATGATTTATATTGTATTTCAATGATTGTGCCACCTTTATGCTGTTCCTGAAGAGTTAATCTGCCATTCTTATGATGTTGTGTAAATGCGAGTGACTTCTTCTTTATGCTGTCTAGAAGCAACCCAGAACTTTTAGCTCCGAATTAGGCCCATATGAATGGGCCTAGTTAGGAGGGAGGTGTCGCGCCGCAGACGCTGCGGCAGATTCTGCAGCAAGAAAGGGTAGGTCGCTTCTTTTTTCTGCAAGAGGCACAAAACACTAAACAAATCTATATAAATATTTTTCTCGTATGGTAAATGCCGTAGCGGGAAAAAAGTCAAGAGTACCAAACTGCCGTTTTTTCACAAAAAAATTTGAATATAAAGGGATAAAAGCAATAACAATTCCCTAAAATGGTATAACTAAAATGTACACCCGGCCCCGCAAAAAAAGACACTCTATACATTCCTGTACATGGAAGTATACAAAAGTTAAGGGTGTCAGAATATGGCGACTTTTAGAAAAAAATTTGGGGCACATTTGGATTTTTGTTAAGGGTTTAAAATGTAAATAAAACCATATAAATTTGGTATCCTCGGAATCATACATAGAATACAGGTGACATGTCATTTTGGCTGCACAGTGAACGCCGTAAAAACGAAGCCTGTAGGGAAGTTGCACAAATGCATTTTTTCTTCAAATCCACCACATTATGAATTTTTTTCCCCAGTTATCTAGTATATTGTACAGAATAATTAATATTATTATCATGAAGAACAATTCAACGTTTCAAGGGAATAAAGACTGCATACAATATATTAAAAGCAGTGATATTTACGAAATTGTTCTTTAAAGGAGCAGTTTGGAATATTTAATTCACATAATCTTAGAGCCCTGGACACAGGAACAGCTGCCATGGTGGCTTTAGATATGGCTGCTAGACATACATGTTTTTTTTTTTTTTTCAGAAAAATGTCAACTCTGCAATCCATCTCCTGGAAAAGAGGTTTTTCTAGAGAGATTTTCAGATGCTGGATCAACTCTGGATGGCTCTTCCCAAGCTTCACATTCCCCAGGATCTAATGTGTACATGAATATAAACCTAGAAGCTAAAGCATCTTCTAGCCAGAAATTTCCATTCCTTCTACATAATGGAGGCCCTGGAAGGACTGAAGCCATTCTCTAGGGAATATAAAACAGACTCTCACCTCAGGACGATTTTGGATTCTGGATTGAGATCTGTATAACCTGGTGGTCTGGTTTAGGGTTTGTATATTGGGTGTTCTGTTGTCTGTACAAACAGCTGGGTTTGGATCTAAATCTTTATTTAGGGGTATCTGGTGTATGGTCTGTATTTGTTTTGGAGTAGGTTGGGAGTATAAACCAACTAAACCAACTGGCAAAAAGAGAAAACATTTTTTTCCCATCTTTAAAATATCCCTTATGTCCTTTATCTAAAGTTGACAAGCATGAACTACTTGTAGCTTCAGCCAGACATTGCCTCTACTTCCTTATACCAGCCTTTGAATTGTTGTCCTTTGTACACCTGAAGAAGAAACCAGCTTCCGGTTTCGAAACGCGTTGTGTGAGGCTTTAATAAACGAATGCAATAACAACTACGGTTGGTAAGCGCGGATCTTTTTATCCATTTGATACTGAAGAAGCTGGTTGGATAGGTCCTTTTCTGTATAGTACCATGCATACGTGCTTTTACGGTTAAGATCTGCCAGCTACTAGCCATTTTGTCTATGAAGTGATATTTGAGTGCTGTGATCATTTCACAGCGCTTAAAGGTGATTATACACTCACCGGCCACTTTATTAGGTACACCTGTCCAACTGCTCGTTAACACTTAATTTCTAATCAGCCAATCACATGGTGGCAACTCAGTGCATTTAGGCATGTAGACATGGTCAAGACAATCTCCTGCAGTTCAAACCGAGCATCAGTATGGGGAAGAAAGGTGATTTGAGTGCCTTTGAACGTGGCATGGTTGTTGGTGCCAGAAGGGCTGGTTTGAGTATTTCAGAAACTGCTGATCTACTGGGATTTTCGCGCACAACCATCTCTAGGGTTTACAGAGAATGGTCCGAAAAAGAAAAAACATCCAGTGAGCGGCAGTTCTGTGGGCGGAAATGCGTTGTTGATGCCAGAGGTCAGAGGAGAATGGCCAGACTGGTTCGAGCTGATAGAAAGGCAACAGTGACTCAAATAGCCACCCGTTACAACCAAGGTAGCCAGAAGAGCATCTCTGAACGCACAGTACGTCGAACTTTGAGGTAGATGGGCTACAGCAGCAGAAGACCACACCGGGTGCCACTCCTTTCAGCTAAGAACAGGAAACTGAGGCTACAATTTGCACAAGCTCATCGAAATTGGACAATTGAAGATTGGAAAAACGTTGCCTGGTCTGATGAGTCTCGATTTCTGCTGCGACATTCGGATGGTAGGGTCAGAATTTGGCGTCAACAACATGAAAGCATGGATCCATCCTGCCGTGTATCAACGGTTCAGGCTGGTGGTGGTGGTGTCATGGTGTGGGGAATATTTTCTTGGCACTCTTTGGGCCCCTTGGTACCAATTGAGCATCGTTGCAACGCCAAAGCCTACCTGAGTATTGTTGCTGACCATGTCCATCCCTTTATGACCACAATGTACCCAACATCTGATGGCTACTTTCAGCAGGATAATGCAATGCCATGTCATAAAGCTGGAATCATCTCAGACTGGTTTCTTGAACATGACAATGAGTTCACTGTACTCCAATGGCCTCCACAGTCACCAGATCTCAATCCAATAGAGCATCTTTGGGATGTGGTGGAACGGGAGATTCGCATCATGGATGTGCAGCCGACAAATCTGCGACTGCAACTGTGTGATGCCATCATGTCAATATGGACCAAAATCTCTGAGGAATGCTTCCAGCACCTTGTTGTATCTATGCCACGAAGAATTGAGGCAGTTCTGAAGGCAAAAGGGGGTCCAACCCGTTACTAGCATGGTGTACCTAATAAAGTGGCCGGTGAGTGTATGTTGAATAATACTTTGTGGAATCACTTTAAAAGGGTAATGCACAAGGTGCCGCACGGTGCTCTCTCTTGTGTTTTCTTGTGCCTTTGAATTGTAGTCACTACAACGGAAACGCCTACAGGTAACAGCTGCTATTACAACATACATTGATTACATGAGTTTCAATGGGAAGAGACTGACCAGTGTTACATTAGTAAGGATCCCCTGTAATGTCAGGAGGTACGGCTACAATGTTAGAACATGGAGGCTTGCTGCAATCATCCCAATCCAGCAGGGGAGCCAGTTCTCAGCTAGAGACAATAGAGTGACCTGGGAAAGTAGAAGCTGGGGGCACAGGAAGTCTAGGACACACAGTGTTTCCAGGGGAAGAAGACTGCAGTGCTGGAGAGCAGAAGCAGTGTCTGCCAACAGAAAGCAAGAGTGCTGTCATATAGTGACCAGAGCCAAGCAGAACAGCCCAGTGAAGCACAGAAGTGCTGAAGCAAACACTGAAGAAGGAGAGCAACATAGGGCAGTGCAAATAACTGTAGTGCAGAGCACATGTGATAGAAGTGCAGCAAAGACACAGGAGTATGCAGCCAGCTTTCCCACTGCAATAAGGAGAAAGGTACTACCTTGGAGAGACAGAGCATGAGCCCCAGAGGAATCCCGTGCCCTCCAGCAGGATCAGTAAGCAAAGCCCATTGAGAGACTGTAACAAGTGACACAGTGCCACTAAAGCTGTAGCTATATCCCTCCTTTACATACCCAAGTTCTTATAGAGACTATGTCCCTCCTGTATATGATTTACCTGTTGCAATAGTTCAAGAGCCTGTTGCTGTGTTCAAGAATCATAACAAGTAAAGCCGTTCCTGTTTTACTCCGTTGTCTGAGTGAGTTTGTCGCCAGTCACCTGCACCTCTAACACCCCCACCCAGTGTCGCATTAGTAAAGATCCCCCACCCACCCTTACAAGCAATGCAGAAACTCTTCAGGTGATGCTGTCAGTACATATGATATCTGCTGACTGTATGGAAATAATTTGTAATGTGCTTTTCTCACAGAGACACAAAGCACAGTGAGCAGCTTCCATACGAGTGCTCATCCCCAAGGGGAGCCAGTTTAACAATCGGTATGTTTTTGGCACGTATTAGGGAACCCACAAAAAAACTGAGACATACAAACTCCATGAAGATGTTGCCCTTGGTCAGATTCAAACCCAGGACTCCAACACTATAAGGGGCCGTTCACACGGAGTAAACGCGCGTGTATTTTGGCAAAATAAACGTGTAAAAAATACACATGTAAAAATAAGACTCCCATTGACTTCAATGATATTTTACACGTTGTAAGCCAATGCTGGTCAGATAATGGAGGGAGTGTACATCTCACCCAGACTACTCAGGTGGGAGATGAGAAACTCCAGAAAGAATGGTTCTCAGCAGATACTTTAGTCTGCTGAGTATTATTTCAAAGTTCTGTTTATTGGGCTGGATTTTTTAGGAATGACAGGTAGGCTGGTAGTGGGACCTGTCATTCCAGTCCCTCCAGTCCACACTTTGCGCTTGTTCCTGCAGCGACTCAACTGTTGAGAGTCTCCTCGTCAAGGAGGCTTAAGAAGTCAGCTCCAGTAGCAGACTGGGGGCAGAGCTTGGCTGGAGAGCCAACAGAGAGGTCATATTTTTGGAGCTTTGTCCTGAATTATTCAACTGGCTTTTGATTTCTGTTATTCTAGGTGAGGTAACCTATTCTATGTTTAGTTAGAGCCTAGCCGGGCAGGGATTTATTTTTGTATTGTTTCCTTTTGTTGCTGCACCGTTTTGTTTTGCGTGAAAATAAACTCTACCTTTGTTTTGGACTAAAGAAACTGGACTTGTGTGTCTATGCCACCCCACCTAGCAACCCCAGACCCTGACAACGTGTATTTTGATGTGTTTTTTTACATGTGTAAAAAATGTCATTGAAGTCAATGGGAGTCTTATTTTTACACGTGTATTTTTTATGTGTGTATTTTGGTAAAATACACACGTGTTTACTCTGTGTGAACGGGCCCTTAGGCAACAATACTGTATTAACCACTGAGCCACTGTGCCGCTCTTCTGAACTTCTTACATATGCTATAAAAATATATCTTGTACACTACATTCTGGGTCTGCCTTCTATTTATCACTATATACGGGTCACATACATGCCATACCCTTTTTCCATATACATGTGCACATCATAGTCTGTGATTATATATATATATATATATATATATATATATATATATATATATTGTTCAGTGAAGAGAACACGCCAAAATCGGGTCCTAAAGCCCTCTATTGACACATAGGCGCACTATTTCACATTTTTAATTTTCTTTATTAAGAATTCCAAAACAACAAATGATCATGAACTGTTGTATTTTTTGCATTTTTCCCACACCTTGCAATTATTATATTGTTCTCGGATTAATCATATACTATGAATAAAGTTCATTACAATAATTCCAATCTCATCATATTTGCCTGTACACTTTGTGCAGGACGGCCAGAAACCAAGTGCCAATGGCTGCAAATTGCAAAGCTGCTGCTATTCATTGGTGAGCAGTTACTGCATGGTTAATAACCACAATGTATACAGGCTCCAAGTCCAAGTGAGTGGTTGTTGTATAGAGATGCCTTCTGAACTGTCAGCTGTTGTTAGGGTATGTTCACATATTGCATTATTTAGTTCATACTTTTATTTTATATCTGATGTGCTGTCTTCTGGCATTAACCACATGAGGACCGCCGTACGTAAATTTACGGCCTCATGTGCTGGTACCTAAAGACCGGACTATTGCCGAAATACGTCCGGCCTTTAGGTACCTTTCTGGCGGGGGGAGGGGTGCGGGGGGGACAGGGGTTAGGTGTTACTAACACCTAACCCCTTCCTCCATAACGTCCAGTCGGAACTGAGTCCGACTGGAAGTTTTAACCCTTTCGATCGCGCCGTGAAACATCACGGCGCGATCGAAAGGCATCCGCCGACAATTAAATCAGATCGGCACCCCCCGCGGCGAGATCGGAGGGTGCCGATAGCAGTAAAAGGTAGTCTGGGGTCTGGCCAGTGACCCCAGACTGCCCGAAGCCCCCACATACCTGGTGATCCTGCCAGGACCTTCTGATGTCAGGCTGTGCGTCTACACAGCCTGACATCCTGCTACGGAATGCCATGTGGGACACCTGCAGGCTGTGTCTCACATGGCATTCTATATCAGCAAAGTATTGCTGATTGAAGTGTCCTAAATGGACACATGAAAAAGTAAAAAAAAATATAGCATCTCACAATGTGAAGACAAAAACCCTCAAAAATCGCCAAATTATTAGAACACAACTGGGTGCGTCATGTAGGGAATATATAAGCTGTGTGAGCGGATATCAGGGGACACCCCAGATTTACAGCTTATGAGGGAACAGACACCAGAAGTGACCCCTAAAGTGACCCCCAGAGTGACTCCCCCAATCATAGGAGCTACGGGGACATAGTAGGGAATTTGGTGTTTGCAATGTCCTCCGCACAGCTTATATATTCCCTCTTCGCCATCCGCTGTGCAGTCACGTCCGGGATACTAATACTCACTACACCCCCTGATAAATTCTTTGAGGGGTGCAGTTTTCAAAATGGGGTCACTCCTGGTACCCCATGGAATCCACTTTTCTGGTACCTTACAGGCTCTACAAACATGACATGGCGTCCAGATACCAAACATCTGAATCTGTGCTCCAAAAGCCGCATAGCGCTCCTTCCCTTCTGCACCCTGCTGTACGTCCAAACTGTAGTTTATGACACATGTATGACACTGGTGTACCCCCGGATAACGGACATAATGTCATATGTGGGTATAAACTGATATTAGGGCACAGCCGGACACAGAAGGGAAGAAGGGTCATTTGGTTTTTGGAGCACAGACGGTTTGGTTTTTGGATGCCATGACACTTTTGTAGAGCTGAAACGCCAGTAATTTGGAATCCCCTGATAAATTACCTTATTTTGGAAACTACACCCCTGAAGGATTTATCCAGGGGTACAGACAGCATTTTTAACCCCCAAGTGTTGCTATAACTTTATATATATAACTATAACTGTAGTGGATTGTGAGAGGTGAAAATGACCATTTTTCCAGGAATACGTCCTTTCAGTGCGTAATATGTTGTGCCCACCTTGTATCAGAGATGAACGCTCTAAAAGCTGTTGTGCCTGGGATACCCGTTTAACAGTTTTTGGAGTGTCTCTGCTGACATAAGTCGGGCACAACATGTTGCACACTGAAATGGCAAATCTGTAAAATTTTCATTTTTAACTTCTCTATCAGTTGCGATTTCATTTCTGGAAACTAAATAAATGCAACACTCAAGGGTTAAAAATTCTCGCTACACCACTTGATAAATCCCATCAGTGGGGTAGTGTCCAAAATAGGGTGACATGTCTGCGGATTCCACTTTATTGGCAATTCAGGGGCTTTGCAAAAGTGGCAAAAAAAACCAAACTGTGCTCCAAAAACCAAAATAGCGCTCCTTCCCTTCTGTCCCCGGTTGTGCCCAAACAGCCGATTCTACCCACATATGGCATTAAGTACGTTATCCGGGGTACACCAGTGTCATACATGTGGGCATACACTGCTATTTGGGTACCCAGCAGGGTGCAGATGTGAAGGAGCAATATGTGCTTTTGGAGTGCAGATTTAGATTCTTCGTTTTTGGACACCACGTCACATTTGCAGAGACCCTAAAATTGCCCCTACAAAATGGGGTCACTTCTTGGTGAATTCCAGTTTACTGGAACCTCCAGGGCTCTGCAAAAACATCATGGCGCCCAGAGGGTCCCTCTAAATCTGTATCCCAAAAGCTAAAACGCACAGTGGTCCTTCCCTTCTGAGCCCTGCTGTGTGCCCAAGCAGCAGTTTACACCCACATATATAATTTTTTGACCCCCGGGATGGCCCACTTAATAGTTTTAGGAGTGCAGGTCTCTGACAACACAAAGTGGGTGCAACGTATTGGGCACCGAAATAGCATATTTTTAAAAATTTCAATTTTCATTTTGTACATTAATTTTTGGGAAGCATTTTAGGCTCAAAATGATAATACCCCTTGATACATTCCTTGACAGGTGTAGTTTCTAAAATGGGGTCACTTTTGAGGGGTTTCCATTGTATTGATACTTTAGGGGCTCTGCAAATGCGACATGGCACCTCAAAACTATTCCAGCAATATATGCCCTCCAAAATCCAAATAGCGCTCTTTCCATTCTGAGCCCCAGCATGTACCCATACAGCAGATTTTGGCCACATATGGGGTATTGCCGTGTTCAGAAGAAATTGTGTAACAAACTGTGGGGGGCTTTTAATTCTTAAACTATTTGCAAAATTAAAACTATGGCGCTAAATGGACGATTTATTGGGAAAAAAAGTAATTTTTCATTTTCACGTCCCAATGTTAATAAAATCTGTGAAACACCTGTGAGGCCAAAATACTCACTCTACCCCTAGACAAATTCTATGAGGGGTGTAGTTTCCAAAATGGGGTCACTTATAGGGGGTTTCCACTGTATTGGTACTTTAGGGGCTCTGCAAATGCGACATGGGACCTGAAAAATATTCCAGCAAAATCTGCCCTCCAAAAGCCAAATAGCCCTCTTTCCATTCTGAGCCCCGCCATGTTCCCATACAGCAGATTATGACCACATATGGGGCATTTCTGTGTTCAGCAGAATTTGTGTAACGAACTTTAGGGAGCTTTTTCTCCTTTATCCTCTTGTGAAAATTAAAAATTTGGGGCTAAATTGACAGTTTGTTGGAAAAAAAGTAATTTTTCATTTTCATGGCCCAATGTTAATAAAATCTGTGAAACAGCTGTAAGGTCAAAATGCTCACTCTACCCTTTAATATGTTCTGTGGGGGGTATAGTTTCCCAAATGGGGTCACTTTTAGGGGGTTTCCACTGTATTGGTACTCTAGGGGCTCTGCTAATGCGACATGGCACCTAAAATTATTCCAGCAAAATCTGCCATCCAAAAGCCAAATAGCGCTCCTTCCATTCTGAGCCCCGCCATGTTCCCATACAGCAGATTATAGCCACATATGGGGTATTGCCGTGTTCAGGAGAAATTGTTTAACAAACTGTGGGGGGCTTTTACTCCTTTATCCCCTTGTGAAAATGAAAACTTTGGAGATAAAGTGACATTTTAGTAATTTTTCATTTACACATCCCAATGTTAGTAAAATCTGTGAAACAACTGTAGGGTCTAAATGCTGACTATACCTCTTGATGAATTCTGTGAGGGGTGTGGATTCTAAAATGGGGTCACTTTTGGGGGGTTTCCATTGTTTTGGTACTCTAGGGTCTCTGCAAATAAGGCATGGCGCTGAAAATTATTCCAGCAAAATCTGCTGTTCAAACACCCAGTGTCGCTCCTTCCCTTCCATGCACTGCCGTGTGCCCAAAAATCAGTTTACACCCACATGTGGGGTATTTCTGTGCACGGGAGAAATTGCACAATAAACTGTCAGATGCATTTTCTCCTTCAACCCTTTGTGAATGTGTTAATTTTGGGTCTAAATGAATGTATTAGTGAAAAAAAATGAAATGTCTAAATTTCACTGCCATATTATTTTTATTCTTATGAAATGCTTAAAGGGTTAACAAACATCCCAAATGCTGTTTTGAATAATTTGAGGGGTGCAGTTTTGAAAATGGGGTAATTTATGGGGGTTTCTATTATACAGGCCTTTATAATTACTTTCAGAACTGAAGTGGTCCCTAAAAAATTGGTTTGGAGAATTTTCTTGTAAATCTGGAAAATTGCTGTTACACTTGTAAGCCTTGTGACGTCCAAAATAAATTAAAAGACAATCAAAATATGATGCCAATATAAAGCAGAGATATGGGAGATAATATTTATTCATGTATTTGGATGGTATGACTATCTGCCTGAAAAGCAGATAATTTCACATTTTGAAAATTGCAATTTTTTTCAAATTTCCATCAAATTTCCTAGTTTTTTTTATAAATAAATGCAAAAATATTGATTAGTGTTTACCACTAACATGAAGTATAATGTGTTACAAGAAAACAATCTCAAATTCATTTGTGTAAGTTAAAGCGTCTCAAAGTTATTGCCATTTAAAGTGACACATGTCAGTTTTGAAAAAAGAGGCCTGGTCTTTAACATACTTTTGGGCCTGGTCCTTAACCGGTTAAAGCTGGATTCTGGTAGGTGTTCTGAACCACGATGACCTGTAGTGTATATAAAGAAGCACAATGTGGTAAATAATCACAATAAGCTCGGTTATGAAAACTACACGTGTTGAGCACGACCTTATCTCAAATTTGGTTAAAAAGGAGTTATGTGGGGAGAGAAAAGTTGTCCTCCCTCATGTATATATGTATGGATGGTGATCCATATAACTATTTTTCTCTCCCCACATAACAACTTTAACGGGGTTGTCCAGTTTTAGCAAATACATGTTATTGTCTGTATAGTCATACAATTTTACAATATATTCTCTGTAGCAATTCCTCATGGTTCTCTAGATCTCGCTTGCTATGATTCTTTGTTTACTTCTGGTGGATGAAAACCAGTCTATGTACAGCCATGTGATGTATAGTCCATGGACATGTAATTGACACACACAGTTGCAGTTGTCTTAATTCCTTGGAGCTGATGCCAGGTTATATATGGTCTATATGAGCTATTAATGGTCTATTTGTAAAGTAGCAAAAAAAAGAAAAATGGCGTAAATAAATAGATGCTGATAAAACTCAACTTTTATTGACTATTCATTAAAAAAAACTCACATCTAAAATATTGAGATGTACGTGTCACTTCACACCATACACTCTTTTCTTAAATAGAGTCTGAGAAAATGTGTATGTTGAGGACATTTACAGTTCGCAGACACAAGCACACCAGGTGTCACACTTAAACCTATTGCTGTGAAGACATCTGGTATAATACGGTATATAGTGTCTTGTAACAGTCCCTAAAGATGCAGGGGACTATATTTAAGCGGTGGATAATTCCCCAAGATATTCTGATAGGATATCCACCCTATAGGAAAAACCCAATGGTTAAGAAAGTGTTCCCAGTGGATATTATTGTAAACTCCACTCTATACTTATAAGGGAATTTATAGTCAGATCTGAGGTTACGGTTACGCTGCCAAACCAACAACAGATGGAAATGTGCACAATGCCCCCTTGCTGTTTAATCCTTTCCCCAGAACAAAACGCTATCCTGGGTTCATCAGGAGAATATTTAGATGATATAATTGCCCCAAAAAACAAAGAAGTGCAGTTATAACCGCAATTCCCGATACCCTGATGGTGGGTGCCGGTATTCGCAATGTTAAGCCAAACATTGCGAATACCGGCACCCACCATCAGGGTGTCGGGAATTGCGGTTATAAACGCACTTCTTTGTGTGCTTATCACATGACCATGGACCGTAAATCACATGACCATGGTCAGAGTTTTATCCTCTAGAAGTAACAGAATGAATGACAGCAAGCCGAAATCTAGAAAACTGTAAGGAATTGATACGGAAAGTATATTGGAAAATTGTATATCTTTTCATTGTACATTTGTTTGTCAATATTGGTCTGAAAGTGGCCAACCCCTTTAAACATAAGGAACTTTTCCCTAACTATACAGGAGACTCCCACCTTGGCAACAACAACGGGTGGCTCAGTACCTGCTCTGTAGGTTTGGTATGGAGAGATCAGCTCTGTCAGTGTGGTGTCACACTCCTAGTCTTCACACACAGACTATTATCAGGCCTTGATTAGTCAGCTGACCTCCCTGGTGTGGGCCTTTACCAAACACCCTTTAGCTGCCTGGCTAGGACATACCTGTCTTCCCAGACCACACCCTTCACTCTCTCACAAGAGAGAAACTATTTTATAGATACAACTTCTGTCACCTCCAATAATCTCCTTAGAGTGATTGATAGAGATGAGCGAACACTAAAGTGTCCGAGGTTCGAAATCCGATTCGAACAGCCGCACACTGTTCGACTGTTCGAACGGATTTCGAACCCCATTATAGTCTATGGGGGGAAATGCTCGTTTCAGGGGTAGGCAACATTCGATAAAATCACACTTACCAAGTCCACGAGTGACGGTCGGGCTGGCTTCTGCTTGAAGTCTTCTCCCGGCGCAGGGTCCCCGCTTCCTCTTCCGGGTGGAATTCACTCTGCCTAGGCATCCGGCCCGACGCCTGAGCAGAGCCGACTGCGCATGCGCGTGTATGCGCGTGCATGCCTGCGCATGCGCAGTCGGCTCTGCCTAGGCCGGATGCCTAGGCAGTGTGAATTCCACCCGGAAGAAGACGCGGGGACGCAGCGCGGAGAAGATTTCGGAAAGGTAAGAGAAGAACCAGCATTGATTGGCAGAATGTATAGCATTCTGCCAATAAACGCTGGTTCTGCATCGAACATTAAACTTCAAACAGCTAGTACTGTTCGATCGAGTACGAGTATTTCGAATACCGTAGTATTCGATCGAACACCTACTCGATCGAACACTACTCGCTCATCTCTAGTGATTGACAGTCCGAGGTGTTTGAATAGATCACCCGGAGATGATAAGCACCAGCAGAAACACCCAACACCCCCACAGGGTGGAAAAATGTGAAGAACGACCAGAGGATGGGAAAGACACTGCGCTAACTCCATAGGTGTTGGATAAACACGCACTATTGAATTTTCCACACATTGGAAAATTGGAATAATTGGAAAATTCTATAAAGTGCGTGTTTATCCCTCACCTACGGAGCTAGCGCTGTGTCTTTCCCATCCTCTGATCGTTCTTCAAACTATTTTATAGGGTTCTATTCAAAATGGAAATGAGGACTAAAAGTAACCTGTCTCTTATGTTAACTATGAGTGCCACTTGGCTTTTACTATAGACAGTACCACCACTGGAGGAGATGACAATATGGATGTTGCCTAAGACACATATTTGAATGTTATATTGGATTATACCAAAATGAAGGAATATGAAATTTTTTATTTTTTTCTCCATGAATTCTTATTTTCTTATGCATGGAAGTATCATTACTAACCTGTGGGTTATTAGGAGTCTTGTCTCGTAGTGAGCGAATGCTGAATGCAAAGGCTGCAGTAGATACGCAGAACTGCAGTAAAGTGATCAACAGTAGGTGGATAAGAGTGATGAGTCGGATGACCTAAAATAATATAAAATATGATTAATAGGCTAAAAATAGTTTTACTAGTTATCAGTTATTGAGGTTTTTCCAACTGAAACCAAATTGTGCTTGTATTACATAATCTTGAATGAAATTAAAACTACTGACATTTTAATAGACCTAACCTAGGTTTCCAGCTGTGGAACTGTGACTTGCACTCGACCGCGCGCTAAGTCAGTGTGCTATCGGTATTTATTCCAGATAGAACCCATTGCTGTCAGCCCAAGCACACAACCATGTATTAGAGTCCTGTGTGTGGGCTGACAGTCTAGGCCAAAAAACTCAGGACAGGTTCTATTCCAGTCCGATTTTGTGGTCATGCTTCCGTGGCTCCTATTCATTGATTGAATGGAGCATTGGAAGCATGCATGTGCACCAGCTGTACCATTCAATCATGGCAGGCGGCTAGCACATAGTCGTATGCAATTAGCCTAAGAGGCTGACTTTGCCTTATATTCTCTAGTCCGTCATCACACTTCATACATCTGTCTCTGATGATCTGAACAGAGTTGTCATACATGCTGGCCACATTCTGCTAGAAGATTCACTAAGAAACAGCTGGAAATCTTAATTCCCTGTAGTCACGTACCATTTAAGGAAAAGATGGGTTTTCCAAAAGGTAGCATACGCTTTAAAGGGATCCTATCTTTCAAACACATTTTTTTCTAACACGTCGGAATAGCCTTATGAAAGGCTATTCGTCTCCTACCTTTCGTTGTCTTCTCCGCCGTTCGCATGATATTCAGATTTTTCTCGGTATGTAAATGTGTTCTCTCGCAGTACTGGGGCGGACCCCGGCGCTCAAACAGCACTGGGGGCGGCTCCAATGCTGCGAGAGAACTCTCCAGTGCCGCCTCCATCTTCTTCTGGAACGAGGTCTTCACCGAGTCTTCTTCCGGCTGTGTCTTCTAGCTTCTAGGCCTCGGGCCTAGAGCAAGCCTACTACGCATGCTCAAGGCCACAAGAAAAATGGCCGCTTGCACAGTATTGTAAGCATTATTGTAAGCGGCCATTTTCTTGTGGCTGGCGGGTGATTGTCTGTTACATGGAGAGAGGCTTCACATGAAAGTCTCGATCAGCTGACACTTGCTGTCAGCTGATCTTGCCCTAGGTCAGTAGTTGGGAATGAGTGTTCATGTGAACGGTTCTTTGCTGGGTCATTGGCCCAAGTAAAAGGACCTTTACTGGGTTCCACTTTCAGGCTACAGACTGCCTTAGCAGACTACAGGTTTAGCAGAGGGGAATCTAAACAAGATTTCAATTCTCATATTTCATTAAAAACACACAAGACATTGAGAAATAATAGTGTGAAAGGAAATATAATTTACCAGGATGGTGTCTTGGAACAGGGAACACGGGTTTGTATAACATGGTCCATAATTATAATAATATGTATGAGCAAGATCAATTA
Source organism: Leptodactylus fuscus (assembly GCF_031893055.1). NCBI lineage: Eukaryota > Metazoa > Chordata > Amphibia > Anura > Leptodactylidae > Leptodactylus > Leptodactylus fuscus. Next base: position 65,476,022 of record NC_134274.1, on the reverse strand, counting down.
TGACCAAAGAGACTTCACACAATGCGACTAGACCACTGACGATATTTGTACCTAAAGCTCCTTTCACCTAAAATAGTAAGAAAAGAAAAAGTGTAAATTTTTCAGGCAACATCATTAATGTTGTAGCATGGATCTTAGATCTGTCCTTGTTCCTGCACTTTGTCTACTAATTAATTAATTATTAATTAATTAATTATTATTGATTTAAAAAAAAAACTGTCAGGCAGTTTTGAGACATTAAAGCACCAGTATGCCCTTATGGACTGAAGGTTTAGTTTAGTGTCCCAAGTCGATTGTAAGCTTATCCGCCACATGGTTGTTTATGAGGAGTCCACAACAGAGAAATGCACATGCTCCATCTCTTAGGATGTTAGGCCCCATTCACATGGGACAAGAAGGGGCGGGTTTTGGAGCTGAATCCACGTCATAATCTGCCCCCTCACAATAGAGGTCTATGCAGACCGCTAACTTACTTTTTTCTGTGAGCGGCATGTTGCCATTTCTTCAGGTGAATTCCGTGGCTGATTCAGCCGTGGCATCTGCCTCGCAGAAGCACGCTCCAAACTAGGTCCATTCATTTGGGCCTACTCCGGACCGGAGTGCCGCAACTGTCGGAAGTCGCGGCAGGCGTATTTTGGTGCTATTCTGACCTGGCTTCCCGCGTCAAAATCAGGACTAAAATACGCCCTCCTTGCCCTGTGTGAACTAGGTCTAAGACAGCAATATTTAAACAACCCTAGCCTGGACAAGTTTAGGATACTAATTTACTGGTCCATAAGGACATGCTGGTGATGTAGTGCTCCAAAACGAAGGGAGCAGAGCAATAGCCATAACATTCCTAATTTTCCCTTTATTGAACACAAACTGTGTTCAGTTCATCCATGCACTATAATCATCTTTCTATATAAAGTGGATTTATTCTGTATGTAAACTGTAAAATCATGTTTAATGAGGGCCTTTCACCATCTCCACCATTTGAAGCTCCTTGTATTTTTTCAATTCTCCACTAATTCATGTACAGTTGGAAATTTTCCCTTAGCCCCCGCCCTAGCCTCTAATCCTGAGCAATTTGTGCACCCAATATGCTAATTAGGTTCCCTACTGTCAGGTGGGCAGTCCCAAGCTGTCTGCACCATCCCAGAACCACCAAACCTAATTATCATGTCTGAAACTTGCTGCACTGGAATTGGTGGAGAGGAACCTATTAAAAGATGAAAGGAATAGGGGATGATAAAGCTGGTGAAAGATCCTCTTTAAAGTTGAACCAGACTGGGTTCACACTGCCATTCTGGTGTCCATTGTTCTGATTCATCAGTGGATCAAAACAATGGAAATTAAAGTTAACAAATTTCCATTAATCTGAGTGTCTGTTGCTCTGATCCTCCCCCAGCCTAATAGTGTGACGGCAGCTTTCACTTCATTTGTAGAATTAACAACTCTGTGATATTATTCCGGCTATTTAATGGACACTGGTATATGGTGGTCTGTCTAGCAATCATTCAATCTAGTTATGTTTCTTGTACCTATACATTTCCTTCCTTGCTCATTTCAAGAAAAAAAAAATACTTGCCAGACCACGAGAATTTTTGTTTGCTGCTGCAACTACCAATGATCCAGAAATAATGTACTGCAAAGAACAGAAGAAAAGCTAAAACCTTCCCCTTGACAGAGAATTAATTTACAGTCAGTTTACTAATCAAACAATACATAGTATACAGTATATCACAGACTGGAAAATTATGTATATCTCCAGGGGAGTATCCAATTAATTATAAAATATAACTTTTATTAGATATATTTAAAAAGTAAAATATAAAAAAAATTGCCTTCAAGCATATAACGTGACGTGACACCTCTGATTTGCGGCCAGTGTACTTCAGAGACAGCTAAGAGAACGGTAAGCATCTCAAGAGGGATACATACAGGACTCTGTCCCTTACAATAAGCCCTAACTCCCTCAAAACACAGGTGGAGTGTTGCTGTTGTTTGGCTATAGATGATCTGTACAGAGACCAAGTTGACAAGGCAGTACCGACTACCAGGTTCTCCGAGGTTACTGGCCTATTGCCACGCCAACAGAGGAGTGCTGGAAGCGGAAACCACCGCTAGCTCTCTGTGAATAGCCCTTATGGACAACAGCAAACAACTTCCTGACTGAAGAAGCCCTATGCGTTTCATCAAACATTGATTCATCAGGGACTCAGCTAATAACGTAGCAGAACAAAGCTGCTTGATAGTGATATGCACTGACCGCCATCAGGTCCACATATGATATCAGCGGCAACGCGCCCGGCCAAATGCCACCCTTAAAAGCATCATAGAACTCCTCCCCTCCTAGCGAATGGGCCAATCACCTTATTGCATTCAGGCGCGCCTTCCATGGGATGAACCCACATCAGCTGATCTAGCCTCCCAAGCCACTCCCCTCTATGCTATTAACCCTCAATAGGATATCTCCCATTACCAGGTAAGTGTTGCGTAAAATAAACACAGACCTATTTGCGATATAGGACACCATTCATAACACAGGTAAGTGCCAAGATAAAGACACAAATCTATTCATACTGATCATCAAATCTACTGTCTCCATATCGCACACATATCTTTACATTGCCAATGATGATTCCTATCGGTTCCGGTAATGCATCATACAATGCCTATACTACAAACCAGAAAAAAGAAAGGAGGGGGAATATACACCCATGTGCCCAGGACCAGCCTGAGAATAGGAGTCTGCCCAAAATGTGATGACTTCACAAATAGGGGTGACATATGCAATTGTTCCTGGAAATTTAACTGAATTCGGTGAACTGTATTTCCTCTATTCCAGTGGAAGAGGGCAAATTCAATAGTATGACTTTGGTTTAAGGCTTTTAAGAAAACCCACTTAAAGGGTCCATTCACACGGAGGAAAATGGCGCTGAATTCAGCGCAGTTTTCCTCCTTGTGAATGGACCCTAAGGCGAAGACCCCATGTAGAGGAGGGGAGGAATTCCTACAGCACTTTTCAAAGAAAGTCAGCAGAGTTTTCTTCTGTGGACTTTCTGTCTCAGTTATACCTATAAGGAAATCGCCAGTGTTTTCGTAGGTATAATTGACATGCTGCAATTTCCAAAAACGCAGCATTTACGCTGTGGACATTTTTCTGCAATGTGTGGATGAGATTCGCTATATATTTGGGTCTGTAAAATGCTATTGTTTTTGTGTGAATTGTGGCGTTTACGCCATGTGGGTCTAAGGCAGCGGTTCTCAACCTGTGGGTCGCGACCCCGGCGGGGGTCGAACGACCAAAACACAGGGGTCGCCTAAAGCCATCGGAAAATACATATTTCCGATGGCTTTAGCCGCTGAGAAGCCGCGCTTACCTTTTGCAGCAGGGTAGATCCTAGTGGGCTGAAGGATCTGTGATGATGTCATGATGCAACACTCAGGAGGGCCAGGGCTGGTATCACGGGTAATATATATCCGATGTGGCCAGATTTCAGGGGGTCCCTGGGTCCCGAAAGTGCACAAAATTTCCTTTTTGATGTCCCCGACTACCCTCCCCCACGTGATATCTGACAGTGACAACAGACAATCAGGCTTCGGGGGTAATCGTTGCTTTTTTTTACTAGCAGGACAAAGTAATACAAATGTACATATGGAGGAATTCTTCACATACAATACAGCAATCTTTGTAAGCAGTGTCCAATTAAGCAGGTTATAGAGTTTGGAGCGGGGATGCTTTGGATAGATTAATTAATAGTTGCTTGAGTAGTAACCTTGTATATACTTGTAAAGATGGCCTGTATCCAGGGGGTTAGACCTCAACAACTGGGTACACGTATGTAGAAGAGCAAATACAATTTTTCTTAGCAGCGGGAGATTCTCGATTTCTGCAAGACTAGCTATGGGCTTCTTAAATATAGATTTGTCCCAAAGACTTATTTGGATAGAGATATACGTGTAGACGTCCCAGATGTATGGTTAAAACAGGTCCGTAAGCTTAGTGCTTGTATGATTGGAGCTTCAGAGGAAAACACTCTCTGAGAAAGATCTCGAGTACAGAGGGAGAGACATCTCTGTTTGCAGGGCTGTGGAAGCTGGCGGCCATTTCTCCATGTGCTCAGTCTGCTAGCTGTTTCCCTACCCCAAAGCCAAGCTCCCTACCCCCCTCGAAGGGGTCGTTACTTGACCCCTCCTCCAGGCCAAATCAAGGGAGCTTGATTGATCCTGGAGGCCACTTGATTATAATGGACACACCCTCACACTGACAACTCAAATTACAATGGCAAAGTATAGGCAGGTGTAGTTCACAAAAACATCCACAAGATGGCGCATGCTCTGGAAAAATAGAAATGAAGGAATGAAGGGGGAGGAATCGCTTTACCTTATATGAAAATGTCCATACTATCTCGGTCTGCAAGAACTATTAGAGGGAATTGGACTAGCAGTACCGGGACATTACAATGACCATGTGATCGGACTCTGGTGTGGGCGGAGCTATTCAGTACAGTGCCGAGTTACACAGGAAGAGAAGGCTGCAGTGAATGGAGACTGGAAGGTAAGATGGAGAGAAGAGACAGCATGTGTAAGCATGAGGGGGAAGGGGAGTTCAGGCTGTGTGTGAGCATGATAGGGGGGTTCAGGCTGTGTGTGAGTATGATTGTGGGGTACAGGCTGTGTGTGAGCATGATAGGGGGTTCAGGCTGTGTGTGAGTATGATTGTGGGGTACAGGCTGTGTGTGAGCATGATAGTGGGGTTCAGGCTGTGTGTGAGTATTGATAGTGGGGTTCAGGCTGTGTGAGCATGATGGGGGGTGTTTCAGGCTGTGTGTGAGCATGATAGTGGGGTTCAGGCTGTGTGTGAGCATGATAGTGGGGTTCAGGCTGTGTGTGAGCATGATAGTGGGGTTCAGGCTGTGTGTGAGCATGATAGGGGGGTTCAGCAGATTTAGTGGAAGAGAGCTTTTGTGATTAATCACTATGTTTAAATTATGTTTGATTTGTAGCAATGAGAATACATAATGCATATCAGGTATTTACATTCCGAATCATAACTGTAGCAAAATTAAGGCCCGTTCACACAGAGGGGGCAGATTATGCCGCGAAATCCACGTCATAATCCGCCCCCTCACAATGGCGGTCTATTTAGACCGCCAGGCTTGTTTTTTGCGTGAGCGGCATGCTGCCGCTCATGGAAAAAGAAAGCGGGCTGCCCTTTCTTTAGGCAGATTCCGCGGCTCGGTGAGCCACGGCATCCGCCTGGCGGCAGTAACCTCCAGAGTCGGCCCATTAATTTGAGCCAACTCCGGGGGGGAAGCCGCGACAGTCGTGGCAAGCGTGTTTTGACCCGAGAGTGACGCTGCTCTCTGCGTCACTCTCAGGGCCTAAATCCGCTATAAATCCGCTATACCGCCCCCTGTGTGAACTAGCCCTTACAGTTATGAAGTAGCCAACAAAATTATTTTTTGGTTTGGGGTCATGGCAACATGAGGAACTGTATTGCGGGGTCACTGCATTAGAAAGGTTGAGAACCACTGGTCTAAGGCCTAAGGGTCAATAAAACTAGCTTTGGGTCATGGGCCTCCTCTGGTCATTGCCCCCCAGGTCATAATGATCAATCCATCACTTGGGACATCCTACTTTTTGGAGATGAGTATTCGAAATTCTAGTTTCAAATACCTTGGTCCCATAGGAATGAATGGAAGCGGCCGAACACCAAGGGGTTAAGCACTGGGTGCCAGTCGCGCCCCGGCCACTTCCATTCATTCCTATGGAGCGAGGTATTCGAAACTAGTGTTTAAAATACTATTCGCTCATCTCTACTACTTCTCTTTTTTGGTAAAATCAAGAAAAATTCCATTCTCTTTCAAAATACAACAGATAATAATAAGAAAATAAACAACAATGTATCAAAATAATAAGTCACAAATATCTAAACAGACATTCAATCTTTACTTACAAAGACAACTCCCCAGTAAAAGATGAAGCTGTATACTGTCACTGAGGTATAGGCGTTCAATGTGTAGATCAGAACAGTGCCTGCTAAGGTTTGAATGAAGGCCAATACGATCTGAATGGCCTGCAGTGGGTAAAAAAAAAAAGCCATTGTACATTTGCTTATATATTCATGAACATGCAGTTATTCACTAGTAACAAGGGTCACATAGTGTATACAACAGGCCTGATAGAGTCCACTTCAATAGCATCAATATGTCAGTACTCATTAATTTGCTCTCTGTAGCAGTAATGATAGAGACTTCGGCCGGGTTCACACCGAGTATTTTGGTTCGTAATGTGGAACGGAAACGCCGCGGTATCTTTTGCGAGCCGTATATGCTCCCATTGTTTTCAATGGGAGCTGGTACCGTATACGCGGCGCTATTTTGCCGCAAGTAAGTAAGTACCACATTACGAGCCACAATACTCCGTGTGAACCCGGCCGAAGTGCTTATTTACAAGCCATGTGACAGCCGTATTGAGAACACATTGGGGGTTATTTAACGTCTTTTCATTATTTGGCCATATTCTTTGCAGATTCGCTTGTATGATGTGGACACACCTTCTTGTCAAATGTTGTGCATGTGTTAGTTTAGATGCGCCTTTATGAGTTATGTGCACTTTGTCCCTTTTTTAATACTGCATGACCTGTCAGGCTTTTCTGTGCCTTTTTCTGTCCCTTTTTCAAAAATAAATACAATGTTAACCACTTCAGTACCGGGCCAATTTCTCGTTCAGGACCAGACACATTTTCGGGTTTTCTGTATGCGCGATTTTGAGGGCTGTCACATTTTTATCATTTGTGTTATTCAACTAATTTCTGCGTCTTTTTTCAGTGGCACATGGGGCTTTATTTTTTGGTTGTTTTTATTTTTGTATATGTTTTAATTTGTTTTATATTCGGGAAAATATAAACAAAAAAAAGAGGAAAAAAATGTCTTTCACTTTTTTTTATTTAACACTAAGTGCTCCTTAAAATAGTTTTTACTCTCTGTTATGGTCATTTTTATTTTGTATGGCGTTGTCAGGGGTGGGGCTGAAACATTTAAGGGCGTTTTATTGACTTTTTATTTTTTTATTTATTTTTACTTTTCTAGTGAATTTTTTTTTACATTGTGTCCGAATAAGATCATAATAGACGTTTGGGGACATCTGATCACTTTTTTTTTGGAAGGGTGGGTAGGGGAGGAGGCTAATTTCACTGTAACTGGGGCTGTACATTTAGCCCCAGTTGCAGGAGGAATATAGCTTCCTTCCTGTTACTACAGAGCTGATCTCGGTCCTGTAGGTCCTGATCTGGGTCCTCCATTAAGCCAATACCTACTTTCTCCCACAAAAAAAAACAAAAGTGGTGAGGGCAGCAGAACATCTAGAAAAAATGCACAAACGGACGTATCCACAGCTCTACTTCTAACCTCTTGTGTATGCTCAGCTTTAGGCCTGTAATAGACAGGCTGCAATGTATGCATGTAAACTGTACAGAGCAACCTGACAGGCACTGCAAACAGAGTAGGGGACTACCCTCTATATAAATATCCCAAATTCATATACAATCTGTCCAGTGTATTCTATCCTAGTGGAGAAATTACAACTCATTTACTTTGGGAATATGTATGTAATACAATATATATTATGAAAAGATGGTGCCTTTACATAGAGCAGTGCATTAAAATAGCAGATCTGCCAGATTGTAGCCTTGTCAAGGGAAGTAGTAATGGAGGAGCTGTAGTGGAGGTGACCATAAAGATAGTCACAGGAGGTAAGACAATTCAGTTGATAACCTCTCTGACATATTTGCCTAGGTTCTCTCAAGGACAAGTTAAATCTGGGAAGCAGAAATATTAACATGTCCAATGCTATTCTGTTCTATCTTTTTTACAACAGAGTAGTCAAATACAATTGATAAACTACTATAAACATCTGACATAAAATGCATCCACATTCTAACACACATCATGCATAAGTGTAGAGTACATGTATTTTCCATACAATACAACAAGTAGTTTAGATTTCACTCCTCAGTTTCTCAGCAGGTAACCGGCATCCAGTCATGCACTCCACTCCGGATTAGGCCCAATGAATGGACCAAGTCGGGAGGAGGGAGTGTCTTCAGGTCGAATCGCGAGGCGAAACAGCCTGAAGAATGAGCATCTCGCTTCTTTTTCCGGGAGCCAGAACAAATGGCTCCCGGAAAAAAGACCAGACTAGTTCCCATTGATTTCAATGGGAGCCTTCTTTTTGGTCAGGATTTTGAGGAGGATACGGCCTCAAAATCCTGACCTGAACTTACCCTAAAACTACTCCATTCTCAGAATCCTTGGGGGTCTCAGAAGTCAAAGGATATTATTATTTTTTGTATAATCCCTTTAATATAAAAAAAAAATGTATGCATTAACATCAGATTAAACTCACCCCTAAAGCTTTTGGATGTCCCTTCAGGAAAGTTTGGTGAAATGATGATGTCTGTTCCACTGGCAAGCTTGTAATATTAACCTGTGGGTCCATGGTAAAGGCTCCATTTGTGGTTGTAAAAGCCATAAGTGTAGTTTACTGAAAATAAAACAAACTACGTTACATAAGACCCAGAGGAATGTAGAATTAATCTACCACCAAGCATAAGAAGAATAGAAGCTAACAGTACCTTGCAGGAGAGCACTGAGGAATATCTCCACCTTCTGTCTTCTACCATTTTTCAGCAGGTATATATACAGAAGTCTCCACCCACCTATAATATATTTTTCCTACAGTATGACGTGAATATATTGCACCCATTTGTGATAAGGTTCCTTTGCTGTTTCAAAATTCCATAATAATCCATATTTATTACACTTAGATCATTAGTAGCAGGGATTTTACAGCGTCCTCTTGGAAAAAGATAAATGCAATGAGCTAATTCTTATCTATTGTTATGTAAGTTTTAACACTGTGGCTAATGGGGGATATATCACTGTATAGATATACAGTAGCATTGGCCAAAGCTTTCTTTCAAAGGTAGAAATTGGGGGAATTCTCTTCATGACAAACATTGTAAAAAGAGCAAGTACTGTATAAAAATGCAAAAGAAACTCCTGTTTTGTTTACAGTGATAAAAATATATACCAAGTGCTATGTCATTTCTGAAACACTGTGGCTAATGGGGAAAAAAAAAGCTTCCTTCAGGCGGACTCTGCCTGTAAGTCCCCTGACAAAGCAGGGGTGAAACACGTGTTGGGGCTGCTGGTGGAGGTCACGGTGTCACTATATGTAAGATACTGGTGCAGTTTCTCTGTATTAGTTGAGATCTATGTTTGTTTCCCCTTTTCAGCATTGTGTTAGCAGGGACTGTGTGGATATTTAGCTATATGAGACATGGTGTATGAGGGTGTGTAAAACCTTATGGGGTACCTATCTGTATATTTATCTAAATTTAGCTATTCCTCTGCACAAGCAGGCTTTGAATTGTAACAAGAGACAATATTTGATAGGATGGTGTGCACACCTTCATAGGGGGCCTATTTATTTATATTTGTTTGTCTCTTTGTACAAGCCGGCCCTGGATGATAATAACTGCTTTGCTGTATGAGGGGTGATTCTATATATTTATACTGTATCAGATGATGGATATATTTTTATTTTTCCTGTGATGCATATTTGTGACACCGTGACCTTGCCTTTATATCACTTGTTTTTAGTTAGCATTTTTTTAATCGATTAGTTTTGTGTATTCTAATCAAATTTTTGATATTAAAATTAGAGATGAGCGAACAGTGTTCTATCGAACTCATGTTCGATCGGATATTAGGCTGTTAGGCATGCTCGAATCGAACACCGCGTGGTAAAGTGCGCCATTACTCGATTCCCCTCCCACCTTCTCTGGCGCCTTTTTTGCTCCAATAACAGCGCAGGGTAGGTGGGAGAGGAACTACGACACCGGTGACGTTGAAAAAAGTAGGAAAAACCCATTGGCTGCCGAAAACATGTGACCTCTAATTTAAAAGAACAGCACCGCCCAGCTTCGCGTCATTCTGAGCTTGCAATTCACCGAGGACGGAGGTTTCCGTCCATTTAGCTAGGGCTTAGATTCTGGGTAGGCAGGGACAGGCTAGGATAGGAAGGAGAAGACAACCAACAGCTCTTATAAGAGCTAAATTCCAGGGAGAAGCTTGTCAGTGTAACGTGGCACTGACGGGCTCAATCGCCGCAACCCAGCTTTCCCAGGATCCTGAATGGAATACACTGACAGTGTATTCCCGTATACCCTATATATACACCCGATCCCCATTCCAACGGTGTGCCCCCCCCACCTTCACCCCAGAAATACCCTGCAAGTCCCCTAGCAATAGAATTGGGGCTATATACACCCACTATGTTTGCTACTGCCATATAGTGCCATTGTCTGACTGGGAATTCAAAGAATATATTGGGGTTACATATAACTTCAATTCCAGGGAAAAGCTTGTCAGTGTAACGTGGCACTGACGGGCTCAATCGTCACAACCCAGCTTTCCCAGGATCATGAATGGAATACACTGACAGTGTATTCCCGTATACCCTATATATACACCCGATCCCCGTTCCAACGGTGTGCCCCCCCCACCTTCACCCCAGAAATACCCTGCAAGTCCCCTAGCAATAGAATTGGGGCTATATACACCCACTATTTTTGCTACTGCCATATAGTGCCATTGTCTGACTGGGAATTCAAAGAATATATTGGGGTTACATATAACTTCAATTCCAGGGAGAAGCTTGTCAGTGTAACGTGGCACTGACGGGCTCAATCGCCGCAACCCAGCTTTCCCAGGATCCTGAATGGAATACACTGACAGTGTATTCCCGTATACCCTATATATACACCCGATCCCCGTTCCAACGGTGTGCCCCCCCCCCACCTTCACCCCAGAAATACCCTGCAAGTCCCCTAGCAATAGAATTGGGGCTATATACACCCACTATGTTTGCTACTGCCATATAGTGCCATTCCCCTGCGCCAAACAGCAGCACAACGTATGGGGTATTCCTGCCCCCTGTGAGCAATTTAGGACAGGTGGAATTTTTAATTACATCAGCCTTCCCCCTATAAGAAGGACAGAGGACCTCCCCCCATTGTGTTTTTTTCTGTCCTGTGGGACAGGACAGGTGGAGGAGGCTGTGCCTCCTCTATGGTTTAGAATAAGGTGTCTTAGATCCTTTTTTCTCTTTCCCTTTCTTTCTAAGAGAAAGATCTATGTTTATACTGCGGTCTTGTGTCTTACCTGTCTTGTGCAGGTTACTGACTTTTTCAGCTGCAGTTCATTTATTGCCCTGCAGTAAGGTAAGCCGTGTCCTCTTTCAGCTTTCCCTCGGTGGTCACTGCAGAGACTAAAAGCACTAATTTCTATTGCTATGGACACTCTGTCAACTTCACAACATGGAAGTCGATTCACCGCCATTATGGTAAGATCCAACCAATATTGTTATGTCTTGCGGTTTTTCAATGTGCCATTTAATTCTTAAAAGTATGGTGCATGGAGGTGGGCGGGTGCTGTACGGATCGGCCGGTCCGGGCGGCGCGCGCGCGCACTGAGATGAATGGGGACACCCTGTGCTTCCGGTTTGATGGCGGCCGTCCGCTTAGCCCCCCGCGTGCCGGCTGCGTGCATTGGTTTCGGTGCGTGCGTGCTGTTCGGGTCGGCTGGTCCGGGCGGTGCTCGCTCGGCCCTAATGGTGCATATTTGTACTATCAATACTTAGGTGCATATTTGCTATTGCCCATGGGGGTTGCTCTAAGGCTTTTTTCTGTAGATCTGCACTGCTGTCAGTATGGGATCCTCCAGCTAGGAGCCCTCCATGTATGTTGTCATCTCCTGAGTAAAGGAGTGCATACAGATTTCGGGTAATTCCCTCTCCCAGTTTCATAGAGGTCTTGCTTAGAAAGAGAAGCCCTAGTGGCTCAGTCTGTAGGGTTACAGACTTGTATGCCTGAATCCACAGTATCCTGGGGTCAATCCCAGTTGCACTTTTTCATTTGTGATATGAAAAAAAAAAAAAAAAGTTGCAGTCCCTTGGGCCATTGAGCACATGCGACCTACAGAAGGAAAGTCTGAGGCCTGGAATCACAACCCTCGGGGCCTGGAGGGGCTTCATCTCGAGGGCTGGGTGTCCATGGTCCAGATAGTCTGGACCCTGTGGACCAGATACAGCCCTCTCCGGTAGAGAGCGTATCTACAGGAGATTCCCATAGGGGAAATGAGGAATTGTGCAGCAAAGGCTATGGCATTATCTACGGCTGCAAGACACCCGCTGTGGCTAAAGCCCTGGTGGGCAGATAATATGTCTAAATTCAACTTTTGCGCACTTCCGTTTGAAACGAGCAGGCTCTTTGAGAATCCTGGGTCCGAAACCTGCCAGGAACAACATCTGCAAGGAGCTTGTGTGTTCTCCTAGTGATTGATTGGAGTTCCTCCCATTAAAGGGGGCAACACGGTGGCTCAGTGGTTGGGACTGTAGCCTTGCAGTGCTGAAAGGAGCTGGATACCATCATGAAGCAGTTAGCAAGGGGAAGAGTCTTCCCCAGAGCTCTAGGGGGAGGGCTGGTCTTTCATAGAGGGAGAAGATTTTCCAGATCATGTGGGTCCAGAGGCTCTTTTTAGAGGCGCCTTGGAGGTCAAGGCAGAGGGGCGAATTGACGCACCCGAGAGGTAGAAAATGACCTTCAGACGACCGCTCTCCCCTCCCCCCGTGTCCAACCGCCTTTTGGGAGGTCGGCTCTCCCACTTCGCAGCGGCATGGAGCCGTCACATTCAGGACCCAGGGGTCCTCCAGCTTGTGTAGCTGAGCTACAAAATGAAGTTCACTTCACCCACCCGACAAGTTTGTGAAAACCCGCGTCTTATTTGATCTCAAGCAGGTTCTTCTATAGAACGCCGTTCAGGAGCTCCTGGACAAAGGCGCTCTAGAACCGGTGCCTCGGGCAGAGCAATCAACCGGTGTATACTCTCCAGTGTTTCTAGTATCCATAGCATTGGGAGACTGGAGAATGGGCCCAAACAGATGGCCCAATGACAAGGAAACCACCAGAAGACCCCAGACCACCAGAAAGACACACAAGTCTTCAGGTCGTGACATATTCCTATGAAACACTGACGGAAAGCATTTTCCATATGGGTATGGTGGAAGCAGAAAGTGCTGTGGATGAGCACTGCAGGAAAAAAACGCAACGCGTTTACGCTGTGGTTTCTGCCGTGCTTTTATAAATGGCCGATTTAAGATCTCTCAACCACTATGTCCTCAAGACCCGTTTCCGGATGGAGACTATCAGGTCGGTGATACCTTTTCTGCACTGAGGAGACAGGTTTGTCACCCTAGATTTAAGGGACGCATATCTACACGTCCCGATTTTTCCGCCACACAGAAGGTTCTTGAGGATCGGGGTTGTGCTGAGCGGTACTCTGTGTCATCTGCAGTTCACAGCTCTTCCGTTCGGAATATCCTCGGCCCCCCCACACCTTTACAAAGGTCGTGGGCCCCGGTCGTTGCAGCTCTTCGGCTCCAAGGTATATTCATCGTACCGTACCTAGATGATTGGCTGTTAAAGGCCCACTCAACAGAGGTTCTCGCGGCCCACCTAAGGACCACCATCACCTTCCTAGAAGAGTTAGGCTGGCTTATCAATTGGCAAAGTCAGTGGTCATCCCCACCACCAGAATCCAGTTCTTAGGATTCATTGTGGACTCTCAGAGGATGGAGAGATCTCTTCCTCACAATCGGAAGGAGAAGATTTGTCGGGCGGTACAACATCTGGCGGTCACGCGGGAGGTTCAGGTGAGAACCACAATGAAGGTCCTAGGTAGGATGTCAGTCGCTGCGGATGCAGTTCCATGGGCACTATGGCATATGTGACCACTACAGAGTGAGATCCTCAAGGTATGGAGCCGCAGCCCCTTAGGGCTGATGAAGCCTATCCAGTTGTCCATCAGTACCCGTCAATCACTGCAATGGTGGTACCAACCAAAGGACGGGAGGTCCACGGTCCGGCCTGACTGGACCCTGTTGACCACGGATGTTTCCCTCCACGGATGGAGGGCGCATCTGGGGGAGACCCTGGCACGAGGGACATGGAATCATCAGGAAAGTTCCCAGTCATCCAATTGGCGCAAGCTGTGCGCAATTCACCGGGCCCTGCTGCACTTCTCCCATCTCCTGCGCGGCAAGGCAGTGGAGATCAGGACGGACAACACTATGGTGGTCCTTCATATAAACAAACAGGTAGGTACGAGGTCGCCTCCTCTTCGCAGGCTGACGGATCGGATCTTCACACGGGCAGAAGTGAATTTAAGCCACCTCAAAGTGGTGCACATAAAGGGACACTTGAACATACTGGCAGACCAGCTCAGCAGAGGCTTCAAAGTTTCTGGCGAATGGTCCCTAACCGGGATGTCTTCCTGCGTTTGACATGGATATGGGTTCTCCCCGAGGTGGATCTGATGGCCACCCAGTACAATGCCAAGGTGGAGAAGTTTTGCTCCCTCTATCGGGACGACAATCCCTTGGCAGTAGATGCCCTCAATACCTTGGAGGTTCAGGCTGGCGTACATCTTCCCTCCGGTCCCCATGATAACGAAGGTATTGGCGAAGATCAAACAGGACCAGGTATCGGTGATTGCCATCATACCGTTCTGGCCAAAGAGGGCATGGTTTACCCACCTCATGCAGATGAGTCGAGGGAACTACTGGAGGCTTCCGATTCTCCACAACCTGGTAACCCAAGGCAACTGGCTCTGCCAGGACCTGGAGAGGTTCAACCTGACAGCCTGGAGGTTGAACGCACCCTATACGGACATGGAGGATTATCCCAGGCCGTTCTGTCAACACTGGCCTGTTCAAGAGCAGAGTCCACGAACAGGAGCTACCTAAGGATTGGTAAAATCTATCGCCAATGGTGCTTGGTGAACCACCAGATGAGTACATCTTCGGATTCGGTTCTGGAATTCCTACAGAGTGGCCTGGAGAGGGGCCTAACTCCTTCTACACTAAAGGTACACGTGGCTGCTCTCTCTGCCGCATTAGGGATCAGATTGTCTCAGAATCTGCTGATTGGCTAATTCTTGAAGGGGGCCGCGAGGCTTCGGCCTTCCATCCAAGCCCCAGTTCCGCAAATGGACTTGGCTACGGTACTTCAGGGGCTGTGTGTAGCCCCATTCAAGCCTCTGGAGGAGGTGGACCTAAGGTTTGTATGTTATAAAGTGGCCTTTCTATTAGCAGTGACCTCAGCAAAGAGGACTGGAGAACTGCAGGCCTTGGCGGCCTCAGGGCCTTACTTGCAATTTTTCTCTGATAGAGTACAATTGAGATATCTTCCTGGCTTTGTTCCTGAGGTCCCGTCGGACCGTAATATTAGTCATGTGATCTCCTTGCCTACCTTTTTTTCCCTTCCTTTCCTCCTAGGAGGAGGAAAGGTGGAACATATTGGATCTGGTCAGATGCCTAAGGGTCTACCTAGAACGAACCAGACCCTAGAGGAAAGCGGAGAATTTATTTATAAATTTTTCTGGTAGGTATAAGGGAGAAAAAGCATCTAAAGCCTCCATATCAAGGTGGATTAAGGAGGCCATCTACCATACCTTTCATACGCAGGAGTTATCCCCTCCGGAATTTGTTTGCGCCCACTCCACTGGGGCGGTCGCTGCTACTTGTGCAGAAAGGTGTTCGGTCTGGACCAAATATGTTCAGCCGTGACCCAGAGCTCACATTTAACATTTATCAGACATTACAAGCTAGATTGGCGCTCCACGGAAACTGTAGCTTTCGGGCCTCTGTATTATCATCAGTATGCCAGGAGGTCCCTCCCTAGGGGGGGGGTTTACTTGCTACCTCCCCATACGTTGTGCTGCTGTTTGGCGCAGGGGAATGGAAGATTATGTAGATAATCTGTTTTCCCATAGTACAAACAGCAGCACAAGGCTCCCTCCCTTTTGTTTTTCTCTTTGGAAGGTCCTTCGGAGATACTTTGGGACTGACACAATGGGGGGAGGTCCTCTGTCCTTCTTATAGGGGGAAGGCTGATGTAATTAAAAATTCCACCTGTCCTAAATTGCTCACAGGGGCAGGAATACCCCATACGTTGTGCTGCTGTTTGGACTATGGGAAAACAGATTATCTACATAATCTTCCATTGTCTGACTGGGAATTCAAAGAATATATTGGGGTTACAAATACCTTCAAGTCCTGCCACTGACCTATAGTGCCAGTTTCTGACTGGGAATTCAAAGAATATATTGGGGTTACATATAACTTCAATTCCAGGGAGAAGCTTGTCAGTGTAACGTGGCACTGATGGGCTCAATCGCCGCAACCCAGCTTTCCCAGGATCCTGAATGGAATACACTGACAGTGTATTCCCGTATACCCTATATATACACCCCCGATCCCCGTTCCAACGGTGTGCCCCCCCACCTTCACCCCAGAAATACCCTGCAAGTCCCCTAGCAATAGAATTGGGGCTATATACACCCACTATTTTTCCTACTGCCATATAGTGCCATTGTCTGACTGGGAATTCAAAGAATATATTGGGGTTACAAATACCCTCATTTCTTGCTACTGCCATATAGTGCCATTGTCTGACTGGGAATTCCAAGAATATATTGGGGTTACAAATACCCTCATTTCTTGCTACTGCCATATAGTGCCATTGTCTGACTGGGAATTCCAAGAATATATTGGGGTTACAAATACCTTCAAGTACTGCCACTGACATATAGTGCCATTGTCTGACTGGGAATTCCAAGAATATATTGGGGTTACAAATACCCTCATTTCTTGCTACTGCCATATAGTGCCATTGTCTGGGAATTCAAAGAATATATTGGGGTTACAAATACCCTCATTTCTTGCTACTGCCATATAGTGCCATTGTCTGGGAATTCAAAGAATATATTGGGGTTACAAATACCCTCATTTCTTGCTACTGCCATATAGTGCCATTGTCTGACTGGGAATTCCAAGAATATATTGGGGTTACAAATACCTTCAAGTCCTGCCACTGACATATAGTGCCAGTTTCTGACTGGGAATTCCAAGAATATATTGGGGTTACAAATACCCTCATTTCTTGCTACTGCCATATAGTGCCAGTTTCTGACTGGGAATTCAAAGAATATATTGGGGTTACAAATACCCTCATTTCTTGCTACTGCCATATAGTGCCAGTTTCTGACTGGGAATTCAAAGAATATATTGGGGTTACAAATACCTTCAAGTCCTGCCACTGACATATAGTGCCAGTTTCTGACTGGGAATTCAAAGAATATATTGGGGTTACAAATACCCTCATTTCTTGCTACTGCCATATAGTGCCAGTTTCTGACTGGGAATTCAAAGAATATATTGGGGTTACAAATACCTTCAAGTCCTGCCACTGACATATAGTGCCATTGTCTGACTGGGAATTCCAAGAATATATTGGGGTTACAAATACCCTCATTTCTTGCTACTGCCATATAGTGCCAGTTTCTGACTGGGAATTCCAAGAATATTTTGGGGTTACAAATACCTTCAAGTCCTGCCACTGACATATAGTGCCATTGTCTGACTGGGAATTCCAAGAATATATTGGGGTTACAAATACCCTCATTTCTTGCTACTGCCATATAGTGCCATTGTCTGACTGGGAATTCCAAGAATATATTGGGGTTACAAATACCCTCATTTCTTGCTACTGCCATATAGTGCCATTGTCTGACTGGGAATTCCAAGAATATATTGGGGTTACAAATACCCTCATTTCTTGCTACTGACATATAGTGCCATTGTCTGACTGGGAATTCCAAGAATATATTGGGGTTACAAATACCCTCATTTCTTGCTACTGACATATAGTGCCATTGTCTGACTGGGAATTCCAAGAATATATTGGGGTTACAAATACCCTCATTTCTTGCTACTGACATATAGTGCCATTGTCTGACTGGGAATTCCAAGAATATATTGGGGTTACAAATACCCTCATTTCTTGCTACTGCCATATAGTGCCATTGTCTGACTGGGAATTCCAAGAATATATTGGGGTTACAAATACCCTCATTTCTTGCTACTGACATATAGTGCCATTGTCTGACTGGGAATTCCAAGAATATATTGGGGTTACAAATACCCTCATTTCTTGCTACTGACATATAGTGCCATTGTCTGACTGGGAATTCCAAGAATATATTGGGGTTACAAATACCCTCATTTCTTGCTACTGACATATAGTGCCATTGTCTGACTGGGAATTCCAAGAATATATTGGGGTTACAAATACCCTCATTTCTTGCTACTGACATATAGTGCCATTGTCTGACTGGGAATTCCAAGAATATATTGGGGTTACAAATACCTTCAAGTCCTGCCACTGACATATAGTGCCATTGTCTGACTGGGAATTCAAAGAATATATTGGGGTTACAAATATCCTCATTTCTTGCTACTGCCATATAGTGCCAGTTTCTGACTGGGAATTCAAAGAATATATTGGGGTTACAAATACCCTCATTTCTTGCTACTGCTATATAGTGCCATTGTCTGACTGGGAATTCCAAGAATATATTGGGGTTACAAATACCCTCATTTCTTGCTACTGCCATATAGTGCCAGTTTCTGACTGGGAATTCAAAGAATATATTGGGGTTACAAATACCCTCATTTCTTGCTACTGCCATATAGTGCCAGTTTCTGACTGGGAATTCAAAATGCGCAAGGCTCCCGGAAAGGGACGTGGACGAGGCCGTGGGCGAGGTCGGGGGAATGGTTCTGGGGAGCAAGGTAGCAGTGAAGCCACATGGCGTCCCGTGCCTACTCCTGTGGGGCAGCAAGCATTGCGCCGCTCCACAGTGCCAGGGTTGCTTGCCACATTAACTAAACTGCAGGGTACAAACCTTAGTAGGCCCGAGAACCAGGAACAGGTCTTGCAATGGCTGTCGGATAACGCTTACAGCACATTGTCCAGCAGCCAGTCAGGCTCTGCCTCCTCTCCTCCTATTACCCAACAGTCTTGTCCTCCTTCCTCCCAAAATTCCCAAGCTTCACAGAACAATAACCCCAACTGTCCCTGCTCCCCAGAGCTGTTCTCCGCTCCTTTCATTGTCCCTCAACCTGCCCCTCCATTTCGCGATTCCACGGACCTAACAGAGGAGCATCTGTGTCCAGATGCTCAAACACTAGAGTCTCCTCCATCTCCGTTCGATTTGGTGGTGGATGAACAGCAACCCACCCTCATCGACGACGTGACGCAGTTGCCGTCAGGGCATCCAGTTTACATGCGCATTGTGCGGGAGGAGGAGATGAGACAGGAGTTGGAAGAGGAAGTGGTGGATGATGAGGACACTGACCCGACCTGGACAGGGGGGATGTCAAGCGGGGAAAGTAGTGTGGATGTTAAGGCAGGTGCAGCACCAAAAAGGGTAGCTAGAGGCAGAGGCAGAGGTCAACAGCTTAGGCGAAGCCAGGCCACACCCGGAATCTCCCAAGATGTTCCAGTTCGTACCCAGCCCCGAAAAACTCCCACCTCGAGGGCACGTTTCTCGAAGGTGTGGAGTTTTTTCAAGGAATGCGCCGAGGACAGATATAGTGTTGTCTGCACAATTTGCATCTCGAAATTGATTAGGGGCTCTCAGAAGAGCAACCTGTCCACCACTTCAATGCGCCGTCATTTGGAATCCAAGCACTGGAATCAGTGGCAGGCAGCAACGGCAGGACAAAGGCCGCCTGCCGTTCACGCCACTGCCTCTGCCTCTGCCACTGCCACTGCTGACTGTGCTGGCGATGCACTCCAGAGGACGAGCCAGGACACCACTTCATCTGCCTCCGCCACTTTGTTGACTTCTTCCTCATCCTCCCCTGTTCCTGTCTTATCTCCATCTCCTGCACCATCAAAGGCACCATCAGGCGCTTCTTTACAACAACCCATCTCTCAGACATTGGAGCGGCGGCAGAAATACACTGCTAACCACCCACACGCGCAAGCCTTGAACGCCAACATCGCTAAACTGCTGGCCCAGGAGATGTTGGCGTTCCGGCTTGTTGAAACTCCCGCCTTCCTGGACCTGATGGCAACTGCGGCACCTCGCTATGCCGTCCCTAGCCGTCACTACTTCTACCGGTGTGCCGTCCCCGCCTTGCACCAGCACGTGTCACTCAACATCAGGCGGGCCCTTAGTTCCGCGCTTTGCACAAAGGTCCACTTGACCACCGACGCGTGGACAAGTGCATGCGGACAGGGACGCTACATTTCACTGACGGCACTCTGGGTGAATGTAGTTGAGGCTGGGACTGCTTCCCAAACTGGCCCGGTGTACCTCGTCTCCCCGCCTAACATTCCTGGCAGGGACACGAGAAGAACACCCCCCTCCTCCTCCTCCTCCACCGCCTCCTCCTCCGCCACCGCCTCCTCCTCCGCTGTTAGATTGACCCCAGCTACGAGTTGGAAACGTTGCAGCACTGGCGTTGGTAGACGTCAGCAGGCCGTGCTGAAGCTGATCAGCTTGGGGGACAGACAGCACACTGCCTCCGAGGTGAGGGATGCCCTCCTCGATGAGACGGCAATATGGTTTGAGCCGCTGCACCTGGGCCCAGGCATGGTCGTTTGTGATAACGGCCGGAACCTGGTAGCAGCTCTGGAGCTTGCCGGACTCCAACATGTTCCATGCCTGGCCCACGTCTTCAACCTAGTGGTGCAACATTTCCTAAAGAGCTACCCCAATGTTCCAGAGCTACTGGTGAAAGTGCAGCGCATGTGCGCCCACTTTCGCAAGTCGACAGTAGCCGCTGCTAGCTTAAAATCTCTCCAGCAACGCCTGCATGTGCCACAACACCGGCTTTTGTGCGACGTCCCCACACGCTGGAACTCAACGTTTCAGATGTTGAATAGAGTGGTTGAGCAGCAGAGACCTTTGATGGAATACCAGCTACAAAACCCTAGGGTGCCACAAAGTCAGCTGCCTCAGTTTCTCATCCATGAGTGGCCATGGATGAGAGACCTTTGTGACATCCTACGGGTGTTTGAGGAGTCCACAAGGAGGGTGAGCTCTGAGGATGCGATGGTGAGCCTTACAATCCCGCTCTTGTGTGTTCTGAGAGAATCCCTGATTGACATCAGGGATAACTCAGATCACACAGAGGAGTCAGGGATAGCATCCGATCCGTCACAGCTGGAGAGTAGGTCCACACATCTGTCCGCTTCATCGCGTTTAATGGAGGAGGAGGAAGAAGAGTTGTCCGATGATGTGATGGTGATACAGGAGGCTTCCGGGCAACTTCGAATCGTCCCATTGTTGCAGCGCGGATGGGTAGACATGGACGATGAGGAGGAAATGGAGATTGAACTTTCCGGTGGGGCCAGAGGAGTCATGCCAACTAACACTGTGGCAGACATGGCTGAGTTCATGTTGGGGTGCTTTACAACCGACAAGCGTATTGCCAAAATCATGGAGGACAACCAGTACTGGATCTTTGCTATCCTTGACCCCCGGTATAAAAACAACATCTCCTCTTTTATTCCGGTAAAGGGGAGGGCCAATCGCATCAATGCTTGCCACAAGCAATTGGTGCAGAATATGATGGAGATGTTTCCAGCATGTGACGTTGGCGGCAGGGAGGGCAATTCCTCCAGTAGGCGACCAAGTTCTCACCGGTCCACACAAACAAGGGGCACACTGTCTAAGGTCTGGGACACCTTGATGGCACCCGCTCGCCAAAGTGCCGCCACGGAGGGTCCTAGTGTCACCAGGCGTGAGAAGTATAGGCGCATGTTGCGGGAATACCTTTCTGACCACAGCCCTGTCCTCTCCGATCCCTCTGCGCCCTACACGTATTGGGTGTCGAAGTTGGACCTGTGGCTTGAACTTGCCCTATATGCCTTCAATCCACCCTGATTTTCAAAACAAATGTTGGTGCCAACCTCAACTTACTACAAGGGCCAAATTCACTGCTGGTGACAAGCTCTCCTCACTCCAAGTGCCAAATACACATGTTTCAAGGTGTTTTCCTACCGTCTGAGAGGTGGTATTGAGTGTGTAAAGTGTGTAGTTGTTAGGCTGTGATGTTGGGGTAATAGAGGGTCTTTGGTGTGTTAGATGCCCCCAGACATGCTTCCCCTGCTGTCCCAGTTGTATTCCAGAGGAGTTGGCATCATTTCCTGGGGTGTCATAGTGGACTTGGTGACCCTCCAGACACGGATTTGGGTTTCCCCCTTAACGAGTATATGTTCCCCATAGACTATAATGGGGTTCGAAACCCGTTCGAACACACGAACAGTGAGCGGCTGTTCGAATCGAATTTCGAACCTCGAACATTTTAGTGTTTGCTCATCTCTAATTAAAATTCATGTGTCATAAAAAAAAATTTTTTGATTGAAGAACCTGATAGGTGAAAGCACATGGAAAAAACGTCTCCCCATAGTTCTATGGGTTCCGCTAGCTTTTTTTTCCCCGTTAGCGGGAAAAAAAAAGCTTTCTTCAGGCGGACTCTGCCTGCAAAAACCATTGCAATCAATGGGAGGTGGAAAATCCACGTGGTATTGGCAAAAACCGTGGGGAAAAACCAAGTCTGTACACTGTGCTGAAGGAAAAAAACATTTTCTAATTCCTGAAGCAGATTTTTTCAAACTCCTCGCCAAAAAACTGCTAGCAGAAAAAGGAACGCATTGAAGTCAATGGGAGGCTTTTTTTTCAGTGCTGAAATTCCACACCAAATTCCTCACCATTTTCCTCCGTGTGAATGGATCGAATGCGCCTCAAATTTCTGACCATAACGACAGCTCCCATTGAAATCAATGGGAGGTTTTCAGTTATTTTTTCCGGGAGCGGTTTGTTCTGACTCCCGGAACAAAAGAAGTGACATGCTCATCCGCCTGAAGTCACTCCCTCCTCCCGACGAGGCCCATTCATTTGGGCCTAATCCAGAGCGGAGTGCATGACTGGATGCCGTTCCACTGCACTGGCATCCAGTCGCAGCTACCTCTATTTTGGATCGGAACCTGAGGCGGCCTCCGTGTCATATTCCGGTCCAAAACACCCCGTGTGAACCTGGCCTTACGCAGAGTGCTGGAGTCCAGATATATCAGCCCAAGGTTTCTGACATATGTGTGGTGCAGGTCGTATCTGAAGTAGGCCTCAGCTCAGGTGTAGATCCTGGGCTCGTTACCGGGCCAAAAAAAGGAGTAAACGCGTGCTCACTTTGGCAGAATACAAGGTATTTTACATATGTAAAAATAAGACTTCATTGACATTGACTTCAATGACATCTTTTACACATGTAAAAAAACACGCCAGAAAAAGCAACGTGTTTTTGACACGTTTTTTTTAGATGTGTAAAAAATGTCATTGAAGTCAATGAATGGAATGGACCCAAAGGCTGCAGAGCCTGCAGTTTATGGCAGTTCCATGAGGTAAAAGTAGTTGTATGGTTCAGACCTGTAACCCCGAGTCCAGCGAGACTATATTGCTACTGTGTTGCTGAAGTAAGGGCTCGTTCACATCTGCGCCCGGGTCTCCGTTATGCAGGTTTCCGTTTCCTGCACAAAACAGAGGCAGGAGACGGAAACCTGCAGGACTCTTTCATACCCATTCATTTGAATGGGTTTGAATGATGTCCGGCCATGAGCGGCGGTGAGCGTTTTATGCTCTCCACCGCGCAACCAGTTTTTTAAAATCGGACACAGAGTTGGACATGCAGTACTCTGTGTCCGGTTTTAAAAAAAAAACGGTTTCGCGGCGGAGAGCATAAAACGTTCACCACCGCTCACGGCCGGACCCGCTCTGACAGTTTTCCGTCTTCTGCCGGTAGAAGACGGAAAGCTGAGAACGGAGACCCGAACGCTAGTGTGAACCTAGCGTAAGCCATGTGTATAGTTATCTGTTCTGTTTAGCTAGTGGCTCAGACGAGCAGGTATTTATTTTGTTTTTGGCAAATGCTAAAGGGGTTATCCCATCACAAGGATCCTATCTATAATGCTTGTTAATGTGGATGTAAGACTTTTCCTAAATACATTGCTTCAGCAAAACTGCTTTGTTTGGCCACTATATTACTTTATTCATTTTTTTGTGGCCACAGCCCTGACCTAGCTGCTCCTGAGTCAAGTGATGTATCTGCTGCTCTCAGGGGGAGGGAGGAGGGGCTAAGTGCACGGGAGTGAGCCTGGAGGGAAGGGGGGGTAGTTTACCCTTTGGGGGAAGGGGCCGCCAATGCAGGGTTAGATACCGGCACAGGGTTAGACGCCGGCACAGGTGAAGCCAGCAACATCGCTATGCTTCTGCCCTGCATGAAGCAAGCAGCGGCAGAACCGATGCTGCTACTCCGGGGGGCGGAGGAGCGGAATAACAGCATCGCTTCTGCCGCTGCTGGCTTCATGCAGGGCAGAAGCATAGCGATGTTGCTGGCTTCACCTGTGCCGGCGTCTACACTCCCCGGCATCCGCTGTAATAGAGAGGTGGATGCTGGGGACAGTTAGACGCCGGCACAGGTGAAGCCAGCAATAACGCTATGCTTCTGCCCTGCATGAAGCCAGCAGCGGCAGAAGCGATGCTGCTATTCCGCTCCGGGGTCACATATGCAAAGCCAAGCGGCGAGATGCCGCCGGCCCTGCGTGCGCGCCCATAGACCAGTCTAGCCTTCACAATGCGAATACAGACCCGACAAAGCCGGAAGACAGAAGAATTCACAGAAACGAAGACTGGTGAGTATGCGACGTGGGAATACCCCTTTAAGGCTGTATTTTGTTTTGTTTATTGTATGCTTGAACTCAAGGTTTATTTATTTTCCAGTTTTTTTCTAAATAAACCAGTGTCCCTGTCTTGTCTGGAACCGCAACACTGCTTCTACCATGGGCGTTCACACTACCATTGGATTCCATCAGCAGTGTCCGTGGCTATTGTCCGTTACAAGACTTTGGAAACGGACACTAGATGGTCGGTCTGAAATTTCCATTCATTTCAATGGGATTTTATCTTGTGTCCGTTAGTGTCCATTTACACCCATGTCTGTTTTTTCAAGAAGACAAAAAAAAATCCTACATGCAGGACTTTTCTGTCTGTTTGAAAAAAAACGGACAGCAAGTATCCGTTATTTTTTTACCATTGAAATCTATGGGCAACAGGCTTCTAACGGACAGTAATGGAACTGTCCATTATTTTGTGTCCATTTATGTTCTGCGCATGTTCAGAATGCATAAACAGCAAGTTCACACAGGGTTTTTGGTCAGGATTTTGAGGCTGTATCCTCCTCAAAATCTGGACCAAAAAGACGGCTCCCATTGAAATCAATGGGAACTGGTCAAGTCTTTTTTTCCGGGAGCCATTTGTTCTGGCTCCCGGAAAAAGAAGCGAGATGCTCATTCTTCAGGCTGTTTCGCCTCGTGATTCGGCCTGAAGACACACCCTCCTCCAGACTAGGCCCATTCATTGGGCCTAATCCAGAGCGAAGTGTGTGGCTGGATGCCGTATTTTGGTCTAGAACCTGAGACGGAGGCCACCAAAAAACTGTGTGAACTTACCCTAATATTGGTAATGTCATGATCATACTGACCCACAGAAAATAGGTAATATGTCATTCTTACCACACAGTGAACACTGTAAGGCTGAGGTCCCACAATGCGGAAACACAGGCTTTTTTTTGTTGTAGATTTCACAGCAGATTTTTGAGACACATCCAACAAAGACTACAAAATGAATTGGGAAATATATAAGAGGTATTTATGCTTTTACCTTCTGCTCAATCCACTCCTGGCTTTGGATCAAAAAACCACAACCAAATCTGCAACAAAAAAAGCTGTGTTTCCGTAACGTGGGGCCTCAACTCATTTGTAGTTCCAATTCCACTCTATTCTGATTTTTTACACTTTCCTAGTACATTTATGTTGTATTACATAGTGCCATTATGAAATATAATTCGTCCTGCAAAAAATAAGCCCTTATATGACCATGACTAAAAAATAAAAGTTATGAATTTTGAAAGATAGAGATGGAAAAATAAAAACCCAAACGACGAATCACCCTGTCTTGAAGATGCTTAAGGCTTCTGCACAAAACTATCACTGGTTTGCAAAACATTTTGGACCCAATAGACTCCTCTTAAACCTTGACATTCTTATTTTATTATAAGATGGCAGGACAGTACACACTTTAATTACCCCCTTTCAACTCTGCGCTGTTACATTGCGCTGAGCGTATATTTAGTACTCACCGCTATAATAGTACAGCCAGTACAGAGCTGTAGCAGACAGCAAGTCTAAGCACTTAACTGCAGCAGTCGGAAAATGCACCAACGCAGCTTAACCTCTCAGATGCCATGATATAATTAATAGTGATGATGGGATCTGAGTGGTTATGAGACAAGGTCACCTACACTTTTAACCCTTCGCTTCCCTCACAATGAGATTGGGGGGGGGGGGGGGGGGAGGGTCTGAACAGGTTCCAAGGCAGCCAGGAGACCGATCACAGACCTCTTGGATGAGTCTCCCTATCAGCCAGGGGCTATAATCGATGTGTAATATACTGCACACAACACACAACCTTGGACCATGCAATATGATTTGTAAGGAGAAGCTATGAGTCACTAGTATTAAGCATTCGGAAAGTACGTATGTGTGGAAAACTGAGGTAGAGCTGTAATAAAAAGGTGTTTCCTGACAAGACGAGGACGTTGTACTGAGTAATCAGTCTTTATGGAAAATGCCATGATATATTAGATTACACAACTGCCCAAGAGAATGTGTTGCAAGATTTTCTTTTCACACAATCCTCAAACCTAAGAGATATATATGCAAATTTGGTCTATGCAAATTTCCGCTGTGTCACAGGAAATCAATAAAAATTAAACTTTTGATTTTTCTGGCAGTATTTGTGTCATTAATACATTTTCTAATATACTTTATTAACATATTTTAGCTCTTTTCTTTGAAATCCTGCGTTTCTTTAGAATACAGAGATCAAAATTATCCACAAACCAATGTTGGCCTTCCCACTATCCTACTAATAGTTCGTTACTAGATCACACAAAAACGGCTGAATAGATTTGGATGAAATTTGGCACATAGATCATTTGTAACCTCGATTAACACACAGGCCGGTAATCCCGGTAAATGACATGGCTTCACGACTGTTATGAATTTATGTTCATATACGATATTAAACTGCTCTTGCTCTCAGCTAATTGGAGTTTGCTGATAAAGCCTCTCTTTATCTAAACCCACAGAAAACACTGAGTCCATTGTGTACAATCATTTGCATATTATCTGATCTGCCCAGTGCTGAGACACTGGCATGGGAAAACCCCTTTAATCCAAATCGGCAGTTTGCCAATTTTAAACCTGCTGGGAAAAAGAAAATCTAATTTGTCATAAAATTCTAAAACAAAGAGAGCTATTAAGGTAGCCAGAAGTCACAGACTTCTCAAGTGGAGCTCAGGAGGATTGAGCATCTAGGTGTCAAGCGACTCTTAGAGCAGCCGAAACGCTGGAGCAGGCGGATCATCAATGCGAACAACACACTCATTTTATGGTGTCCCAGCAAGCTGCTGAGATGCTGAAACAATCACAGGCACGGTGCAAGGAACACTGGAGCAGGCAAAACCATTGCCGTCAGCAATTTGCTGAATATATCGCGGATCATCGACGCCAACAACACGCAGACGAGGCAACTCTTATTATAAAGAACACACAACATCATTATTATTTTACAATTATCTTGTTAGACTAGTTCGGCCACAGCTTTTCTTTAAAATTCAACCGTTATGCGTGTCTGAATATGGCGATCCCAACAATTTTTTTTTGCAAAGATTTAAAAAAAAAAAAACATAAAAAAATGTAATTAAAAAAATAAAATTATATATATATATATATATATATATATATATATATATATATATATATAAATTTGGTATTCCTAGGATCATAATAACCCATAGAACACAAGTTACACATCAGTTTAGAGTGCTGTCTCCATTAATCTGTATATATATTAGACAGACCAAAAGTTTGGCCACACCTTCTCATTCAGAGTTTTCCGTATTTTCATGAATATGAAGATTGTAGAGGATTAGATACGCATGTCTGCACAAAGTACCACACGCCAGAGGATTAGATACACAGGTCAGCACACAATATCACACACTAGAGGATTAGATATGCGCGTCTTCACACAGTTCCACATGCCACAGGATTAGATACGCGCGTATGTTCAAAATATCACACGCTGGAGGATTAGATACACAGGTCAGCCCACAGTATCACATGCCAGAGGATTAGATACGCACATCTTCACACAATACCACACGCCAGAGGATTAGATATGCACGTCTACACACAGTTCCACATGCCGCAGGATTAAATACATGCCACTGCACACAATACCACACGCTGGAGGATTGGATACATGCCAATCCACACAGTTCCACATGCCACAGGAGTAGATACGCTCGTCTGCACAAAGTACCACACGCTGGAGGATTAGATGCACAGGTCAGCACACAGTATCAGACGCCATAGGATTAGATACACACGTCTGCACAGAGTTCCACATGCCAAAGGATTAGATATGCGCGTCTGCACACAGTTCCACATGCCAGAGGATTAGATATGCGTGTCATCACACAGTACCACACGCCGGAGGATTAGACATGCACGTCTTGGACAATTGTTATGGGGCCACTACACAAACAAAAAATTAAATATACCCATGCGAAGCCGGGTCCTCCTGCTAATATATACACACACTCATGACACATTTGCAGTTCCTATGCGTTAACATAGGAACACACAATAGCATAATTACTGCTGTAGTGGCTGCCATTGTGCCTGGGACCTTAGGTGGGCCCCTACTGCTTTTTTTTTTTTTTTTTTTATAGTATGTTTCCTGCTGGAGTAATCTG
Source organism: Leptodactylus fuscus (assembly GCF_031893055.1). NCBI lineage: Eukaryota > Metazoa > Chordata > Amphibia > Anura > Leptodactylidae > Leptodactylus > Leptodactylus fuscus. The sequence goes on along the minus strand of NC_134274.1, from coordinate 65,447,180 downwards.
AGCAGGTAATGAGTCCTTTTTACTTACTGATCCAGTTCCTGCTCACTACTGCCTCTGCTTCCCCTTATTATTGTTTATTTATATAGCACCATTACTTCCATGGTGCTTTACATTTGAGGGTTTACATACAATACACAAAATATACAAACAGATATAATACTAAGAATGACAGGGCCCTGCCCGTAAGCGCTTACAATCTGTGAGGGAGGAGGGATAGAGACAGAAGGAGAGGGGCAGAGGATGTTCAGATGGCAGTGAGGTGACAGTGTTATTGGAGGTTGTAGGCCTTCCTGAATAGGTGAGTCTTTGGGGCCTTCTTGAAGCCTGTGATTGTGGGGGTCAGTCTTATGTGTCTTGGTACTGAGATGGCAGAAGGACCATCTCACATTACTGGTCTCCTGGAGGGAAAAAGGGGAAGGGGAAAGGGCTGTGAGCAGGAGCAAAGATTGGTAAGTAGGCCTGCAGCAAGAGTGTTTGTTTCTGACCCCCTTGCCTTAACCTCTGACCTTGCCTTTGCCCCCTGATTTTGTACTGTACCTACTCCTGTTTATGACCCCGGTTTGCCTCTAGACCTATGCTTCCTGAATTACTGTTTTGTACTGATTGACCATTCCTGTTACCGACTCGGCCTGCCTGACGTTCCCATTGGATTACCCCAGTGTCAGACTGGAATACCTAAGGCCCACCAGTGGAATTGTTTCTAGAGGCCCACCACCAGGACCCCTACAGATCAGCTGCAGTACCGAGACAACATGGCTACATTAACCCCTGTTTACTTCACATAGGGATACTGAGGTAATAATTAGGTATCTTCATTATTAAGGTCCTTTATTATTACTTCTATATATCTCGCATATCAGTAACCCTTATATGAGGTACACAGGGATTAATTGGTATTAATGTGAGGCACATGGAGTACTAAAACTAAATTAACAACCCCAAAAGCCTGACATTACTATAAAATAGCAACCCCAGCAGGTAGTTTACTTTTACTTTTGTTGTACGGAGCTTTCTTCCTCCTCCTCTATGCAGGATGCAGACGGCAGGAGCAGGGTGCAGGCAGCATCCTTGTGCTGCACAGCCATTAGCCCCGACTCCTGGACTTTCCTGTCTTGCTAGAGAAGGGGGGAGTGTTCTATATCTTTTTTTTTTTTTATGTAGATTGTGAGCCCCACACAGAGCACACAATGTACATTTCTCCCTATCAGTATTTTTTTTTTTTTTTTTGAAAAATACAAACTCCTTGCAGATTTTTATTTTTTATTTTTTGCCCTTGGCGGGATTTGAACACCAGGACTCCAGCGCTGCAAGGCTAACCACTGAGCCACTGTGTGGCCCCCGGGAGTGTTCTATATCAGTGCTGTTGCAGAGCACTGAAGGGACCTCCCTCTTCTTTTAGTGTATGCAGGTCCTGCGCTGGCTGCCGACCCAGGACTAATTGAGTTGAGGGTTCGGGGCCAACTGGGGGATTCACTGGTTCCCCTGTGAGCCAGTCCGACTCTGGATGACCCACAGTACTGTGTTTCCCTCTAGCTGACGACCCTGAACTGTACAACTACACTTTACTCTCTGCTGCCACCTGCTGACCACCCGCCATAGCCTTCTGGATCCTAAGACCTTCTCTACTACCAAAAATGTCTGCTAGTAAGCGATCACAGTGTCTGGTTTACTGTGATTTGTGGTGTGCTGTGTGTTTGACATTTCCTGACCCATACCACTCTGCCCAGCAGTGCTGCCTAATCCATCCCCACCATCTGGGGCTCTGGTGAAAATCATTGTGGGGTTGGAGTTGGTGCGGCCCAGGAGATGTTGAACACATGGTGCCATGTTTACCATTTAAATCTGCGTATCTAGTACTAGTTCTCACTATTAGCTTTAGATCTGCATCTGTTATCCTAACAGAAACATTATACTGTGTGCAGAGACAACTAAGGGACATTATACTGTGTGCAGGGGTCACTATGGGTCTGTGCAAATGGGGCATTAGGAGCCAGAAGAAGGGGCGTTATACTGTGGAGGGTAAAGGCGGGAGGAGGGTTGGAACCCAAAGTTTGCTATGGGATTCAGTTTTTACAAGTTACACCCATGGGAACATAAATTACAATAAACCCATACAATTCGTGTACATTCATGATACAAACAAGTGCACAATATATACATATGCACAAAATATACACATAATGGTAAATGTAGTGCACACAGCTGCTCTGCTAAGTAGTACAAGAAACTTGATATACTTGTCTGACTTTCTTTCATCCTTTCGTATAGTATTATGCACCTTACCTTAGTGGAGGAGAGTGTTTCAGATTTAGTCTGCAAGGAACCAACTGGATCCTTATTGGTCCCAATCAGCAAAATAAATATCCAGCCCAATACACATGTATGAACTTGTAAAATATTTTGCAGAGAAATAGTCCAGAATGACCCTTGTGAGCTAGGCTGTAGTGGGTGTAGTTTTACCTGCAGGTAACTATATCTGTGAAGTTATGTCACCTGGATAAGCTCCATGTCAGTTCAGATAGCTGCTTAGCAAAAACGTCTTCTATCAAGAACCCTGAAGACTGAGGTGAATTATATATATACTGTACTAGCTGGTACCCGCGACTTCGTCTGCGGTGATTGTAGCAGTGGGTATATACAGGCGTGGGTAAGGTTTTCGTACTGTGTATAAGGGATGGGATATGAAATGTAAGTTTGTATCTTGTTTTTGCTGTAATTCAGAGAATACGTGAGACTTTTGTGTTGAAGTTAACTTGTATTTGAGCTGCTGTACGGTATCGTGAGAAACTTTACATAGTGACTTTGGGACAGAAGTATTTTGAGTTAACCCTTTCCCGCCGATGGCATTTTTTGATTTGACTCCTCTCCTTCCAAACCCCATAACTTTTTTATTTCTCCGCTCCCAGAGCCATATGAGGTCTTAATTTTTCCTGGGACAAATTTTTCTTCCTGATGCCACCATTATTTATTCTATATCATGTACTGGGAAGCAGGGAAAAATTCAGAATGGGGTGGATTTGAAGAAAAAATGCATTTCTGCGATTTTCTTACGGGCTTTGGTTTTACGGCGTTCACTGTGCAACCAAAATGACCTGTCCCCTGTATTCTGTGTTTCATTACGATTCCGGGGATACCAAAGTTATATGGTTTCATTTACATTTTGACCCCTTAAAAAAAATCCAAAACTGTGTTAAAAAATTTTTTTTTTTGAAAAGTCGCCATAGTCTGACAGCCGTAACTTTTTTATACGTGCGTGTATTGGGATGTATAGGGCGTCTTTTTTTGCGGGGCCGGGTGTACTTTGTAGTTCTACCATTTTCGGGAAATGTTATTGCTTTGATCACTTTTTATTCAAATTTTTATCAGAATCAAAAACTGAAAAAATGGCGGTTTGGCACTTTTGACCATTTTTCCCGCTATGGCGTTTACCGAACAGGAAAAATATTTGTATAGCTTTGTAGAGCGGGCGATTTCGGACGTGGGGATACCTAACATGTATGTGTTTCACGGTATTTAACTACTTTTATATGTGTTCTAGGGAAAGGGGGGTGATCTGAATTTTTAATCCTTTTTAATTTTTTTTAACTTTTTTAAAACTGTTTTTTTTGGATTTATTAGACCACCTAGGGGTATTGACATGGGTGGGCGGTGTCGCGGATTGTCAGAGCGGTGGGGGTCGGCAAACATGGCTGCTCCGGAGCGTTAAAGAGAGCCTCCTGGAGTATCGTTAAGGTGAGGGGCAAAGTGGTAAAGTATCTATATATGTGATTGTGTGGGGTTAGGGGCGAGGCTGTAGAGGGTAATAGGAATTTTGGGGCTTGCTATGGTCCAAAGTGTGTGAAATTGCAGAGATGGTGGTGTGAGTTTGGGTTTTGTGGGGGTCCTGGCACAAACGTATGTGCGCTATTGTGACGAAAAGTAGCCTATTGCGCAATCGGGTGTATTAGCTATGTTTGTGGAAAATTTCAGCCAAATCGGTGGAGCGGGTTTTGCGTGATTGAGGAACAAACATCCGAACATCCAAAACTCACAAACCCACAAACTTTCACATTTATAATATTAATAGGATATAATATTTATTTGGAAACTTTAATCTTTTCAATAAAGTAATTCTTTCTTGTACATTGGTTACAGTGGATGATGGATTAGATATCAGGTGTAAAGATGATAGTATAAAATGCTGTAAAATAGTGCTAGTATTCTGCATTGAGAGCACGAGTGATAAAATATTTGGATATATGCGTGGCTATTTGCCGACAGAACTGGAGCATTCTGGGAGTTGTAGTTCTACAGCAGCTGGAGAGCCAAAGGTTGCTGATCTCTTCTCTGTGTTCACAATCTGCAGTGGTAGATCATTTTTGCCACTCCAGCTGTGGAACTACAACTCCCAGCACACTCAGTACAGGGGTACAGGCAGGGCCAACTTCAGGTTTGTTGAGGCCCTTGTACGACAAGCCCCAGGGGGCCCCTTTTGGAGTAACTCATGCACAATGCAGCAAAAAAAAAGCAATCAATATTAGGTGTTTTTTGCACTCCTACTGGATTGGAGTGTAATACAGTCCATTCCATACAAGTAGATACAACCTGTTCAGACTTCGGAAAGTAAAGAGGTATTTGAGATGGACATTTACTGTGATGCTGCTCAATGTTCTAATCTAGGCAAATCATCCTTACCTTTCTCTGGGGGCTTCTGTCTTGCATACTGCCCAACCGTCCCAATTTCAACGGGACACTCATGCTTTCCTGCCCCTTTTCCGCGCAGCTCCCTACATGTTCCGCTATGTTCCTTTAATGATTTACTAATCAATCATTCCTCCGATCACCGCAGTGCCGCACCTCCCATGAGGCGACCTGAAGCGACCGCTATGCCAGGGCCACGGGGAGGGCGGCATTTTTGCTAACCTAAGCCAGTCCAGGACAAGCTGTCCTGGACTGGCGTAGGGTCACCGTCACTGAGCGGTGGATTGGGGAGGTCGCTGGAGCAGCGCTGCTCCAGCAGCCGCCCCTCACGCTCAGGCAGAGAGCAGGTCCTCTCCGTGCCTGCTCTCTGCCTGCTAAAGATGATTGCTCCGCTCGGCCCCGCCCCCTCCGCTCGGCCCCGGCCCCTCCGCTCGGCCCCGCCCCCTCCTCTGGGGGGGGGGGGGCGGCTTTCTGACGTCCGCTTCAGGCGGCAGAAAGATATGGTTCACCCCTGGATCACCGCCTGCTCTTATAACAGATAAGAGGCTGCGGTGATCGGAGGAATGCTTTACTATGGTTCAAGGACTTTGTGTGACATCACACGGTCACGTGACTAGGTGGGCATGTCAGTGTCCCATGCAGTAAAGTGAGAAGAAATCCGTGTAAGGTACTGAGAAGGGAGGGGGAAGAAGGGATCTGAGATGCAGGATGGAGAGAAAGAGAGTGTGTCTGTCTGTCTGTGTGTGTTTGTCATTATACTGGGTCAGAAAGGAGTGGGGGACATGAAACTGGGGGCATATGAAAGGGGATATGAAACTGGGGGAGAAATGGAGGGGGGGGTGGAGATGAAATCGGGAGCAGAGATGGAGGAGGGGACATGAAATGGAGCAGATAAAGGGGGCACTTAAACTGGGGGACAACTGGAAAGGAGCTGGAGGGGAACATGTCTGCCTCTAGTTGCCCCCCAGTTTAATGTCACCCTCCAGCTACCCCTACAGTTTAATGTCTGCTTCTAGTTGCCCACCATTTAATGTCCCACTTCATCTGCCATTTATTTATTGCCCCCTCCAACTACCCCCATTGCTAATGTCCTCCTCCAGCTGATCCAGTTTCATGTTTAAACTGGGGCACCAGGAGAGTGACTTAATACTGTGGGGCAGTTGGAAGGGGGACATTACAATGTGGAGACATATAATGTGCGGGTGACTGTAGGAGGATTATACTGTGTCAGGGGACATGAAAAATGAATGAGAATGGGCGAAGTCAACATAAAAGTGGGTGGGGCTAAAGTTGCTGCAGCGCACATTTTGTCCCTATTTCTGTCATTCAAAAGTTGGGAGGTATGATCTTGGATTTCAGCTGCAAACCTGACGGCTAGGCAAGCTTCCTGCAACAGGCCTATCTCTGATGGCTGCCATGACAGTTTAATGGCTCCTTCAAGGGTTAGAGTCATGCATAACAGCAAAAGATGAGGTTGTGTGCATGCACAGTCATCCAAAGCTGCATGAAAAAAGAAAACAGGATGGGTGAAGTGGCCTGTCCAAAAGCAGTCTTAGGGCTTATTCACATGGAGTAAACACGGCACGCAATGTGCCGCGTTTACGGGATGTTTGCGCCACGATTTTGACAGTGCATGTTTGCGGTTGCGTTAACGCTGCGTTAACGCGCGTTTACGCGGCGCTAACGCGACCGCAGACATGCACCGTCAAAATCGCGGCGCAAACGTCCCGTAAACACGGCGCATTGCGCGCCCGTTTACTCCGTGTGAATAGGCCCTTAGGGTAAGGTCCCATGTAGACAAACACTTCTTAAAAAAACAAAAACAAATGACCTTTGGAATAAAAAAAGCAGCGCAGACGCGTTGCGTTTTTGGTCACTTTCCATAACGTTTGGTGTGTGTTTGTTTTTCTCAGCTTTTTTCCTTCCCTTATGAAACCCACTGAAAAAACACTCATTGTTCCGCAGCTAAAATTAACGTGCAGTTGCTGTTCACAAGTGTTTTTATTCTTCAATGTGGGTTTGAGATTAACCAGAATCTCATTCATTTGCCGATACTGGAAAAAAGGCCTGTTTTTTTTTTCCCTGGTGCATTTCCGCAGCAGCCACAAAAGCTGAGAGGGCCTTAGCTGTAAGCAGATTTAAACCCTGTGAGGCCGGGATCCCATGGGACATAAACGCCGCAATTTGCCCACAGCGGAGACACTGCGGGAAAAATTGCGGTGTTTTACAGTGCAAACAAAAGGGATGGGATTCATGCCGTTGCGGCTTTGCAAATCGCAGCATGTCAATTATATCTACGGAAACGCCGGCGGCTTTCCCATAGATATAATTGTAACAGAAAGTTCGCAGAGGAAACTCCGCGAACCTTCTGTTGAAAGCGCTACAGAAAGAAGCGCAGTGCGATCACGCAGCGGTTTTTTCCGCAGTGCTTTAACGCTGCGATTACGACCCGTGGGGCCTTAGCCTAAGGATGATTCCTTTATTGGAGCACTTTTTTTGATAGAAATCATTTGTTTTTGCACTGCCATATTGTCATGACTAAGTAAAAAGTCACAGAATGAGTGTGTAGAAATATCTACTCTGTTAATGCTGAGAAGAGAAGCCCCCTCCCCGGGAGGCTTCTCTTGAGAACAGCAATGCTACACCTTCCAGTTCTTAATAGATACTTGGTGTTGGGGAGTTGTTCCAGGACTTTATTCTGATTGTCAGTTTGGAGCAAAAAAAGGATGGAGAATTGACTTGCACTGCACCTTATGAGGATTTACCATTCTCTGGAGCGGGGGGAGGATTGCAGGCTAATATATTAGGATAGAACAGGATGGACATGCAATGTGTCTCTTTTGAAGCCTTAGGCTGCCTTCACATGGAGTAACGCTGGCTTTACGAGCGCTCCCATTGAAGTGAATGGGAAGTGTTCGGGAGCCTTCCGCAGCGCTCACGTGTACAGCTGTGAATGAGGATTTTTACAAGCCCGGCGTTACTCCGTGTGAAGGCAGCCTTAGAAACTATGTTGCAGTGAGACTGTAAATCAAGTTAGAATTGTAATTCATTTTTAGCAATGCCATTCCCACCCTTTTATTTTTTGCAACATTTTGGGAAAATCCTTCAAGGTTGAGACACAGAGAAAACAGTGGAATTCAAGGGAGGTATGTGTTGAGAAGAGAGAATGAAAAAAAAAACAACCAAAAAAAGATTTACTCAAAAACAGTAAACCTGGAAATAGTAAACTAGGAGGACAGCAGTGAAAAATATGCAGAATGTTATAATAATAACAATTATTATTATTAGCATTATGCTATCTTTACAACGAATATTATTGTAGTTAACAATAACAATATTATTACCATTAAAATTATAATTGTTGTCAATTTTCTCATTATTACTGTAGAATGTGTTAGAATGAGAACAATAGCAATCTCTCAGACAATATACAATATGACCACTAGATGGCAGTACTTAGTATATGGTTTCAGAAAATCCTTCCTAATGTAAGTAAAATAAATTGGAAGCCATTTATGAAATGAGACGTACCAGAGAGGATGTTTAATGTGTTTTGTGAGGAAATAAAAGTGCAAAATGTATATTGGGGAGATGGAAAATATATGAAAGATCCAAGTTGTTTTTAACATGTATTCATTTAATCAGATTTAATAATATTAATGTATTGGTATGTTATATATAAAACTGTCATGGGTTGTGACAACTATATTACTGCATATAGATTGTTATGGTAAATTTTGCAGCCACTATTTCTCCTTGTGTACATCCTTATAGGCTGTGTTTCCTGGGAAAAATAAAAAAAAAAATAAAAAAAATAAGGAAGTGTCACTGCTGGCAGCTACCTTGTATGTTCATGTCAACCTAGTCGTGAAAAAGGACTGGATTGGCTAGGATATTGACTTACAGAGTAGTCACCTCTAGATGGCACTAGAGTGTTGTCTTCCTTTCGCAGGGGAGCGCGTTTGCATTTGATAAATATGCCACAATTTGCAAAATTAAAAAACACTTTTCTCAAAATATTCCTCAAATTGTCTTTCCTTACAATATTCCAAACTCTCTTTTTAACCCCTTACCAACATTCAATTATAGCAGATGTTGAAACTTTAAGGATGGTGCCCACCAAGAGGCTGAACAGGCGTCATAGGAGCTCAGCGGATGGCTGCCGTCAGAGACTGATCAGATCTGAGTTTGGGCATTTGTCTCTTCAATGCCATAGTCAAATGTTTTTCACACACGGCTTTTCTATTCAGACTTCCATTTTATTAAATAATAGTAAAGGGCTTTTCCTGGAGGTTTTTTTTAATGTCCTGTCCTTAGGATAGGCCACACATATCAGACCAGGTATTTTCAGGTTCTGGAATATAATGATTTGTCCTCAGGGTAGGTCATCACTATCAGACCCTCTTTGCACCCCTACCATACAACCTCCTGCACCCAACATCAAGAGCACCACACCAACTGTGAGTCAGGAGACTTCCACAAAGGTATTCCCCAGGGGGACAATAAACCCCACCCCTGCATCCCCCTTATCACCACATAGCCTCAGGGCCTGTGAAAAATGACACCAAGAACAGACTGTAACACGGCCAGTGGAGGAAGGCCGCCATCTTGAGACTAACTATCACCACCTAACTCTGGGCCCCTTTTGGAGCAACCGTTGTGGTTTTGGAAATCGCAGCATCGCAATTATACCTACATACTGATAGGCAAATGAAAAAAAAAAGCAGTTACCTAAGGAAACCCGCAGACCCCATAGACTATAATGGGGTCCGTTTGGTTTCCATACAAAACATGCGGAGAGAAGAATGCTGCTTGCAGTCCTCTTATGTGCCCTAGTGAGAGGAAAAACAAATAAATATTTTAAAAAATTATTGCAAAAAATCACAATATTATTTCCATAAAAAGAGATTTTATTCTGTAAAACAACCCATATAATAAAGTTAACATGTTAAATAAATATTTTGAAAAAAAAATAACAGTGAAATTTCTTTTTCCTCTCTCCGAGAATGATAAAAGCTAATCATAAAAACAAACATATGGCTCTGTAATTGGGGTGACATAAAAAGCCATTCTTTTCCATTGGATGAGCTGTTATTTTGCAAAAGCAGAAACAAAAATATCTATCTATCTATCTATCTATCTATCTATCTATCTATCTATCTATCTATCTATCTATTTGTCTATCTATCTATCTATCTATCTATCTATTTGTCTATCTATCTATCTATCTATCTATCTATCATCTATCTATCTATCTATCTATCTATCTATCTATCTATCTATCATCTATATACTGTATTTAGTATAAATGTGATTGTACTAACACATGGAATAAAGGTAAGATCTTAGTTGTAAACCATTGCAGATGATGCTAAATTAATAGAGGATTTGCTGTTGCATCTTATTCACCTTCTTGTAGTCATATAGCAATAAATGATAACAATTAAAAGTATTATAAAAATAATAACAATATTAATAATAAAACCCTATTGGCACGTAAACAGTTAAATCCTAAGTTGTTTATGTCACCATGGTAACTGCAGCCACTTACAACCAATAGGATTGCTGGATCTGAGTTTGAAAAATCAGTTGTCTGGTGTCAGTTACTACTAGGCAGTGATGGGAGATGGAGGTGAGCGCTCGGCCCTGCTCATTGAGGTGGTAACTATGGGGGACGTCTTTGGTAAGAGAGTGGGGTCTAATCCTAGTACTGAAGACCTTACCATACATTACACATATTATACATAATGTCTGGGGGGAGGGGGTGACGTGTTAGTAATGAATAGTATAGGCCTCTGTTCACATGTACGTTATTCTCCTCCATCATTTATAGAACAAGTAGGAATAATGTCCATTATCGTCTTCCCATTTTAAGAATTTTTTTCCACTATGGCCAATGCCATCAGTACAGTCAGACTCGGGTTGTTATAGGGCAGGCAGAGTAACACAGTCAGTCTGCTATTCCACATAGTTATATATGTTTATATATGTATATGTTTATAAACTGCATATGTACTGTATATAAAAATCTGTATTTATATACTATACATATTGATTTGTGATTAGTGTCCACTTATGTATCAGATAGATAGATAGATAGATAGATAGATAGATAGATAGATAGATAGATAGGAGATAGATAGATAGAGATAGATAGACAGACAGACAGACAGACAGACAGACAGACAGACAGATAGATAGATAGATAGATAGGAGATAGATAGAATAGATAGATAGATAGAGAGAGAGAGAGAGAGAGAGAGAGAGAGAGAGAGATAGATAGATAGATAGATAGATAGATAGATAGATAGATAGGAGATATATAGATATATAGATAGATAGATAGATAGATGATAGATAGATAGATAGATAGATAGATAGATAGATAGATAGATAGGAGATAGATAGAATAGATAGAATAGATAGATAGATGATAGATAGATAGATAGATAGATAGATGATAGATAGATAGATAGATAGATAGATAGATAGCAGATAGATAGATAGATAGATAGATAGATAGATAGATAGATAGGAGATAGATAGATAGATAGATAGATAGATAGATAGATAGATAGATGAGAGATAGATAGGAAGATAAATAGATAGCAGATAGATAGATAGATAGATAGATAGATAGATAGATAAATAGATAGGAGATAGATAGATAGGAGATATATAGATATAGATATAGATAGATAGATAGATAGGAGATAGATAGATAAATAGATAGATAGATAGATAGATAGGATATATATATATATATGTATATATTTATTGTCCACTTATGTAATAGGCACCTATATTTACAGTATACAAGTATAGTATATATAGACAATAAAATCTTTACAACAATGGATGGATAGATAGATAGATAGAGATATGAATATCTATAGGCGAATTACAAAAGTGGCACTAGATAATGGGAGAATGAACCTACTATAGAGTTATTAACAATACGTTGCAGTGCTACTTCTCATTCCATAATGTTGTTTGTCCATATTCAGATTCTGTAAGGTGTGTACTGTATGTATATATTTTCTATCATAAAATGCTGTATATTTAGATATTTTGTCTTTAAGGTATGCCAATTATGTACCAATTGTGTCATATATTTAAACACATTTAATTCAATAGATAAAAATATATATCCATCATAGTACGTTATGTTACTAGTATATTATAATATATTCTTATGTATTAGCCATTGTGATGTAATAGCACATATTTTGTATGACATGCTTCACCCCATCAACCACCTTAGTGGTCTTATTAGGATGGGTCCCTACACTAACACTTTACATATAGGACAAGAGATAAACTTCTTATAAGAACTTGATCTCTGGGGTTTTGCCTATAGGGGAATACAGTGTTTATTATGGCAGTAAAGTCTTAGTGTAGGGACCCATCTGAATGAGGTCGCCGTGACGTGGCAGATGGGCTCGCACAATTCACCAAATTGTGCGCTAAGAACCTCACATGTATAACTGTAGTCAGTGATATAAGAGATTGTAGGTGAAGAATTTTATCATTTAAAGCTCCGCACCAGAAGTAGAAGCTCAGAATTGGGTCTAGTCCCTGAACAGCTCCTGTAAAAAGTATTATCATCTAATCTACCTGCTAATTTTACATTCCATCCAACAAGGTACCTCTTAGATTGAGCTAAAGGATTATAGGATTATAGGTTTAAAGACGCATTTATCAACTACTCACTGGGTACAGGGCAAATATCAGATTGGTTGACGTACAAGTAGGGTTGACCATACCTCCCAACCGTCCCGATTTCTGTGGGACATTCACGGATTTGGTGTCCTGTCCCGCGGTTCCGGTCGGCGGGAGGTATGTCCTGGTTTCAACTCATAGGCGATTAAAGCAGGAACTGTCACAGCTCAGCTCCTGCTTTAACGCTGCGCTCCGGCTCCTGCATGTGTAGGCACGATGTGATGACGTCACATCGGGCCTACAACTATGTGAGAGAGTGGAGAGAGCTGCGGGGGAGCGTTGGAAGGTGAGTATAAGTATTTGTTTGTGTCAAACATTGAGGGGAACATAATGTAGAGGGCAGAGGAAGGGGGGGAAAACTGCATGACACTGGGGCACATGAATGGGGGGCGGCATGACACTGGGGCAGATGAAGGGGGGAATGGCATGACACTGGGGCAGATGAAGGGGGGAAAGAATGGCATGAAACTGTGGTCAGAGATGGGGGGACATGAAACCGGGGGAAGAAATGGGGGGACATGAAACTGGGGACAGAGATGGGGAGGACATGAAACTGGGGGCAGAGACGGGGGGGACATGAAACTGGGGACAGAGATGGGGGGACATGAAACCGGGGGAAGAAATGGGGGGACATGAAACTGGGGACAGAGATGGGGGGACATGAAACCGGGGGAAGAAATGGGGGGACATGAAACTGGGGACAGAGATGGGGAGGACATGAAACTGGGGGGACATGAAACTGGGGACAGAGATGGGGGGACATGAAACTGGGGACAGAGATGGGGGGACATGAAACTGGGGGCAGAGATGGGGGGACATGAAACTGGGGACAGAGATGGGGAGGACATGAAACTGTGGTCAGAGATGGGGGGACATGACACTGGGGGCAGAGATGGGGGACATGAAACTGGGGGCAGAAATGGGGGGACATGAAACTGGGGGCAGAGATGGGGGGACATGAAACCGGGGGCAGATGAAGGGGTTATATGAAACTCGGGTAGAGATAGAGGGGAGGAATATAATTTACAGGTTACTGTAGCAGGATTATACTGTGTGGGGGCACATGAAAAATTAATGAGAATGGGCGGAGTCAACATAAAAGTGGGCAGAGCTAAGTTTGCCGCATATTTTGTCCCCCTTTCGGCTCTTCGAAAGTTGGGAGGTATGGGATTGCCACTATATCAGTAAATCACCTGCCCAGCCAACATTATTGCCAGGATGTCACTCTACTAGAGAATATGCAGATGACTGTGTGTCAGGATTTAAAGGGATTCTACCACTAAAACACTTTTTTTTCTAGTTACCACGTCGGAATAGCCTTTAAAAAGGCTATTCCTCTCTTACCTGTGGAAGTGCTCTCCGCCGCGCCGTTCGTTCAAAATACCGGTTTGTACCGGTATGCTAATGAGTTCTCTCGCAGCGATGGGGGCGTCCCCATCGCAGGAGCAGCGATGGGGGCGTCCCCATTGCAGCTCGAAAACTCACCGCAGCGCCGCCTCTCCGGTCTTCGGTGTCCTCCCCTTGCTTCTTCAGCGTACTGTCGGACGCCTGCGCAGTACGCTCTGTTCGACGAAGATTGCCGAACGTACTGCGCATGCGCGAAATTGCGATCCCAGCCATAGTGCGGGCACCGAACTTTCGCGCATGCGCAGTACGTTCAGCAATCTTCGCCGAACAGAGAGCATACTGCGCAGGCGTCTGACAGACGCTGAAGAGGCAAGGGGAGGACACCGAAGACCGGAGAGGCGGCGCTGCGGTGAGTTTTCGAGCTGCAATGGGGACGCCCCCATCGCTGCTCCTGCGATGGGGACGCCCCCATCGCTGCGAGAGAACTCATTAGCATACCGGTACAAACCGGTATTTTGAACGAACGGCGCGGCGGAGAGCACTTCCACAGGTAAGAGACGAATAGCCTTTTTAAAGGCTATTCCGACGTGGTAACTAGAAAAAAAAGTGTTTTAGTGGTAGAATCCCTTTAAACCTGTGTCCTGGTGTCTTACTCTGTGTCTCTTTGTTTGCTGAGCTATTCATCTTGTTTAATAGTTGTCTGCTGAACTCCTGAGGCTAATCATCTGTTTCTACTGATTAGAATCTGCCCTGAATTAACCCTGATTGGACTGCCTATATATAGGTGACTCTGACACTTCCTGCTTTGTGTTGGTGTTTATCTGAATACAAGCTGGACATCCAGGAGGTCTCCTTGCTGGTGATCTTTAGTTCTTTGGAACTTCCCTCTGCTGGCTGCAAGCTTACTGTAGCTTTATTACAGCTCCTGAGATACTACAGACTTCCACCTTGTCTTATGTATCTGCTCCTGGACTACTACCTCAGCCCCCCTGTGGGCTATCCATGTGCTGTCTCCAGCCTCCCAACCTCACCTGACTACTGGACTCCTGCTCCCGTATTACTAGTTTTGTGACAGTATACCAACACCCAAGATGGAGTCCGTTGGGAAAGAAACGTGGGAGGTCCGCTTCAAGGAGGTAGAAACTGCCTTGGGAGCAATATATGCAGAGACTCAAGATATGAAACGCCAATGGGAATAATTTGATCAGCTAATCACTGGTAAAATTGCTATACAAGGCCAAGCTCTGCAGGAATTGCAGGAATCTATTAATGCGGTCACTGCACGTATTACACAGCTGGATGCACAAGGCCTGATTCCCGCTTCTGCTCCATCCCCGAAAATACTGCCATTCAGATTCAATGGTTATTGAGATAAATTTAGAGGATTTCTAAACCAATGCAATCTGTACTTTGATGCGCATTCAAACCAGTATCCAACCGAAAGATGAAGGGTGCTGTGCGTCATTATGCTGTTAACAAACAAAGCTATTGCTTGGGAGAATCCATTAATCGTGTGAGGGGCAAGTACAGCCATGTATCTCTATATACTCTATTTTGTTCTATAAACTCCATTTTGTATTGTAACGCATATACTTTGAGGTGAGGTCACTCAAAGTGTGAAGGGATGTAGGCCCAGACTTTCTGTAGGCTATTGTTTGTTATCTCGAAGGCTGTACTCTGGGAGTAGTCTGTCACCCAGCATGTCTCCTTATCTCTCTTGCCATGATATATAGATCTGAACATAGTGTGGAGGATGTCAGCTCACATATTAAAGGGATTCTACCATTAAAACCTTTTTTTTTTTGTGGATAAGACGTCGGAATAGCCTTTAGAGAGGCTATTCATCTCTTACCTTTAGACGTGGTCTCCGCTGCACAGTTCCTTAGAAATACCGTTCTTTACCAGTATGCAAATGAGTTCTCTCGCAGCGATGGGGGTGGGTCCCAGCACTCAAACAGCGATGAGGGCGTCCCCACCACTGACAGATTGTCTCCACTTGCACAGTATTCTTAGCGGCCATTTACCCATGGCCTGTGCACCTGCGCATCTGCTCTGCTCAAGGCCCAACACCTAGAAGTTACGAGTCTGCGCCGGAAGAAGACATTGAAGATAATTTATTTATTTTTCTTGAAGGCCTCAAACAGTGCCAATGTAAACACCAAGTGCACGAAAAAAGTGGGGTGCCACTAAAAAAAACGTGCCCAGGATGCTATCAGTCAAAAACGTACCCTTCCCCTCCCCAAAAGGAGAGGTTCCCGACTAACTCTTCCCCACAAGGTCCAAAAGGAGCTGAGCGGAATTGAGTACCAGTGGGCTAACAGCCGAAGCCGAAAGCCCTCAACTGCCCTTTTCCCCTTGGGGCTGCCACCACCCAGGGTACTACGAGCTGTCCTTTGTCCGGTTTCACCCTTCATCGAACACAAAACAGTGGACAAGAGTGGACAAAAGATAGTGAAAAAACATATAAACAATGGGTGAAGTGCCAATCAAGGGCCCGGTTCACCGCCGGTTCTATAAAAAATTTCCCCGCACTGGTAAATCAGGCATAGGGAGTAGGTGCTCAAAAAGGTGTGTACATGTGCCATGCAATGTGCCTAGTTCAGTGGGTTTCCCACGCCCAGTGAGCTAAGGAACCTCGGGGTCCACTCAGCCCCCGAGGCACAACACAAGAGGCCTTTGAGCGCTCCCCGACCCTCCGGCCAAGATCCATGGCACTGAGGTGCCAAGTGGTCATGTTGCCAGCGTCAGCAGCGTTCTATCGGTCCCCTGCAGTGGCCGGAGCCAAAACCACTGGCGGAACCGATTACTAACTGCATCCCCCAGCAACATGCCCAAAGTGGTTCTCACGTTCCCATCTCCACAGATTTCGGTCTACTCCCGCCTTTACCCCATGGACTTCAGGCGGTTTCACGTACTTTCTGCTTCTGATAAGAACAGATACTACACTTGATCTTAGCCAAAAGGCCGAGAAGCGATTGAAGATAATGCTGCGGACAAAGAAGGAGGCGGCGCTGGAGACAATTCTCTGGCAGCGATGGGGGCTCGCTGTTTGAGCGAGAGAACTCATTTGCATACCAGTAAAATGGGCATTTCTAAGGAACGGCGCAGCGGAGACCACGTCTAAAGGTAAGAGACGAATAGCCTTTCTAAAGGCTATTCTGACGTCCTATCCACAAAAAAAAAAATCCCTTTAACTAATTACAAAGACTTTATGGAAGCTATGAAGAAGATATTTGATGACCCCAACCAAATGGTTACAGCTGAAACCACAATATTAGTATTACGGCAAGGCAGACGTTCTGTTTCAGAGTATGCCATGGAATTCCGTAGATGGATCATAGATACCAGCTGGAACGATTCAGCAAGTTTGACTGTCTTCAAGAATGGGTTATCCAGCACCATTAAAAACGAACTAGCATACAGATTGATATTCATATGACTGAACGTCGACAAGGGAAATGAGGCTTTGCAAATTGCACGACTAGTCAGCACATTGCAAAACCATCATTGGGATATAAAAAGTCACCAGATCTGCAGTCCCGAGATAAGTAAAAAAAAAAAAAATCTGATTTCCCTGGCTGCTGCCCCCTCTGGAGTGCCGCCGCCTCACCTTGAATCATTAGAGGTGCGGCCCTGATTGGACTTCTACCTGGTCTTAACGTATCTTCTCCCGGACTACTACCTCAATCCGTGTGCTCTCCTGGTAAGTGAGTGGTAAGGGACTCCTGCTCCCTTACCACTAGTATTGTGACACTCACATTGCGGAAACGCGGCTTCTTTGGTTTTACTTTCCATACTTCTTATTTATATTCCATAAAATGCCACTGAATTTCGTTAGTTATTCACATATCAGCAATCTTTGTTGGAAAGTGTACAGGTAATGACCTATCCTTCAGCCAAAAGTAGTATGAAATAGGATAGCTTGGATGGAAAATAATTGATGTGAGCAAAGTTCTCATGGATTAGTTGAGCTCACTTTTGATTTCAATTATTTTTTGATTAGTTGCCCAGCCCTAGGCACCACACCCTCTGTTCATATCATAGAAGGTGGGTTAGGGTTATATTCATGAGAGGCCTATTTACTGACTGTGACATGGGCCATGCAGCTGCAACAGAAGCCAAGCCAGTGAGTGTGTAAGCTGCAAATGGCTGGAAGGTGCTACCCAGTAAACTACACAGCTTAGATGCCCAGAACAAAGGCTTCGCCACCTACTGAATCCATGTCAAGTGGAAACTTATTAAGAACCCATATATCCTATAGCTTACCATAATGCATGGCGTGACTTATAGATGTTGGACTTTTAGTACATACTGCTGTGCTATAAAGCTGTTATCAAACTCTTTAACTCCTTGATTTCAGGGGATAAGTGTCTGATCAGCGGAGGCCCAATCGCCAGGTCCCCCAGTGAAATAGGAGAGCTAAAAATCCCCATTGTGAATGGTGCGCCAACATACTTGAGTGATCGGCACTCCATTCATTGGAGCAGCAGACATTGCTAGAGATTGAAGTCCTGGCAGCCCTATAAAAGTGAATGAAACTCCTAAGAGGGACTTTTGGTTCTTCTGATGACTAGTGGACCAGGCGACTGGTCCCACAGTGATCAGGCCCTTATCCCCTGTCCTGTGGATAGGGTATGAGTGTTCATAACAGGAAAGCCCCTGGGGGTATTCCCACCTCGCATACTCACCAGTCTTCACTGCTGTCATATCTTCTTTCTTCCTGGTTTCTAGCGTCATTTGGTGGGCGGGGTTTCACATGCAACCTGCCGTTTAGCTCTGTACCCAAATTAGTGTGTAGCTCCACCCACCACATAGCGTGATCCTATGGGGTGGCTGAAGGGCCTGTGATGTCATCAAAGGTCCCCATAAAACACTATATGCACAATATTGGA
Organism: Leptodactylus fuscus; assembly: GCF_031893055.1. NCBI lineage: Eukaryota > Metazoa > Chordata > Amphibia > Anura > Leptodactylidae > Leptodactylus > Leptodactylus fuscus. The sequence goes on along the minus strand of NC_134274.1, from coordinate 65,428,539 downwards.
CTATGAAGTACAGGCAGGAGCAACTCCATTCTGTGTTACATACAGGGACTGCCTGTCTCTGCCATAATGAACACAATTGAATTAGCTAACCTGATAACTGGGAGAACAGAAGACGAGTTCAGAAATGAAAGCAGCTCCCCTAATCTATCTGAGAGCAGAAAGCTAGGTCATGTGGTGTAGACACAGGAATAACTAGAAACACAGGCTCTCTCCCGTGCACTTAGCCCCTCCTCCCTCCCCCCTGAGAGCAGCAGATACATCACTTGACTTTTGAGCAGATAAGTCAAGGGCTGTGTGAATTGAATAAAGTAAGATAGAGGACAAACAAAGCAGTTTTGCTGAAGCAGTGTATTTAGGAAAAGTCTTACATCCACATTAACAAGCAGTATAGATAGGATCCTTCTGATAGGACAACCCCTTTAACATGATGTGTTTTCCAAATATACTTGTTTTTGAAAATGCAGTGTTTCCACAACGTGTGGATGAAATAACACATCTCATTCATTTTGCTGAAACCGTAAGGCTGGGGCCCCAAGGGTTGGAAACACTGTGATTTGCCCGAAAGGAAAGTTTGTGGCATTTTACAGTAACTGCAAAGTGAATGAGATTCTTTTGAATCCCATGCCAGCTTTGTGGTAAAAACCGCGACATATTTTGGAAATCACAGCATGTCAATTATATCTATGGAAACATTGGCGTTTTCCCCATAGATATAATTGTAACAGAAAGTCTGCGGAGGAAAACTCTGCAAACTTTCAGTTTAAAGTGCTATGGGAAGAACCGCAATGCGTTCCCATCACGGTTTTTCCCACAGCGTTTTAATACTGCGTGACGTCCTGTGGAGCCTTAGGCCCCGTTCACATGGGGCGGATTTTGGAGCAGAATCCACCCCCTCACAATGGTGGTCTATGCAGACCGCTAGCTTACTTTTTTACAGAAAAAAGAAACGAGCTGCCCTTTCTTCAGGCAGACTCCGCGGCTCATTGAGCTGCGGCGTCCACCTCGCCACAGCACCCTCCGGTCTAGGCCCATTCATTTGGGCCTACTTCGGAGTGGGAAGCTGCGACAGTCGTGGCAGGCAGATTTTGGACCTATTCTGACGTGGCTTTCCGCGCCAGAATCATAACCAAAATCCGCCCCCCATGTGAACGGGGCCTTAGCCTAAGAGTTTTCTTTTTTCTAGCTTGTTTTAGCGAAAGTCCAAAACGCAGCATTTCTGCAATGTGTTGCCTTAGGTCCCATGTAGCATTTCTGTAGATATGATTGACATGCTGCAATTTCTAAAACCACAACAGCTTTGGAAATCACAGCATTTCCGCTGCACAGATTATTGGACTGTAAAATGCAGCAACCAAAGTGGGGCCCCGGCCTTAAAGAGGACCTTTCACCATTTTGCACACAGGCAGTTCTATATACTGCCGGAAAGCTGACAGTGCGCTGAGTTCAGCGCACTGTCGGCTTTCCCGATCTGTGCCCGCTGTAAAGAGCTTACGGTCCCGGTACCGTAGCTCTTCTATGGTCAGAAGGGCGTTTCTGACAGTTAGCCAGAGACGTCCTTCTTCACAGCACAGCCAATCGCGCTGTACTGTGAGAGCCGGAAGGAACGCCCCCTCCCTTTGCTCGCAGTACTCGTCCATAGACGAGCATTATCAGGGAGGGAGGGGGCGTTCCTCCCGGCTCTCACAGCACGATTGGCTGTGCTGTGAAGAAGGACGTCTTTGGCTAACTGTCAGAAACGCCCTTCTGACCATAGAAGAGCTACGGTACCGGGCCGTAAGCTCTTCACACCGGGCCCACATCGGGAAAGCCGACAGTGTGCTGAATTCAGCGCACTGTCAGCTTTCCGGCAGTATATAGAACTGCCTGTGTGCAAAATGGTCAAAGGTCCTCTTTAAAGGAATATCACAGTTCCTTTTTGTTGATGACCTAGTCCCAGGACAGGTTATCCATAAAAGAAACGGTGTCTGATGTGTACAGTGAAGGGGTCACAGCCCACCCATAACCAACCAAGCCAATTCAAACAGCTGGTCAGGCATCTGTCACTCATCTTTTATAGACACTATCCTAAGGACAGGTCACCAATCAATTCATACATGCTCCCTGCTCCAGCCAATGTCAATATATAGACTATACACTTTAACAGCCCACCATAACAAGTAACACAGACTAGTTCAACCAACAAAATGGCTGCCGTGGACTTCACACTCTAGGCACTTCCTGTTGGATACAACTACAAGTTTAGGGAATAACGACAAAGATAAAAGCAAGACATCAGCTTTATTCTGTACCCCCTACTCTCTCGCGGTGTAATGGCGACTATGACAGAGATCAACCATTTTATACAATTATCTTTACGCGGTGACGCCACGACGCACGCTCCGACGTTCGGCACCACGTGGGCTCTTGTGTACGGAAAGAATTACTGTACGGATGGTCTCAGCGGCGTGACGTCCTGTGCGTGGAGTAGATGGGGAAAAAAAACCCATCAGCGCATGCGCACTGGGCTATCCACGGCAGACCGGGCAGATACCATGGAGTCGGTGACAGTGACTGGCTGCTCAGGGTGAGTATATGATACAAGAGGATTAGACACTGCCGGCGAGGCATGGCTGCGGTCATGGGCTCTGCAATTCACTTCCTTGTCATATAGGCAAAAGTGTGAGTGTGACATTGTAGGCTCCTTGCTAGCTGCTACTTGTCTTGTTTGTGTTGTTGTTAGTTTCTTGTCAAGATGCCGCACTGGCTTACAATGAATCGGGTGTCATTTGCAGAAGCTTCTGCCTGGAGCTGCCTCTACATGCGATGACTTTTGCTAGAAATGCTAGACCATCCCCACTGCCTCATGATCATTTTCCATCTTCTAGCTTTCTTGTAAATTTCCTTAGTGTTTGCTTAAAATTCACAGCCAGCGATCAACATTGACAGATCGTCGAATAATTGTTACACTGGCAGCCAACAAGGGGTTAAAATCTTATCCCCAATATTGATTGCATATAATCTTACTGACTGTATTGTATCCAATCCTAGATAGAAATATTAGAGTCAGACTGCCGGCCAATCATTGGTTAAAATGCCCAATATTGATTGTACTGTATATACCGTAGTCTTCTTGACTGTATTGTATCTGATACAAATATTTAAGACACCCTGGGTCACAATCTTATAATATGTCCAATAATAATTGTATATAATTGTATATAATCTTATGACTGTATTGTATCCAATAGTAGATAGAAATATGAAGAACACAAGCCCATCGTTGATTGTGTAATTGATATGTGTGTATAATATATATATATATATATATATATATACTGTATCCAATCCTAGATATAAATATTAGAACTTTTGCAGATTATATATATATATATATATATATATATTTGATCCTATTGAGTTGCATCAGAGACCAGAGTGCATCACTCTTCATGTTTTTTTTCTCCAGTAGGTGACATGCAGTTGCTGTGCTGCTTTTTTTTTTTTTATTGCTATGGTTTCTGTGTGTGACTGCTTTAGTGATGGATAACTATATATTTGCAAGACCTGTTCCACGGCATACTGTTTTGCATGCTAGGCGCAATGCTCATTGTGTACGTGTGTATTAGTAACCTAAAGCTTTGGTCACAACGTAAGATATAGATAGATATTTGGAGTACTTTCTATTTTTTGAGATACCAGTACATAATATGAGGACAGGGATTAGACCACTGGGACGTCAACCCTCTCTTAACCAGTGCTGCAGAATTTTCTTTTTATATCTATCTATCTATCTATCTATCTATCTATCTATCTATCTATCTATCTATCAGTGTGAAGGTTTATCCCATTAATCTATTTTTATATGATTTTTATTTTGTTTAGTTTTTTGTGACTATAAGTCACTGTAAATTCAGGCTTGCCGTATTATCAGCTATAGGTAAGAATGGTTGTGGTGCATATTTGGCGCTCAGCCCTTTTTTTTGCATTAAAAATGCACTAGTTACCTCTTTCTGTGCCCCAATCACCATTTTTTATGAAAGTGGATGGAGGGGGTGTAAAGATGGTGCAGATTTCATTTCTGGCGCAGTCTTAATAACTGCTAGACCTAATAGACCCCCACTTCTTTATTTTTTAACCTAATGGGACAGTTTAGGCCTTATTCACACATCCGCATTTCATGTGGATATGGTGTCCGTAAAAAAAAATCATTACACTGTGTCTATTCACATGTCAGTGTTTTGTTGTTTTTTTTTTTTTTTCTTTTTGTTTTTTTTCAGGACCATAGGAAGAAAATCCTTATTTTTTTCATTGATTCTGATGAGTTCTCTTCAATGGTTAGATAGGTGTAAATAGGTGCTATTGTGGTCCTTCTTTACCATAAGGCTCTTTCTTGCGCCAACGATGTGGCGAATCCTCCGTTCAGCGCCTTGCTCACAGTAGGAAGCTGGTGTGACTTATACAGAAAACCTACACAATTTCCTGACTAGCACAGATTTTCATTCTGACGCATGGGTTTGTACCTGGTACTTCTTAATACTTCAGACACACCTTGCACGTGTCAGGACTTTACATCTTTACTGGCATAGAAAACTGTGTGTGGCCAGCTTAACACTCATCACAGGACGCTCCGTTACAGGGCAGCTGCTGGGGTGATCCGGTCCTGCTCTTGACACCTCCAGCAAACACCTGATTTTGGACAGCAAAGGTAGTATTAGGCTAAAGCCCCACGTTGCGGAAATTCAGCTTTTTTTTGTTGCAGATTTTCTTCCTTTTTTTTTTTTTTTTTTTTTTTGAGCCAAAACCAGAAGTGGATTGAGCTAAAGGTAGAAATATAAGAGCATCCTATAGATTTCCATTTGTAGCCATTCTTGGTCCAAAAAAACGCAACAAAATCTGCAACAAAAAAAAAGCTGTTTTCGCAACGTGGGGCCTTAGCCTTAGGGTATGTTCACATATACTGGAGACACTGCAGATTTTCTGCTATGTATGAAAACAACACAGTGTAAAATGACCTGAGGTCAATTTTGTTGTCAGTTATCACAACAGATTTTGCTCTTTGTGATGCATAGGGTAAAATCTGTGGCAACCCCACAAAAATTCTCCTTGTATTTATTATTTGTTTCTTGTTTTGCGGCTGTAGGTTTTATTCTGCAGCAAATCTGTAGCGTAGTAATCCAATATGAACATACGCTTATGTCGCAGCTATTCAGATGTAACATAAGGACAGTTTGAGTCTGCCAGAAAGGATCATCGAGGAGTTCCCCAGTAGGCACATGGGTAGGGGTTGTCTTCTCTTTCCTTTTGAAAACACAAGCAGTGTCAGCTCTCATAGTCCATCACTGTGCCCAAGCTGATGCATGTGTTTTGTCTCTGAAGCATGCCTGCTGCTGAGTAGGCTATTCAGTAAGCTCCTGCTTCTCTGCTTGTCAGAAAGAAGCTGAGCATGCACAGTTACATTCTCAGCTATACTGTCAAGCAGAGTTCACTAGTTGTGGTTTTATCCGTGCGTCAGTGAAATAGACAATGGTAGGATACATTGCTTTAGCTGCTGCTTGAGGAGACGGAGACTGATTTGCATAGCTGTGACTTCAGGGGATGATCACAATATTCAGTGCCATTACCCACCCTTAAAGGGGTATCAAGAAAAAGGTGGCCACTGGCAGGGTATGTGTTAAACCAAGACGTCAACAAAATCACTGATGCAGCCTGAGTTCTGTCTGCATGATCTGCCTCCTATGATAGATCAGAACAACGTGTGAAGCTAGCCCTGTGGCCATTTTCTTTCTAAAACTTTTCTTTAGGCACCATATTGCGGAAAAGCAGTTTTTTTTTTTTTTGTTGCAGATTTTACTGAAGTTTTGTGAGCCAAAGGGAAGGGGGGGGGGGGATAGCTGTTATAGTATCAGAGCTTCCTATATATTTGCTATTCTTGGCTTTAGTGCAAAGAAAACACAACAAAATCTTCAACAAAAAAAGAAGCTTTACCGCAACGTGGGCGACAACTTTAAAGGCGTTGGCCATTCTATGCTTATTTTAACTAATATAATATAAAATATACAATTATTCATTTAGTACAAGCTCTGCATCTATCTTTTACATTCTGATGCGCTGCCTTCTTCTTCACTCAGATCTTCTGCACTGCCTGCATGGCTCCCCCATTATCTCAACATGACCTCTGGTGGACCATGTGACCAGACATGTCTATCAGCCACCTCCTGCTTGTGTTCTAGTCTCTCATGTACCGGGTTTTCAGTGTAGGACTGATGGACGGGTCTGGTCATGTGTCCGTACATCAGTGGTCATGTTATGATCGGCTGGAACTGTGTAGGCTCTTATATGCCAATAGGGAATATAAGAGATCAGCAATGAACTGGCCATAAGTTTATGTTAAGAAATGGCATCTATAGCCTTTCACAGTGCATTAGTTAAAGGTAAAGTGACCTTTCACAGAGCTGTGGACACTTTGGAGGGAGAAGGTTGTATAAAGAGTTACGTTTTAGCAAACAATTGTGCTGATATGTATACATTTCATATTGTGGTGGATGTGGGAAATTCTGTAATAAAATGGGCTCGCTAGATAACCCCTGTAATATTGATTGCGTTGTTCTTTAACCTGATTTAGATACATAATTACAAATAGTGAATGTATACGTATACACTGGACAGCTGTATAGCTAAAGTGTCTATTATATGATTCTGTTCTGCTCAGATAAAGCCTGCTAATACATTGTTCTGTGAGCTGTAACCTGCACGGTACAGACGCAGCCTCCTTTTCAACCAGTTTACACCGGTAATCACGATGTCCACGCCTAACCATACACACCTTGGTTAATGACACCGTCTTGATGAAGGGCATTGTTCAATGTCATCTGCCAGCCTTTATTTTTAATTGCTACTGTGTAATTGGCATACCTTGCATACCACGTAGAGGAAAGACCCTGCACTTTACAGTCTACTTCACTTTCATGCATTAAGGTACAGAGTTAGACAAAAGTTTTATAATTTTTGAGTTTACTTTATTATTTCAAGGGGTTTTCCAGGGAGTCCATCATTACTTGCGTTTTTGGGGGGATCTATATGCAACAAACCAGGGTTTCCCAGCTACTTCCAACCCCGTTCATGTGATCCGAATCCATACCCAGCTCCCAAGTTATTCCACCCTGTATCACTTCTCTTGTGTTCACTGTTTGTTACCTGTGCTGAAATACATCATTATAATAGTAAAATCATGAGACAGGTAACTAAGGAGAGGAGGTGGAACAACTCAGGGGTCACGTGCAGGTTATGTTCACCTGGAATTCCTGGGTTCATTACAAACAAACCCCCCGAGAGACTAGGTGATCATAGACTCCCTGGAGAACCCCTTTAAAAGTAGCCTATTAGGTCCAAAATGCCTTCTAAACCGGTAACTGTATTCTGTAGGAGCAGAAACATAGATGTGGCCACAAACTGGTGAAACAATGCAGAGATGCTGATCTGTTATGGATCTGCAAATCTGCCCTCAAGTGCATCAGAGGTGGGGACTGATTTACCTACAGATAGTTGTCAGTGCCCCACTTTTACCTGGAATTGCCGTCCCTTTAACCAAGATTGACATTTTCAGTCTTTACGTGTGTAACAACCCGCGTGTAGGTAAATCCAGTGAATGAGGCCACCCCCAGTGCACTTGTGGTTTGATTTGCATATAGAAAAAAATATGGTTATCTCTGCATTACTTCTTCAGTTTGTGACCACATAAGTATGTTTCTTGCTCCTGTTATAAGCCCCTAAGATGCTATTGTTGTTTTGGAAGCCATTTTGACTTGATAGACTCAAAGCGGTCATCAGTAAACTAACTTCTGTAAGAATGCATTACTTGGATGAACATTCATTTAAAGGAGCTCTATCAGCAAAATCATGCTGACAGAGCCTCACATATGTGTGCATTGCCTTTAAAAAGGCTATTCAGGCACCGTAAATGTTATATTACACTACCCCCTGTTTTAAAATAATAACCTAAAAAAGAATGTGATCTACTTACCGAACGTGCACACTGGGCGGGCATTCAGGGTGTGTCTTCATCTTCATCCACGCCTTTTCTTCCTCCGGTCCCGTCCTCCGGCGCTCGCGAACGGACTTTGATTAAAAAAAAAAATGACCTGGGTGCATGCGCAGTAGCATGCGGCTTCTACTACGGCTACTGCGCATGCGCCCAGGCCATTTTTTTTTTTTTATCAAAGTCCGTTCGCAAGCACCGGAGGAGGACGGGACCGGAGGACATCGGAGGAAGAAGAGGCGTGGATGAAGAAGAAGACACACCCTGAATGTCCACCCAGCGTGCACGTTCGGTAAGTAGAGCACATTCTTTTTTAGGTTATTATTTTAAAACTGGGGGGTAGTTTAATATAACTTTACCGGTGCCTGAATAGCCTTTTAAAGGCTATGCACACATATGTGGGGCTCTAGCAGCATGATTTTGCTGATAGAGCCCCTTTAAAGGGTTTATCCTGTTTTGTTTAGTTTTTTTTTCTTTTTAAATACAGGCCAAATAACAGGATGCATCAACAGGAAGCATTCCTAATAAATATATATACAGTCCTATGAAAAAGTTTGGGCACCCCTATTAATCTTAATCATTTTTAGTTCTAAATATTTTGGTATTTGCAACAGCCATTTCAGTTTGATATATCTAATAACTGATGGACACAGTAATATTTCAGGATTGAAATGAGGTTTATTGTACTAACAGAAAATGTGCAATATGCATTAAACCAAAATTTGACCGGTGCAAAAGTATGGGCACCTCAACAGAAAAGTGACATTAATATTTAGTAGATCCTCCTTTTGCAAAGATAACAGCCTCTAGTCGCTTCCTGTAGCTTTTAATCAGTTCCTGGATCCTGGATAAAGGTATTTTGGACAAACAATTCAAGTTCAGTTAAGTTAGATGGTCGCCGAGCATGGACAGCCCGCTTCAAATCATCCCACAGATGTTCAATGATATTCAGGTCTGGGGACTGGGATGGCCATTCCAGAACATTGTAATTGTTCCTCTGCATGAATGCCTGAGGATTTGGAGCGGTGTTTTGGATCATTGTCTTGCTGAAATATCCATCCCCGGCGTAACTTCAACTTCGTCACTGATTCTTGAACATTATTCTCAAGAATCTGCTGATACTGAGTGGAATCCATGCGACTCTCAACTTTAACAAGATTCCCGATGCCGGCATTGGCCACACAGCCCCAAAGCATGATGGAACCTCCACCAAATTTTACAGTGGGTAGCATGTGTTTTTCTTGGAATGCTGTTTCTTTTTGGACGCCATGCATAACGCCTTTTTTTTTATAACCAAACAACTCAATTTTTGTTTCCAAAATGAAGCTGCCTTGTCCAAATGTGCTTTTGCATACCTCAGGCAACTCTATTTGTGGCGTACGTGCAGAAACGGCTTCTTTCTCATCACTCTCCCATACAGCTTCTATTTGTGCAAAGTGCGCTGTATAGTTGACCGATGCACCATCGATGACACCATCTGCAGCAAGATGATGCTGCAGCTCTTTGGAGGTGGTCTGTGGATTGTCCTTGACTGTTCTCACCATTCTTCTTCTCTGCCTTTCTGATATTTTTCTTGGCCTGCCACTTCTGGGCTTAACAAGAACTGTCCCTGTGGTCTTCCATTTCCTTACTATGTTCCTCACAGTGGAAACTGACAGGTTAAATCTCTGAGACAACGCTTTGTATCCTTCCCCTGAACAACTATGTTGAACAATCTTTGTTTTCAGATCATTTGAGAGCGGGCTGTCCATGTTCGGCGACCATCAAACTTAACTGAACTTGAATTGTTTTGTAGAAAGAAATGGTCCAAAATACCTTCATCCAGGATCCAGGAACTGATTAAAAGCTACAGGAAGCGACTAGAGGCTGTTATCTTTGCAAAAGGAGGATGTACTAAATATTAATGTCACTTTTCTGTTGAGGTGCCCATATTTTTGCACCGGTCAAATTTTGGTTTAATGCATATTGCGCATTTTCTGTTAGTACAATAAACCTCATTTCAATCCTGAAATATTACTGTGTCCATCAGTTATTAGATATATCAAACTGAAATGGCTGTTGCAAACACCAAAATATTTAGAACTAAAAATGATTAAGATTAATAGGGTTGCCCAAACTTTTTCATAGGACTGTGTGTATATATATATATATATATATATATATATATATATATATATATAATCCTGTTTTAAATTCAGCACCGTTTACATTCACACTATAGAGCCCTGCACTCAACTGAGAAAAAAATACTTTTTGCTTGGACTAGTCCACTCCCAAGTCTAATCTGATTTCACAGATCCCTCATAGGCATGATGTGTATTGAGAGATCTATGAACTTAAGATCCGTCAGGGACTATGGGGCTGTGTGCTCACTGTTAATACAACGGTCAATGAACTCTGTTATGTGAATGAACCCTTAGGCTATCGTTTTTAGTCTGTTCAAATCTGGTTATGTAGCCAGTGTTGGAGGTTTACATCCGGACACTTGACGTACTCCTCTGACTGTATTGGGATACAGTGGTATACATTGCTTATTCTGCTCTCTTCCCACACTGTATGATTAGTTCTGCATGCAAAGCACTGACACAGCTGCTGCGGGGAGTATGCAAGGGATTCCAATTAGGGACTGAAGCCCTTGCTGTAGTCTGGGGATGTTTCCAATGAACCAGCGCACAGTATAGGGCAGTGCTTTTCCCATGCAGTGCTATGAGTGTTGTGTGCAGCAGGAGAGGTGAGAAATAGGGGATGAGGTGCAGGAAATAGGTTTCAGTAACAAGATGCTATTTTATAGCTGTGTAAGGGCATACTACTAAATGCTGGGTCCATTTAGTTGTTCCCGCATCCGGGTGACATCTAGCAGCTGCACGTTTACTTGTGAAGCTTCTGGGAACACATTGAAAATTGATACTATGTTTGAATCAATTCTGCAACTATACACATTCTGAAGATGCAAGTGTAACTAAGGCCAAACGTCAAGGACAATTCAAGGAGGCTGGTGTCCCTGTTTCTGACTTCCATATTGGGCAGAAGGAATCATTCACTTGCAATTTCCCTTTAAAAGTTAGCATTCAGTATAATGTACATCTTACATTTGTCTGACTATTTCACGTACTTCATATTTCTTTAAAGAGGACCTTTCATCAGATTGGGCACATGCAGTTCTATATACTACTGGAAAGCTGACAGTGCGCTGAATTCAGTGCACTGTCGGCTTTCCCGTTCTGTGTCCCCGGTGAAGAGCTATCGGTCCCGGTACCATAGCTCTTCACAGTCAGAAGGGCGTTCCTGACAGTCAGTCAGGAACGTCCTTCTCCACAGCAGCCCCTATCACACTGTAGAGTGTGAGCAGGGAGGAATGCCCCCTCCCCTCCTGATAATACTCGTCTATGGGCAAGCACTGTGAGCAGAGGGAGGGAGGCGTTCCTCCCCCCTCACACTGTACAGCGCGATAGGCGCTGCTGTGGAGAAGGATGTTCCTGACTGTCAGAAACGCCCTTCTGACTGTGAAGCGCTATGGTACCGGGACCGATAGCGCTTTACCCGGGGCACAGATCGGGAAAGCCGATAGTGCGCTGAATTCAGTGCACTGTCTGCTTTCCAGCAGTATATGGAACTGCCTGTGCCCAATCTGATGAAAGGTCCTTTAACTAAACTTTCATATGAAGAGCTTGGTATTACTCTAGCATGTATCCACCTTGGTAAAAGTGCAGCCATGTTACTCTAGCACAGTGATGGCAAACTTTTTAGCGACCAAGTGCCCAAACTGCAACCCAAAGCCTACTAATTTATCACAAAGTGCCTACATGGCAATTTAACATTAATACCCACAATTATGGACAATTAGGGACCTGAAAAAAACGGTTGTGTGAATAGGCTTAACAGAGCTTTCAATAATACAAACAACTTTGTACTGCATTTGGTATAATTTTGAACAATTAATATTCACTCTTTACATCTCACAGATCTGTTTTACAGTGACTGTGCAATGTTATTATGTCTGTTATAAAACAGATACTGTGTGATATAAATGGTGAAGAGTCCCCACTCAGTCCAATCTGCTCTACAGTGACCATCTCACAGCCCAGTCTGCTTCAGAGAGGCCCCCACACAGAACAATCTGCTCCACAGTGCCCCCCACACAGTACAGTTTGCTCCACAGTGGCCCTTTACAATATAATCTGCTCCACAGTGGCCCCCACACAGTACAATCTGCTCCACAGTGGCCCCCACACAGTATAATCTGCTCCACAGTGGCCCCCACACAGTATAATCTGCTCCACAGTGCCCCCCCCCCACACACAGTACAGTTTGCTCCACAGTGGCCCTTTACAATATAATCTGCTCCACAGATGGGTGCCCACAGAAAGAGCTCTGAGTGCCACAGGTTCGCCATCAAGGCTCTAGCATGTCTCCACCTTGCCAACATCCATTATTGTTTTATATAATAAACAGTAGGCACTTATCAATGATGCTGAAGTAAATGTTCGGCCATTTATGATGCTTACATACTGCACGTGCACATCGCTCAATAATGCTGAAGGGTAGTTCAGCCGGCCATTTAAGATGTTTACATACTTCACATTACTTAAGCGACCGTTTTATGAATGAAAAGATGCATTTGTCACAGGGAAAACACGAAAAATGCTGCAAAAAAAATAATTTTTCACAAGTTGAAATTGCTTTACAATTTCAAACATGATATCAAGAAAGTGCATTTTGGCGTGCATTCGTTTCCACCAATATTATGCCAAACAAAATTTAGGAGGTACCACGCATTTTTCTTCAAATTTTGGTTATCACATGCCCACAATGCACCTCAATGCGCTGCGTGTTAGCACCTGTGGTCGGATCAACAATATTGTACTTACAATCTGAGGTTTATCTGTTGTTCATCTTTTAATTATTATGGTGTGTAAGTATATGATACATTAACGTGGATACATTTTTGTCAAGGTGGAGACATGCTAGAGTAATGGGGCTTCACTTTTGCCAAGGTGGAGACATGCCAGAGTAATGGGGCTTCACTTTTGTCAAGGTGGAGACATGCTAGAGTAATGGGGCTTCACTTTTGTCAAGGTAGAGACATGCTAGAGTAATGGGGCTTCACTTTTGTCAAGGTAGAGACATGCTAGAGTAATGGGGCTTCACTTTTGCCAAGGTGGAGACATGCCAGAGTAATGGGGCTTCACTTTTGTCAAGGTGGAGACATGCCAGAGTAATGGGGCTTCACTTTTGCCAAGGTGGAGACATGCCAGAGTAATGGGGCTTCACTTTTGCCAAGGTGGAGACATGCCAGAGTAATGGGGCTTCACTTTTGTCAAGGTGGAGACATGCCAGAGTAATGGGGCTTCACTTTTGTCAAGGTGGAGACATGCTAGAGTAATGGGGCTTCACTTTTGTCAAGGTGGAGACATGCTAGAGTAATGGGGCTTCACTTTCTTCAAGGTGCACACATGCCAGAGTAATGGGGCTTCACTTTTGTCAAGGTGGAGACATGCCAGAGTAATGGGGCTTCACTTTTGTCAAGGTGCAGACATGCCAGAGTAATGGGGCTTCACTTTTGTCAAGGTGGAGACATGCTAGAGTAATGGGGCTTCACTTTTGTCAAGGTGGAGACATGCCAGAGTAAATGGGGCTTCACTTTTGCCAAGGTGGAGACATGCTAGAGTAATGGGGCTTCACTTTTGTCAAGGTGGAGACATACCAGAGTAATGGGGCTTCACTTTTGCCAAGGTGGAGACATGCTAGAGTAATGGGGCTTCACTTTTGTCAAGGTGGAGACATGCTAGAGTAATACCGAAGAGCTTTAAAATAAGTGTAAGTGAAGCGAATGCCGTTTACGTAATGTTCGCACGCGTTCTGTGTCAGTCAGTTACTATGGTTACATAGGATTTAGCACATGGATTACATTGTTTCCTGCAGTCCTGTGGTCTTTACAATGTGAGGGTTATGGATCAATACACTCCTGTGTTGAATCCGGACAAATCTGGGATTTTCTGTGCACTTGTTTCTTGCCTCACTTTAAAACATACTGATATCCTGCGTTACCCTGGCTTCAACATAAAGCTTTGGTTGTTGTATGCAAGCTATATTACCCATTCAGGTTCTGGCGCACTCGGTGGATTTGTCACCTCTGTATAATGTGATATTGGTTGTACTGTCCCTGAACGTTTGCACAGGAATAGTATATGCCAGTATCGGGTGACAGCAGATCTCTACTACAGTAGCTCATTTAGCGGATGTGGTAATCTCACTGGGGACACAGGTGGCACACTTGTACAGTAACAGTTTAATACAAATCCCAGCCACATGCTGCAGAAAAAATCTGTAGCATGTACTGTCTTGTGCTGGGGGTGTTGAACATGCAGCATGTCAATTTTTGCTGACCAGAAATCACAGCTGACTTTGGAGGGTTTTGTGTAGGTCCGTTGTGGGATGTACTATCCCTGTGGCTTTAGCCGTTCGCTTCAAAATGCCTTCATATAAGTAAGGCAGGGTTCACACTACGTTTAAAATACCGCTATGAAGTTGTTTGATTTTTTTTGAGGAGGGGGTGTTTAAAAACAAACGGGGCACCTATCATAACAGACTTTAACGGACGCCAACTGATGTTAATGTGTCAGTTTTTTTAACTGATCCAATTAATGTTTAATTTTTTTTATACTGTCCGTTTGTTTTTCTGCTTTCTTAGTCTGCGCAGAAAAAAAATGGACTCAAAATAATCGCTATCACTAACTGTCCGTTATAAGTTCGTTACCAGTAGACTGCAGTGTTTAAAAAAAAATAAATAAAATAACGGATGCCTGACATCCATCATAAATCTGCTTTTTTTTTTTTTTAACGGACACAAAAGTCCTGCATGTAGGATTTTTTCTGTCCGTGAAAAAATAAAACGAACGTGATGGATTGGGTGACGATCACCAATGGTTGTGTGAACATCCCCTAACATTGCAGTTGTAGTGGCGCAAGTCAGGCATTAAACCATGCTTTCTGTAGTGATTCAGCCATAGAAACAGATCAAGCAGGGCTCTTCTTTTTTTCAGCGTGTTGAAAAACAAGACACATCTATTATTGCCTTCCATTGAAGACAGATGGAGACTGATTTTGGGGCAGAATCTGTCTCAATATAAGCACCAAATTCCTCTGTGCGAACTTAGTCTTGAAGGGTTTCTCCAGCCCCAAATTGAATTTTCACCCTTATGACCTGTCCACAAACTGCTAGTGGATAGACAAACACATGCAACACCACTCCTATACAGCATTGTATTGTGGTGGTTCAAGTGAACTGCAAAGCCGCCCCTATTAGTTGTATGGGAGCAGTGTTGCACTCAATGCCTGTTCACTGGCAGCTTCCAACACCCGAAGGCTACTTGTACAGATGATCTTGGTGGGGTTCAGGTTTTTGTTTGATTTGGGGCCAGACAACCCCTTTAAGCGAAACACAACTTTATAGACTAAGCTAAGGAAATCTCTATGGAGGCTGATACCTGGGACCCCTGTGGAATGGCTGGTTGAAACAGCAAAGGCCATGTGATGTTACATTTACCGGTCACATGGTCTGATCGCAGCCGTCTCCCATTCACGTGAATGGGATGAGCTGTGATGCAAAGTATAACCTCTGTGCAAATGTACAGCTCTGTGCTTGGTAAGTAGTGAAGAAGCTGCAGCCTATTCAAACAGCTGATCGGCTGGGGGCCCTGGCTGATCTGTAATTGATGACTTATCCTAACGATAGGTCATCAATTAATAAGTCCTGGAACAAAAAAAGGTAGGGGGTTTGCTGTCAGAGATGGTGAAAGTAAAATATGCCCTTATTTCTTGCAGGTTATAGACATAATCCTGGTCTGACGTGTCCATTCACAATGGCTCAGTTTGGAGGACAGAAGACCCCTCCCCCATGGGCCACTCAATTTACAGCAACCGCAGTGTCTCAGCCAGGTAACCCTTTTGGCTGATCCTCATGTACAGTGTGATCTTGTGAACCTATTTTTATGTGACATTTGCCAAGCACATATTCCTATACCGTAATTTATTACAGATTGGATATGATCCAGGTGTATGTCTTGCAAGAACTAAAATATACAGCTTGTCTGCAACCATTAGTAACCAGATTGCGGGCAGAACTAATAGGATAGAAAGTACAGGCTATAAATAAATGTAAGCGATATCAGCATATAAGCAAGAGAATTTCTGGCCTGTGTGCGTGATGGGTTTATATCAAGCAAAGCTACTTTAACTGTGATATGGGATTTATGGTTGTAGATTGTTGAGTATTGATATATATATATCTATTTTGTGTTTTTTTTATTTTATTATATTACATTGTATTGTTTTGTTTGAATTTTTTTTGTTTTCACACTTACAAAAAAATTGTAATATACTTGCCATTAAAAATCCACTTGTCCAAGGCCACACAGCCGTTCTGTTTTTGCTTTTTAACTAAAAGGTCAGTTTTTGGCCGTATTGTCACATCTAGAGATGAGCGAACACTGTTCAGATCAGCCGATCCGAACAGCACGCACCCATAGAAATGAATGGAAGCGCCTGTGACGCTGACTTTGCCAGCGGCCGGCCGGCGTCACAGGAGCTTCCATTCATTTCTATGGGTGCGTGCTGTTCGGATCGGCTGATCCGAACAGTGTTCACTCATCTCTACTCACATCCATTTTTTGGACCACACGGCCTTTTTAAAACCCACAAAAATGTATGAGTGTAACATCTATATATCAAGAGGCTCAGTTTCTTTCACTCTGTCATATAAATATATACATGACGGAGCTCAGCTTCTCTCCTCTATCATATAACCCTATATACAGTGGGGAAAAAAATATTTAGTCAGCCACTAATTGTGCAAGTTCTCCCACTTAAAAAGATGAGGTCGGCCTGTAACATCATAGGTAGACCTCAACTATGAGAGACAAAATGAGAAAACAAATCCAGAAAATCACATTGTCTGATTTAGAATTTATTAGCAAATGATAGTGGAAAATAAGTATTTGGTCACTTACAACGAACAAAATTTCTGGCTCTTCTTCTTTAACCCTTTCCCGACATCCGCTGTAATAGTACAGCGCATGCCAGGTGTGTAACTATGGCGACCGCCCGGGAGCCGCCATAGCCGCTGGGCGCTAATGTCTCCAATCGGTCCTCCGGCGCCGCGGTCAAAGGCGCCGGAGGCGCCATTTTCCCGGCGGCGCATGGGCGCAAGCTCCAGAGCCGACGTCACGTTTCCATGACAGCCGGGAGCCTTATAAAGGCTCCCCGGCCGGTCTGCATTCACTTTTTTTTGCAGGCTAGTCTATGCAGCCTGCAAAAGAAATGATGATTTTTTGCAATGCATTAGCATTGTAATGCATTGCATTAGTAATCAGACCCCTTGGGGTTCAAGACCCCTAGAGGGTCTAATAAATGCAAAAATAAAAATGTAAAAAGTATTAAAAATTCAAATCACCTCCCTTTCCCTAGAACACATATAAAAGTAGTTAAATACTGTGAAACACATACATGTTAGGTATCCCCGTGTCCGAAATCACCCGCTCTACAAATCTATAAAAATATCTTTCCTGTACGGTAAACGCCGTAGCAGGAAAAATAGTCAAAAGTGCCAAACCGCCGTTTTGATTCTGATAAATATTTGAATAAAAAGTGATCAAAGTAATAGCATTTCCCAGAAATGGTAGAACTAAAAAGTACATCTGGTTCCACACGAAAAAGACGCCCTATGCATCCCTGTACACAGACTTTTAGAAAAAAAAATTTTAACACAATTTTGGATTTTTTTAAGGGGTTAAAATGTAAATAAAACCATATAAATTTGATATCCCCAGAATCGTAACGAAACACAGAATACAGGGGACATGTCATTTTGGCTGCACAGTGAACGCTGTAAAACCGAAGCCCATAAGAATGTTGCAGAAATGCACTTTTTCTTCGAATTCACCCCATTCAGAATTGTTTTCCAGCTTCCCAGTACTTTATACAGAATAATTAATGGTGGCATCATGAAGAAAAATTTGTCCCGCAAAGATTAAGACCTCATATGGGTCTAGGAGCGGAGAAATAAAAAAAGTTATGGGGTTTAGAAGGAGGGGAGTCAAAAACGAAAATCAAAAAATGCCATTGACGGGAAGGGGTTAAGAGGCTCCTCCATCCTCCACTCATTCCATGTAGTAATGGCTGCTGCTGAACTTATCTGTATAAAAGACACCTGTCCATAACCTCAAACAGTCACACTCCAAACTCTACTATGGTGAAGACCAAGGAGTTATCGAAGGACAATAGAAACAAAATTGTAGGCCAGCACCAGGCTGGGAAGACTGAATCTGCAATAGGCAACCAGCTTGGTGTGAAGAAATCAACTGTGGGAGCAATAATTAGAAAATGGAAGACATACAAGACCACTGATAACACTGCGCAACAATGATTTTGCTACTGAGAGAAAAACATGTGATTTATAATAAAATGAGTGCGCTGATTCCAAATATGAACTCGGAATTTGACTCACACAACTAGATTTTGTTATACGTGTAAAGCCTATTCAGTTATGTTACTAATGCATTATATATTGGAAATATTCCAATGGACATACCCAAAATTTGTTCTGACCTGAAAGTGGTAGCGCTGCTGCTTGGCCTACAGTTAGGGTACACAAAGCCTATGGGTTTACTGTGCTTATGGAACATTCGTGATGAAAATAATAAATTACAAATATGAGACAGTGGCCTTTCAGAGCCGAGCACACAGTTGGTCAGTACAATGTACAACACAAATCAATGGTCCATCCACTTCAATTTTATCTTCCATCGCTTCACATTAAACTTGGTTTAATGAAAAATGTTGTAATTGCACTTGATGGTGATGGAAATGGCTTCCAGTATTTGAAGGAGAAGTTCAGCAAACTGAAAACTGAGGCTAAAATAATGGGCAGAATTTTTCTTGGCTCCAAATTAACAAACTGATGCATAATGACACATTCAGAACAAAACTCAATCCTCTGGAAGCGGCAGCTTTGGATGCATTTGTGCTAGTGATGCAGAAATTCCTTGGGAACAGACCAGCTGAAAACTCTGCTGATTTAGTAGACAACAGGCTTACAGCATATGAACAACTTGGCTGCCGAAGGTCATTGAAAATGCATTTCTTACATTCCCATCTTGACTTTTTACCACCCAATGTGGGACACGTAAGTGGCAAACATGGAGAGTGGTTCCATAAAGATATTTCTGCAATGGAGAACAGGTATCAAGGCCATTGGAATCCCAACATGATGTCGGTCTACTGCTGGATTTTGCAACGGGAAAATATGACCCTTCACAAACGCAAAAGCAGATGCCTGAGGCACTTTTAACAGTCCTGGGCCTTGCTCAAGTAAGAATTTTTGAACTGAAAAATTATACTTTTTGAAATTTCGTTATTCCATTACATTTTCGTACACTGATTACTAGGAAAACTTTGATGTAGATCAGGTAATTGTTAGAGTAAAATTCATGTTCAAAATTGTTCAATGCTTTCCAACTGCTTAATTCTTTTAGGCATACTTATGCAAAAGTTCCTGACGTGTTACAACAATTCTGACTTCGGATTTGAAATCCATGCACTCGAATTAGAATAGGACAAGTGGTTCTTGCCCAGTAGCAGATGAAAAGTTTTTTGTTGTTGTGTTGTGTAATCTCCCTCGATCTGGGTCTCCACGCAATATCTCAGCTCGTGGGGTCAAAATGATCACAAGAACGGTGAGCAAAAATCCCAGAACTACACGGGGGATCTAGTGAATGACCTGCAGAGAGCTGGGAGCAACATAACAAAGGCTACCATCAGTAACACACTACGCCACAAGGGACTCATCCTGTAGTACCAGACATGTTCCCCTGCTTAAGCCAATACAAGTCTGGGCCCATCTGAAGTTTGCTAGAAAGCATTTGGATGATCCAGACGAGTATTGGGAGAATGTCATATGGTCAGATGAAATCAAAGTAGAACTGTTTGGTAGAAACACAACTCGTTGTGTTTGGAGTAGAAAGAATGCTGAATTACATCCAAAGAACACCATATCTACTGTGAAGCATGGTGGTAGCAACATCATGTTTTGGGGCTGTTTCTCTGCAAAAGGACCAGGACGACTGATCCGGGTACATGAAAGAACTTCCACCAGCAAGGGCATTGAAGATGAAACATGGCTGGGTCTTTCAGCATGACAATGATCCCAAGCACACAGCCAGGGCAACGAAGGAGTCGCTTCGTAAGAAGCATTTCAAAGTCCTGGAGTGGCCTAGCCAGTCTCCAGATCTCAACCCTATAGAAAACCTTTGGAGGGAGTTGAAAGTCTGTGTTGCCCAGCGACTGCCCCAAAACATTAATGGTCTAGAGGGGGAATGGAGGAATGGGCCA
This sequence comes from Leptodactylus fuscus, assembly GCF_031893055.1. NCBI lineage: Eukaryota > Metazoa > Chordata > Amphibia > Anura > Leptodactylidae > Leptodactylus > Leptodactylus fuscus. The sequence continues at coordinate 65,408,138 of NC_134274.1, read as the reverse complement.
ACATATCAGCAACAGTGTGTGCCAACCTTGTGAAGACTTACAAAACGTTTGACCTCTGGCAATGCCAACAAAGGATATATAAGAAAGTATTGAGATGAACTTTTGTTATTAACCAAATACTTATTTTCCACCATAATTTGCTAATCAATTCTTTCCAAATCAGACAATGTGATTTTCTGGATTTGTTTTCTCATTTTGTCTCTCATAGCTGAGGTCTACCTATGATGTAAATTACAGACGCCTCTCATCTTTTTAAGTAGGTGAACTTGCACGATTGGTGGCTGACTAAATACTTATTTTCCCTACTGTATCACAGAGCTTAGCTTCTTTTCTCTATCATATAACCATATATATCACAAAGCTCAGATTCTCTCCCTCTACCATGTAAACTTTTATATTAGAGAGCTTAGCTCCGCTCCTCTGTCATATAAACCTACATATCTGCGGTGGTGGTGGTGGGGGGGTGTACTATGTCTCCTTAGGGAGAGGTTATAGAAATTCATCAGAAAGTGTATAAAGTGCCACAGAATTTGTCGGCGCTATATAAATAAAAATAAATGTAATATTATCAAAGGGTATTATGTCTCCTTAGGGAGATAGAGATATCAAATTGTAACAGGGAATATAAAATCCCAGGTATGTTCACCTGTAACACACCTAATGTAGTGTATTTAATAATATTCACCAAATCTTCCACTGAAAATTTGTATGTTGGAGAGACCGGCCAGAAGCTTAGAATGCAGATTAACACACACCGTCATACAATTAGAGAACAAAGAATGGACCTTCCCGTGTCAAAACATTTCAGCAATGAAGATCATAATATCACCAATGACATGAAAATTTTGGTTTTAAGAGGGAATTTAAAATCAAGGAAAGAAAAACGTTGTAATCTGTCATCATCATTATTAGTTAGCCATTAAAAAAGTACAACTACTGAAGACTCAAGTTTTTTGTTTTTATATTTCCTACCCACTGGTTAACACGGTACAAAAACAAACATTTTCCTTAGGGAGAGGTCATAGAAATTTGGCAGAAGAGGTATTAGGTCTTCTTAGGTAAAGGTTATAGACAAGGGTCAGAAGGGGTAGGATGTCTCCTTAGGGAAAGGTTATAGACATAAGTCAGAAGAGGTACGATGTCTCCTTATCTATATTATAAAAATGAATTTCTGTCTGTCTGTCTGTCTGTTCTCTAATGCGAACCAAACGACTGGACCGATCTTCACCAAATTTGGTACAGAGATACTTCAGGTATCCGGGAAGGTTTAAGATGAGACTCCAACTCGCTCGGACGTACCGTTGCTGAGATACAGCATTCCAAACACAATGCCCCCCCCCCTTAGCCAATACAAACCTGCAAGTCTTTCACTCATATTCCAACTGCAATACACACGGTCACTCCACATACACAACCCAACACTGATATCCAAACTGAGATACACGCATCAGAGGATTAGATACACAGATCAGCACACAGTATCACACGCCAGAGGATTAGATACACGCGTCTGCACACAGTCCCACAAACCAGAGGATTAAATATGCGCTTCTGCACACAGTTCCACATGCCGAAGGATTAGATACGTGCATCTACACACAGTTCCACATGCCGTAGGATTAGATACGCGCCTCTTCACACAATACCACACAGGGGAGGATTAGATACGTGTGTCTGCACACTGTAACACACTTTGGAGGATTAGATACATGCCTCTGCACACAGTACCACAAGCCAGAGAATTAGATACGCGTCTCAGCACACAGTACCACACAGGGGAGAATTAGATATGTGCATCTGCACACAGTACCACATGCCAGAGGATTAGATATGCGCGTCTACATACAGTTCCACACGCCGTAGGATTAGATACATGCCTCTTCACACAATACCACATAGAGAAGGATTAGATACGTGTATCTGCACACAGTACCACACTTTGGAGGATTAGATACATGCCTCTGCACACAGTACCACAAGCCAGAGAATTAGATACGCATCTAAGCACACAGTACCACAAGGGGAGGATTAGATATGCGCGTCTGCACACAGTACCACATGCCAGAGGATTAGATACACACATCTGCACATAGTATCACATGCTGTAGGATTAGATACGCGCATCTACACACAGTTCCACACGCCGTAGGATTAGATACGTGCCTCTTCACACAATACCACACAGGGGAGGATTAGATACATGTCTGCACTCAATACCACACTTTGGAGGATTAGATACATGCCTCTGCACACAGTACCACAAGCCAGAGAATTAGATACGTGTCTCAGCACACAGTACCACACGCTAGAGGATTAGATACGCGCATCTGCACACAGTACCACATGCCGTAGGATTAGATACGCGCGTCTACACACAGTTCCACACGCTGTAGGATTAGATACGTGCCTCATCACACAATACCACACAGGGGAGGATTAGATACACGCATCTGCACACAGTTCCACACACCAGAGGATTAGATAAGCACGTCTGCACACAGTACCACATGCCATAGGATTAGATACACGTGTCTGCATACAGTACCACATGCTGTAGGATTAGATACACGCGTCTACACACAGTTCCACATGCCGTAGGATTAGATACGCGCCTCTTCACACAATACCACACAGGGGAGGATTAGATACATGCGTCTGAACACAGTACCACATGCCAGATAATTAGATACGCGTCTCAGCACACAGTACCACACAGGGGAGAATTAGATACGCGCATCTGCACACAGTACCACATGCCAGAGGATTAGATATGCGCGTCTACATACAGTTCCACACGCCGTAGGATTAGATACATGCCTCTTCACACAATACCACACAGAGAAGGATTAGATACGTGTGTCTGCACACAGTACCACACTTTGGAGGATTAGATACATGCCTCTGCACACAGTACCACAAGCCAGAGAATTAGATACGCATCTAAGCACACAGTACCACAAGGGGAGTATTAGATATGCGCGTCTGCACACAGTACCACATGCCGTAGGATTAGATACGCACGTCTACACACAGTTCCACACGCTGTAGGATTAGATACGCGCTTCATCACACAATACCACACAGGGGAGGATTAGATACACGCATCTGCACACAGTTCCACACACCACAGGATTAGATAAGCACGTCTGCACACAGTACCACACGCCATAGGATTAGATACACGCGTCTACACACAGTTCCACACGCCGTAGGATTAGATACGCGCCCCTTCACACAATACCACACAGGGGAGGATTAGATACATGCGTCTGAACACAGTACCACATGCCAGATAATTAGATACGCATCTCAGCACACAGTACCTCACGCCAGAGGATTAGATACACCTGTCTGCACACAATACCACACGCCAGAGGATTAGATACGCGCGTCTGCACATAGTACCACATGTCGTAAGATTAGATATGCACGTCTGCACACAGTTTCAATTACCAGAGGATTAGATACGTGCCTCTTCACACAATGCCACACGGGGGAGGATTAGATACACACATCTGCACACAATACCACACGCCGGAGGATTAGATATGTGCATCTGCACACAGTACCACACCAACAAGGATTAGATACTTACGTCTAAACACAGTACTACACGGGGAAGGATTAGATACAGCTTTACTCCAGGTATCCATAACAACTGATCACAGGTTTTTCACTGATATCCAAAATGAGATACACATAATCACATGACGCTTATGGACATACACACAAACCACATACAGAATACACCAGTGCAAAACTGGACATTTCTTATGGGGCCACTACACAAACATAAAATGTAATATACCCGTGCAAAGCCGGGTCATCCCTCTAGTGGTATATAAAATCTAACAGGGAATGTAGTCAGTGGCGTAACTAGGAATGGCGGGGCCCCGTGGCGAACTTTTGACATGGGGCCCCCCCGACACCGAAGATCTCGACCGAGTCCCTCCTACGCATTCCTGCGCGCTCTATTATGTCCCATAGTGGCCCCTGCACACAGTATTATACCCAATAGTGGCCCCTGCACACAGTATTATGTCCCATAGTGGCCCCTGCACACAGTATTATACCCAATAGTGGCCCCTGCACACAGTATTATGTCCCATAGTGGCCCCTGCACACAGTATTATACCCAATAGTGGCCCCTGCACACAGTATTATACCCAATAGTGGCCCCTGCACACAGTATTATGTCCCATACTGGCCCCTGCACACAGTATTATGTCCCATACTGGCCCCTGCACACAGTATTATGTCCCATAGTGGCCCCTGCACACAGTATTATATCCCTTAGTGGCCCCTGCACACAGTATTATGTCCCTTAGTGGCCCCTACAGGACTAAATACTGTCACCGCTGACCGCTATACCAGGACAAATTGTGGATAAAAAAAAATCTGGTCATGTGCATTACAATTTAGTAACTCCATGTGCCTCATATTAATAGCAGCTAACCCTATCATGTCCCTCACATTAAGCCTTGTGTACCTCACATAAGAGTTACTGATATGTGAGAGACATGGAGGTAATAATAAAGTATCTTCATTACTATTACCCCCATATGTCTCACATATCAGTAACTCTTATGGTGAGGCAAACAGGGGTTAATGTGAGGGAGATGATGGGGTTAACTGCTATTACTATGAGGCACATGGAGTTACTAAAACACAAGTAATCCCCCCAAATGCCTGATAGTAATAAGTATAGTAACCCCAGTACGTACCTGTGTAGCTTCAGTTTCATTTTCCTGGAGCAGCTTCTTCCTCTTCTCTTCTGTGCAGGACGGCAGGGATAAGCCCCGCCTCCTCCTCTCATTGGTGGGCAGAGGACAGCAGAGAAAGGGAGGGGGGAGAGAGGGAGAGCGTCCTGCAGCGCTGAGAGGAGCCAGACCTGCAGCTCCTGTCTCAGCCGTTGCTGCAGCTTCGGGGCCCCCTGTTGGTGGAAAGTATTCCACCAACAGGGGGCCCCGATCATTATACTCGGGGGTCCGAAAAGACCTCCGAGCATAATGATAGCAGCTGTCACCGGGCCCCTAATGTCCCGGGCCCTGTGGCAGCTGCTACCGCTGCGATGGTGGTAGTTACGCCACTGAATGTAGTCATGGCCAGTCCCAAAATTCTCATTGTGAGATTACAACAGTAAGGTTTCTGGATGGTTGTTATTGCAATAATGAACAAACTCTTAATTAAGGCAGGCTGCTGTAATACACGGCACATCCCTTCATTATAGCTAGGAATAGCTGTATAATTACATGTGTCCCTGGTGTGCTTGTGAAATAATATATACCTCCAGTGCTAATCTAAAGGAAACGATGGGAGACTACTATAACAAGCTCAATGCACAGAGAAGGGACATGTGTACTGCATGTATACTTATGAAATTGCTTATATAAATTGTGCATTAACCCTATAATGGTATGTACTATTACGTCATGGTGCCGCCAAGGTGATATAGATCAGGAGTTGAGCCCTTTCTATACCCAGCTGGTGCCAACTGTATTATACAGCAGGCAACCACCACTAAAAGCGCAGATCTGTGAAGGCTATTAACCCTTTAGACATTGTGGTCAATTGCAACCAAGAAATCTAAACACCAGTGGTGTGTGGGCTATGCCATATGGATTCCAATTGCCATTATAAAGCTATGACACCCAGAATCTTATTGGGGGTTCCGACTCCTGTCATTACTGAGCTTCTGTTACATGTTACGCTGGGTTCACACCTGCGTTCATGTCTCCGTATTATGGTTTCCGTCTTCTGCATGGCAGAAGACGGAAACCATAGACCGGGTCCGACCGTGCGCGGCAGTGAGCGTTTTTAGGCTCTCCGCCGCGAAACCGGATTTTTTTATCCGGACACAGAGTAGTGCATGTCCGACTCTGTGTCCGGATTATAAAACCCGGTTTCGCGGCAGAGAGCGCAAAACGCTCACTGCCGCGCACGGCCGGACAGCTTTCTCACCCATTCAAATGAATGGGTGAGAAAGTCTCCTGCAGGTTTCCGTCTCCTGCCTGTGTTTTAGGCAGGAAACGGAAACCTAAGTACAGAGACCGGGCCGCAGATGTGAACGAGCCCTTACCAGAGTGTGTGTAATAGTAAGGAAATTATTTTACAGTCTACTGCAATACAGTAATCCCCTAGAGTTCAAGTTCTTTAGGGGGTCTAAAAATAAAAGGAAATGACATAGTAAATAAAAAAAAAACTATTATATCCTCCTCAATGGGCCACAGAAAGACTCACACTGTATTTTAAAAAGGTTTCTGAGATTTATTTAAATTCAGCTTGACTTTTGTTCTCATTCTTTTGATAAATTTTGGGGTGGAAATTTACCGAAAATTAGTTCAAGGCATTATACAGCGTTTAAAACCTAAAAAATATCTAATTTTAGTTAACTAATAGTATAATGCTGTCCATTTCACACACACACACACACACACACACACACACACACACACACACACACTGTTACCCATCAGCTGTACTTGGTCTTGGTATTGGTATTTGTTTTGGTATGGGACTGAGCTCCAAGCAGGCCATGTGACCGTTGAATGTGCTATCAAGAGGAAGCTCTGCTAAGGGTCTCGGCCTCTGCACCAGGAATAAAATCTATAGCATTCAGGAACTGGCATAGATTTCTGGCCTAAGTACCACCAGTTTTCTGGCGTGAGGGCTAGTTCACACATGGCGCGGTAGGGTGGATGTTGACACTGAGAGTGACGCGGGGAGACACGTCACTCTCAGGTCAAAACCCGCCTGCCACGACTGTCGTGGCTTCCCCCTCCGGAGTCGGCTCAAATGAATGGGTCGATTCCAGAGGTTGCTGAAACATGCCGCTCACAGAAAAATGAAGCCTGGGGTCTCCATAGACCACCATTGTGAGGGGCCGGATTATGATGTGGATGCGCCATAATCCGCCCCCTCTGTGCCCGTGTGAACGATTAGGCGGTCCAGCTGCACTCCAGCAAAAGTGGTGCAACGGTCAGAACGTAGACAAATTGGTGCACTTCTTGGCATAATGTGGCCTGCTGCAAAAAACTTGCTACTTTTATTCCAGAAATGTGGATTACTTAGGGCTAGTTCACACGTGAGTATAAGGGGAGGTTTTTGACAGCGGATTTCGCGTCCAAAACCTCCCCTTATAATGGTGGTCTATGGAGACCGCCGGGCTTCTTTTCTCCGCTAGCGGTGGGCTGCCGCTAGCGGAGAAAAGAAAGGACATGTCCTTTCTTCCGCCCCCGGCAGCTCCCTCCTATGTCGGCTCATTCATTTGAGCCGACAGCAGAGGGTTAAGCCGCGAACGCGATGGTCGCGGCAGACGGGTTTTGACAAGAGAGAGACGCGGCTCACCGCGTCTCTCTCCGTGTCAAAACCCGCGCGGGCAGTTCACGTGTGAACTAGCCCTTACCGGGGCTGGGCAGTTAATTCAAAAATAACCAGAACCTCCCGTCAATCCGGATAACTGATGTGAGTTTGTGCACGTCAGTTTTCTCAGTTTCTGCTATTACAGTATTTTCAAGCTTATCCTGCCAAGGACAATATCTGCAAGGAGTTTATATGTTCTCCCTGTGTTTGCGTGGGTTTCCTCCCACACTCCAAAGACATACTGGTATGGAATGTAGATTGTGAACCCTATATGGGACAGTGACTAACAATGTCTGTAAATTGCTGCAGATTAAATAAATGATAATAATAAGCTTATGCCTTCAATTTCGTCTGGACGTAAAAACGCCTAAACAGGAACTGCTTTTATACTCTGGGGTGGGAAGGGGGGTCTCCTCTGTCCCCAGAGTATAATGAACTGAAGCCCATGAAGGGGTGATCAAACATAACCAGTCACGCAGTGTCACTATGCCACATGACCACAGAGGCCCAATCACAACCCTTAGCGTTCCATGACATCATACAGGAGACTTGAAATGGACCAGTACCGGTGTCAAATCCCCAGGGAAGGTTAGTAAGAGGTTTTGGGATTTTTTTTATGTTTGACCACCTTCCCTGGGTCTAAAGAGACCCCAGAGTATAATAGCAGTTTCGGCTTGGACGTTTTCAGTCCAAACAAAACCATCAGGCGTACATCGCAAAGAGAGACGAATCTTGTAAAATTCTCCCAACATGCATAAGAAAAGGGGCATGGTTTCAAAAGAGACGTGGCCTAAATTAATCGTAATCGAGGTAAAATACCTGATTTAGGACCTCACCCAGCCTTAATACTGCAATAAATTTGCCCCAATAAATCAGTGATGCGGCCCCTTCCTACCCATGATCAGTGCGGGTCTGTCTTTTGGGATGGTCACTAACCCAACGTGACCATTTGTCCTTCATTTGTGACAGTTGTCAGTGTTTGCTCTCCTAGTCCTGAGGATCTGACATGGAGAGGTATATTAATAAAAATAAAAAAAACACTCCCTGCTAAATTCTTTATGTCAGTCAGTGCTTATCTCATGACCACAAACATGCTGACTACATTTAGGAGTGTTGACTGGTGAAGGTGAACAGGTTTGGTGACAGCAATATCCCCTAGTTCGGTGTCACTTGATAAAACGGGAACATAACATTTGCTGACCACCAAAATCTGAAATCTGTGAAACTTTTTTTTCCCCAAGACCGTAGGTTGTGTTGGTTCGCTCTTCATATCTAACATCTGAAAAACTCCTGTGATCTCATTGCTCTGGGGATGTCACTCTGGCTGTCAGATATGTGACACCATACATATTGGTAGAATTTTAAAGCGATACACAGTGTGTACAGGAGGGTGAATGTGATCTTGGTGTCGAAAGATGAGATGTTGTGTTCTGCCAAAAGCATTCCAGAACCCACGATAAAACTAGAGCAGGCAGATGCTTTATGTTACTCTTCTTGGCATCGCTCGGTGCCAGCTGTGGCTGAAGATACAAATAAGGCTCTGTTTACACTTTAGCATTTATTAATGACATATAATATATTCATGTCATAAAAAAACACAAAGTCAAGTGTGAACACAATCTATAGCCAGATTTACCTGATACAGCTGAAAGTCCTGGCTACAGATCTAGTGACACAGGTGATGCATATTTTCCTAGAACTCTGTGTTCTGCTGTTTCTCTGTTATTCCTCTGAAAAATTGAGAACTGAGCATTACCATTCGTCTTGTCAAAATGGAGTGTTTCTACATAGTGTGATACTGTCAGTCTGAACTGGTAGCACCCGATGGTCAGTTTGTTCATACATATATTAGAAGAGTATCAGAGGATGGCACAATCCAAAGTTCTAAGACATTAGGATTTAGAATAATTATTTCATGAAGCCCCCCTCGGCTTATATTTGAGTCAGCAAAAAAAATAAAAATAAATTATGACCAGCCGCAACATCAATGTATAGAATATCCCATAAAATAGTGGGGAAAAAAAGGCTTTAAAAAAAATAAAAGTTCTAAATCACGCCTTTCCCTAGAATACATACAAAAGTAGAAAATGACTGTGAATCACAAACACATTAGGTATCCCTGTGTCTGAAAGTGCCCGGTCTACTGAATATAGGGGATCTGCAGTGCTCCTGTTCCATCGGGAAGGGGTTATAGGAGCACTGCAGATCCCCTATAGTCAGCCAGGCTGAATTCCAAGTGGGAGGGGGAAACCCCAGTCCTCAAAGCTCAGGGAAGGGGCAAACAGACAACCAAAACATCCCCTTCCCTTTCCCAGCAACTACTGCACCCAAAAACTTTGACCATTTTAATTTTTGGGGATAATGTCACTCCCCATAATCTGGTCTCTCAGCCTCTCACTTCTACCAAATCAGTTCTCTCTAGGCTGCGCTGATGAAGTCCAACCAGACAGAAACGGTGCCGTCCGTAAAGACTACTGGGAAATTCAGGCATGATGTTCAGGGTGCTTCCCATAGAGGTCAGCATAACAGAGGCACTGTCTCCCTGTTTACATCTTGGGAGACAGATTTGCATATTCTTCCCATTTTAATTTTTGAAATTTTCCAGTAGCTGCTGCATTTCCCCCCGAGGCTTATACTCGAGTCAGTAAGTTTTCCCAGTTTTTTGTGGTAAAATTAGGGGCCTCGGCTTATACTCGAGTATATACGGTACTTACTCAGGAGTGATGACATGTTCTTTTAGTATAAGGACAGAGACCATTTTTACTGCATAATGGCAGAATTGTCAAGTTCAACATGGCGGATTTTGCAACAGGATCTGCAGCAAATATCTTCTGGCAGTAGAAAGATTTCCTACTCCTTCTCACTTCAGTGGGAGAGGTTTGAGCAGGACTCTTCTTTTTGTCCAGTAGCTGATATTTTTATTTATTTTTTCAGCTAGCAGAAAAAAAAGTGTCTGCCTCCGATTGAAATGAATAGCAAATTCTGCAGTGTGAACTTTCCTTAAGGCTTTATAAACACAACTTTAGTTTTGCTCAGGATTCTAGAGATCATATGGGCAAATTAATTTGTGTCCTTATATACACATACATAGTTTATTCTCTAGGTTCACACAAGCGTTGGGGTGTCCATACTTCTGATCCGCTTAGGAAACCCTATCTGCTTGAAGGGATTCTATCAATACACTTTTTAAACTAAATACACGTAGGAATAGCCTCAAGAAAGGCTATTCTCTTACTTTTAGTATTCTGATCCATGCCACCGTTCGTTAAAAGTATCTTCTTTCTTCCTTATGCAAATGAGTTTTCTTGCACCACTGGGGGCATCCCCAGTGCTGCTCGAAAACTCTCCAGTGACTGCCTCTGTCTTCTTCTCCGCCTCCCGCCTCTTCTCTTGCGATCCCCTTCTCTTCTTCAAAAAAGCACCAACTGCGTATGTCCGTCGTCCGTTTTACTGTAGCCTCTCCCATTTGGCCACAGGAAAAATGGCCGATGGCCATGCGCGAACAGCGCTTTTTGAAGAAGAGAAAAGGAGCGCGAGAGAAGAAGCAGGAGGCGGAGAAGAAAACAGAGGCTGTCGCTGAAGAGTTTTCAAGCAGCATTGGGTACGTCCCTAGTGCTGTGAGAAAGCTCATTTGAAAGTAGATGAAAGTAGATATTTCTAAGGAACAGTGGTGTGGATCAGTATAATAAGGGTAAGAGAAGAGTTGTCTTTCTGAAGGCTATTTCTACGTATTTAGTTTAAAAAGGGTTTATAGTGATAGAATCCCTTTCAAAAGTAGTTACCTCTGGAAACCTGAAGACTCCATACACTATAATGAGTTCCACCGGGTTTCGCTCCATTTCCGCCAATTTTATTCTGAAATCGGCAGAATGAAAAGTCCCACCACCTATTTTAAGCAGAATGGGGGCAGATCTGTGAGGCAGAGTTTTTGCAGCAGATTCTGCTGAGTGAACCTGCCCTAGGGCTTCGTGCTCATAACTGTAGATATTACAGCTCTTTGTGAAGGCTGTAGGACTAAGCTCCAAAATATGTTCTACTAGGCTCTGCCCACGACTTCGTCTGCGGGTTGTTGGAGTGGATGTTCCGCCTATATTCAGCAAATTGCTGGCGTCGATGGTTTGCCTGCTCCGGTGTCTTGGCAGCTCTCAAGCTGTCCTGTTGCTGAACTTGTTCCTGGCGCTGTGCCTGTGATTTTTCGGGCATTTCAGCAGCTCACTGGGATGCTATATAATGAGCGTGTTGATGATCTGCCCGCTCCGGCGTTTCGACAGCTGTCAATCTGACCTGTTGCTGAACATGTTCCTCGCGCTGTGTCCATGATTGTTCCGTCATCTCAGCAGCTCGCTGGGAAGCCATATAATGAGCGTGTTGTTGGCGTTGATGATCCGCATGCTCCGCCATTTCGGAAACTCTCAAGCTGGCCTGCCACTGAACTTGTTCTTTGCACCATGCCTGTAATTGTTCCGGCGTCTCAGCAGCTCGCTGCAATGCCATATAATGCATGTGTTGTTGGCTTTGATGATCCCCGTCAGGTCCGCTTGAGGAGAACTCTATGACTTCTGGCTCCTTCATAGTTCTCATTGTTTGCGACAAATTAGATTTTCTTTTTCCCCGATATGTTTAAAATTGACAAACTGCCAATTTGGACTAAAGGTGTTTTCCCAGTTCAGTTTGTCTGCAGTGCCTGGAGCAGATCAGATAATATGCAAATGCATGTACACTGAGGGTTAGTATGTGTTTACACAGAGAGATAAGAGCCCTGGGTTTCTCAGAAGTTGAGATAAGAGCAGTGTAATATAGTATGTGAAAAAACATTCATAACCTTTGTAAAGCCATGTCATTTACCGGGATAAAGCGTAGCCTTTATTTTAATCGAGGTTACAATCTACCTATGTGCCGAATTTCATCCAAATCCGTTCAGCCATTTTTGTTCCAAACACACAAACATCCAAACGTTCACATTTATAATATTAGTAGGATTTTTGCGGCTTGGTCCATCTATTCTAATGAACTGTCAATGGGAAACACAGCAAGCACACGTATACCAACCATATGCTATCGGTTCAGTTTTTCACTGATCTGCACATAACTACAGTCATTTAGCTTTACATCCCATGCACACGACCTAGATTCTGATGCTCTCTCCCATTCCATGGAATATGGAGCCTGTCCTATCCAGCTCTGTGACATTGGCACAGAATGGAGTGGAACCCCCCACAGGACATGCTGCAGGGCATTTCTCACTGTTTTGTTTTTTGATCATTTAATTTTTACTAATATTCCAACGTCAATATATAGATTTATCTTCCATTATCATTCTCACCCTAACCCCAGCCACATACTAGAATGTGTCATACTGTAAACCGTAAATCCTTGGTTTTCCTGCGCTTGGTCTCCTTTATAGTAGAATTGAGTTGCTCTGCACTTTTCCATGAATGCTGTGGGTGTTGCGGCTCTGCACCATGGATCCCCTGCCTATAAATAGCTATAGGAGATGTGTGTTACAGTACAGGCGCAGACGCCCCAATTACCCAGTGACAGTTTAGTCAGCTAAACAAATAATGGGAGTCAGCACTGCATTAAAGCCTGACACCGCTTTCACACAAAGACCTGACAAGCGAGCAGATGGCTGCCAGGGCACGCTAATGAAGGCAGCCATGTGTGCTCATTTGGAATTGGGTTTTAGGGCTGTGAATATGACTCACTGGCAATAATGTGCCCTCAGGCCGGGAAGGCTTTCATGTCTCTGCTCATGAGTGTAGTTATGGTCAATAAACTCTGTTAATAATGGACAACATATACATTTCCTAAAACATTTTGTCTCAGTTTGCCGAGTCCTGTATACAGAATTCCCCTGGCCCTCTGTAGACCTCTATTTGCATTTGTGTGTCTTGCTTTTCAGTATTAAATTAACCTTTTGTTTTCGTCCTGGCTGGTGGCAGAAGTGAATAAACTGCTAGTGCATGCAATGAAATGCTCAATTGAATAGGAATAGGCTTTGATCCTGAATATTCTCAGTTTGAGTTTCCAGTCCAAAATTCCTACGGTTTGATAAATCCTATATTAATAGAAGATATCTTGAATATATATATATTTATATATTATAATTTATTTTAATGAATTGTGATTGAATACTTGCCAGTGTTGTTTTTATATGCGGTATTGAAGTCACACCTATCGTTTACCTCTATGGACTAACATTATTCTTTATCAGCTCCACTAGGGGTCCAGCAGCCATCATTGCTTGGGACATCCCCCACAATCTACACTCAGCAGTCAGCCCTTGCTGCTGCCGGCCTCAGCACCCCTTCTCCAGCAAACTACCAGCTCACTCAGACTGCAGCGTTACAGCAACAAGCGGCTGCCGCAGCTGCTGCAGCGGCTCTTCAGCAGGTACATGGTTATTCAGTTTAACTTCATGCAATTCATTTGGTTAACAGGTCTCTCTTTAAAGGGGCTCTATCAGCAAAAAACATGCCGATAGAGCCCCACATATGCGTGAATAATGCTATTCAGGCACCGTAAATGTTATATTAAACTACCTCCCCCCCCCCCCCCCCGTTTTAAAATAAAACCCTAAAAAAGAATGTTATCTACTTACACATCGTGCACTGTGGGCGGGCATTCAGGGGGTGTCTTCATCTTCATCCACGCCTCTTCTTCCTCCAATGTCTTCCGGTCCCGTCTTCCTCCGGCGCTCGCGAGCGGACACTGATATAAAAAAATGGCCTGGGCGCATGCGCAGTAGCATGTGGCTGCTACTGCGCAGGCGCCCAGGCCATTTTTTTTATATCAGTGTCCGCTCGCGAGCGCCGGAGGAGGACGGGCCCGGAGGACATCGCAGGAAGAAGAGGCGGGGATGAAGAATACGGCGCACCCTGAAAGCCCGCCCAGCGTGCACGATCCATAAGTACATAATATTCTTTTTTAGGGTTTTATTTTAAAACTGGGGGGTAGTTTAATATAACATTTACGGGGCCTGAATAGCCTTTTTAAAGGCTATTCACGCATATGTGGGGCTCTATCAGCACGATTTTGCTGATTGAGCCCCTTTAATCTAATATGCCTCCCAAACCAAAAATAGTGTGGCGTGGAGGCTTTAATAGGTACAGAAATATACATTTGTAGACCTATGAAACCATACAGAAGTAATCCTCTCATTACTGATATATAAATTACCCTGCAAGTGCACTGGGGGCGGGCTTGATTTGAGAGATTTGCCTACTGATAGTAATGAGAGCAATGTCATTTTCAGAATAAGAAAAATTGCTAACAATGCATTAGACAATAATGCTGAGAACATCAAAATTTTCATCCATACGCAGATGAACTGTTTTGTGCACTTGGTGTGTAGCAACACCTGTGACCTTTCCAAGTGCCTCTTCCTAAGCCTATAGATTGACATGGTATGTGCAGTGACCATTCAAAAACAGGTGCCCAAAAGTGGCCTCTCCCCTGGTGCAACAAACAGCTTATTTGCATACAGATTGAAATGTGTTTATCTCTGTAGCAAGATTGTACTTTCACAGGAAAAACAAGTATGTTCACTATGCCACTAACTGCACCTACTATTATATACAGGTGTGACTAAAACACTGGGAATAGTTGCAGTAGGAAAGGGTCCCAATCCGTCTCCGTAAGGTTTAAAAAGATCCCACTTATATTTGGATGCAATCAAAATTTATTTGAGACAATTGTAGAATTCACAACAGATGGTGTACATGTGAACGTTTTCGGCTCAGTAAGGAGCCTTCCTCAGACTCAAAATGAAGATCTATATGCCAGGAAAGTGATACTGGAACAATATTCACAATTAGGGCGGGCGCCCCCAGTCTTGTAGTCTTGATAGGCAGATTAAGATTGAGCTAGGGCCACAGTCTAATGGAGTCCCTCGCCTGCCTCTGTTAAGTGGATATAGCGTCTAAAATTGGTAGCGTGTAGTGAAGGCAGCGTGTAGTGGACTTTAGCCCTAGCTCAATTTTAATCTGCCTATCAAGACTACAAGACTGGGGGCGCCCGCCATAATTGTGAATATTGTTCCAGTATCACTTTCCTGGCATATAAATCTTCATTTTAAGTCTGAGGAAGGCTCCTTACTGAGCCGAAAACGTTCACATGTACACCATCTGTTGTGAATTCTACAATTGTCTCAAATAAATTTTGATTGCATCCAAACATCAGTGGGATCTTTTTAAAACTAACTGTACCTACAATACAGGAGCCAGAGATGTATCACTACATAGCTGAGTAGATTTGACAATATAAGTGTAGGATCCATGTTTGCAACAATTTGGTTGCCTCTTAAATTTCTTTCCTGGAAACACATATGCGTACTACAGTGTGCAGGCTGATGCACCTCTGAGGGGGCGTCTGATGGTCCGTTCTATTCCAATGAACATAGAGCAGGTCCTACCTGCTCTACGTCATTGGACCAGACTGCACTAGAAGCCCCCCATACATCACGGAATGCACTCAGATGTCACTGAAAGTGTCATCGGAGAGCATTCCCTCTGCACAATCGGCCCCACATCGGACTGAACACTCGGTTATGTGACTGGGGCTTTAGAACTATAATTTATAATTACCTGACTCAATCTGAGAGACATCAACGGGATCCTGTTAGAGCGATTTGGAACATCAAATCACCCATAGGTCCTTATTGATTGGGAGTTTAGTGTCCCAAATCTCCATTTTATGGCACAGTTCACCCCCACATTAAAAATAAAAAAAGCCAAAGTGTACATAGCATCCCAAATCACACTGACCGATTCCCTTTAGAACTGAAGATGTAATTTATTTGGTATTACTTGTTATGTATGTTGCTTTTGCTATATGAATGACATAATAATGCGATATATATATATATATATATTTTTGTTATCCACAGCAATATTCCCAGCCACAGCAGATTTACAGCGTTCAACAACAGGTTTGTGGGCTTTTTTTTAAATTAAAATACTTATTTTGCAATATACTGCTCCAGAATATAAGCTTCATCAAATTGGAAAAAAAAAAAGTCCTTGATGAATTTACCTGCAAACTTTTTTTTTTCCCCCACCAGTTGCAGCAGCCACAGCAGACATTGATAACTCAGGTGAGAACATGGAGTCTTGCTGCATAACCTCTTATGTGTTTGTGCCATGTTTCTTCTCTTGTGTTTGTGCATGGCTTTGGGCTTACTTTTTTCACTAATGTGTCACCACTATTTTGCAGCCTGCTGTTGCCCTGCCTACAAGCCTTGCCCTGTCTACACCCCAGCAAGCTGCACAGATTACAGTCTCTTACCCCACTCCAAGGTCCAGTCAGCAGCAGACCCAGCCCCAGAAACAGCGTGTTTTCACTGGGGTTGTAACAAAGCTTCATGAAACGTTTGGCTTTGTGGATGAAGATGTGTTTTTCCAGCTGACGTACGTATTAAGTCATGTTGAAAGTACTGAAAAGTTAATAAAATTTCCATAGCTTTTTTTGTTAGATAGCCTCGCTTGTACGCAGATGCAAAATTATCATTGCCCTTAATTTGTAGTGAAGTCGCAGCATTACTGTGACTCACAGCGACATCTATATTTCTGTATGGAAGAGAGGTCGTCTGTAAGTCAAGTCATTTTGATACTTAAGTAGATTTCTTCTTTGACTTTTGTTTGTCTAGTGCTGTTAAGGGAAAGTCTCCACAAGTTGGAGATCGCGTTTTAGTGGAAGCTACTTATAATCCTAACATGCCATTTAAATGGAATGCACAGAGGATTCAGACGCTCCCTAACCAGGTAAGTGCCCCTGATATTCTTCTAATCTTCCATTAAGGCTTTCTCTCTTTCTTTTATTTTTTCAGTATATTTATTTTATTTTTGTCTACATTGCAGAATCCAGCTCCAGCACAGCCTTTAATAAAGAGCCCCCCAGCAGTGATGCCACCTGTTCCACAGCAGCCTGCTTTTGGGGTGCAGACTCAGCCTCCACCACAAGCACAGACTCTACTGCAGGCACAGATATCTGCTGCATCTCTAAATCCATTGCTGCAAGCACAACCATCTCCTTTATTACAACAGCAGCCACCTAAAGGTACTTGCAACCTTTACTAGATAGCAGAACTCTTAGGACCTGTTCACATGGTGGAATTCAGTGGCAGATTCCACACTGATTCTATTTCCCTTTATATTCAATGGGAGAATGTAATGTAAGAAAACCGGGTAAAATGACGCGGGGAGCCAGGTCACTTTCAGGTCAAAACCCGCCTGCCACGACCGTTGTGGTCGCGGCTTCCCCCTCCGGACTCGGCTCAAACGAATGGGCCGAAACCGGAGGTTGCTGCCGCCAGGCGGAAGCCGCAGCAGCTCAGCGATCCGCGGAATCCACCTGAAGAAAGGGCAGCTCGCTTCCTTTTTCCGCTAGTGGCAACATGCCGCTAGTAGCAAAAAGAACGCTAGTGGTCTCCATTAACCACCATTGTATGGAGGCGGATTTTGAGGCAAAATCTGCTGTCAAAATACGCCTCCTTGCCCCCCCGTGTGAACTAACCCTAAATGAGGATAATGGAATTATTATTAGTCACTATTAGACACTGTTGTCTTATTGGCTGATTCTATCAGTATAGGTACAAAAACCTAAATGACAAATAGGATTGGAGGATATGCCCTTAATATTTTGTTTAATCTCAATTGGAAGGGTCACTTGCCAAAAAAATAGAGTATTAAAACGATAAAACTATCTTTATTAGTAATAGCAATTAGTAAATCTTTATTAGTAATTTCAAAAAAGATGATATATCATACGTCAAAACAGTAAAAAGTCTGTAGAAAGACCAGTGTTGCTATAAAAGTATATAAGATAAGATAATCCTTTAATAGTCCCACACTGGGGAAATTTCAGCATGTTACAACAGCATAGTAATACAGATACAGGATAATACACAGTAATATATTACAGACGTAGACACACGTAAGCTGAGAAGAGAAGATATACTAGGAGTCCATAGCAGCTAAGGAAAAACGGAAGAGAAAGAGGAAGACCTCATGGTCATCGTCATAATCATTAGTTCTCTGTGCGGAGTGATCTTCGCTTGGTCTGATGTAGATTATACAGCCTGGTCGCGGTTGGAAGGAAGGACCTGCGATAGCGCTCCTTCTCACACTTGGGGTGAAGCAGACGGTCACTTACAGTGCTGCCAAGTCCCATCAGGGTCCCATACATGGGATGGGATTTGTTCTCCCGCATGGAGGTCATCACAGACAGTATCCTTCTGTCACCCACCACCTGTACTGGGTCCAGGGGGCTCCCCAGGACAGAGCTGGCCCTCCTGATCAGCCTGTCAAGTCTGTTTCGGTCCCTGGTTGATATACTGCTCCCCCAGCAAGCCACACCGAAAAAGATGGCTGAGGCAACCACAGAGTTGAAGAAGGCCCTAAGAAGTGGCCCCTGGACTCCGAAGGCCCTCAGCCTCCTGAGCAGGTAGAGTCTGCTGTGGCCCTTTCTGTGCAGCGCCTCCAGGTGATCAGCCCAGTCTAGTTTATTATTGAGGAGCACACCCAGATACTTATAGGTCCTGACTATCTCAATACATGTTCCTTGGATCTCCACTGGGGTCGGAGCACCTCTCCGTTTACTAAAGTCCACCACTATCTCCTTGGTCTTCCCAGCATTAATCCTGAGCTGGTTCTGCTGGCACCATTTAACAAAATCCCGGTTTAAGTATCTGTATTCCCTATCGTTGCCATCAGTGATAAGGCCAACTATAGCAGAGCCATCGGAGTACTTCTGTAAGTAACAGCTGGATGAGTTGTGCCTAAAGTCAGCAGTGTACAGTGTGAAGAGAAATGGGGCAAGAACTGTACCTTGTGGTGCCCCCGTACTACAGATCACAGTGTCAGACACACAATCCTGGGCTCTCACATACTGAGGGCGGTTTGTCAGGTAGTCTAGGATCCAGTTGGACAGGTGGTGGTCCACTCCACCAAGGTTCAGCTTCTCCCTCAGTAGCCCTGGCTGAATGGTGTTGAACGCACTGGAGAAATCAAAGAACATTATTCTCACAGTGTTCCCGGGTTTCTCCAGGTGAGAGAGAGCTCTATGAAGAAGGTGGATGATGGCGTCATCTACCCCAATGCCCGGCTGATAGGCAAACTGGAGGGGGTCCAGAGCGGAGCTCACTAGGGGGCGTAGGTGTGTCAGGACCAGTCTCTCTAGGACCTTCATCAGGTGGGATGTCAGTGCTACAGGTCGGTAGTCATTGTAGCCCATCGGGTTGGGTTTCTTTGGGACTGGTACCACGCAAGATGTTTTCCACAGTTGAGGTACCACTGCCAGCTTTAGACTCATATGGTAAGATGGAGAATTAATAGAGTATATCGCAATGGATACCACCTGCTGCATGCTGTTGTGAGCGAGCTGCAATCATCTCACCCCCACGCCCTCGTCCTGGTGTCTGGAGACTTCAAACATGTCTCTCCAGCATCCACTCTACCAGGCTTCACACAGTATGTAACCTACCACACAAGAGACAACAAAACACTGGACTTGCTCTTTGCCAGTGTGAGGGATACAAATAACTCAACTGCTCTACCGCCCCTAGGCAGATCAGATCACAACCTGGTACATCTGCAACACACTTACACTCCACTGGTGCGCAGAGAACCGGCGGTTACCCGCACAGTGAAAATTTGGTCAGAGGAAATTGTTGAGACCCTGAGAGACTGTTTTAATATAACATTATGGGAAGTGTTTCAAGATGCATTTCCAGGTGACATTGAGGGACATACAAACTGCATAACAGACTACATTAATTTCTGTGTGGACAGCACGGTACCAACTAGAAAAGTGAGGTGTTTCTCCAATAACAAACCATGGATTAACTCTGAGATTAAAGGGGCTCTATCACTGGGAAAAGTCATTTTTATCTAAACACATGCTTGCATAGGCTTTATAAATGCTACTTCAAACCTACCTCTAATATGTAAATTGCCTCAGTGGTTTCTGAATAAGTCCGTTTTTATTAATATACTAATGAGCTTTCAGCCAGCACAGGAAGTTCCCAGCAGCCTCCTCTCTTCTATTATCTCCTATGTGTGTGAGGCAAACAGGAAGCTGAATCATCATCATCAGCAGTCTCCCATAGGAAACAACAGGAGAGGTGTGCACGATGTCTAATTAGCATATGAATAAAAACAGACTTATTCAGAGACCACTGAGGCAATCTACATACTAAAGGTAGGTGTGGAATAGACTTTCTAAAGGCTACGCAAGGATTTGATTAGTTAAAAAAAAACAACTTTTCCCAGTGATAGAGCCCCTTTAAAGCTCTTCTCAAGGAGAAAAAAGAGAATCTTTAGATCTGGTGACAAAAATGTCCTGGGGGAGGTGCAAAAACTGTTGAATCAACTAATCAGAGAAGGGAAAGCCAACTACAGGCGGAAGATGGAACTACAAATGGGAGAGGGTAGAATCTTGAAGGTGTGGGACAGTCTGAAGGTGATATCTGGACACAAACAAAAGGCTGGTCCTCAGATAGAAGGTAACAGGAAGTGGCTTAACGAGCTTAATTTATTCTTCAATAGATTTGACTCCAAACCAACGCTCCCTTCACCAACATGGCAGTCAACCCCCCTCCCCTCACACACCAAGACCCAACCCCCACAGACCTGCAGTCAACTGCATTCTGACTATCTGATCCTCAAGGAGTCTCAAGTGTATAGGGAAATCAAGAGGATTAAAATGTGTGGTGACCAAGTTCTTAAAATGTGCAGTGACCAGGTGGCATTATTACACACATGTACAATATGAGTCTAAAACTGGGAGAGGTACCTCAACTGTGGAAAACATTGTGTGTGGTACCAGTCCCAAAGAAACCCAACCTAATGGGCTACAATGACTACCGACCTGTAGTACTGACATCCCACCTGATGAAGGGTCTAGAGCAGGGGTAGGGAACGTACGGCTCTCCAGCTGTTGTAAAACTACAACTCCCAGCATGCATACTGGCTCTGCTGTTCTTGGAACTCCCATGGAAGTGAATGGAGCATGTTGGGAGTTGTAGTTTGACAGCAGCTGGAGAGCCGAAGGTTCCCTACCCCTGGTCTAGAGAGACTGGTCCTGACACACCTACGCTCCCTAGTGAGCTCCGCTCTGGACCCCCTCCAGTTTGCCTATCGGCCGGTCATTGGGGTAGATGACGCCATCATCCACCGTCTTCAAAGAGCTCTCACCTGGAGAAACCCGGGAACACTGTGGGAATAATGTTCTTTGATTTCTCAAGTGCGTTCAACACCATTCAGCCAGGGCTACTGAGGGAGAAGCTGAACCTTGGTGGAGTGGACCATCACCTGTCCGACTGGATCCTAGACTACCTGACAAACCGCCCTCAGTATGTGAGAGCCCAGGACTGTGTGTCTGACACTGATCTGTAGTACGGGGGCACCACAAGGTACAGTTTTTGCCCCATTTCTCTTCACACTGTACACTGCTGACTTTAGGCACCACTCATCCAGCTGTTACTTACAGAAGTACTCCGATGGCTCTGCAATAGTAGGCCTTATCACTGATGGCGACAATAGGGAATACAGAGACTTAAACCGGGACTTTGTTGAATGGTGCCAGCAGAACCATCTCAGGATTAATTCTGGGAAGATCAAGGAGATGGTGGTGGACTTTAGAAAACGGAGAAGTGCTCCGACCCCGGTGGAGATCCAAGGGACATGCATTGAGATAGTCAGGACCTATAAGTATCTGGGTGTGCTCCTCAATAATAAACTAGACTGGGCTGATCACCTGGAGGCGCTGCACAGAAAGGGCCACAGCAGACTCTACCTGCTCAGGAGGCTGAGGGCCTTCGGAGTCCAGGGGCCACTTCTTAGGGCCTTCTTCAACTCTGTGGTTGCCTCAGCTACCTTTTTCGGTGTGGCCTGCTGGGGGAGCAGTATATCAACCAGGGACAGAAATAGACTTGACAGGCTGATCAGAAGGGCCAGCTCTGTCCTGGGGAGCCCCTTGGACCCAGTACAGGTGGTGGGTGACAGAAGAATACTGTCTGTGGTGACCTCCAAATCCCACACCATGTATGGGACCTTGATGGCACTTGGCAGCACTGTAAGTGACCGTCTGCTCTACCCCAAGTGTGAGAAGGAGCGCTATTGCAGGTCCTTCCTTCCAACCGCGATCAGGCTGTATAATCTACATCAGACCAAGCGAAGATCACTCCGCACAGAAAACTAATGATTATGATTATGAAGTCCTCCTTCTTTCTTCTTCTGTTCCTTAGCTGCTATGGACTCCTAGTAGATCTTCTCTTCTCAGCTTATGTGTGTCTACTTCTGTAATATATTACTGTGTATTATCCTGTATCTGTAACATGCCCTAGTAACATGCTGAAATTTCCCCACTGTGGGACTATTAAAGGACTATCTTATCTTATCTTATTAGATACATTATTGCACTTTATGTTCCCAAGTATTGACAACACATTTTTATTAGAAAGAAATAGTTGATAACAGCATTATCAATTATTGTTATAAATCACATAGCGTGAGTGTTTATACTACATTGTTGCAATTGCCTAATATTTTTTTGCCTTTATGGAGGGAGAAGTTTTTATTTGCATGATAGTATAGAGAGATCCATTACGATATACTCTATCTATTCCATCTTAACATATACTTTTATAGCAAAACTGGTTTTTCTACAGACTTTGTACTGTTTTGAGAGTTGATATATCATCATCTTTTAGCTATTACTAATTACAGATTTATTGTTTTAATACCCTATTTTGAGATATGTTGCCCATAGGTTATCATTGTAAAACATAAAGAAAGAAATCCAGCTCAGTATACATGTGGGGTATTCCTCATAGGGAAGCGTGGTCCATTCCACTTATGTGTACAGTGACAAGAAATAGTATAGGATTCTTTTGGCCTCCATCAGATAACTGGATCTCTATGGATACAGCTTTGAGCTGTACGGCCATATTGTGATGTGAACTTGCCTTAAGAGAATGTTTTGATGCCTCATTTTTAATTTTTTTTTTCTTCCTTTCAGCTGGCCTATTGCAAACCCCAGTTCGCATTGTATCTCAGCCCCAGCCAGTTCGCAGAATTGAACCACCATCAAGATTTTCTGGTAGAAGTGATAGAGGAGACTCCATAGCCAGTAGAAAAGATGACAGAATGTAAGTGTTGGACCCAAATGTTGTCAAATTATGTGTAACCCCAATATAGGCAGTGCAACAGTGAAACAAAGCACATTGTAGTCTGAATTTCACTTAACTATGTGTTGCAGAAAAATGAGAAATAATACTGCACTGAAACAGCAAACTGTCCTCCATGTGCATGCCATGTCAGAGCATTGGAGCACTTGCTGTCCTTTGCAAGTCTATTTAGACAAAAAAAAAAAAAAAGTTAGGCAGCAAAACCCAGGCATTTTTTTCTTGGAAATTCAAGTATTAATTTCTAAATCTTTACAGTCGAGAGAGAGATCGAGACAGGCGCAGATCACGTGATCGTTCACCTCAGAGAAAGCGCTCAAGAGAGAGATCGCCCCGACGTGAAAGAGAGCGGTCACCGCGCAGACCTAGACGGGTGGTACCCCGCTACACTGTACAATTCTCCAAGTTCTCTCTGGACTGGTAAGTGTAATGAATGCATAATTTTTTAAGCTTGACTGCATGCAGATATTTATGTTTGACTGGCCATTTGTGCATGATGGAGCCTATTGTCCTTAGTCGTAAATATGACATGCTTTTCAGTAAGAATTTGAAACATGTAAGACTTAGTTTACATCTATGCTGGAGATGCAGTGTCCACCTCATATTGGCAAATGATTAAAAAAAAATGCCAAAAATGCCTTCCATGGAAAATAATGGGAGCAATAGGAGGTGGAATCTACCTGAAAATTTGCTTCAGAAGCAAAAACAGAAAATAAGGTAAATGATACAGTCAACATAAAAATATGGAAAAATACATATATAATTTTATATATGTATATATATAAAATTATATATATATATATATATATATATATATATATATATATATACACACACACACACACACACACACACACACACACACACACACACACACACACACACACACACACACACACACACACACACACACACACTCACTCACCGGCCACTTTATTAGGTACACCTGTCCAACTGCTCGTTAACACTTAATTTCTAATCAGCCAATCACATGGCGGCAACTCAGTGCATTTAGGCATGTAGACATGGTCAAGACAATCTCCTGCAGTTCAAACCGAGCATCAGTATGGGGAAGAAAGGTGATTTGAGTGCCTTTGAACGTGGCATGGTTGTTGGTGCCAGAAGGGCTGGTCTGAGTATTTCAGAAACTGCTGATCTAGTGGGATTTTCACGCACAACCATCTGTAGGGTTTACAGAGAATGGTCCGAAAAAGAAAAAAATCCAGTGAGCGGCAGTTCTGTGGGCGGAAATGCGTTGTTGATGCCAGAGGTCAGAGGAGAATGGCCAGACTGGTTCGAGCTGATAGAAAGGCAACAGTGACTCAAATAGCCACCCGTTACAACCAAGGTAGCCAGAAGAGCATCTCTGAATGCACAGTACGTCGAACTTTGAGGCAGATGGGCTACAGCAGCAGAAGACCACACCGGGTGCCACTCCTTTCAGCTAAGAACAGGAAACTGAGGCTACAATTTGCACAAGCTCATCGAAATTGGACAATTGAAGATTGGAAAAACGTTGCCTGGTCTGATGAGTCTCGATTTCTGCTGCGACATTCGGATGGTGGGGTCAGAATTTGGCGTCAACAACATGAAAGCATGGATCCATCCTGCCTTGTATCAACGGTTCAGGCTGGTGGTGGTGGTGTCATGGTGTGGGGAATATTTTCTTGGCACTCTTTGGGCCCCTTGGTACCACTTGAGCATCGTTGCAATGCCAAAGCCTACCTGAGTATTGTTGCTGACCATGTCCATCCCTTTATGACCACAATGTACCCAACATCTGATGGCTACTTTCAGCAGGATAATGCAATGCCATGTCATAAAGCTGGAATCATCTCAGACTGGTTTCTTGAACATGACAATGAGTTCACTGTACTCCAATGGCCTCCACAGTCACCAGATCTCAATCCAATAGAGCATCTTTGGGATGTGGTGGAACGGGAGATTCGCATCATGGATGTGCAGCCGACAAATCTGCGGCAACTGTGTGATGCCATCATGTCAATATGGACCAAAATCTCTGAGGAATGCTTCCAGCACCTTGTTGTATCTATGCCACGAAGAATTGAGGCAGTTCTGAAGGCAAAAGGGGGTCCAACCCGTTACTAGCATGGTGTACCTAATAAAGTGGCCGGTGAGTGTACAATATTAACAAAAGGATGAAAAAATAGCAGTACCGGAAAATTCCCACTAGAGGCCAGCAATGCAGTGGGTTTTAAAGTCTCCTATAAAATGCATAATGTATAAAGCTTTACACATGGGGTAAGTATTATGGTACAAGCATAAATCATGTATACGGATGTTGTCTCAAAAGGTTGTTCAGACAGTTGATTACCAGGGATTGCTATATAAACCAGGATAACAAATAATTAATTAGCATGTGCTTAAGACTTAACAAGGTTGGCTGCCTTAAAAGGAGTCATGGCCTGCCGCAAAAGGGCATATCAAAGAGACAACAATATTGAAGCAGTCAGGAAAGGTGGATCAAAGTTGCTTACCCATGTGAAGGACAATAAAAAGTACCAGCGACACCCACGAGCCGACCGCCTGACGCGTGTTTCGGCATATCATCCTTTTCAATAAAATTATATCTGTATTTTTCCATATTTTTATGTTGAGTGTACCTTATTTTCTGTTTTTGCTTGTGAATCTATTTTGGAGGTAATGACACGCAGTTAAAAGGGGTGTAAACAGGATACACGGGGGATTCTCCACTTGGTATATGTGAGTTACTTAATTTCCTCCCAGACATGCTATGTTTTTGGTTCTGAAAATTTGCTCCAAATTCCTCTCTGCAAACAACCTTAGGGTATGTTCACACGGCCTTGTAAACTCTCCGCGCAGCTAGCTGTGACGGGATGCCGATGCAGCATTTGCGTCCCGTCGCGGCATCCCGCTCCTGATTAGAATTTGCATAGAAGTTGTTGTGACTGAGACAATCCCTTGAACAGCAACATAGTAACGCCTCATAGATTTGCAGTAATATATACCACTAGAAAGCTGGCAGTGTGCTGAATTCAGAATTCACTGTCGTCTCCGAATCTGGAGATATTGGTGCTGTTAATTTCAGCACTGATATCTCCCCACTGTCAGAAGGGTGGGCCTTACAGCCTAGCATCATTGCCAGGCTGTGACGAATGTGCCCCTCACAGCATTCTTCCATAGACTTGTACTTTTAGCGAGGGTGATCCTCACTGTCCAGCAATGACCCTGAGCTGTGAGGAACGTCTTTCTGACAATGGGGAGATACCTGTGCAGAAATTTACAGCACCGATATCTCCAGCATTGGGACGCATGCAGAGAAAGCAGACAGTGTGCTCATTTCAGCACACTGTCTGCTGTCTAGGGGTATTTAATACTGCATATCTATGTAGACGTGAAAGGCCCTTTTTAAATTAGATTTTAAAGGGAACCTGTCAGGTCAGGGGTTTGGTGTCCAATGTAAATGTGTAGCAAAACCATCTGCAGTGCTAAACAATCACTAATTCCTTGTGCACCCTTTTCGCGGCTCTATTTTACTTGCTGCTCTTTGTATCACTGTTATTTACATTCAGTAAATCTGTGAACAAACTACATTTCCCATGATGCATTTGCCTGCTCTCACTCTCCGTCTTGTTGCTTACAGTGGGAAGGGGGAAGTGAGCTTAGAAATGAAACATCACAGCATCATGTGACCTCAGATGTGGGAGTGATTTATTACCTTTGATTTCATTGGAGGGAAGAGCAGGGAGATGTATCATGGGAAATGTAGTTTGTTCACAGATTCACTGAATGTAAATATCAGTGATACAAAGAGCAGCAAGTAAACTAAAGCCAAGAAAAGGTTGCACAAGGGAATACTGAGTATTTAGCAGTGCTGTGGATGTATTTGCAGATTATTTTTGGAAGCTGAATAACCCGTTTAAATTCATTGCTCTGTGTTTTAGTTTCCTTAATAAGGAAAAAAAAAAAAAGAATGTAAAAAAAAAAAAAAAAAAAAAGGGATCCATTGTGAGTCTTCTCTTCTTGTGCTGCAGCCCTGGATGTGACATGATGGAACTGAGACGGCGTTATCAGAACCTGTACATTCCCAGTGATTTCTTTGATGCCCAGTTTACATGGGTCGATGCTTTTCCTATCTCTCGGCCATTCCAGCTCGGAAGTTACAGCAATTTTTATGTCATGCACAAGGAAGTGGATCCACTTGAAAAAAATACTGCCGTTCTAGATCCTCCTGATGTAGACCATACATACAGTGCAAAGGTATCAAGTTATTCTGGCTATCAATTACCAAAGTTCTCTGCAGTATCTATCTATCTATCTGATTTTTATTTTATACTTTGGGTATTGTATAACTAGGTCATGTTACTGGCAAGTCCCGCTTTGGAAGATTTATATCACAAATCCTGTGCTCTTGCAGAGGACCCAGTGGAAGTTAGAGAAGGTTTCCAGCACCCAGCAAGGCTAATAAAGGTAACCATATTACTGATGTAAATAGTCTGATATTCTTTATGGTAAGGAAGCCACACACTAAAGTCCACCTAACTTTTGAACAACTTTTGATATTTTTGGCATGATTTGTGACATTAATAAATGTTGTAGTATGTGTTAATAGATTTTGGATCCTTTTCATTAAATCCTTTGCTGAAATCCACTTTGTGTTTTTTCCATTATTTCTCTTTCTACTTCTCACGGGAGAACAGGTGTGTATGAGCTCATGTATAATTCAAGAAACTGAGGATATATCTCAGGGATAAAACTTAGAATAAAGATTCTCAATTTATCGCAATATTTCACTGGGGGACACAGTAACCATGGGTATAGACGTGGCCACTAGGAGGCGGACATTAGGGAAATGAAAAAAGTTGGCTCCGCCCACACAGACTATACCCTCCCACTGACCGTGCACTCAGGCAGTTTTTTACCCAGTGTCATAGGAAGCAGTCACGACCTGAGTCAGGTCTTTCTGTCTTACAACATTTTTATTTTTTCTTTTCTTTCAGGGGCAGGGGGTTGTCAGTGTTTTGCAACACTAGTCATACCCCTGTGGGCAAGCACTCTATTATAGAGTGCCCCGCAGTACCCCTAGTCCCCCTCTTTTGCTGCAACGACAGCTGAATATTCCGGCGACCCCACAGTTACGTTTGAGGTATCACCGAAGGGGTGAGTCTGCGGCGCCTGAAGATTTCGGACTGGTAAGTATGAGCAGGTGAACATAGGTGAGTATGTTCCCCTTTTTTCCTCTTCTTCCTCCCTGGACCCTGTCTTGCATTCTTCCTGGTGCTTTGGTCCACCCGGCTGGCAACGGGCTCCAGGCGGCGGTCGCAGCTTCTTATTGAGGCCGCGGCTTCGCCGGTGGGTAGGCCGCATTGGGTTCACTCGGTTCCCGGGCCTCTAGGGCGCGCAGCCGCGGCTTCTACTTGGGGCCTCGGCTTCACCGGCGTGTAGGCCTCACTAGACCCCGCCTCAACCTCGGTCTTTCCTGAATCTGGGAGGCTGCCCCATGGGGCGGAGGGCGGGCCTGGTGGTCTTTTCCTGCCTCTTTGTGCAGTAGCCCTGTAGGGAGGGTCTTGTTTTATGACTCTTCCTGGTCTGAGGTCTGTTGTCTGTTGCAGTCGCTGCTCTGGTGCAGCCTGGTGATTCTTCTTGTGCAGCTTGTCCGCAGCGGTTGTGAATCATCTTCCTCCAGTGGTTATGGTTGGTTGCCCCCTTGGGGGTTGTTTTTTCTATTTTTTTCTGCAATGTTTTGTTCATGAAGTGTCTTCCTAGGTCCGTGCGCCCCCGCTGTGTCACGTTTATATATGCTCCAGCTCCCAGCTATAATGCCCTTGTGGACAGGCTATATATATTCTTTTGGTAATTCCGTTCAGCCTGCTGGAATCCTCTGAACTCTTGTTTCCCCGCGTCGGTTTGGGCATTTTCCCCCCAGGCTTGGGCAAATTGGGCAGACTTAATAGTCTATGGCGGTATTTTAGAACGGCTGTCCGCCAGTTGCTGCTTCGGTCTGTACAGTCAGCAGCTGTGGTCGAGGCCCTAAGAGGTTTCAATCTCAATCTCAGGGGCCACTCTCGAGGGAGGGCTAGGATATCCTTTAGGGCACGGCCCCTCTAGGACAGGTGGCTCTGGATCTCCTCCTGCTTACTTCGGTTTCGTTTGGGGTCGCCTCTGACTCCGAACCGGAGTTCTAGCCAGGCGCATTGGTACCAGCTGCTACACAGGAGCTTGTCCGTACAAGTTGTGATATTTTCAAATAATGGAGAACCCTAGGACTGTGTCTCAGGAGGATATCTCCCCCTGCTTGTTCTGTTTTTGCTGGGGACGCCGCTGACTCCTAGTTGGAGTTCTAGGCAGGCACATTGGGAGCAACTAATATGCAAGAGTTTGCAGGTACTGTTCTTCAGATACAGAGAACCCTAGGGTTGTTGCTTAGGAGAATGTCTTCTCCTGTTTGCTCAATTCTTTTCGGGAGACACCTCTGACTCCTAGCCGGAGTTCTAGCCAGGCACATTGGGAGCAACTAATATGCAAGAGCTTGCACGTGCTGTTTGTGATACTCTTCAAATAATGGGGAACTCTAGGGCTGGTGCTCAGAAGAATGTCTCTTCCTGCTTGCTCTATTTGTTTTGGTAGATGCCTCTGACTCCTAGTCGGAGTTCCAGCCAGGCACATTGGTAGCAACTACTATACAGAAGTTGCCCGTGCAGTTTCCAGTCTGTCCCCTGGTTGTTCCAGGAGGTCAGATGTTCTGTTTCTTTTTCCGAATTTATGCATTTGTAGGTGGACCATGTCCTTTGTGGATCCGGCCATTGCCAGTTTTTCTAGGGCTGTTCTTGCCTCTAGGTAACTCTGCCTCTTTCAGGGATTCCTCTGTTAGAAGGCTTGATTCATTGTCCAGATGGCCTTTGGTTGCGGCTGGTTCTGTGCATCCTGGATTAATGGTTTTGCCTAGGGCAAACAGCTGAGTACTGTTTTTTTTTGCTGATGGGTGAGCTCTGCAGGACTTCCAGCTGCTGGGGGGTAGATCAAATATGACGCTAATTTCCTATATGATGTTTCTGTCTAAGCGGTTCGCCGTTCGGAAACCGCTGCTGGTGTTGTGGCTATGCATCACACTGTTGTTCCATTCTGGAGCTTTGAACCTGATCCTAAAAGGATTATGGTTGATCTACATTTGTCGTTTGGTGAGCAGGTCTGTCCCTTGGGAAGAGCTTGGAGTAGCGACTGGTTAAGTTCCCTGTTTGCTCAGGGACATTCAGGTCGTCAGATCTTCCTCTGCAGGGGCAATTTCCTAGGAATTCAAAAAGCCCTCCTTTTTTTAGTTTAGACCTGCCTGGCATTCCTGCTCTGGCTTTTCTGGTCTGGTACTGGTTAGCCCAAAATCGACTATCGATTATTTTCCAGCCTGTTACTGTTCAAAGGAGGGACGGTTCTCCATGTCTTTTCTGCATACTGTGGTTGCCTTTATGGAACCGAGCATATCCTGTTGTCCTTCGTTATCTGGGACGCGTACTCCACTTTGCTATCGTGCATTCTGCTGATCCATTATGTTCTGCCAGAGGTGTGGCCATTGTCCCGTACTTGGTGGATCCCTGGGCAACAGGGATCCTCAGGCGAAGGCTCTTCCAGGACAGACAATTTCTCCGATTACAGATATCTCTGGATCTTCTTCAGAGGTCCAGCTGGCTCGTTTACGAGGGAAGTCCTGCCTTGTGCTTTCTTTTCGAAGCATGGAGGTTCTGGATATCCATCAGGTAAAACTTTTCCTCCAATAGCCGAGATTTGATCTCTTCAATCCAGTATGTCACAGTGGTTGAGGTGGCTTGATGGTCGCCTCTTTGTAGCCGTCACCCTTGTCCAGTGCCAATAGCTGTCCTGTACTCGAGTTTGTCTCAAGCTTCATGGATGGTGCACCTCCTGGAGGGGGGTTTCCTGTGGAAAGCTTGTCTTCTATCCTCTGGCAGTTGTCACTTCCAACACCAGCTTTTCTGGAGGAGACAGGGTTCAGAGTCCAGAATGTTCTGGAACTATGGTCCGGGGGATCTTCCCTCCAATCAATCTGTTGTATCGGGGGGCCATCTGTCGAGATCGGCACCCTGAGGGTCGGCCGGCTCACTTCAGTTCAGGTATTACACCACCGTCGTCTTCTTGAATCCCCAGGGCGGAACCAAGCGCCTGGCGACTTCCGTAGGTCTCCTTCTCCCTGAGGTTGGAAGAATTTTCAGTCACTGCTCCCTCAGCAATTCAGACTACCAGTTTTTTAACCACAAGGTCCCTGTATACTGTCAGGCGCAAGGATCCTCAGGCATTTGTGCCAACGCCTTTGGACTCCCTTGTGGAGGGTTTTCAGCTTCTGTTTCTGTTCCTCCTTTTCTCCCTCCTTCTAAGGTCCTCAGGAACTCAGGGTGAGGATTCCTACCATCCGGGTAGCTCCAGTCTGACCTCATCTAGGCTACTTCACAGTCCTCATAGTTCTGTTGGCAGACTCCCCGGACTTGCTTTTCGGCGAGAGGATTTGTGCTCTCAAAGTTTCCACTCCACCTTATGTTTGCCAGTTTTATTGACGAGATTGTTGAGGGTGAGTCTTTCTGAGACTGTTATTGCAGTCTACATTCTAGGCCAGGGAGCCACAGTCAGCTAAAGTGGGATCACTTTTGGTAGTCTTATGTCCGCTGGTGCGGAAGTCTGTGGTCCGTTTTTCTTTGCCGAGGTTTTTCTCAGTCTGGATTGTATCAGACTTGTTTTTTTTCTGATAGATCAGATATCTGTGCTTCTTTTCTTCCGGTGGCCCTGGTTGTCCTTACTCAAGTAAGACCCTTCTTCTAGGGCAGGACTCATGGTGTCCCTCCTTACTGGCTTTTGTGATCCTTGTTTTTTTTTGTTTTTTTTTCCTCATTCTTGAGGTACCTTAGGCTCCTCCTTCAGCCTCTAAAGCAAGTTCGCTTTCTTGTGGCAACCACTTCTACTTGTAGGGTTCTGAGCTGGCTGCTTCTGCGCCAGTCTCCCTTCTTGATTTCTCACGGAATAGGGTTGTTCTTTCTTCGCCACCTTCTTTGCTTCTAGGGTGGTGTCCTCCTTTTCTTGTCAATGAGGACATCGTCTTGCCTTCTTTTTGGCCAGAACCTGAGCATCTTCATGGGCACCACGCACCGCTGAGATGTGTCCAGGGGGCTGGATTGACTAGCTCTCACAGAACCGTTCTTTGATGCTCTTTTGTGATTTCCAGGGAACTCTAGGAAGGGCCTGTCTCTTCCAGGGTATCCATCTCTAGATGGATTCGGTCTGTCGTAGATATCCTTACAGTTAAAGGGCAGGGATTTGCCTTCCCGTGTGATGGCTCATGCGACCAGGGCTCGCAAAGTTGTCTATGTTTTTTGCACCATCTGGGACTGCTGTTGGACGTCCCATGGTTACTGTGTCCCCCAGTGAATTATTGCGAGAAAAAGGGATTTTTGTGTACTCACCTGTAAAATCCTTTTCTCGTTGGGACACAGGTCCCACACGTTGTATTTGTTTATATGGGATTTTTTTGTTGGATTTTTTTTACGAATTTAGTTGGTTGGTTCCATATTCCTGTTTTTGTACTCTCTCCTACTGCTGTGGTACAAAACTGCCTGCGTGCACTGTCAGTGGGAGGGTATAGCTTGTGTGGGCGGAGCCAACTTTTTTCATTTCCCTAATGGCCAGGTCTATACCCATGGTTACTGTGTCCCCCAGTGAAACAACGAGAAAAGGATTTTACAGGTGAGTACAAAAAAATTCCTTTTTTCATTTGTCAAGATTGCAGTTCTACCTGTATTATTTCCAGAGATGTTACCAGTTGAAAACAGTCGGGATTGGCAGTCCTGACTGTGTTTTCAACTGATGATATCTCTGGAAATAATACAGGTAGAGAATCTCATTTTTTATATGACTTCATAACCACTGTTTGTAAGTTTTCCTACACCCTCGTACTCTTCTGAAAAGTAGTGAGAGAAGCAAGGGAAAGTATACACAAGGGACAGAAAGTTGATTACAGTGTATTGTTTGAAGGAAAGGAGCCAAAATCTATATATTGTAATATACTTTGTAATATTTATGCCACAAATGCTGCTAGAAAATAAAAACTTTTTCAAAAGTTTAGGATATGCTTAAAATGATTGTTGGCGAAACGCTCCAATTTAAGCAGGACTGGCAGATCATTTGTTATATATGCGGCTGCCCCAAGTACACCGACTGTAGATCTCATAGGAAAGAAAGACTGGATATGTCCCAAAGGGGATTGAGTTATCCTGTATGGTAAATTCTGTAGCAGAAAAAAATTAAAATTGCCTTTTTATTGATCAGTCCCCTCCCCCTTATGAGATAAAAAAAGTGATCAAAAAGTTTTTGTCCCATAATGATACCAATTACAAAAAAAAGTAACCTTGCAAAAAATGAGCCCTTGTATAGCTCTGTAGACAGAGATATTAAAAAAGTTTTACAACATTTTTCTAAAAATGTAACAACATTGATATCATTTTGTTAATTCTATGATTTTACTGACCTCCAGAGTAAAGGCTATTTTTTATTTATTTATTTTTTTTTACTGCAGAGTGAACACTTTCCAGTATATCATATAGCAGGGATAGGCAACCTTCAGCACTCCAGCTATTGCTACATCTCCCAACATGCACACTTACTCTGCTATTGTTGGAACTCCCATGAAAGTGAATGGAGTATGTTGGGAGTTGTAGTTTCATAGCATCTGGAGTGCCGAAAGTTACTAACTCCTGTAATATAGTATATTCAGTTCTGTCATTAGGATCTATTCTGCAAAAAACAATCCTTTATAAGGCTATGTTATCGGAAGTTACTGTTATCTACCATTTATATTCTATTATATTTATTATATTATTATATTAATATTATTATTATATTTATTATATTTATATTCTATTATTCTTCGATTAAAGTCCATACAGCAAAAGGGTTCATGTCTGATTTCCGTAATAAAAACTTTTTTTTTTTTTTTTTTTTTTTACTCTTAAAGTTTTTAGTGGGAATGAAGGGTAAGGATGAGGCTATGGCAATTGGAGGACACTGGTCTCCTTCCAATGATGGTCCAGATCCGGACAAAGACCCTTCAGTACTCATCAAAACTGCTGTGCGATGTTGTAAGGCTCTGACTGGCATTGACCTGAGCTTGTGTACACAGTGGTAAGTCCAGTTCTTACATCAGGGCATGTCTCCTATTTTTCTACGGCTTCACTTTTCTAGAGCGCCGCCGTTGCCGTAATCTCATTAAACTGTGTGCGACTTTCTGTTCAAGATGGAGAGCAGGAGGTTTGTTGTTTATATGAATTTTTCACGTTTCTGTACATTATGAAGACTTATTTTTTTTCATGCCCAGCTACAGATCGTCCAGGAGAACACATCTTAAACTGTCCTAAAACCACGTTGCGTTGCCGTGTTTTCTAATGGTATTTCGAGCTTTGTTGGCCTCTATTAGAAAATTCTTTGGAAATCAATGTTTATTTAACTGCAATTAGTTATTTTGTAAATCTTATTTGTTTTTTATTTTATTTTTTATATACATATATTTTTTTCTTTCTTTGCTCAAAACAATGCGTCGACTTACCTGAAGAAAATCAATGGCCTTTATATAATTGTTTTTTATTTTCTTTTTTTTTTTCTATAGACAACCCTGAGCTAGCTGTTCATGATGTGCTACAAGAGAACTAGGCTCTTATATTCTATGCATTTTAGATTTTGTTTTTCCAACATGCTTCTTCCCTTGCAACAGGTACCGTTTTGCAGAGATTCGCTACCATCGCCCTGAGGAGACCCACAAGGGGCGTTCGGTTCCTGCTCATGTGGAGACAGTGGTTTTATTTTTCCCGGATGTTTGGCATTGCCTTCCCACCCGCTCAGAGTGGGAAAACCTGTGCCGAGGATACAAGCAGCAGCTGGTCGACAAGCTTCAGGGTGAACGCAAGGAAGCTGATGGAGAACAGGCACTGAACGCTAATCCCTTTTTCTATTTCCGCTTCTCGCAGGCACAGGAACACAGGCACAATGCACTGCACACACTAAACACCACCCCTGCCCATCTAAAGAACACCTCTTGTGACGTCTGCAGTATAGTGAAGCTCACGTATTCCAGCCGCCTAACATGGAAAATTAGAATAATATATATAAATAATTATTCTTTTGTTTTAATTACATTTTTTATTAGAATTAGCTTGCTGGGTCAATTGAATTTATTGACATTTGGCCCTATTCACCATCCACCCATCAAAAGGTTCACATATATCATTTTCATACTTAAAAATGTAAAAAAAAAAATTGTGGGCGATTTAAGAATAGTAGTTATTTGGAAAGAACATGGGGTGGCTTCAATGACAGACTTGTGTCTTTGTAGACGAGCAAGGTCTGTACGTACTGTTATTACTTCTTCTATTTATCATCCCTTTGTTTCACAGATCTGGCTTTGATTGACATAGTGGTCAGTGAGAGTGCTAGAATGTGTGTATGTGCCTCAACAAAGCTTTAGGAGAAGACAATGAAAAATTGTGACCTTGCTACTTGCACGGACCTGCGACAGTCAGAAATTCACCTAAGGCTTCTTTCTAACCATCTTATTATGTTTGTACTAGGAAGAAGAGGATAAAGACGACGGGGACGCAAAGGAAATTTGTACTCCTACTCATTGGTCAAAACTTGATCCAAAAGTGATGAAGGTAAGCCAAATGTATGCAAGAGTCATCTGCATTACTACCAGGCTGTAAGGCTTAAGACAAGGAACTAAAATGTAATCCATGACTCAAAAGCTTGTCTGAAGAGTGTCAACAAAAGTTCTGCAAAATATAGACTTTTACAGGTAATGGGGTTCATTGGGATCCATTTGTAATGGATCAGAAAAACAGGAATCATGACAGAGATGAGAATACTGCCTTAGACCAATGCCATAGGTTGCAGAAAAGCTGCTTTGTTTTAGTTGCAGATATTGCTTTGATTTTTTTTTTTTTTTTTGAGCCAAAGTCAGGATTGCATTGATCAGAAGGGAGAAGTAAGAAGTTCCCTTATATTTTGCGGTATTTTGTAGCCACTTCTGGGTTTGGCTGGAAAAAAAGCTGCTTTTATGCAACATGGGGATACCTTTCATGTCCTCGGGCACTGGTGGTTTTATATACCACTAGAAAGCTGACAGTATGCTGAATTCAGTGCACTGTCAGCTTTACCATTATGTGCCCCGGGAAGAGATATCTGTGCCGTTACCGATATCTCTTCACTGTCAGAAGGACGTCCCTGACAGTCTAGCTGGGCTGTGAGGAACGTGCCTCCTGACAATACTATCCGTAGCTCTGTACTGTCAAAGGGGGCGTTCTTTACCGCCCAGCCATGACGCTGAGCTGCGAGGAACACCTCCCCCCCCCCCCCTCCTGGGGGCATTCTTGAGCTCACAGTTCTAGGGTGGCTGACTCCCTGTGACTCCACAAGGCCGAGCTAGTGTATAAAAAAAAAAAATGAGACACACAAGTAGAGGCTCCCAAACCTTTTGTTCACTATAAGCTAAGATGATCGTATTTTTTTTTGGATGGGGGAAGGGGCGATCAGGATAGAGACACATTAGCTGTTCGTCAGAATCTGGCTGTTTAGATGGAAGATCTAGCTTATTTTAGTAGCATCTCCTGTTAATCTTATCTGTTTGACCACCACATACATCAGATTCTTAAGATCCCTCAAATATCACTGTCCTCAGCATTCAGTAAGTGCCACTTACTTACAGTATGAGTGACACACACACTAATGAAACATTAATATCTCTCTCTATATATGGGTAGATATAGGTAAGTAGAGCAGGACCTTCACTCCTATTATTTGACTTGACATATTACATTGTAATGCCTCATTTTATCTGTACATAAACCCTATGACTTGTAAAGTGCTGCACAATATGTTGTCTCTATATAAATAACATTTATTATTATTATTAGAATTTCCATATAGTACACTCTATAGTGTTTCTCTGTGTACAAATTTTCAGGTAAATGACCTGCGTAAAGAGCTTGAAAGTCGCACTCTTAGCTCAAAGGGGTTAAAATCTCAGCTAATAGCAAGGTTAACAAAGCAACTCCGCATAGAGGAACAAAAAGAGGAGCAGAAAGAGCAAGAAAAATGTGAAAAAGAAGATGAGGAGGAAGAAGAGCGCAAATCTGAAGATGACAAGGAGGTTTGGATTATGTTGCCTCCAGTGGCATTTTGTTTTTTAACTGTTGGTGTGCATTGGCCATAACACGCTGTATCTTACTGTGACTAGGAAGAGGAAAGGAAGCGTCAAGAAGAAATGGAGCGCCAGCGGCGAGAAAAAAGATATATATTGCCTGATGAGCCGGCAATTATTGTACACCCAAACTGGTCAGCCAAAAATGGGAAGTTTGACTGTAGCATCATGTCTCTAAGCGTCCTGTTGGATTACCGGATAGAAGACAATAAAGAACACTCATTTGAGGTACAGATTTTACCCTTTGTATTCCTTCTGCTACAATTGTGCATTATTTGGTTCTGTGCAATTGCACTTTGTGTACATGCTTTAGTTTTATTATCTAAGCCTAGTTCATGCTAAAGCGAACTTGTCAGGTAATTTATGCAATATATGATAGACTGAGAAATGCTGAACGGAATCTTATACATAGCAGTATATGATATTGTGAAGGATCATTGAGTAATAAACAGAGTAAATCCTGACCGGACTCCTAGAGGGGACCATGAGAGTCCTGTGAACCCTGCCCACACAGGACGATTGACCTTGTTCTGTGTACACACATTGGTACAGGGGAAGCTGGCTCTTTTAATCCATCTTTAAAAGCTATATATCTATATCTCATGGAGCTCAGCTTCTCTCATTGCATCATAAGGTCGTGCAACATAAATCATCTGACAGGTTTGCTTTAACTGCTTACCGACTGTCCATTGAGATTCTAGGTTATACTTCTAGGTGGTGAGCAGTTAGCCTTGCAAGAACGTGCCGGTATACCCTGGCAAAGTTAGCAGCTGCATGAGACTGACAGATTAGCTCTGCGCTGTATACATGGAGACCATGTCCCCTATTTTGCATCAGCTCCAGTTGCATAAGGCAGGCAAAATGTGCCAAAAAAAGACTAAAAAAAATGTTAAAAATAGAACATCACAGGTTCGAGCTTCGCCCCAAGTGACCCACTGTCACTTGCATACAAATGTAATGTAGAGAAGGTATTTTTCCAAATTTTGTAGTATCATTTTGAGCTTTTTTTTCCCTAGAAAAAGATGCAAAATAATAAAATCCCTATTTACCGTATTTTGCGGACTATAAGGCGCACCGGACTATAAGGCGCATTACCCATGAGCGCCTTATAGTCCTGCCTAGGTCCATATATAAGGCGCACCGGACTACAAGGCGCAGCGCTGTCCGGTGCGCCTTATATGATTGAAAGCGGCGGCCGGCAGACTTTGCCGGCGGCCGCTTAACCCCCCGCGTGCCAGCCGCTTCTATTCATTTCAATGGCACGCTTCCATTGAAATGAATGGAAGCGCTCGGCACACGAGGAGTTAAAGGGATTCTACCTTTAAAAGAACTTCCTTCTTGATCACGTCGGAATAGCCTTAAAAGACTATTCGTCTCTTACCTTTTTACCATAGCCAGCGCCGCCTTCTCCCTGAGCTGTGTTCACGCCTTCCGTGTCGTCTTCTTTGGGCCTCATGGATGACGCATGCGCAGTCGGCTCTAACAGGCTCTCGCAGACAGAGCCGACTGCGCATGCGTCATCCATGAGGCCCAAAGAAGACGACACGGAAGGCGCGAACACAGCTCAGGGAGAAGGCGGCGCTGGCTATGGGAAAGGTAAGAGACGAATAGTCTTTTAAGGCTATTCCGACGTGGTTAGGGGGAAGAAGTTCTTTTAATGGTAGAATCTAGAGTTGAGCGAGTACTGTTCGGATCGGCTGATCCGAACAGTACTCGCTCATCTCTAGTAGAATCTCTTTAACCCCTTAACGCTAAATCACGTACCTGTACGTCAGGGAATGTGGTTAGTTCCCGCATTCCCACGTACCTGTACGTGATAGAGATCGCACGGGTTCAGAAGCAGAGCCCGTGCGATCTCCACGGGAGGCTGGCTGTATCTGACAGCCAGGCTTCCCCTGTAGCAGCAGGGACGGTGATTGCACCGACCCCCACTGTTTAACCCTTAAGGTGCCATGATCCATAGTGATCATGGCACCCTAGCGGTTTGGCCGGGCTATAAATCATGTTGCCGGCAGCAGGAGTCTGTGTGAGCTGTAATTTACAGCTACACGCTGCTCCTTAATCCCTCCCCCCATCGGAGCGAGCTCTGATGGGGGGAGGGTTAACCCCTTGGATGCCAGGACGAGGGGAAGCTAGTCTATGCATCTGCATAGCTAGCTTCCTCTATAGACTGCAATACACGTGTATTGCAGTCTGTAGTTAGTATAGAACCAGCGATCCTCTCTGATCACTGGTTCTAGTGTGCTTGCAGCACAAATAAAACAATGTAAAAAAGTTTTTTTTAAAAAAAAAATAGTGTAAAACAAAAAAAAACAAACATAGTTACATTTCTTGTAAATCTGGAAAATCGCTGTTACACTTGTAAGCCTTATAACATCCAAAATAAAATTAAAATACAATCAAAAGATGATGCCAATATAAAGCAGAGATATGGGAGATATTTATTACTGTATTTGGGTGGTATAACTATCTGCCTGAAAAACAGAGAATTTCACATTTTGAAAATTGCAATTTTTTCCAAATTTCCATCAAATTTCCTATTTTTTTAATAAGTAAATACAAAAATATTGATTAGTGTTTACCACTAACATGAAGTATAATGTGTTACGAGAAAATAATCCCAAAATCACTTGTGTAAATTAAAGCGTCTCAAAATTATTGCCATTTAAAGTGACACATGTCAATTTTGAAAAAATAGGCCTGGTCCTTAACATACATTTGGGCTGTGTCCTTAAGGGGTTAAGCAGCGGCCGCCGGCAAAGTCTGCATGCCGCTTCCATACATTACAATGAGAGCGCGCTATTCAAATAGTTAGAGATGAACGAATACTATTTGAATAGCGCGCTCCCATTGCAATGTATGGAAGCGGCATGGAGACTTTGCCGGCGGCCGCCGCTTAACTCCTCGCGTGCCGCCGCTTCAAGCCTTATATAAGGCGCACCGGACTATAAGGCGCACTTTCGATTTCTGAGGAAATCGAAGTATTTTATGTGCGCCTTATAGTCCGGAAAATACGGTATCAGTGAAAAAAAAAGAAGAAAAATTAATTGAATAACACAAATTAAATATACGTTTAGATATTCATGTATATGAATATAGCCTTCAAAACTGACTGTACCTAAAAATAAATAAATCCAGAAAAATGTGTCCAAACATGAAGTGGTTTTTATGCGTTTTCAGCATAAGTGGTTCCTTTATACTTTGTTCAGTTCAGGGTCCACTCATGACCTAAAACAAAAATGCACCGAGGTCACACACTATGCAAATGTGACCGTATACATATTTTAGATCCATATTCTCACTACATAGAAAGGATTTCTTGTTTTTGCATAACTGGGTATGAGCCCAGTCCTGGCACTAAATATACCAAGGTCTGAATAAGCAGGAATAGGTCAAACGGTTAACAGAAATTAAATTGTAAATTGGGAGTCTTGTACGTCTGCAGGGGACACAGCTCTGAATTAGATCTCTGGAGGTTTCAAAGACCACAAGTACAGCAAAGATGGGCCCCACTACGGAGGTGCTCAGGGCGTGGTACATTGAGCAGGTTCATAGCCGCTTCCATCCTGTAGCAGTCACTTATTTGGACACTATAGCCATCACTGACCACAGAGGGGAGGGCCTGTGGAGCTGCTTGCTGCACAGAGTCCTGACCATGTCAATTTTAGGACCCGCCCACTTACACTAGCGCAAGTGGCACCTGCGGGAATCAAATATGTTTTCATAACTGTTCTTTTCTTAAAGCAGGGCCAAAGGTACATATCACCTCCTATCCTCGACCAGTTAGCAGCTTTGTATAGTCAGAACCACTGATAAGACCCCTTTTACAACCTTTGCAGTATTTCTTATTCCTGCTCTGTATATCACCAGGTATCACTATTTGCCGAGCTGTTCAATGAAATGCTTCAGAGAGACTTTGGCGTTCGCATATACAAGGAGCTTTTAGCTCTACCTGAACGGGATGAGAAAAAAGAAAAGAAAATTAAGAAGGAAGAGAAAAAAGAAAAGAAAGATGATGAAGAAGATGAGCCAAAAACAAAAAGAAGAAAATCTTCTGATGACAAAGTTAGATCAGAGGAAAGAGAAGAAAGAAAGGTACGTTATTACTATATAGATAGCAAGTGAGCCTCTCTTTCTGGCAGAAACATTGTGACCCATTGTGGTTGTTTCATAGAAGGAAGAGAGAAAAAGAGAAGATTACCGAGATGATGAAGAAGTAGATGACGATAACCAAGAAGATTATGAACCTATCGGAGCAGAAGAGGATGATGGTGACTATGAGGGTCAGACTGAAAGGATGACTAAGGCCTTTTCACTGTAGGGTTGTTGTAACTAGTGCAAAGAAAGATTGCGGTGTTGATCTTTGCAGTTATTGCATTGCAGGTTACATATTGATCTGTGGTTAACACCTGCAGTCATCTTTCGCACTAGTTTTCATACCTGAGCCTGGGGAAGAAGTTATCGCCTTCTCCTTTTTCTCTTAAAGTGTGCCTAAACTTTTAAACAACCTTTAATTTTTTGGCAGTATTTGTGTCATCAATTCATATTGTAATATACTTTATTTATGGGTTTTAACTCCTTTCCATGAAATCCTGCAATGAAATTCACTTATGTATCCACTGCCTTGTCACTGGAGTGCAGCAGTATGGGCTCCAATAAAGCAGGGAAATTGTTATATATGTGGAATATTGCTCCTGGTGTCATATGAAAGACCTGTTTCGTCTGTATTATTCTGAGATATCACCAGTTAAAAACACAGTCGGGATTGGGAGCAGCTGCAAATAAATATGTCGGTCCTGGCTGTGTTTTTAGCAGCTGATCTATCTAGTGATTTCATCGCAGGATTTCATGGCATATTACAATATTTTAACCGGTTAAGGACCGCCGTACGTAAATTTACGGCCTGCGGTCCAGGTACCTAAAGACTGGACTATTGTCAAAATACGTCCTGTCTTTAGGTACCTTCTTGGCGGGGGGAGGGGTGCGGGGAGGACGGGGGTTAGGTGTTACTAACACCTAACCCCTTCCTCAATAACGTCCAGTCGGAACTGAGTCCGACTGGACGTTTTAACCCTTTCGATCGCGCCGTGAAACATCACGGCGCGATCAAAAGGCATCCGCCAGCAATTGAATCAGATCGGCACCCCCCGCAGCGAGATCGGAGGGTGCCGATAGCAGTAAAAGGTAGTCTGGGGTCTGGCCAGTGACCCCAGACTGCCCGGAGCCCCCACATACCTGGTGATCCTGCCAGGACCTTCTGATGTCAGGCTGTGCGTCTACACAGCCTGACATCCTGCTACGGAATGCCATGTGGGACACCTGCAGGCTGTGTCTCACATGGCATTCTATATCAGCACAGTATTGCTGATTGAAGTGTCCTAAATGGACACATGAAAAAGTAAAAAAAAAATAAAAAAAAAATAAAATGAAGTGTATGAAAAAAATTAATAAAGTAATAAAGCCCAAAAATCCCTTTTTCTCTATAGAAAATGAATTATATAAAAAAAGAACTAAAAAGTAATAAAAACAATGCATATTTGGTATTGTCGCGTCCGTAACAATCTATACAATAAAACTGAAATAATATTTAATGTACACGGCGAACGCCGGAAAAAAAACCCGGAAAAAACTCGCCGGAAGTAATGATTTTTCGCCGTCTCACCTTACAAAATATACTATAAAAAGTGATCAAAAAGTCATATGCATCCGATAACAGTACCAATAAAAAGCGCAGGTTGTCCCGCAAAAAATAAGCCCTCATCCAACACTGTCAACCGAAAAATAAAAATGTTACGCCTCTCAGAAGATGCTATGCAAAAAACATTGATTTATGTCCCCAAATGTGTTTTTCCTCTGCAGAACTAGTAACACATAAAAAAATAACATAAATGAGGTATCGCCGTAACCGTACCGACCCGCAGAATAAAGGACACATGTTACTTATACTGTACGCTGCATGGCGCAAAATTAAAAAAGTAAAACTCAATGCCAGGATTGATTTTTTTTTTTTAAATCCAGCAAAAAAGGGTTAATAAAATGTATTCAATAAGATGTAGACACCCAAAAACGGTGTCATTACGAAATGCATCTCATCCCGCAAATAACAAGCCCTTATATGGCCGCGTCACCAGAAAAATAAAGAAAATATAGCATCTAATAATGTGAAGACAAAAGTCCGCAAAAATCGCCAAATTATTAGAACACAACTGGCTGCGTCAGGAAGGGAATATATAAGCTGTGCGAGCGGATATCAGGGGACACCCCATATTTACAGCTTATGAGGGAACGGACACCAGAAGTGACCCCTAAAGTGACCCCCAGAGTGACTCCCCCAATCATAGGAGCTACTGGGACATAGTAGGGAATTTGGTGTCCCCAATGTCCTCTGCACCGCTTATATATTCCCTCTTCGCCATCCGCTGTGCAGTCACATCTGGCATACTAATCCTCACTACACCCCCTGATACATTCTTTGAGGGGTGCAGTTTTCAAAATGGGGTCACTCCTTTG
The DNA here is from genome assembly GCF_031893055.1 of Leptodactylus fuscus. Lineage (NCBI taxonomy): Eukaryota > Metazoa > Chordata > Amphibia > Anura > Leptodactylidae > Leptodactylus > Leptodactylus fuscus. Next base: position 65,363,862 of record NC_134274.1, on the reverse strand, counting down.
GGGAATCCACTTTTCTGGTACCTTACAGGCTCTACAAACATGACATGGCGTCCAGATACCAAACATCTGAATCTGTACTCCAAAAGCCGCATCGCGCTCCTTCCCTTCTGCGCCCTGCTGTGCGCCCAAACTGCAGTTTATGCCACATGTATGCCACTGGTGTACCCGGGATAACGTACGTAATGTCATATGTGGGTATAAACTGATATTGGGGCACAGCCGGACACAGAAGGGAAGAAGGGTTATTGGGTTTTTGGAGCGCAGACGGTTTGGTTTTTGGATGCCATGACACTTTTGCAGAGCTGAAACGCCAGTAACGTGGAATCCCCTGATATGAGTTGTTATTTTGGAAACTACACCCCTGAAGGATTTATCCAGGGGTACAGAGAGCATTTTTAACCCCCAAGTGTTGCTATAACTTATTATCCATAAATGAATACGAAGCTGATTGTGAAAGGTGAAAATGACCATTTTTCCAGGAATACGTCCTTTCAGTGCGTAATATGTTATGCCCGACTTGTATCAGAGATGAACGCTCTGAAAGCTGTTGTGCCCAGGATACCCGTTTAACAGTTTTTGGAGTGTCTCTGCTGACATAAGTCGGGCACAACATGTTGCACACTGAAATGGCAAATCAGTAAAATTTTCATTTTTAACTTCTCTATCAGTTGCGATTTCATTTCTGGAAACTAAATAAATGCAACACTCAAGGGTTAAAAAAATCTCGCTACACCACTTGATAAATCCCATCAGTGGGCTAGTGTCCAAGATGGGGTGACATGTCTGCAGATTCCACTTTATTGGCAATTCAGGGGCTTTGCAAAAGTGGCAAAAACCAATATAGCGCTCCTTTCCTTCTGTCCCCGGCTGTGCCCAAACAGCCATTTATACCCACATATGGCATTAAGTCCGTTATCCGGGGTACACCAGTGTCATACATGTGGGCATACACTGCTATTTGGGTACCCAGCAGGGCGCAGATGTGAAGGAGCAATATGTGCTTTTGGAGTGCAGATTTAGATTCTTCGTTTTTGGACACCATGTCACATTTGCAGAGACCCTAAAATTGCCCCTACAAAATGGGGTCACTTCTTGGTGAATTCCAGTTTACTGGCACCTCCAGGGCTCTGCAAAAACAACATGGTGCCCAGAGGGTCCCTCTAAATCTCTACCCCAAAAGCTAAAACGCACAGTGGTCCTTCCCTTCTGAGCCCTGCTGTGTGCCCAAGCAGCAGTTTACACCCACATATATAATTTTTTGCCCCTCGGGATGGCCCCTTAATAGTTTTAGGAGTGTAGGTCTCTGACAACACAAAGTGGGTGCAACGTATTGGGCACCGAAATGGCATATTTTTAAAAATTTCAATTTTCATTTTGTACATTAATTTTTGGGAAGCATTTTAGGCTCAAAATGATAATACCCCTTGATACATTCCTTGACAGTTGTAGTTTCTAAAATGGGGTCACTTTTGAGGGGTTTCCACTGTATTGGTACTTTAGGGGCTCAGCAAATGCGACATGGCACCTGAAAACTATTCCAGCAACATCTGCCCTCCAAAATCCAAATAGCGCTCTTTCCATTCTGAGCCCCAACATGTACCCATACAGCAGATTATGGCCACATATGGGGTATTGCCGTGTTCAGAAGAAATTGTGTAACAAACTTTGGGGGGATTTTAATTCTTAAACTATTTGCAAAATTAAAAATATGGCGCTAAATGGACGATTCATTGGGAAAAAAAGTAATATTTCATTTTCACGTCCCAATGTTAATAAAATCTGTGAAACACCTGTGAGGCCAAAATACTCACTCTACCCCTAGATAAATTCTATGAGGGGTGTAGTTTCCAAAATGGGGTCACTTTTATGGGGTTTCCACTGTATTGATACTTTAGGGGCTCTGCAAATGCGACATGGGACCTGAAAAATATTCCAGCAAAATCTGCCCTTCAAAAGCCAAATAGCCCTCTTTCCATTCTGAGCCCCGCCATGTTCCTATACAGCAGATTATGGCCACATATGGGGCATTTCTGTGTTCAGGAGAAATTGTGTAACGAACTTTAGGGAGCTTTTTCTCCTTTATCCTCTTGTGAAAATTAAAAATTTGGGGCTAAATTGACAGTTTGTTGGAAAAAAAGTAATTTTTCATTTTCAAGGCCCAATGTTAATAAAATCTGTGAAACAGCTGTAGGGTCAAAATGCTCACTCTACCCTTTGATATGTTCTGTGAGGGGTGTAGTTTCCAAAATGGGGTCACTTTTAGGGGGTTTCCACTGTATTGGTACTCTAGGGGCTCTGCAAATGAGACATGGCACCTAAAATTATTCCAGTAAAATCTGCCATCCAAAAGCCAAATAGCGCTCCTTCCATTCCAAGCCCCGCCATGTTCCCATACAGCATACTATGGCCACATATGGGGTATTGCCGTGTTCAGGAGAAATTGTTTAACAAACTGTGGGGGGCTTTTACTCCTTTAACCCCTTGTGAAAATGAAAACTTTGGAGATAAAGTGACATTTTAGTAATTTTTCATTTACACATCCCAATGTTAGTAAAATCTGTGAAACAACTGTAGGGTCTAAATGCTGACTATACCCCTTGATGAATTCTGTGAGGGGTGTGGATTCTAAAATGGGGTCACTTTTGGGGGTTTCCATTGTTTTGGTACTCTAGGGTCTCTGCAAATAAGGCATGGCGCCTGAAAATTATTCCAGCAAAATCTGCTGTTCAAACACCCAGTGTCGCTCCTTCCCTTCCATGCACTGTCGTGTGCCCAAAAGTCAGTTTATACCCACATGTGGGGTATTTCTGTGCACGGGAGAAATTGCACAATAAACTATCAGATGCATTTTCTCCTTTAACCCTTTGTGAATGTGTTAATTTTAGGTCTAAATGAATGTATTAGTGAAAAAAAATGAAATGTCTAAATTTCACTGCCATATTATTTTTATTCTTATGAAATGCTTAAAGGGTTAACAAACATCCCAAATGCTGTTTTGAATAATTTGAGGGGTGCAGTTTTGAAAATGGGGTAATTTATGGGGGTTTCTATTATACAGGCCTTTATAATTACTTTCAGAACTGAAGTGGTCCCTAAAAAATTGGTTTGGAGAATTTTCTTGTAAATCTGGAAAATCGCTGTTACACTTTTAAGCCTTGTGACGTCCAAAATAAATTAAAAGACAATCAAAAGATGATGCCAATATAAAGCAGAGATATGGGAGATAATGTTTATTCATGTATTTGGATGGTATGACTATCTGCTTGAAAAGTAGAGAATTTCACATTTTGAAAATTGCAATTTTTTTCAAATTTCCATCAAATTTCCTAGTTTTTTTATAAATAAATACAAAAATATTGATTAGTGTTTACCACTAACATGAAGTATAATGTGTTACGAAAAAAACAATCTCAAAATCATTTTTGTAAGTTAAAGCGTCTCAAAGTTATTGCCATTTAAAGTGACACATGTCAGTTTTGAAAAAAGAGGCCTGGTCTTTAACATACTTTTGGGCCTGGTCCTTAACCGGTTAATGTCACAAACTCTGGCAGAATATCAAGCTGTACAGAGGAAAGAGAAGAAAGCTGTACAGTGTGAGCGGGGACGAACGCCCCCTCCCCTCCTGATACTACTCATCTATGGACGAGCACTGTGAGGGGACATTCCTCCCCGCTCACACTGTACAGCGTGATAGGTGCTGCTGTGGAGAAGGACGTTCCTGACAGACTGTCAGAAACACCCTTCTGACTGTAAAGGGCTTTGGTACCGGGACCGATAGCACAGATCGGGAAAGCCGATAGTGCGCTGAATTCAGCGCACTGTCGGCTTTCCAGCAGCATATAGAACTGCCTGTGCCCAATCTGATGAAAGGTCCTCTTTAAAGGAGTTGTCCAGGATATATATATATTTGTTGTTATTAGGCTGGGGGAGTAGGAAAAAAAGAAAAAACAATTTCGCCTACCCCAACGCAATCCGGTCCTGCTGCTCCAATATTTTCTTACGGTGGAAGTTCCCCCAGCACGTGATTGCTGAGGTCAATCTGAGTCCTAAGGAAAGGGACCTGAAACGTCACAGTGCGTTGGGGACTTCAACTGCTAAAAACATGAGAGCAGCAGGATCGGACTGTGCTGGAAGGCACCAGGTCATCAAGGACAGTTTTGTTTTTTTTCACCTCCCAGCCTATTTAAAAAAAAAAAAAAACCCAAGGGTCACACCTGCACTGGGCTCTTTGTCTGTCCAATACAGGGGTTAAACCCTGACACCAGTGGTTCCCATAGACTATAATGGGGTCTGATGAGTGACATTTTTATACTGAAACAACGAATAGAAAGTCTTCTGTACAAGACTTTTCTCTCTGGCGGTTTCTGCACTGGAGCCTCCAACGGATGTGAAATTAGCCTTATTATTATTTATTTATATAGCACCATTAATTCCATGGTGCTTTACATTTGGGGGTTACGTACAATACTTAAAATATACAGGTAGATATAATACTGACAGTGATCGGCTGGCACAGTGGGGTAGAGGGCCCTGCCCGCGAGGGCTTACAATCTATGAGGGAAGGGGGGTAGAGACAGAAGGAGAGGGGGGAGACTGTACAGATGGCAGTGAGGTGACAGTGTTATTGGAGGTTGTAGGCCTTCCTGAATAGATGAGTCTTCAGGGTCTTCTTGAAGCCTGTGATTGTGGGGGGTCAGTCTTATGTGTCTTGGTAAGGAGTTCCAGAGTATGGGGGATGCACGAGAGAAATCTTGGAGACGGTTGTGTGAGGAGTGGATGAGAGCAGAGCGGAGTAGGAGGATCTGATGTTACATGTAGGCAGGTAGCGGGAGATTAGTTCGGAGATATATGGAGGGGACAGGTTGTGGATGTTAGAGTTAGTAACTTGAACTCAATTCGCTGGGCTATAGGTAGCCAGTGGAGGGACTGGCAGAGGGTAGCAGCCGATGAAGATCGGTGGGTGAGGTGGATTAAGCGAGCAGCGCAGTTTAAGGTGGACTGGAGGGGGGCGAGGGTGTTAGCTGAGAGTCCATGGAGAAGGGTGTTGCAGTAGTCTAAGCGTGAGATTATGAGGTCCTGGACGAGCATCTTAGTAGTTTCAGGGGTAAGGAAGGAGCGGATTCTGTGGATGTTCTTGTGTTGGAGGTGGCAGGAGGTGTTGAGGGTTTGTATGTGTGACTTGAAGCATAGGTCGGGGTCCAGTGTTATTCCAAGGCAACGGGCCTGTGGGACAGGGGTAATTGTGGTTCCGTTAACTTTGATAGATGGGTCAGGTGGAGGGGCCATACGGGATGGGGCGAAAATGATGAAATCCGTTTTCTCCGTGTTGAGTTTGAGAAAGCGGAAGGAGAAGAAGCCTTAGACATCAGTGTTGCACAATATTTGTATAGGAACCATGTCAATAAATTAAAGAGGAATAACAAAGAAACATGTACAATTGTAATAAAATGTGATTTTTTTTTTTTTCATGGGTAATACATGTATTTACTGAAACAGACTTGTCCAAATAGCGGACAGGATTTCTTTATAAATTGTATTTGGGCTGTTTTATGTTTTTATTAGAAATTTTCTGAGCCAAAATTCATGCCAAAGGGCTTTCTTTCCCATAGGGGAGGTCATTTGATAGAATATCCCAGGAATCTCACCAGTTATATCACTCACCGATTCAGCGCCAGTGCTCCACTGGTCCTTGCAGGTCTTTGTTTGCCTTGCTGCAGCAATGATGTAGTCTTCTATGACCATTGCAGCCAATCTCTGGCTTCAGTTTGAGTAGCTGTAGTAGTGGCATCATTAGATGTGGACTCACTGCACCAATGTAAAGAAAGACCAGTGGAGGAGGTGGTTCGGCAGCGGGGAATTTAACATGTACTTATAGTTTGTTTTGTATTGTTTTCACTTTATCTGGCCAAATCTTGCCTGAAAACCCATTTAACACACCCCCTGTCAATTTGCCCATTTAGGGATATAGAAAGTATGTTGGGAAGTGTTATAACATTTATTATTATACAAACAGTAACATTTATTTGCTGAAACCCCAGAAGTCTTCAGCAGAGAAAATACACCAAATTGTATTTTTTTTTATAGCATATTTTATTTAGGCGATGTATTATATTGACACATTGCAGATTTGAGATATGCATCGCCAGTCATTTTCTATGTGAGTGGAGATCTGAAAGAAATCATCCATATTGTAGGGACTGTCAACTGCTATGTCAAAAGACGCAGCATTTCTGTGTTCGTAACCTTGTCTGAGGGATGTTTGTCCTTGAGAATAGGGGATCTCCATCTGGTAGCCATAGAGAGATGGCTCAGCTATTCCTGGAACTCCCATAGAAGTGAATAAAGAGAGCTGTTCATGCACAGTCATCTTTGCATTGAATGGGATCCAGTGAGAACATTCTCTAGTTGGAAATACCTTGCAAAAAATGTAATACTGTTTCCAAATCAAGAAAAAAATGGAAGATATTTTATTTTTGTAGACCGAGATGATGAGGACGATGATTCTAGCACCAAAGATAAACGGGAAGACAAGAGAGAGAGCAGGTATAGCAAGGAATGGCCAAAGGATAAGGTATGTCTCTCTAATTGTGTTATATAAATGCTGTATAGTTTATGACGTCACAATATAAACTATTACTGAGAATTAATAGAATTTTTATCCAAAATTTAAATATTTAATACACTGGTATTTGCTGTAGAGGTGCCAACAAGAAGTGCAGCTGTATAACCAACCAATAACCCACATTTTGATGCCATTTCTACCGAATAGCTGTAATGGCAAAATCTAAAAAAAAAAAAAAAAAATAGAATTACCAAGTTTTGTTATTGCTTACATTTTTTTTTGCATCATGGAAAGAGTGTAGCACAGTCAGCTCGTCTGTTTCCATAATCCAAGCCACCCGTGGCCTCCCCATATAGACTGGTATACAGTGGTCCCTTGACTTTCGCGGGTCCGACCTTCGTGGAAGGGCTATACTACGGGTTTTAATATTAATGGAAGGATACTCCGTTGTTGTTTTGAACACCACGGGTTTTCCCGCGGCCACTCATCAATATCATCAGAAAAAGTTTTGTGTATCTTCTTCAATGGTGAGTACCCACATCATTTCATATACTGTACTGTACGTAGACTATTTTGGATATGAACAGTATTGCAGGACATCCCCTAACATGAGATTAAACACCGCATCTCCACTTCGCAGAAATTTGACTTTCGCAGGTGGCCTTGGAACATATCCCCCACGAAAGTCAAGGGACCACTGTATAACCCTTTAACCATAAGATATTTTCAAGGAGCACACAATTTATTTTCTCTGATTTACAACTCTCGAGTCTGTTCATGAAAGAAACCTATAAAACTTATTGAGAACCGTGAACATTTCTAACGCTCACCCGATTTGTCACCCTAGGAGAAAGAGAAGAAGCAAATGATAACAGTGAATAAGGATCTGCTCATGGCATTTGTATATTTCGATCAAAGCCATTGTGGCTACTTACTGGAGAAAGATTTAGAAGAAATTATCTACACACTTGGACTGCATCTATCTAGAGCTCAGGTACCTGATACTGCTATGATGCAAAATATAGATGGTGGTCATGTGACAGGTCACTCATGGTACTGCAAATAGTGTGAGCTCCAGCCACCGGCCACTGAATCAACATTTTCCCTTCCCGGGCAAGAGGTGCTCTTTGCTATGATGGTGATGGTGTTTTGCGCATGAACAAGATGGTGCATGAATTAAATGATAGTGCACAAGAGTGTTCACTTTTATGGGACTGAAGGAGATACAGTGCTTAGAGATCTTCCTTAGTCCCATTGGAGTTGAATGAAGACTCAGTGAACATGTGCAATGGTTGCTTCTATAAAATAGGCTGATACACCCACTGAACAGATTCCTAGCTGAACTGTCTAGCAGCTGATTTAGGCAGAATGTCAAAGGGAAACACAAGACTTGGTAATGCTGAAAACAAGAATAGATGATCTTTTTGAACACTGTAAATGGGAAAGCTTCCTTGGACTGCATTTGTAAGGTAGGACATCTTCACATCTGTATCATAGGCTCCATTCACAGCCTCGAGTGGAGAGTCGGTCTAAAATCTTGGATAAAAGTCCTGCAAGCCTGATTTTTTTTGTCTGATGTTAGAAAGAAACTGATACCCAACACACCCCAATGTAATCGGTGGAGTCCTGCAGGAGTTGTTGTCATTCATCATAGAAGAGAGCAGTCATAATTGTTTAAATTGTTCATCTACTCCCACGATGGATGTGAACCTTCCTGTTTTTCCAACAGGTGAAAAAACTCTTTAGTAAAGTAATGCTGAAGGAATCCTGCTACTACCGCAAACTGACTGACACTTGTACTGATGATGGAAGCCACGAGGAGCTGGATGCCTTCCAGGAAGACATTCTAGGTATTTGTCGTGCATGGTTTTAATCTGTCAATTTTTTATTTATTATATATACATACTATATATTTATTTTATTCCATTTCATGTAGTCCTTGCTAGCTAAACCCAAGTTCTATTATGTTCTGTCCAGGAAATCGCTTGCTATTGCCATCACAAGCTGCGAGATCTGGAGTGTCTGCTGTGGAAGAGAAAAGTGGCCTTATTGTCTACAAAGGTGCAATGGTTGATATTGGAAGTCTTCTGCAGAAACTAGAGAAGAGTGAAAAGGCTCGGGCTGAGTTAGAACAGAGACTACAGACTCTTCAGTCCAAAACAGGTACTAGAGGGTTAGTAAAGTGGACAGAGGGAAGGTCATGCAGCTATAAGGACTTGTAAATGTGATATGTTTTTTTTTTATAGCAAAGGTTGGAGTCGCAGATCCTTTTCATTTCCCCCAGTTGTAAATTATTATGCAATGGCCTGCCACATTGTATAACCCTTTAACACTGCCTTGTGTCATGTTCAGTGGTGAAGAGCATAGGGTGTTGGATTCTGCTGTGACAATAGTTAGAGGCATTATAAATTCATGCCGATGTCGGGGTTCAGAACAGAATAGGTTATTTCGTACCTTTTAAAGAAGACCTGTCACCAGGTCTGAAAAGCCAATGACAGACATAATCTGAAAGGCACTGGAAAGAACATGGAGTCGGCACTGTGTCAAGGAGGGCTGAGCCATGCGCCCTGCGTGGCGCACAAGTTCAACCTAGTTGTCAAGCACTTTCTTAATAATAATAATAATAATACATTTTATTTATATAGCACCAACATATTCCGCAGCACTCTGCACAATTTGTAGGGTTCAGATACAGACAGATACATAACAAAGAGCTTCATTTCACACAATGGGACTGAGGGCCCTGCTCAAGAGAGCTTACAATCTATGAGGTAGAGGGGGTGACACAAGAGGTAGTCTTCCACCCATCTGAAAAACATCCTGAAAATGGCCAGGAAACTTGCATGCACTTCAGCCACTCGTACACCACCAAGCACACACTCCTTGAGGTGCAGCAGCAGAATAGCCTCCTCCAACATAGGCTGATATGTGTTGCTTCCACCTGTTGGAATTCCACCTTCCATATGTTGGACCAACAGTACGAACAAAGAAAGGGCATAAATGATTTCTTGATGATCCAAGAGAACAGAGGTACTCCCCTTCAATGTTAGTCAGTGGCAGCTCATGCGTGACACCTACCATTTGCTCATGCCCTTTGAGGAGGCCACATTATTTGTCAGACACCAGGACTACAGGATGAACATCATTCAACTGATTCATATCCTGGAACAGATGCTGGTAAATCTGGCTGGTCAGGGACGCCTACATGTCACGACCACATGAGCCCTGTGGGGGCTGAACTGGAGGAGAAGGATGACATTGGAGCACAAGCAATGTGTAGCGAAATGGGTGGTTTTTCTACACAGGTGACAGAGGAGGAGCAGCCAGAAGAGCAAGAGGGTGATGAGGAAGACAAGGCAGATAACCCAGACACACCATGGCAGTATACAGTGGAGATGGATGCAGGGAGTCCCTCCAAGTCACTTGCACAAATGACCTGATGCTCGCTTGTGTAGTGATAGCTGAATTGTCACCATTTAGCAGAGGAATGACTACTGACTCTCCACCATGTTAGACCCTGGCTACCGGTCAAAATGGTGGCCCTTTTTTTTTTTTACACCCACTGAGAGGGAGGACAAACTGAACTACTATAGAGACAGCCTATGTAGTCAGTTGGCCGCTGTCTATCTGCGCCATCATCCATTCTCTCGAAGGTCTGACCAGGGGGCCCCTGGGCGCTCACTTTGCACTGCCATGGCGGCTGTGGCAGGAGCAATATCCGCTCCATCAGCAGCAGCAAACTGAGCCTAGAGTTGCTGAAGAGCAGCTTTCTTCACCCGCATAGTGAATAAACTACTCACCAGCAGCTAGATACAGAGCAGAGCCTGAACCAGCAGGTGGTGGCATACTTGGAGTGAGCCCTTCCACCCATCATCGAAGATCCACTGGAAACTGGATTTGTGTCTGCAACTGGCAGAGTCTGCGCTGGAAAAGTTGTCCTGCCCTGCTGGTAGTATGGCATCAGAGCTGGTGTTTATTTATTTTCCCTATAAGTATGTCTTTGAAGTGTAGGAGGAAACCTAAGAAAAACACGGGAAGAACATACAAACTGCTTGCAGATGTTGTCCTTGGCAGGATTTGAATCCAGGACTCTAGCGCTGCAATGCTAACGACTGAGCCACTTGTGCTGGCTCATCAGAGCAGGTTTTTATTGCAGCGGGGGCAATAGTTACCCCAAGGAGAACCCGCCTATCCACCCAAAATGCGGAGAGACTGACCTTTGTCAAGATGGATCCACCAGGGGGCAACACTGTGGCTCAGTGGTTAGCACTGCAGCCTTGCAGCGCTGGAGTCCTGGGTTTGACTCCCGCCAGGAACAACATCTGCAAGGAGTTTGTATTCTCTCCCCGTGTTTGCATGGATTTCCTCCCATTCTATAAAGACATACTTAAATGAAAAAAAAATTACATTGTGATCCCTATATGGGGCTCACAATCTACATTAAAAAAAAAAAAAGGATCCGCCAGGATTTCCTCCCACCAATGCCTGATGTATCAGATTAAATGATCCATGCTACCTCACCAAAACCTTGACAAAAGAGACCAGTTTCTTCTGGCTACCTGCTACCTACTATTCTGATGCTGTCACATATCTGATGCCAAGTGCTCCTTCTTACAGCCACCATTGTCAGCGGGTAATGTTTGTGCTACCAACCTCCACATTATGTCACCTTACCACTCTGTGGCCTCCTCATACTGCTGCTACATCAACATTATGTCGCTTCTCATGTTGTTCCCACCCTCCCCATTCCATGACTGTGCCTCTATTTTGCCTGGTTGACATAATTTATTTAACCCTTCTTCTGATCTGTCAAAAGGAATTAAAAATGAGACGCACAACAGATTCTTTCTGTGTAGTAACTGTAAGGCCTGTACGGTCCCATCAGAATTGGCTTATGATTTGGTAGCCAAAAGCTGCAGTGGATACAAAACATAGAAGACATGCAAATATTCCATTCACATGTCAGCTTTGTTTTGAATCCATACCATTTATTTCCGGCATCAGCAATACTGATGAATTACTGACCAAATCCTGACCGAGTGAAGGCGGATGCTCAACAGACAGCATGTTTTTTTTGTTTTTTTTGTTTTTTTTTTTGGAAGGATCAGAGAAAGGGCAAAATAATTAGTGACGTCAACACAAACTTACTGGTGACTACCTCTTCACTCTGTCAGGGGGCTCTACTTGTATAAACATTTAATAGATCAGGTTTTGTAGACATATATGTGGAATCAGCAGACAACTGTGTAAAAGGATTGCGCTTTTTCACGCCACAGTAGAATCTTTGGCCTCTGCACGATTCTTTAAACCTGCCACTAACATCGACCTGTAAGGCTGAGTTCAGACTTGTTAGTGGGTCAGTTTTGGTCCCATAACCAGCCAAATAAGTGAAGTGTGCAGTGGTTCTAACAGTGAAGCCTATCATGTCCGTGTCATACTGACTCACTGTATTGTTTCACTACCACAGCAGACTCCCTATGCATGTTACTGCAGTATTCTACACCACTATACAGGCTCTCTGCTGCCAGGAAATAGCTGCTATTCGCCGTGAATTAATTCGGATTGAATCAAATCTTATTTGAAAATTCTGCAAAGCTGCCGAATCGAATTTTTTAAAAATTGCTCATCCTCTAGTCACCATGCCCAATGTGCCTTTTTAGTAAATACTTGCACTGCCTATGAAATAAGAATGCTGTAGCATCTTGTCTTAGAACTATGTTATTCCTCCTAGACATTTATGAAGAAAAAAAGACAACTGGGTATGACTAGTTATGGATTCATGCCTACACACTGTGGCACTGTCTAGGGAGACACTGAAGTAACAAGTTACCATTTTGTTCATAAGTGTCTAGGAAGAATAAGAAAAGACTCTTGAGGATCATAGATTTATGGAGAATACAAGTATGTACGAAAGCAGACATGTCAGGAGAGGTGACCACCCCTGTAATTCTGGATTGTATTCCAATGAGATGATGAGATGCAAGTCCCATCCATATTATGAGCAGTGTCTGGTCTGGAGGTTTTACGAGCTTCAGAAATGCTTTGTGTAAATGACTCATTTCAGTCTGTAAATCCCTTGGTTGGAATTTCTTGTCTTTTAATACAAATCTGTATATCACTTGTCACAGAGGAAGATGAAAAGTCAATTTCCCAGTTAGAAGCCTCTAATAAAAATTTGTCTGGAGAGTTGAAGGATACAAAATGCGATCTCAGCCGCTTACGTGAGAGCTTGAAAGCTGTGGAAGAGACGAACTGTCAGTACGAGGACCAACTAAACAAGACCATGAGGGAACTGTCTGCGACTATGGAGGGAATCCAGTGTGTTCTCAACAAGGTATGGAAAGTGGTCTACAATATAATATGCACGTTATATTAATAAGGTAACCATTCACTGTGAAGGGTCCCATAAAAATTAAGGCATTCTTAATGGTAATGGATTTGTCATCTGAATAACAATTATTCCTTATCCACAGGCCCTCTAGTGATGAGAACCGGCGAACTTAAAGCCCCCTCACCTTCTCCTTGTTATTGGAACAACAGTGCATGTGCATGAGCGGTGCTCCACTCACTGCTGTCTCCTCCAGCAGACCAATAGTAGTGAATGGCGATAGTCACACAAGTGATCCATTTACAAGGAGAAGGCATGAGGGACTTTCAGTCCCCCATTCTTTAACACTGGGGGACCAACTGCCAGATTGGGGATATGTCCTTAATGGCACTACCCCTTTAATTGCAATGTTTTTGCCACAGTATAATAATGTAACATCCAGTGAGGCCCACTTATATCGCTCTCACATGCTGCTGCAGTGCCTTCTAAAGGTTAGTTCACACAGTTTTTTTGCCAGCAGACTTTGATGCAGAATCCGCCTTAAAATCCGCCAGCAAAAACGGTTTCCATTGACTTTTTTTTTTCTGCTAGCTAGTAGCGGAAAAAAGAGGCGAGATGCCCTATCTTGCTGCGGATTCCGTGACTCTAAACACGATCTTGTTTAGGCCCGTTCATTTGGGCCTAATCAGGAGTGGTAAGTCGCAGCTAGCCGTGCAGGAGTTTGCACGGCGGAAAATGTTTTCTGCCATGTGAACACATACGCTAACTTGTCTCCTGGCCATTTAAAGGGGTTTTCCAGGAATTAATGTTGAGGATCTCTCTGTAGTAGGACAACTAGCTAGTGAGGGTGACATGACACAGCCTGTTTGCAGCTTAGTCACATTCAAGTGAAGGGGTCTGAGTTACAATACCAGGCACCACCCCTATGTATTTCGATGTGAATTCTGCATAGGTTGCTGTTACTGTAAATGCTGGGGATAATACATCTGCAAAAAATTAGTTTATAAACTGTAATACATAAGCTAACGCAGGGGTGTCCAAAGAGAGCCAGATTTGGTGAGGTGGAAATGTGTGGGGACAAAACATTCAGCCTGACATTTATTTAAGCATTAAAGAGAAACTTTCATGTCCTCAAGCACATGCTGTTTTATATCCTGCAGATACCCTTTCCCTGTTATGTGCTCCGGGGCTGGAGATATCCGTGCCGTTACCGATCTCTGCCCACTGTCAGAATGGCATTCCTGGCAGCCCAGCTAGACTGTCAGAAACAAACTTCTGACAATGGGCAGAGATTAGTGCCATCATAACAGTACAGATATCTCCAGCCCCGGGACATATAACAGGGAAGCCGACAGTTGTTTTTGTTTTTCAATTGCAAATACTTTTTAATTTCTTTACACAGGGATCAAAAATTAGCTCACTTCTCTGCCCCCACACAATATAATGGCCACATCGCTGCTTCCCATGCATTAAGTATGAGGGAGGCAGGGAACTCATGAAGTAGAATTGTAGCAGCATTATTACCTGTCTGCAGCCGGGTCCCGATCTGTCTCCTTGCTCTGGGTGCACTGTTGTGACATCATGTGTGCCTGGAGCAGGAAACAGCTGGAGGCGTCAGAGAGCAGACAGGTAAGTATTACTCAATGTGGCCTACAAGCACTACCAGTAGCAGAGCCAGTGGGCTCTGTGCACCGCATATCATGTCACGATGTAATGTGTCGCCATGGTGCCCCCTGGTGGCTGATGAGGAAAGATGAGGCCGTGAGCGGAAGCGGGAATAGGTAAGTTAATAGTAGCTGTTACCGGATTCCCACTTCCTATTAAAAAAAACAGTGGGGATCCGGTAGGGTCTCCCAAAGGCAACAGTCCTAGTGGGTGGGGGGAGGCATGAAAATTTGAACATGGGCAGCATTTGACCCACGGGTGGACTTTGGGCATGCCTCTCTTAACAGGTGGTCTCGGTAGCAAGCCAATACAGTATGTCCACATTACCATTGCAAAAAGCTATGTCCTCTTATGCAGATTTTGCCATGGATTTCATGCATAATTGTGGCCAACTTGACTCTAGATATAGCAACGTTTGAAATTCACAGTGAAAATTTGCAGCATAAACTGATATATTTGAGATTTAAAGGGGTTGTCCAGTTTCAGCAAATAAAATGTTATTTATATAATAAAATTCTAAAATTTTCCAGCATTCTTTGATGGCCACTCCTCATGGTGAGAATTTTATTATACAACTCATGGTTGTAATCCTCTCATGCTACATGAGATGCATTTGCTGGGTTTTCCAGTATTGGTTGCCACCTATTTACAACCAGTAGATGTCGCTGTTATAACAACTTTCTCTCATCTGTTTTTTTTTTTGTATTTTATACTTGGGGACTGCCAGGTTCTTATAAGAGCAGCTAATAGCACACTGCTATAAAAGATTCTGCTCTTCACTGTAGTGGCTAGGAAGCTGTCAGTGACGCATCGCATTTTGTGTAAGGAACCCACAAAGAAGACCTCTTTGGTGAAAAAGAGTAATTTGCTCTATGTATGGGAGGTAGCACCTAATTAAATCGGGCATTTTACCTTGATCACAATTAATGTTGATTTAGGTCATGCCCACTTTTAAAGTATGTGCCAACATTAAGAGTTTCTTCTCATAAGGTTAACCCAGTCGTTTCTTTTGGACCAAACACCTTTCAACAGAAGCTGCTATTATACTGTGGGGTCTGTTCAAACCGCAGAGTATAATAAGCAGAGACCTAGGGGAACAGAGAGTGTTACTCGCCTCTCCTGGGCTGCGCTCTAGCTCTCTGTTCTCTTGAGCACTTCTGTGTGACATTAGGGACCGCTGAAACCTGTGATTGAGCCTCAGTGTTCACGTAGCTGGTTCCAACTTGTTGTTATTATTATTATTGTTTATACAGCACCATTAATTCCATGGTGCTTTATATTTTGTGTATTGTATGTATCCCCCAAATGTAAAGGTAGAAATAATACTAACAGTGACCGACTGGCACAGTAGGGTAGAGGGCCCTGCCCGCAAGGGCTTACAATCTATGAGGGAAGGGGGGTAGAGACAGAAGGAGAGGGGGGAGACTGTACAGATGGCAGTGAGGTGATAGTGTTATTGGAGGTTGTAGGCCTTCCTGAATAGGTGAGTCTTCAGGGCCTTCTTGAAGCCTGTGATTGTGGGGGTCAGTCTTATGTGTCGTGGTAAGGAGTTCCAGAGTATGGGGGATGCACGGGAGAAATCTTGGAGATGGTTGTGTGAGGAGCGGATGTGGGCAGAGCGGAGTAGGAGGTCATTGGAGGATCTGAGGTTACGTGTGGGCAGGTAGCGGGAGATTAGGTCAGAAATATATGGAGGGGACAGGTTGTGGATGGCTTTGTATGTTAGCGTTAGTAGCTTGAACTCGATTCACTGGGCTATGGGTAACCAGTGGAGGGACTGGCAGAGGGGAGCAGCCGATGAGGATCGGGGGGTGAGGTGGATTAAGCGAGCAGCACAGTTTAAGGTGGACTGGAGGGGGGCGAGGGTGTTTGCCGGGAGTCCATGCAGAAGGGTGTTGCAGTAGTCTAAGCGGGAGATTATGAGGGCCTGGACGAGCATCTTGGTAGTTTCTGGGGTGAGGAAGGAGCGGATTCGGTGGATGTTCTTGAGTTGGAGGCGGCAGAAAGTGTTGAGGGTTTGAATGTGTGACTTGAAGGATAGGTCGGAGTCCAGGGTTACCCCAAGGCATCGGGCCTGTGGGACAGGGGTCAAGTGGAGGGGACATACGGGGTGGGGCAAAGATGATGAACTCTGTTTTCTCCATGTTGAGTTTGAGAAAGCGGGAGGCTACGGCTGCTAAATAGTCTGGAACTCTGGCCAGCAGGGAGGTAATGTCAGGTCCAGAGATGTAGATTTGGGTGTCATCGGCATAGCAATGGTATTGAAAACCATGAGATTCTATGAGTTGGCCCAGGCCAAGGGTGTAGATGGAGAACAGGAGGGTTCCTAGGACGGAGCCTTGGGGGACACCTACTGAGAGAGGGCGTGGTGAGGAGGTGGTGTGCGACTTGTTCCAACCTTAGCGTGACCGGTGAGGCCCTATAACAGGGCTAAACAGCCATAGAAGTGAATGGAACGGAGGATGCACTGTTACAAGACACAGTTCTATTTACATCGAGCAAATGCAGACCTCCATAAGCAAAACAGATAGATAGATAGATAGATAGATAGATAGATAGATAGATAGATAGATAGATAGATTTCTGTATCATGATGTATGAGACCAATCATGTCGATACAAACATCCAAACTATTTTTCTCACATTCACAGAATCCAGCAACATCTGAAGATCAGAAAGCGAAGGAGAACGGAGCCAGCTTTTGATGCATCTTTCCCTCCGGTCTTGGAGAGAGAAGAATAATGTTATATAATGTAATACAAATCGTAATCTTGGCGTGAAGGGAGGCGGGATGTAGTTTTACGTGATATTTAATGGATGAAGTTGTATATAGTCTATGAATGTGACAAGCTACATCCTGGCCTGCAATGGACGGCATAAAGCAGAATATACATATTTTGGAAATGATTAGGATAAATTAATTGTTAGCAAAATAACAAGAAAATAGATCGTGTAAGAAAACGGATCTTCTATATATATTTTCCTTTTGTTATCCCTTCCACTTTTTATGTATATATTAAAAAAAAAAAAAATCTAAGATTGGGAAAGATTGCAATTTATTTTTATCTGGTCTTTTAATAGAAGTCTGAGTGGAAATTCCTTACCAAGCTTAGAAGACTTACCTAGCAATAACAATGTAGCCACATTACAAGGTGTGTAATGTATTACTGGTTCTCTCGGGGTACAGGAAGCCGGGGGAAGGGCGTCTTTAATCTGAAGGCCAGTAAAATGCCACTTAATAAGTATGTATGTCTGGTTTCAATTAAAAAATGTTTCCCTCTCATTGTGCAGGCTTCTTTGTTACCTGGATGTGATTTATCACTGTGTCTACATATACTCTATACAATGAAGCTGAGCAATAGATTTCATGGTGATTTTCATTCTCATCCTATTAGGATAATTCCTATCCTTTAGGGATTATGGACAGCAGAGTAAGGGCAGCACAATGCTGCTACCACCATCAACACTGCCATAGGTGATGTATTGGATTGCAGCTCAGCCCTATTCACTTCAATGGAGTATGAACACTAGTAAGAGGACTTCCTGCATTACACAGTGCTCTTTTTCTAGTCCTGGAAATCCCTTTAAGCTCAGGCTGGGTTGACATTTGCTTCAATGTCTCTGGAGACACAGTCGCAGCAACTGTTGTAGCACTTTTTTTCTGTCCAGCGATTTTCAAGTCCAATTTCTGCATCAGTTGGTTTATCTAAAAGAATTTACACCTACCAGATCCCATTATAGTCAGTGTGGTCCAGTAGGTACATTAGTGCCCGCTATTTTAGTGGTATGTATGTCCGTTGTTCTGGTCCTCCAACAGACCAGAATAACAGGACATATTGCCGCAAATGTGAAGTTAACGTATGGCCACACGTAAAGGTAAGCAGTTAAAAACACGGCAAAAGCAATCATTTTTCATCGCTCTTCTGCTGGGTTTTGAATTTTTATTCCCACGATAGAAGTCTGGTAAAAATTATCTTAAAATAAAATTCATTGTTCAAACTGAAAAACGCACCTTTTTGTCCAGTGTGTTTCTGCAACACCAAAAATACTGCCGTCTCAGTGCCATGTAACAGAAACCCAGATTTTTTTTGTTGCAGGTTTTGCTGCATTTTCTTGAACTGAAATCATTGTTGGCTTTAAAGGGATTCTATCATTATCTTTAGAAGTCTTCTCCACGCCTCCGTTCGTTAGATATTCCTGGTTTTCTTCCTTATGCACTGGGGGCGGTCTGCTGCACTTAAAGAGGACCTTTCACCATTTTGCCCACAGGCAGTTCTATATACTTGTAAAAAGATTAGGTCCGCACTCCTGTATTCCTTTAAAATTTCATCTTTATTCCATACAAATATAAAGTGTGCAAAAACTCCCTAAAGTGAATTAAAAAATCATCACTAGCTCTAGCTTACGCGTTTCTGGGCATACTCGCCCCTTAGTCGTAGCCCTAATGCAATGTGTATGCGGCCAGACTTATATATCCTTCTCTATTACTTTCAGTCTGTGTGTCGTGAACTGATTGAACTGATTATGCTACACCTGTTTAATCTCCTTATTTTACCCTGCCTTAATGAAACTTCAGTCAATGAGCTATTGTTACATTTATTCCATTTATTTACCTATTCTTTGTTGGGTCCTGGATGTTTTCCCTATTGCCTCTACAGAACTCCTGTTATCATAATTAAATGTACATACACATTAAGTGGATTGCCGGTTCTATGAGATTGCAAGAGTAAATACATCCTGCTTCTAACACTTCCCTGTAAGCCACACAAATTTTAAGGAATACAGGAGTTCGGACCTAATCTTTTTACATGTGATTGGATTTACTGTGCTCCAGGAGTCCGTAGCCATTTGGCCGTGCACCCAGTGGATTATACTTACAAACCAACAGAAGCGGTGAGCTACAATCTTTCCTTATATTCTTTGAAGTTCTATATACTGCCGGAAAGCTGACAGTGCGCTGAATTCAGCACACTGTCGGCTTTCCCGATGTGGGCCCGGTGTGAAGAGCTTACAGTCCGATACCGTAGCTCTTCTATGGTCAGAAGGGCGTTTCTGACAGTCAGTCAGAGACGTCCTTCTTCACAGCACAGCCAATCGCGCTGTGCTGTGGAGTCGGGAGAAACTCCCCCCTCCCTCCCTGATAATGCTCGTCTATGGACAAGTACTGCGAGCAGAGGGAGGGGGCGTTCCTTCCGGCTCTCACAGCACAGCGCGATTGGCTGTGCTGTGAAGAAGGACGTCTCTGGCTAACTGTCAGAAACGCCCTTCTGACCATAGAAGAGCTTCTAGGAGAAGAATAGCCTTTCTTAAGGCTATTCCTACGTGTTAGTATTTAAAAAAATAAATAAAAAATATCTGTTTAACAGAAATGGGACATGTATAGAAAGTATGTATACTTCTCCCTCTGTCGAATTCTCTCCCGTCTTTGGCTCAAAAAAAACACTCCAAAAATGCAAAGTGGAGGGGTAATCCCAAGTGGATTCAGGCAAATCCCATCCACATATTACAGAAAAAAAAAATCTGCAGTGAAAATGCTGAGATTTCAAAAACACATTTTTGAGAATCGCAGTATGTCAATTCTAAACTACAGCAACCCTGGCATTTTCTTTATAGGTCAAATAGAGGCAGAAAGTCCATGGAGGCAAATTCAGGACTTTGTGAATAACACTGGAAAAAACTGTAATGCATTTCCACCGTGGTCTTTTCCGCAGTGTTTTTTGGCTGCAGCTTGCTATGTGGGACCTTAGCCTAAAGGCGTTTTCCCATCTCTGGGTTTCACCTGCTGTCCTTCTCCACTTTATTGGGTTCAGTACAGTACTGGTCCTTGTTCTAAATTGCAGTCATCTCTGGAGTCAAATACTGAAATAACAGAAGCACCGCTCAAGTACTGGGCTCAGCAGCTTAGAGTGAGGAGACAGAATACAATAGATAAAGCAATATTATTGGGTAAAACATGTCAGGAGATATATTTAGACACACTGCACATTTGTTGCAAAAAATTCTGCAACTAATAATCCCTTTCACATATCTGAATGGGTTTTTGTTTGTAATGACTGATGTATTCCAGATTAGTTTAATATGTGCATTTTCCTGAGCTGAAACTCTTCCAATGTAATGGATTTAAAACACAACATGCTGCCTGCCTGCAGAGGGCGTACTGATTACTGCAATATCAGGTTCAGTGTGTGTGCAGCAAGTAACTAGCACGTTGTCCTGAGAACACTTGCTCATGCAAGAGCACATTCCACCAACAAGAATTATCGCAGGATCTGGAAGATGTTCGAAGCTTGATGCTCTGAACTCAGGATTGTTTCTACTAACCCCTTGGTGGGGTCGGTTTGGACTTTCTACAGGACGGCCTAGACAGAGGACTAGCCCCCTCTACTTTAAAGGTATACGTGGCAGCCCTGTCCACTTATCTGGGGAGGCGTTTAACTCAACACCCTTTAGTTGGTAATTTTCTAAAGGGCGCAATGAGGATCAGACCTGCTGTCTCAGCTCCGGTTCAGCAGTGGGACCTTGGGACGATCCTTTCGGATCTTTGAGACTCCCCATTTGAGCCGGTAGATCTGAAATTCCTGGCCTACAAGACGACCTCCTTGCTTGCAATTACTTCAGTCAAGAGAGTGGGAGAGCTTCAGGCGCTCTCTTCCGAGGAACCCTATACCTTTTTTTTTGAGGACAGAGTACAATTATGTTTTTGCAGGGAAATCGAGAGGCCTGAAGGCCTCTAAATCTTCGATTTTGCAATGGGTCAGAGAGGCCATCAGGTTGACTTTCTCCTCCCAAGGTCTTTCTCCTCCAGGTTATCTAAGAGCTCACTCCACGAGGGTTGTCGCAACTACATGGGCGGAGAAGAAGGCAGTACCTCTGGAACAGATTTGCTCGGCAGCTTCATGGTCATCTCATAACACCTTCATGAAGCACTATAGGCTGAGCTCACGTGCTTCGGACGTGACGGCCTTTGGGCATTCTGTCTTGAGCTCTGTAAGTTAAGTTGAGGAAACCCTCCCTAAGGGGATTACTTGACATCTCCCCACATTGTGCTGCTGTATGGCAATAGGGAATGGTGGTTTATGTAGATAAACTGTTTTCCCTTAGTCATAACTGCAGCACAAGGCTTCCCTCCCTATTATTCATCTTATACTCTTGTATTAACACGTGGGGGGGAGGTCTCTGTGCCCTCTTATAGGGCCTAGTCATGCATATTTAAATTAATTGCTGATTAAAATATTCCATCTGTCCTACCAGCACGCAGGGACAAAAATACCCCACATTGTGCTGCTGTTATGACTAAGGGAAAACAGTTTATCTACATAAACCACCATTAAATACTCAATAAGGGTAATTTTGGATAAGTTTCCTTTTTTTCTGGTATACAAGCAAAAAAACAAAACAGTATGTATATGTGTGTGTGTGTGTATATATATATATAATATGTGTGTGTGTGTGTGTACACTCGAGTATAAGCCGACCCGAATATAAGCTGAGGCGCCTCATTTTACCACAAAAAACTGGGAAGATTTATTGAGTATAAGTAGAATGCAGCAGCTACTGGAAAATTTCAAAAATTAAAATGGTCGGAGTTTTTGGGTGCAGTAGTTGCTGGGGAAGGGGAGGGGGTGTTTTTGTTGTCTGTCTGCCCCTTCCCTGAGGACTGTTTCTTCCCCCCCCCCCCCCACTTGGAACTCAGCCTGGCTGAATATAGGGTATCTGCGGTGCTCCTATTAACCCCTTCCTGACTGAACAGGAGCACTGCAGATCCTCTATATTCAGTAGACCGGGCACTTTCAGACACAGGGATACCTAATGTGTATGTGTTTCACAGTCATTCTCTCCTTATATGTGTATTCTAGGGAAAGGAGTGATTTAGAACTTTTTTTTTTTTTTTTTTAAAGCTTTTTTTCCCCCCCACTATTTTATTGGAGATTCTATACATTAATATTGTGGCTGGTCATAGACCCCCCCACCACCACAAAATTATTTTTTTTTTCTTTTCTTTTGCTGACTCGAGTATAAGCCGAGGGGGGCTTTTTCAGCACAAAAACTGTGCTGAAAAATGTGGCTTATACTCGCGTATATACAAGTCACTATATCACAACAGTATTCATTGTGTCACTGTAATCTTTACCACTGTTACTACAGTAACAATAGAGATAAATCCAGTATAACAAATTATATTTTACAGGTTATTTACATACAATTTACATGAAGTTCACGCCTGAAACTGCAGAAATTACATCACATTTCAGAAATATAAATAGAATTTTAAAGTCATTTGTCTTTGGAGGCATGCATATGAATATAACAAATATTTCATTTATTTTCATATACAGCCACTTTCTAATAACATTTTTAGCACATGGCAGTGGCATGTATTATTTGGATTCTAGTCATTGCATATTTTTAGCTGATCATATTGAAAAGGCTGACAGATGGCCGGCCATGTTCAGGCTGTAGCTTAACTGTACTCACAGCACTGTAGGATTTATGATGCAGTGAGTTCAGTTCAGCAGAGCTACACTATAATGCAGACAAAAAATGGACAGCGTTTCCTGGCCCAAACACCATAACAGCACTTTGGAAAAATGGTTTATTGCTGGCCCCATTGACAACAGTGAAGAAACATCCCCATTTAGACAGCTGTAATGTGGCATTTGTATCACATACCAGTTAGTGTCTTGTGCCCATAGCAGGCACAAAAGGCTGAAAGATTGTGTGACAGAGGTGTCCACTGACTTATGGGGTGCAGGTTGTAGGTGGGTACCCTTCATATCCTTTATGTCTTGTTAACATCTGCGTTGAGGCTCCGTCAGAAGCATTTAGGCTACATGCACACAACTATGTGCAGTGCACAGGTCACTAAAAATGGCACAGACGACACACAAATTGATATCAGTGGATCATCCGTGGCTTTCACCGACCCATCCATTGAAATTGAATTGACAGCCAGAATTACGGCCAGGTATAGGACTTGCTCCATAGTTTGTGGCTCTTCGATACGGCTTGGACACAGAACCATAAAAACTATAGCTGTGTGCATGGGCCCCAATGAAATATATGTCTTCAATTGTGGATTAAAAAGTAAAGCCATAGGCCTTATTGCTAAACTATGATCACGTCACCAAAGTCTGAAGGACCCCCTCTTAAGCCACAGAGTCCACTGGCCATCGTCATAACTGAGTCATGGTACAGAACAAAAACCATGATACAAATGGGAACTATGTATAAAAGCAAAGGAAACCAGTTTTCTATGGAGCCATAACCTCCCAAGCAGACAGCCGCAAGAGAATGAGAAGGCATAACAGTTAGGTAGTAATATTCTACATTCATGGAACCTAGACAGAGGTTTTTACTTAAGGCACTTAAGTTTTGGGGTAAAAAAAAAAAAAGGCAAAAAATCATAGTCATTTCCTCAAACACATTTCAGTCATTGGTCAGGAGGTAAAAATGTACAATAGGAATAGTTTGGTATTTAGCTACATTGAAGTCTCGTCTTGGGTATATACGGTAGGCTATACATTCATAGCAGGGGTCAGCTGCATTATAGAGCTGGATGCAAGAAGTCCTTCATTCTTGTTCCCAACACTGACTTCTAGGTTCTGCAGAAATGTCCTTTTCTTTAGTTTCTCAAAAATCACAGAATTATTAGATGCCAGACTTATCCGAGTTCTGCGAGGGAAAAAAAAACAACAATATAAGATAATATTAATTCAGAACATGAAGACCTCACACTCCAGCCCACCCACAAGTACTGCCCCCTAGCCCACCAGGTGTACCGTAATTCTAACCATGGAATAAGCCAAACGGGCATTGAACTTTATAGATAACTGAACCATAGTCTCTACAAGAGACAGTTTTTATTTCCCAGGAAGCAATACTATAAAACGTAGGGACTCAGTGGTGCTGTACAGGCCAATAGATGTGTAGTAGTGGTGGGATGGGGTCCACTTTTGTTACACTCAGACCTGATAATTAAAAGGGAACCAGTCACTGGTTTGGTTTGAGGTCCCTACAGCACTGGCGTGTCCATATGCTACTAAACGGAGGCATCCCAGACTTTCCTAAATAAAAAGTGGGGCTGGTCTCTACATTCATTGTTGCAGGGCACCTAGAGTTGCTTGTGATGTGGTGTGCAAATGCACCACTTGAGGTATACTAGAGGGAATTTATCACGCCCTTGTGTAGAGGGATGATACTGAGACAAGTTTGGTGCCTTTTCTTGCACTAAACATGATCCTCAATCGCCAATCTGTTCCTCATCCACCACATTTGGTGAACATGTGTGGTTCTGGGCAGAGTTACTACCTAGCTTTGATTGCCACAGCCTCTTCAGAAATTTCTCGGTTCCTGTGCCAGTCAGGCCATTTATTTGGATTTGTAAGATAGGTCTTAATAAATCTGCCCCATTGTAACTATTTTTGTAGAAGTATTGCCATCAACGTTGGTTAGGCCGTTCTTGTGTTTCATCATAGAATCAGAAGAACAGACTAAACAGTAAAGCCTGTAAAGCAGTGTTTTACCAGTCATTTGAATGCATGAAAAAAAAAAAAAAAAAAATTTCTTACCGTGGAGATTCAATCCCACTGTCACCAGTTGTGCTATGATTTTCATTTTGGTTAACTTCCAATGGATTGGTCTTGGTGTTGAATAATTTCAAGGTGCGCTCATAGTATGTCCTTCCTTCTCCTGACTGTTCTCCCAAGTTCTTCACCTGTTTCTCATCACTTCCTTTAATGGACGTCTGAACAGTCTCTGCCATAGAGTTACAGTCACTGGAATTGCAGTAATCGAATATACTTCCTTCACAAAGCTCAGGTTGAATACATTCAGCTGTATCCACATCTACTTGATGGTGAAGGACATACTGAGACATTGGCTGACAAGAACTTCCCTTTACATGTAAAGCAGGTCTAGTATAACTTTGAGAACTCTCAGAAGAGAAGACAGATGATGTATAGTCTTCTTGGTGAAGGTTGGCTGAAGAAAACTGATGTTTCAAAGCCCTACTTGGATCCCAATGACTCGGAGAGTTCTCTTGTGCAGCATGACTTTCCTCATGTAGGTCATACAAATTGTGCAAATCCAATTCCCGATTTTGCCTGGACATTTCAATGTTCTGACAAGTTCCAATGTGTTCATCAGTGTCCCCCTCAAAGTAGAAGGAGCTTGAGGCACCATCATTGTCCTCTTTCTTGTAAAACATCTGATCTTCCTCAACAAGCTCTTCATTGTGTGAACTGGAGAATGCCGTGTACTTTGGTAAGTCTTTACTGCTGCTCTCACTTGCTGAATAACTCCCATGGGACGCATTCTCATTTTTCTCCACCGCACCCACACTGGATCTACCAAAACATTTAGAAGGGTTTATACTTCTAACAAGACTTGTTTGTGCGTGTTGTAATGATTCGTTGATGGAGGTCATCTTGTTACAATACGACACAGCAGAATACAGATTACTTGCTTCATGTTCCCAACTCCGTTCTGATTTTACCAATACATTTGTTTGATTGTCACCAAAAGGAGGACTTCCTTCTTCACGTGGTAAGCCTAGTGCCGAGCCATTTTCTTTAATGTGTTTAAACTTATCATCTATCCTTAGGGTACTGCATTGAGGGTAACTAGAAGGGTACTCTTGCAGATCATCTTTCTCATTGATCGGCACTATCTGATCATGGAACAGTTCCTCACAATATTCATTTTCAGGCCTTTCAGCTTTTAGGTGTCTAGGTCCGGCTTTGACATTTAAGCCAGAGCAGTCTAGAGACTTTGGTCGTGGCAGATTTTTTCTGTCCTTCACAGATCTGCACTTCTTGACCTCTTTTATAGGTTTGCATCCGCCGACATTAGTACTCTCTCTGTAGGAGATGCCCTCAAATGGATTACAAATTTGCTTTTTGTACATCACCTCAGGCTGGTTACCATCTACATTACCAGGAGTGAATACTTCTGGAACTCTTAAATCCTCCATGGTGAACTGGTTATGGGACTTCTTTTCTACTTCTGTGGTCAACCTCGGCGCATTTGTGTCTTTCCTACTCTTTTCTTTGTTAGCCTGCACTTTTTTGTGATATTTAGATATTCTATTGTTTTTCTTTTTGTTACTTCCTCGCAGATTGTGTGCATTTTTATTTTTCATTATGTCGGTCGAGGTTCCTTTACTAAAATATTTTTTCTGCTCCTCTGCTTTCTGCATCATCATTGTATGTTTCATCAAGTTGTCCACAGTTAGAACAGGGTTGATGCGTTTAATTATCTCATGTTCTATGTCGCGAGGGATATTATCTAGATTGTCTTCATCCCGGACGGGCCATTCTTCGGGTGGAAATTGTGCTGCAAAGCTCACCAACTCTTTTTTGGATTTTTCTTTCTTGGCAACATTGCGCCAAAAGAGACCGATTCCAAATTTCTTATTGCACTTCTCTTTTTCTTTTAGTGATTGTTGAGGTTTAGTTTTAATACATGTGTGATGGTCCCGGGATGTGGACGTGGCTTGGTTTTGCACAGACGGCTTGGAGTCTTTCACTGATTTGTGTTCCTTTCCATTGCCCTCATTGAGGGACTGTTGCCCCAGTATATTATGAGAGGAGTTCTCAGAGAAGCAGCTGCAGGACCTGCAGTGCGATACTGAAGAAACATTAGCTTTTGTTAGGTCAGCACAACTCTCCATGCTGACAAGGTAAGTGACGGCTGGTGGAGAGACAGAATTATCTGGAGCTGCCCCACACTTACTGTGTGACATGGGCTTCCTGGTGATAAAGTAAGTCTGAGGAGTCACTATGAAGTAGCCTTCTCCAGTATGATAGATTTTCCTGTCTTTGATGAGCGTTCCAAGAGTAGAATACAGAATCTCCTGGGATGGTGTGGCTATACCTATATAAAATAATACAACATTATATTCTACATGTCAACATTCAACATAATTTAGCAGATAACACTTCTACAATCAACATAAAATCTTAAGCAATGGTGTCCCAATTCCTTCTTAGACATGTACTGGTGGCTTCCGAAGTGAAATCTCTCAGCAGCCCTGCTTGTTCAATGTCTACAGCATCTGCCATTCTTTACACGAGTAATGTACAGTCTATCAACAAGCATTCATTGCTGTCAGCTGCTTCTAATACCAACCAGCAACATATGAATGCAACATTGAACTATGACATGGGGTGTAACTAGCAGATTAAATTATGCAGGACTTTATGGGCTCTTTAATGGGACGTTACAAAAACAACAAGACTGTCATGGAGGATCAGGCCAATATAGATAAAGATTATAATCTCTAAATAATTATATATATATATATATATATATATATATATATATACACATTTAAAAAATTATAAATAATTATAAAATAATTATTAAAGCTACATGTAAAGAAGCCAACAAAACTGCACAATACTGGTATGTATGTGCAACACTGAACCAAAAGTGTACGTGTAGGACATGTCCACAAGTACATTGCCACGGATAGATTACACATATTCTAAATACAGACTGCAAATGGTCGGCACCTGGATAATGTTTTATCAGCTGCTCCATTAGAGATTCCTGTGTCACCAGATTCTGCGTTGCGTTCATATCAGATATTGCACAGCACAATACTTCTGCCAGGGGAATAAACTGGGACTGAGATACCGGATTCATCTGTACCGGAGATACATCACCTGCAACGAGAGAAAACAGAATAGGAGGCTATTAGGCAAACTGTGTAAGGATTAAAAAATGGTCATGTCAAAAAACATTGCAAATGACAGCATGTAAGTGCTAAACAGGGCTGTGGGGTCAATAGGACCAACCTCTGCCGCCAACTTCTTCAAAATGGCTGACAGCCATGGTTACTCAGAAGCTGTAAAGATCCTCGAATTCATAAACCTGGTCAATTCCTGTGAAAGTAAATATGCAGCAAACTATGCATCAAATTATACAATATTAAAAAGTTTATATAATTTTTATTAGTCAGAGATCGTAATACCTTTTCAACTCTACCCAAAATTGGTGGCGAATTGCAAATGTATAAAACAAAATTCTCTACAGAAATATTTTTGAAATAACTTTTTGGAATTTTGATTCTTGGCAGCCTCTATACCTCTGTATATACTCGAGTATAAGCCGACCCGAATATAAGCCGAGGCCCCTAATTTTACCACAAAAAAACTGGGAAAACTTGCTGACTCGAGTATAAGCCGGGGGGGGGGGGGGGGGGGAATGCAGCAGCTACTGGAAAATTTCAAAAATAAAAATGGTGGGAGTTTTTGGGTGCAGCAGGTGCTGGGTGCTGGGAAAGGGGATTAGGTGTTTTGGTTGTCTGTT
Organism: Leptodactylus fuscus; assembly: GCF_031893055.1. NCBI lineage: Eukaryota > Metazoa > Chordata > Amphibia > Anura > Leptodactylidae > Leptodactylus > Leptodactylus fuscus. The sequence continues at coordinate 65,334,994 of NC_134274.1, read as the reverse complement.
TGCCCCTTCCCTGAGCTTTGAGGACTGGGGTTTTTCCCCCCCCCCCCCACTTGGAATTCAGTCTGGCTGAATATAGGGGATCTGCAGAGCTGCTATTAACCCCTTGCTGACAGAAGAGGAGCACTGCAGATCCCCTATATTCAGTAGACCGGGCACTTTCAGACACAGGGATACCTAATGTGTATAATGTGTTTCACAGTCATTTTCTACTTTTGTATGTATTCCAGGGAAAGGAGTGATTTAGAACTTTTACTATTTTTAATTTTTTTTTTTTTTGCACCATTTTATGGGAGATTCTATACATTGATATTGTGGCTGGTCATAGAACCCCCCCCTCCCCTGGGGATGCTATTTTTTGTAGTCTCCAGACACAGTCACGTCTATTAGTGGACTAGCAATGATATTTTTGTAGCATTTGCTTTCATCCCATTGGTCAGCCTTTTATAGCATATCTAGTCAATGAGGAACACAAAGCTAAAAAGAGGAAACTAGGGAAAAATATAGTTGCAGCCTAAAAAAAAAAAAAAAAAGAAAAAACGAAATAGCATTTTCCGTACAGTATGCAAGGTCAGGGCAGTCCTGCAACTCCTAATGCACTGATTGTGACGGAGCCACATCTTAGGAGACTGTTAAATTACTCTTGACCTTTGTTTTACAGCCTGCCATTGTCAACTTCCACAAAGCCTGTTTATCGAGAGCTTTCCCAGAGCCTTTTATCCTGAGTAGTTGCTATGCTACCACTTTCAGGTGTATAAATCAGGGAAATGTCTTTGTATAGAGTAAAGAAAGACAGACTTCAGATCCCTTCCCTCCTGTGTCAACTTATGTCAGCTCTGAAACATAATATCGCTGCCATGAGACGGGAATGCCCTGAAAAAGCCACTTAAGATAGGTGAAAGGGGAACCTGTTAGCCGCAGCCCAATGACTTTGTTATGACTGACTACAACATTTACAACACATCAATTTCGCTCAGACGGCGCGTGATCTCATTTGGTACGGAGAGGAACATAGTAAGGAACTAGGACCTAACCTGCCATATGCTTTTCATTATGTATACCAAAAGAAAATTCTATTGTCCTTAGGCGCTCAAGTCAAGTTAATGGCAGGAAATCCAAAAATGATTTCTGTAGAAATACCAGTAAAGATAAATTTTGGATTTCCTGAAAGACAAAGATGGAGGGAAATTAGACTGGGGGCTCGGAGCTACTCGGAAGGTGTATTGTAAAGCATAAGTAAACTTTATTAGATTTTTTTCATAAATCCACAGTACAACAGAAGGTATTTTTCGGACTATAAGATGCACTCTTTTTTCCCCCAAATTTGGGGGGAAAAGAAGGGTGCGTCTTATAGTCCGAATGTGGCCGCCAATACAGACCCGGCATCCGCTGTAATAGAAAGGCGGATGCCGGGGATGGTTAGACGCTAAAAATATATAATAAAGAATGAAAAATCAAAGTTCTAAATCACCTCCTTTCCCTAGAATACATATAAAAGTAGAAAATCATATGTCAAACACATACACATTAGGTATTCCTGTGTCCGAAAATGCCCAGTCTACTAATAGTTTTCCTGTACGGTGAACGTCAAAATCAAAAATGCCAAACCGTTTTTCCACCGTTTTGCCTCTGATTTAAATACCGTATATACTCGAGTATAAGCCGAGTTTTTCAGCACAGTTTTTGTGCTGAAAACGTGCTCCTCGGCTTGTATTCGGGTCATTACGGTATTTAAATCAGAGGCAAAACGGTGGAAAAACGGTTTGGCATTTTTGATGCCGTCAGACTCCGCCTCCCCGATCTCTGATTGTAGGCATAAGCTTTGGCATCTCTGCTGTAAGCGTTACAGCGGAGGTGCCCTCTGGAGATGGCCTTCCCCCCTCCTAGTTCAAAATTAGCCCCCGGGGCCGGTCCCCACCGGCCCCATACCTGTAAAGTTGCAGGCCGGCTCCTGCACAGCGAGCTCGCAGGAGCCGACCTGTTCAGACGACAGCCGGGAGCCTAATGAAGGCTCCCAGGCCTGTCATCGCTATATTACTTTTACGGCTGGTCTATGACCAGCCATAATAGTAATGTAGAGAACCTCCCATAGACGGCAATACACTTGTATTGCCGTCTATGGGACTTGCAATCAAATGACTGCAGGTTCAAGTTCCCCAGGGGGGGGCTAAAAAAAAAAAAAAGTAAAAAAATAAAAAAAAGCAGAAGACAGAAACCGACATTCAGTGTCTGCTGGTGAGCGTCTTCTGCTGCCCATGGCGAAACCGTTTTTTTTTTTTTTTTTTTTTTTTTACCGGACACAAAGTCCAGTAAAAAAAAACGGTTTCGCTGCAGAGAGCAGAAGACGCTCACCGGTGGACACTTTTCAAACCCATGAATGTTTCTCGGGCAGGAAACGGAAACCTGCATAACGGAGATTGGACGCTGGTGTGAACCTGCCCTCAAAGTAGAAAATTACTGTGAAACACATACACATTAGGTATTCTTGTGTCTAAGAGTGCCCGGTCTACTGAATATAGGGTACCCGCACTGCTTCTATTCCGTCGGGAACGGGTTAATAGGAGCACTGCAGATCCCCTATATTCAGCCAGGCTGAATTCCAAGTGGGGGTAAAAAATCCAGTCCTCAAGTTCGGCGAAGGGGCAGACAGACAACCAAAACACCCCCTCCCCTTTCCCAGCACTTACTGCACCCAAGAACTCGGCCATTTTAGTTTTTGAAATTTTCCAGTAGCTGCTGCATTTCCCCCCTAGGCTTATACTCGAGTCAATAAGTTTTCCCAGTTTTTTGTGGTAAAATTAGGGGGGGGTCGGCTTATACTCGAGTATATACGGTAAATGGTGATCTAAGCAATAGACATTCCCCAAAATGGTATAACTAAAAAGTACATCTTGCCCCCCAAAAAAACGCTCTATGCATCCCCGTACAGCTGCAGGGTCACCTGTCAATGTGGCCTTGCAGCTGTTGCAAAACTACAACTCCCATATATTAAATATTTTACCATTTTTTGCTTCAAATTGTTTTCCCCTATTTTCCTCCTCAAAAACCTAAGTACGTCTTATAGTCCAGTGCATCTTATAGTCCGAAAAATACGGTAAGTACATGACAAATAGGACATTTTCTTAAATAATTTGCTACCTCCTACTACTCATCTAATCTGTGAAATAGAAGGTGAAGGAGAAGGGAGGAGGAGGAAGAAGAAGAGAGCGCCTCAAAGAAGAGAGAGATCTGCATTACAGAGAGACAGTTTCTTTCACAACACATGTAGATTTATAAACCCTTCATCAGGCATGTGAAGCTGTGAAGGAACCAAGCGAGAAAGTGTACTGGTAAGTCAGGCCAAATCACTGAAACACGATGACAAGACCTGTATCTAGAGACTTCCCTGAAAATTTTCACTGGTAAAAATGATAAAATAAAACCTATCTTTTAATAGAATAAGCCAATAAAATAATGAAGTCAAATTCAAAAATGTATAAGTGCTTAAAAGAGTGTCATAAAAAGCACCAAAAAAGATGGAAAATACCTGAAAACCTGAAAAGAACCAACAGGTGAGGGGTCGGAGGCCGGCCTTCCTTTGGGCCCCTTAGACAAAAGCAAAAAGCAATAAAAAGGTCATGGCAGATCTGATCAAGGATTTGGGATTAGCCATGATACATATTGATGGAAAAAAAAATATGAACTTTGGAAGTGCCGCAGAATATTTTCATAGTGAAATGGAGAAGTTTTTGTCAGGTGGTGTATCGTTGTGCCCGTCTCTGCCTCATGACAACACAATAGCATTTAACCTGACCTGACCTTGTTCTCTCTTCCATCAACGATCTCAGTGCACATAGGAATCCGTAACATGATCACTTATGGTGACAGTGGAGACATATTAGGTAGGGCTGGCTCTACGTACATGGGTTAGACTCCCTGGCTGGGTTTCCACAACTATTTTACTACATTTTAACAAGATATCAGATATGGCAGTTTCACAGATTAAGTGATGTTATCTGATCCTTATGGTATTAACCTTTTAGATGGCTTCTTAAAAAGTATGGGTCACATGTTACTGTAATACACTGCACATTTTTACTTGTGTATCGGTTATGGTAAAAAAAAAAACAAAAAAAACAACATAGCCAATAGATGCATAGCAATTGGTGGTAAAACACGCAGTTCTGTTGTATGGTACTTTACTGCAATGTGTGAACCCAGACTTAAGCAAATATGTAAGCAAGAGGATTATAAGGACAACATTTTAAGGGCCGCTCCTATAATAATAACTCATTCCTTACTCACAGAATAGGTGACGTGTGTGTGTTATCTTTTATTATAATACTGTCTGTGATGTAAATTAGGTGTCTGATATCACTATTTACTCTCTTTAATATAAGGGATATGGAAAATTCTTTATCATATATATATATATATATATATATATATATATATATATATATATATAATATTATATTAATAAAGTCTAACGTGAAAACTTGGTTTAAAAAATTAAATAAAAAAAATAAAAAAAATATGATTTTCTGCCAATGTATTCCCTTTAAGAACTAGTTAGCTAGGAGGAAGCCTAGGCTAGAATGTAATTCATTTGTAGTCTACACATGAATGTATATTATTGACCTAAGGGCGGCCAATTCCATCCTGCTTATTAGACACGCTTACTTGCAGTAATGATATGTAACGTTGTGGTCGGCAGCGCCTCCATGTGGCTTGTGAAGTGAGAGGGCCCATTTTGAAGTTGTGAATATTTCCCTGGAAACATCGGCCTAATTGCACAACAAAACTACAGTCTGTGAGATGTTGAATGCCCAACACATGAACCGGTTGTATTCAAGTACCTGGTGTTTACCAAACAAGACCAACTAAGATGTAGAAGCCAGTCATCTGGAGATCTTCCTCTCCTTCAAAAGAAAATAACCACCAATGGTCGCATTCATTCACATTCTCCTACCAGCAATCATAACAAGGTTACTCGCATGCCCCTGCACCAGGCGGCCACATGCTTTACATTCTCCAAATGAGAAAACAGCTGCCGCCAAAATTATGCCTTTTCCTTCCTGAATTCAGGATCTGGTGCCTCTGTTTCTACAAGTAACCTTGCACAGTTTCTTTTGCTTTGAGAAGGAAGGACGTCCATAATTGGTTCTGATACGTGCAAACAACGACTGCTTTATGAAGGATAGAAGCTTCATGTTAGACGTGGGAGAATGTGGACTCATCATGAATGGTGACAACCAATGAGCAGACCCCCTGCTTGGTGGGATTTCCAGGATATGTTTACCTTCTGATGCTGATCAACCTCAACCAGTCAACCTTTTGCTAATGTTTTTACAAATTATAGCAAGACAATGCATCAACATGACAGGGGTGTCAATGTGTTTACCAGGTGCTGCCACTTTGTGCTAGGATCTGGTGACCTTTTACCCCAGGGTATGTACGTTTAGCATACTACTGACCTAAAGACGTTTGCAAGTAACCAGTCACGAATGCCCAAAACTTCCTTCTTGAAACGAGATACAAGCTGTGCATTATGGGCATGTATAGTAGATAACATACAGGCAACCTGAAAAGTTTCTGAGCAGATTCAGATATTGAGCCACCGCCATGATGTATTTCAGCATGTCCAATGATTTGTGTTGATAAGCAAGAGCTGATGGCAACATCTTATTGACTACTCTCTACTGAAACCATTGTGTATACTCGGAACATCCATGTTAGCTTACAGGGGAATCCGAGAAGATGTTCGCTTAAATATCTGTCTCTCTCATGTGTCAGACCGGTTTCAGGCTTTCAAGCCAGTCAGGTGTCCCATTTACTGCTCTGCAAACGCCAGACATGACAAACGGGATGTGTACGAGCCAACAACATGAAAGCAACAATACACAAAGTCAGGTTGTATTCTCTGAGACAAAGCTCTTTGTAGTGCCACGCATCTCCTTGTCCCAGTAATTGTTGGGAGTAAACTGCCAATGGCTTCTAGTCCTCTTCTCAAACAACACTTGCGTGTGAAAAAAGCCATTCTCAACTACAATGAAGTGCAATAGTGCCGTAGTGCTTTCATCATGACATCACATGGACACCTCATATTCCCACACAAAAGGACAATTCTCTGGATTAGGATCAGAAGTGTCGCCCTTTGGAGCTTCTGAAAAATATTGCATAGTCCTATACTGCCATCCATGATCAAGGAGATATGCTATCAGTAAGTGACACCACGGGCCCCACAAACACTATCATTATACTCGGGGGTCTTTGCAGACCCCCCGAGTATAATGAACGGAGGCCCGGGAGAGGTAAGAAACATAAGAAACACTGTTACTTACCTCTCCACGATCCTGCCAGGCCTCCTTTCTAGTTGTCTGATGTCTCTGACATCACATGAACCCGGCCTGCGTCCCGGGTCATGTGACGTCCGACCTCATTGAAGAAGGACGGCAGCAGAGGCCGACAACGTAGGAGCCGGGGGACAGGTAAGAAACAGTAGTTTTTTATGTTTTTATTCCCCCGGGTCTCCGATTATTATACTCTGGGGTCTGAAAAGACCCCAGAGTATAATAATTGTTTATGGGTGTCCACAGTGGGACATAATACTGTGTGCAGGGGCCACTATGGGGCATAGTACTGTGTGCAGGGGCCACTAAGGGATATAATACTGTGTACAGGGGCCACTATGGGACATAATACTGTGTGCAGGGGCCACTATGGGACATAATACTGTGTGCAGGGGCCACTATGGGACATAATACTGTGTGCAGGGGCCACTAAGGGACATAATACTGTGTGCAGGGGCCACTAAGGGACATAATAGAGCGCGCAGGAATACGGAGGAGGGGGTCGTTCGAGGTCGTCGGTGTCGGGCATGTCAAAAGTTTGCCACGGGGCCCCGCCATTCCTAGTTACGCCACTGGCTATCAGTCTGAAATATGGGCCATTCTTACTTCTGACATCCTATTTTGGGACAATAAATTTAGACACATCTTAAATACTTAAGTCTAAAGCCCCACATAGCGCCCTGAAGCAAAAATGTGGGAATAACCGTGGCAGCAATGCATTGCAGTTTTTCCCACAGTGCCTTTCACAGGTTTCTTATACCTATAAGTACTGTATAATTGACATGCTGCGATTTCGCAAAATCACAGCATCTCTGCTGGACGTATTTTACCATTAGAATCTCATCCACTACATAGAGACACTAAAATGCTGATTTTTTTGATTTTTTTTTACTGCAGCAGTTACGTCATGTGTGGCCCTGGCCTAAAGAGGAACTTACATGTCCTCTGTTATAGGTGGCACTATATACCGCTAGAAAGCGGACAGTGCACTGAATTCAGCATACTGTCAGCTTTTCAGGTATGCGCCCAGTGCCAGAGATATCGGTGCCATTAATATTAGCACCAATATCACTGCAGTGTCAAATCTCAGAGACAGAAATTTTCCATCGCCTTATGTGGTCAACAAGTTACCCTCTATCCAATGGGCAGCATGGTGGCTGAGTGGTTTGTATTGCTGTCTTGCAGTGCTGGGGTCCTGGATTCAAATCCAGACAAACATCTGTATGCAGTTTATATGTTCTCCCTGTGTTTTTGTAAGTTTCCTCCGGATAGTCCTTCCCATGCCATGTGTGTTCCCAGCCGCACAGTTCGCGGGTACATGCGGCTGGGCTTGTTCGGGCCGGGTGCGCTGCTGCATGCTACGCCGGCCTGAGGCAATGTGTGGCCGGCCGGCATGTCAGCGGCGTTCGGAACCATGTGGGCAGCCGCCATGTTGAGCAAAGGGTCCCTGCGCGCTGGCCACACCCACAATTTGGCGCCAACCTATAGGCTGCTGTGCTGGCTCCCTAACCCGCCCACACACCGCCATGCACCAATAGGAGAGGCATGTAATTACCTGCGCTGACGTCATGCCCGGGCCGACAGCGGAGCAGGAGACAACTTTTGAGGGTCGCGGTGGCGTTTTGGGGTGAGTGAGACACTTTTAAAGTAGCCCATTTTTCTTTCCTGATCAATATCTAGGTGTGTGTGAAATTTCTATGAAATCCATTCAGCCGTTCGGGTGTGATTGAGGAGCAAACATCCAAACCCACAAACCCCCATATCTATCTATCTATCTATCTATCTATCTATCTATCTATCTATCTATCTATCTCTCGAGAGATAGATAGATAGATAGATATTTTAGATATATTTGATATTTTAAAGAATTTTCCATATCCCTATTTTATCTTAAAGAGAGAGTAAATAGTGCAGTTTCCACACTAAGGGATTTTTTTCACATCAAACACCTAATTTACATCGCACATTACAATAGAAGATAAGACCATTAACCCATCATTGCATCCAAAATTGACAATAGCTCTCTGATGGATAGTGAAAATATTTTACAGTCAGCTGTAGAGCACATGCCATAAGCTTTCATGTGGATAGTATAGGACTCTGCTATGTTCACAAGTCTCGTAGCTTCATTCAAGATGTACATCACATCTGTGACTTTCACGCATACATACACATGGATCACATGCATGCACACACACACGCATACATATACATGGACCACACACATGCATGCACACAAGCATACATACACATGGATGACATGCGCGCGCATGCCCACACACATATACACGCATGCACTGACAAAACATGTCTGGGATCCTTAGTAGCTGCTTGCACACTACAGTATTTTTCACGGGCCTCCAGGCCATGGATTTGGAGGTTCCATAGCCTTATTTGTGCGCAAAGCTGTGAAATTTGCAGGCTCCATAGAAGTCTATGAAGCTGTAGAATCCACAGCTTGGCTGTTGTGTTACTGTAGTGTGCAAGCAGCCTTACTAAGCAGTAATATTGGTCAGGTGAAAACTGCCTCATAATAAGATTGTCATTATTGCTTACTGTACAGGAGCTTTTATCACTGAAGCACTACAATAGATAGTTGTGTAACTGGAAACCAATTTTTACTCTTTTGTCCGTGAACTACTTCTAGATTATACTGTAGGGAGGCGAGAAGGGTTGCACTATGTCAGTGATGGCGAACCTATGGCTCGCGTGCCAGAGAGGGCACACAGAGTCCTCTATGCTGGCGCGCGTTTGGTCGCCCAGATCGCTCACTAACAGGGAATCCGGTACAGGATTTCCCGTTGGTGAACAATCACTGCCTTTAGTTGTATGTGCAAATGCACATACAGCTGAAAGTTGTCAGTGTAGGCCGCAGATCACGCGACTGTGACCTACACTGACTGCAGAGTTTGACCTCTGCCCCGACGTAGGCGCGATTTGTGAATCATGAGCACCCGCAGTCAAAAGGAGGTGGACACCGGCGGCTCTTCATGGGTAAGTATAAGAGTGTGTGTGACAGTCAGTCATGATAACAGTGCCTCTGTATGCTGCCCTCTAGGGACAGCCCCCTAAACAACATACATGACTCAGTTAAAAAGCCTACTGACATGATGCGGAGTTTTATTGACAAATTAGTATTTCTATTCCAAAAGGAACAGATTCCCAGCTATGGACAGCGCTGTTTCGGTCTTTTGGACCTCCTCAGCATAGTGCAGGGATACTGATTTCCCTAGAGGGCAGCATACAGAGGCACTGTTCTCCTAATTACATCCTGGAGAATAGATCCCTAGCGGAGCAGGAATGACTTTTAAGTCTCCGTACGCCTATGTAGGCACACACTCTCCCCCTAATGTGTATGATTACCGTATATACTCGAGTATAAGCCGAATCTTTCAGCACAGTTGTTGTGCTGAAAAAGCCCCCCTCGGCTTATACTCGAGTCAGCAAAAAAAAAAAAAAAAAAAAAAAGTATTTTTTTTTAGTGGCTGCTTGTACACTATAGTATTTTTCACGGGCCTCTGTGTCTAAGAGACATAAATTTAAAAAATTTTATTAAAAAAAAAACAGTTAAAGTATAATTGTAATACTTCATACTACATAATATGTATTGAATATATAAAATCAATAAAAATTTGGAAATTAAAAAAAAAAAAAGTTGTTCACATCAATGTCACGACAAATTAGTAAAATGCCAAAATAATAAAAATTTAAAGTGGAAAAATGATTTATTGTAGCTCTGAAAATGTCAATTTCAGTGTGACACTGATAATTTTACTAGATCATAACCAACAATATAACATATTTTCCACGAGCGAAGCCGCGGGTATTCTACTAGTGTATCAATATATAATAGCCATCAGTCTGAAAATCCAAGCTTTTTGACTTATTGGATACACTGTTACATACTCTCAGCTGTCTTGTATCGGGGCGGCAAGTGTTTCCAGGGTTTTTGGCCAATAAAAATATTTATAACCTGTATTTATTGTATTTACACAATGATTTATCTAGCTTACATAAACGCCGACAACCTTATTAATATGTCTTAGCCTATAAAATAACGAATATAAATACATGTGGTTGGAACATTCGTGTCTAATGCCGCTCAGCAGAAAGACATTTATTTAGGATGTATCCCAGCTGGAATTCAGTGTGTGAGAATACGGGAATATCAATTCAAGGAAAGGGTTAAACAGTAATACAGAGAGTTTATAAATCTCAAAAGGGAAGTGGCATTACCACTTAGCCTGGCACAGAACAGCAAGGAGCCATCCGCCAGCCTCAGGTTTATTACATGTGGGAATGGCCAGTTTTAATGCAGTTTGTTTAAACTTTTCAACCAGAGCCATTCAGAAAGTGTATTATAAAAAAAAAAAAAAAAAAAAAGAAAACAGCGGGAGCCGCATGGAAGTGGCCCGTCTCCAAAGTGTAGTAACTTCATCTGAAACACATGCTCACAGCTAATGTATCCTAAGGAATTCCAGCCGCAGCAGCTCCTGGGCTATCCCTGAGCCGCACTCACATGAAAGATGCCAAATGAGAATGGAAAGAGCAGAGAAGCGGCCTCCTGTGGATTTACCACCCCAGAGAGGTTTGGAGGTTCCTCCCTAACCCAGGACACAAGGCAAACCACACCAAATGGCTCACAGGGACTGTGGTTGAGGCACTGTATGTGGGGGTGGGGAGAGCTTATGGAACACATTACACATGTATAGCAAAAAGAGGAGGTATACAGCAGAAACAGAAGACGGATACAGAATATAAAATGCACAAGTACAACCATATACAAATCGGTGGGAAAACATAAAAGGAGGATCCCATGTAGTAGTAGTTGATATCTTTTTTTAATGGCTAACTAATAATGATGACCGATTACAACGTTTCGAAGTTTATTTGTATGTACCAATAACCTTCTTCCCCCTTCCTCCTAGAATTCTATTCCTGAGTGTCCTGATGTACATAAATATGCAGCCTTCAGAAATTGTTTTAGATATACCTGAAGAAGAAGCCAAGAGCTTCGAAACGTTGTAATCTGTCATCATTATTAGTTAGCCATTAAAAAAGGTATCAACTACTGAAGACTCAAGTTTTTTGTTTTTCACAGTAAAATGGGAAAACAATTTAAAGTTTTGAAATTAGAACTATTTTTTAAAAGATTTTCTCTAGCCATCTTCATGGTGATCAGTTGCCAATGGGTAGGACCATGAATGGAGGAACATTCTATGGTCAGAAACCCAGCCAGGATTTCCTCCTAGTGGTCAGGTTATCAGATAAGGTACAATGCATGCAGAAGATAAGCCGGCCACAATAAGGAGAATATAAACAGTTCCTGCGTTCATGGTCATATGCATTGGCAAAAGGTCAAGCAAAAAAATAAGATAAAAAATCACCACTAAAAGATGAGAAAAAAAAAATCTGCAAAACCCTGAAAAAATGTTTTAACTTTGAATTGTCTACAATGACTACTGTGGTTATGTTCACAGGAGAAGCCATTTAAAGTTACAATACAATCTGGATCACTTTATATAATGTAATGGAGACCTGCAACATAATATCATATAAAGACGTATTGTCCAGTTCCTACATTCTGCCACCAAGATTGCTTCATCATATACAGGTCTAGGAATGGTATTGTGAGCAACTCCCAAAGAATATGTTATAAGAAGCTTCAGACTGGATACAAATAGATGTCATTGCACAGATAGTACACAATACCCAGATGGTTATTATAAACCAACGTAAAAACAGGAATTTGGCTCCCCCCCAGTCATTTACAGGTGAGGTGACCATTAATCGTCCGGAGAAGTGGACATGCATGCGGGTGGCTCTCTCCATGGACGTTTACAGGGATTATAAATAACAGCTGAACTGCCTGGCCCAGCAGGGATTCTGCCTCCCTGTTCGCCTGATAGGACCCCCAGCTATATCCAAGATGGTAAATCCCATTACAGCCTACAATGTTGTGCAAAAGTTTCAGGCATGTGTGAAAAAAATGCTGCAGCATAAGAATAATTTCATAAATAGAAGTGTTAATGGATTATTCTTTGTCAATTAGTAAAAATACATGAATAAAAAAAAAAAAAAGAGAAATGTAAATCCCATCAATATTTGCTGTGACCAGTCTTTGGAGAAGGAGTCCTGGAAGTGATGATATGGCCCACAGAATCCTGATCTCATCATCCTTCAGTCTGTCTGGGATTAAATGAAGAGAGAGAAGGATTGGAGCAAGCCTACATCCACAGAAGATCTGTGCTTCGTTCTCCAAGATGGCAGGAACAACCTCCCCGATGAGTTCCTACAATGCCATTTGCTGTGGTTACACCAAAAATTGATGGGATTTGGATTTTTCTTCTGTTCATTCACTTTGCATTTTGTTACTTGACTTTTCTATTTTTAAAACATTCTTTGCAGCAATTGTTCAATTCTACCTAAAACTTTTGCGCAGTACTGTATAGTCAAGTATCTTTATTATTGATTGGTTTTGGTCAGCTTGATTTGTACATTATAGTAAATGGTTGGATGGAACTACGGTAAGTGAATTTCTTATTGATGAGAAACATAATAAGACTTGTATGTTCTTATACTAGTGCACCCCTAATGGTGAGGTACATTGAATATCGTAGCAAGTTCTCTGCAGGCGGTCAACCATGTAAGAAATATGATACAATTTATAAATCCCGCTGTGCCAAAATAATCATCTGGAGTTAGGCTATAATAATATGGATTAAATGGCTGAGCCTCTGTAATGTGATAGGGATGTGTGGCCAGCACTGTATTAATACATGATGTAAACTGGCCTCTAGTATTCTTATATTGTGAGCCTTGGCAAAAAGATGGTAACAAATTGTTCCACTCATTGAGACCACACAAGACCTCAGCTAAGACATTAGGGAAGTGTTCTGTAGATACGACTGTCTTCATTGTCAAGGTGACCCAATGGTAGGAAAGGTACAAAATGCCATTGTCCGATTATATAGAGATACCCCTCATCGTGAAGTAGAGTCGTAATATCAACTTTTCAATTTTTTTTTGCATTTCTTCCAGGGGGTATAAAACGAGGAGTAGCATAACAAAATTCTCAGGAAACATCCCCCCCCCCCCAAAAAAAAAAAACAACAAAAAAAAAAACAACCACTATAATTGTTATTTTATGCAAAAAGTAAAAGGGATTTCCAAGACTTGCATGATGACGACCTATCTTTAGGACAGGTCATCAATATGTGATCGGAGGGGGTTCAACACCTGGGAACCCTGCTGCTCAGCTGTTTGAAAAGGGAAAGGGCTCTTTCCTGTGCCAATGTCGTCACATTCATCAGTCACATGGTATAACAGCAGCTCAGTCCCATTAAAGTAGACTGCAACACCAAGCACATCCCCTACGCCAAACATAGGCAACCTTCGGCACTCCAGCTGTTGTAAAACTACAACTCCCAGCATGCATACTTGGAACTCCTATGAAAGTGAATGGAGCATGTTGGTTGTTGTAGTTTCACAGCAGTTAGAGTGCCGAAGGTTGCTGACCCCTGCCCTATGCCATGCACAGCACAGTGCTTGGTATTCAGTGAAGAAACCAAAGCAACCTCTTTAACCAGCTGATCTGTGGGGGTGGATTTAGGGCCACAAGGGGGTATGTTACGGTGTCAGGGCCACTGAAAGGGCATTATAAAGTGTGGAGATGCAAATGGACATGGGTAGAAATGGACCAGGGCCAAATGGGAAGGGCTGGGGGGAGCTGTGGCTTATACTCAAACTTATTTTGTTCCCTGTTTCAGTCCTCAGTATCATTGAATTGTTAGGGGAAGGGGCAAAAATAATATTATGCTCATCGATATGTTCATCGATAAAATATCTCCAGTCTTGGACTTGTCACATTGAGACAGCTGGACCATGCAATGTGTTGTTATTACAGCTAGAGAATGTCAGTTCTTGTGTTACACATATCTCACATGCAATGTAATGCACAGCTATATCATACCGACCAACAGTCTACTGGCATGCGATACATTGCACCAGACTGAAGCATATTCCTACAAGATCCACTACTAAACCCAAGCCCTAACTATTTTCAGGACTGTATGCTATAAACACGTGTAAATACTACTCATTAAACATGGACTGGATGTAACACTATAGTTAGTATCAGTAAACCCTTGTGGTTTCCCTCTTGGATTGAGGCCAATATAATGACGGAACATATGTTAAAAAGGAACATAGTGAGGTAACTGCACAATCGTGTACTCACATAGCCCGACCACAGGCCTAAGCTGCCCATACACATTAGAGGAAAGTTTCCTGAAACAATCGATATAGTCAGATCCGGATGAATATCAAATGCAACATTGACACAAACAACCATTCGTGAACCCTACGCCCAAAGTGCATTAGTACGTCCAGTGAAAAGACACCCATTGAATTCAATAGCCATCACAAAATGTCCACAAAGAGTCTTCTGGCTAAAAGAAAGTGGTGGGGAATTAATAAGAGGAACCCCTGCTGTCTCCCCATGTGCTAACAAGCCAATTTACATCAATACTAAAGAACACCTTTACCAGTACTCTACATAATACCCAGACAATACAGAATAAATCGGATAAGAGGTGAATCCATAAACTCTACAACAAGAGCGTAAACGCAACGTGTCAGAAACACTCAGCACCTACACAATACACACAAGAACAGAAACTAGCCTTTAGGCTATTTGCACATAGATGTCTTTTTATCTATCAGTCTGTCAATAAAGAAGGCTATGGCGGTGGATTAAACGGGAATTTTGTCATAACGGTGGCCAAGTTATAATTCTTTTGTTGACAAATGCAGGTTTGTCTGGGCTATGTGTACATAGAATCTGGCAATCAGCCATCTTTTTCAAGTGGCCTGCTGGGGGAGCAGTACATCAACCAGGGATAGAAATAGACTTGATAGGCTGGTTAGAAGGGACCCAGTACAGGTGGTGGGTGACAGAAGGATACTGTCTGTGGTGAGCTCCATGCTGGAGAATAAATCCCATCCCATGTATGAGACCTTGACGGCACTTGGCTGCACTATCAGTGGCCGACTACTTCACCCCAAGTGTGAGAAGGAGCCATCGCAAGTCCTTCCTTCCAACCGCGATCAGGCTGTATAATCTACATCAGACCAAGCGAAGAGAGAGATGATCCTAAATGATCCTGAATTCTTCTTTCTTTCTTAAGCTGAGAAAAATATTAGGAAACCATATCAGCTAATGTGTCTTCTTCTGTAATATATTACTTTTTATTATGCTGTATCTGTATTACTATGCTGCTGTAACAAACTGAAATTTCCCCACGGTGAGACTATTATAGGACTATCTAATGGACAATGTTTTCAATCCAGAAGGACGACTCCTATGGCAGGAATGGTAGTAAACAGCATAAAATTGGTTAAGAAGCCTTGTTTAGGTTAGCTTCACACTGAGATATGGACTAGACGTCAGCTGCATTTCCCTGGCCGAAAAGATTTCTTTAAGCACAGCATCATTGAATCTGAACCGTTTGGCAGCAGCTTTCTCCTTTCTTCTTCTACCCATGAACTGCTTGGCCACCCCATAAATGCAAATATAAGGCACGATAGCTGTTGGTAGAACATGCAATTGTCCACCATTGATATGAAGTGTATGGCTGGATATATATATATATATTATATATATATATATATATATATATATAGGGAATTTGAAATGCAAGCTCTATTGTGAACAGGGACTGATGCAAACAGTGACATGTTATACAGCAATGTGGAATATGTTGGCACTATATAAGCAGGAAAATAAAAAAAAAAATTACAAGATTTTTATTTCTGCAATTTTCTGTTCATTGCACTTTAAGGCTAAGGCCCCACATTGTGATTATGCAGCTTTTTTTGTTGCAGATTTTGCTGCAGTTTTTTTTTTTTGTTTTTTTTTTAAGCTAAAGCCAAGAATAGCTACAAAAGGAATATATATATATATATATATATATATATATATATATATATATATATATATATATATCCAAATGTAAAGCACCATGGAATTAATGTGCTATATCAATAAATAATAATGATAATAATAATTATATATATATATATATATATATATATATATATATTGTATATATTCGAGTATAAGCCGACCCAAATATAAGCCGAGGCCCCTAATTTTACCACAAAAAAACTGGGAAAACGTATTGACACGAGAATAAGCCTAGGGGGGGAAATGCAGCAACTATTGGAAAATTTCAAAAATTAAAATGGTCGGAGTTTTTGGGTGCAGTAGTTGCTGGGTGCTGGGGAAGGGGAGGGGGTGTTTTGGTTGTCTGTCTGCCCCTTCCCTGAGCTTGAGGACTGTTTTTTTCCCCCCACTTGGTGATCCATAGGGGGAGTCTGCCTAGCTCTGTCCTGAAGGCCATGTTGGGGGTGTTGCGGTGGACATGGAGCAGGTATTTGCCAGGTGGAAGGTCTCTGTTGGGCTAGAGTCCCATTTTGGCTGGTCTGGGTAGGTGGCTGGGCCCAAACCTCACTGCCATAGAGAAGGATCGGGGAGATGACTGCGTCAAATATCTTCAGCCAGACCCTCACCGGTGGTTTGAGGTGGTACAGTTGTCTTCTGATGGCGTAGAAGGTTCTGCAGGCTTTTCCTTTCAGGGTTTCAGAAAGAACAAAGGGAACCATTTTTGTAGAAACTACTACACCTCATAATATTATTTTACAGTTGTATTCTGTATAATAAAACATGGAAGAAAAGCCACACTGGGTAAAGCAAAGTGTTCTCAAGAAAATTCAGTTCATATGTTAATACTTTTTTTTAATAAGCTACATAAGCGCAAAACCCCTTGGGCTGTAACTTGCACCAGACTGTGATGTGATCAGATGGCTTCCATAAGGAGTACATCTAGTAGAAGCAGAGCCTTTGGGGAAGCCATACATCCTAACAAGAGGAGGAAGGTGTTATTAGCATATTCACAGAAGAGGTCCATACAATTAGCAGATCCCTATGGCAGCCATTCAGAAAAGTTCCAGCCCTCTACAACAGTAAACACAGTTTGACACTTCTCTTTAAAGCTTGTAGGAAATGCGCCCCATGGGTAAACGTGGTCTAAATTGCTGCAAGATTTGGTCTCTCAGAAACTGAATACACTGCCGCTGCTATGGGGAAATGGGTATTTCTGCCAGATATCCACACCCTACTGCACTTGTACAAAGTAGAATTATTTGGAATGACTTTGAAGTCCAAGAAAACGCAAATGCGTTTCAGCTTGATGTCAAAGTACAGATTTATCTTTCTGCCATGGAGATCAATTGATACATAAAATGTAAGGTTGCATGGGCAGCTGTGTGTCGGAAGAGGTGGAAAGTGTAATTTTCTACAACATAAATATCGGGCTTATAGAGAATGAATGTTTATTTCCCTGTGGAAACGCTCACCCCAGGGCCATTTATCAAAGTGTCTGACTACAATGCTGTATGAAATCTGCTTGTATATGTAATATTACATTAGACAAGGAGAAGATCCTTACAGAGGAAATAACTAAATCTGGAAGCGCTAGATGCCCAGTCACTTCCAGACTCCATTCAATGGTGGGTTCAGGGTTACATCAATGGAGACCATGTTATTCCAAGCAATGCAAGTCCGGTCAGCATTCCAACATGCTTGCAGAATAATCCAAGTCACTATATTAAAGGAGTTTTCCCGTTCACTTTGTAGACAATTAAAAGTTAAAAAATTTTCGTAAATATAAAGAAATGAAAAATTTTGCAGAGTTGTAAAGATTTTCTCCAAACATCTTAGTGGTGATAGTCTTATCCTTGTCAGTTCCCAATAGATACAACCAAAAATGCAGGAACTTTTTATGGTTTGGACTTGTCTGAAAACAAGCCATGATTTTACAATTGTGGACATAATTAGAGATGAGCGAACACTGTTCGGATCAGCCGATCCGAACAGCACGCACCCATAGAAATGAATGGAAGCGCCTGGCACGGCGACTGGCCGCCGGCAAAGTGTACGTGCCAGGTGCTTCCATTCATTTCTATGGGTGCGTGCTGTTCGGATCGGCTGATCCAAACAGTGTTCGCTCATCTCTAGACATATCATCAGGTAGCAACAGTACATACATGAGAAGATAATCCGACCAAAATAAGGAGAACATGGCTGGGTGAAAGACCATAGATCCTGCATTCATGGTCTTATCCATTGGTAAGCAATCAAAAGACACAGACCACCACAAAATAAAAAATAAAAAAAAAAACTTCAACTTTTGAATTATTTACATTTGTAAAAATGTTCCTTTGGAAAATCCATTTAATTTGGACTAATAAATATTAATTCCAGACTTGTAGTAAGAAATCATCTTCCACCTTCAGGACTATGTACTATGCACATGACGCAGACACGCTACCTGGGGACTTCGGGAATAAATGATGCTTTGGTGCTAGTCATAGTTCAATGTATATTGGATGTCACATAGCTTTCTAAATAATCAGTGCCCGGCAATAACATTAAGGGTCTATTTAAAATGGAGTGCTCATTACCCTAACCCTAAAGCCACTTACATGTGAAATGTCTAATGATGACTGTGGAGTCAGTAGGCCAAAGCACCAGCGCAGACTCCTTCACAAAACGCATACAGCCACAGTCAGCCAGAAGCAGTCATCTCCTTGTGACTGAGTTACTATGGAAGTGAATGTGCAACAATGTAATGTAATAATTAATTATACAGTATTAAAAATAATGCAACACTTTAATTTGACGCCGGAGTCGGTAACTTTTTTCTGAAAACTGGCCTTGACTGACTCCACAGCCCTGTATGTGACACCACCACCTGTCAAGTAGCCAATGTACAGAAAGGAGGAAAATTGGGCAATTGTAAGGATCTAGCAACATGGACGAGCATGACAAGAACTAAAATGTGATAGCTAGAAATTGTCAGAGTATCCTCTAAACAGCCATGTCTTCTAGGGTATGGTCAGTATCTACCAAAAGTAGTCCAAGGAAAGACAAATGGTGGACAAGGGACAGGATCAGTGGCGCTAACGCGCTTTGATGTGAGTCTAATCATTGTAGCCCCCATGCTGCAAGACCTAAACTATGCCACAGAGTACTGTTTAGAGGTCTTAAGGAGTCCGTGTCTCGACAGGCCAGATCTGTTGCAATGAGGACCAAAGCCAAATCCAAATGGAGGTAAGGAAGGACCCATGCTTACCAGGATGATAACAGAAGATTCCGTTATTCTTTAGTTTTCTGTTCACATCCTGGTAAGTGCGGATCCTTCTATACCGCCATTCGGATTTGGCTTTAGTCCTCATTGCAACTGATCTACTAGTGACTGAGATCCAGCAGCGACCATTATATCAGCCCTGTGTCTTTTTCATTCTGCATTTCAGGTAGTTGTGACTCATTCACAACTCCAAAAGGCAAGCCCCAATTTTGTAACTTACCCATCTATATATTTACCTGGCGGTATTACACTAGGCACCGCTCGGTGCCGTCTTTTGTATCTACTAGATGCCTTAGTGGTAGGACGAGAACCTACAGAATATTTGATTGTAATGGCTGATCAGTGTAGTCGCCATTACAGTTCTAATACAGATGGTCATAGAATTTTGTTAAACTTTTAGGTTAATATGCTAAATTATGAAGCGATATTAGAAAAGTGCTGACAAGTATAGGAGAGCTGGATGAGAACCCCTATAGGAGCTTTCCCAGAATCTCATGGAAAACTTGGCAAAGAGTGATGTTTACTAGCAATATTTTTGCATTTGGGGAAAAATGCTCTGCACATAAACAGGACTCCTTTCACTAAACAGATATACATTTGTGTAGAAAAACAAAAAAAAGATACAAGTCAAGCCCTGAAATCCTGCCTTATTCAGAAGCTTTAGGCTGACTTTGTATGGATGCTAATGTAATTCACCCAAGACTACACTATTTGTTCCAAAAGCCTGTGAAACAGAATGGAAACAAAAATACACTATCTGGTTACTGGCTCCTAGCGAGCGCGCATACTAAACCAGTCTTCTGGGAACGCATAATTACGAGATCACAAACCCGAGTCCCAAACTGACCAAGAAGTTCACTCGTGACTGGAAGCCAGGGGTAAAGAAAACACGCTTTATGCAATGATCACAATTACATTATATATGGGCTTAGCTATAGATTAACTGGGAAATGAATAATAAGGATGTTTATTACTGAGGTTCACGGACCAAGTTATTTCAATAAACATGTATATGGCTGGACACACACATGGAGTTTGTGCAGCTTTTTTGGTGCAGATTTGCAGTAGGTTTTTTTTTTAGCAAAAGAATAGAGGATTCAAAGGGAATGGAGACTATGAAGGAGGAATTTATACTAAATCCAAAATCCTTCCCATTCCCTTTGAATCCACTTCTTGCTTTGGCTTAAAAACTGCAGCAAAATCTGCAACAAAAACCCTCTGTATGATTCCAGTCTGCAGTAGCATAGCTGGTATCTGACATAGCCAAACCAGATTAGAGACCTTATGTCCCTTTGTCTGAGAGAACTGCAAAATATACATTTATGACAGCTGAGCAGGTCCTTACTGCTGCAGATAGCACGGATGTGACACCCAATTTAAAGGGCACTTATTGTTGAAATAAACTTTTGACATATCAGATACATTGTTCAAATTCCAGATGCAAAGATGATCAACCATCTTCAACAAAATATACAGACCATATACAACTAAGTCAAGAGGCGAAGGAGAGCAGCAGTCAACTGTGTACTCATGCCCATTCTTTCTAGTAAATGGTGGGGGTTTCAGCATTCTGGCGCACAATAATATTTCTTAAGCTGGATGGAATGGACAAGCCAAGTTCAATTCAGCTGAACTGTGTTCTAGCTGGCAAATCCAGCAAATACATATTAGGTTAGGTTTTATTCGCAAAAAAATATATTGCTTGGCTGAAAAACCTCCACGATCCACGCACATGCTACTTTTTCCTGGATTATGGACATCTCAACGCTGAGCAATGGAGAAAGGGTTACATATGAGCTGCTACCTCTACATTCATTCTCATAGTGAATTTGGTGGCAACAACAACAACAGGGAGTACAGTCCAGACCTGGACTCCCACTTTAAAGACTGGCTTGAGTCCCAGAGATAGGACCCAAATCTACCAGATATTTATGGCATTTCCTGTGGATATGCCACATATTCCTAAACCATATTCCTAAACCAAAACAAAAGGATTGGGGATGTTGAAATCCAGCAGCCCAATCCTTAGCTCACCCATCTTTCAATGGGTAAAATAAGAAATCAGGAGTTTGGTTAGTCTAATAAGTATGGCCATCTTTAGTAACCCAAATAAGAGGATTTTTATTTTTTTTTTTACAAAGAATTGGATATTACTATATCAAGTTGTATACTTATTATATCTCAAGGTCCCGGTTATAGCAAGCAGAATAATCTGTAGGGTTGTCATCATTGCTGGGCGTCTTTAAAAAAGCCAAATCACACAGGAGGTCCGTATGGAAGGATTACAAATTTTTAGTGCGGGCATCAAACATGAAGAACTTCACTATATTCAGCTTAGAGGACTTCATCTATGAAGACACAAAGGTTCCACTTGCTATTTCATCTAAGTGGGGAGCTCAGCTTTAATCATACAGGAAAAACATACATATGTGACGTTCAATGCAAATCCTCTTTTTCATAATAAGCGATATATAGAGGCCCCGTGAAAGAGCTGAACCACATGGTATAAGGGAAACAGATCACGTTTAATAAGCAGGAGGCCTGTGACATTCTGGAATAATCTCGGGGCAGGCAGGTCTTCAGTGGAATGCTTTTGGAAATAAAATGTTAACATGACGATAATTATATTTACACTTCCATCCGTCCCTCCGAGATGAATGTTGGTACAAGGTCAATCTCTTCTAAAAAGAAGGTCACCACTTTGGTTAGCATATTTTTACAATTATACATGGACGGTCTGAGACTTCTTTATTCTGCACAATTTTCAGACCTCAATTATAATGACTGCATTCCACAAAACTCCCTAGGCAACTGAATGAGGGGAGTTGCCCAAAGATCCTCACCGGTCCTGCCCCAGGTGCACATGGGACAAGCGAATACTATAAGAATATCAGGTAGATCATAAAAACGTCAGCCATGCTAAGGACTTATTTCATCTCTTTCTTCTTTTACTTCATGTGTCAGTCTTCATCGCCATCGTAGTGTCAAATATAGGTTTGCTTGTTAAAACTCATAGCTGACATTTTATTTCAGTCTTTGAGCTTACCATAACCCCTGTCTTGTGGATATGTTTGACTCAGACCCTTCTTTCGTCAGCTAGATTCAATTACTTGCATGTCACCTAAAAAAACATCTCCAGAATCTGACCTTTTCTCAACGTAGAATCATCAAAAACCTTTGTTGCTCTTATTTATCTCACGTCAATTACTGTAACTCTTTATCTGTGTCTTCTACTTACTAAACTCTCCAATCTATCCTGAATGCAGCAGCCAGGCTCATCTTTAAGTTCAAATGCTACACCGACGCCTCCAGTCCGTGCCAGTCGCTACACCGACGCCTCCAGTCCGTGCCAGTCGCTACACCGACGCCTCCAGTCCGTGCCAGTCGCTACACCGACGCCTCCAGTCCGTGCCAGTCGCTACACCGACGCCTCCAGTCCGTGCCAGTCGCTACACCGACGCCTCCAGTCCGTGCCAGTCGTTACACCGACGCCTCCAGTCCGTGCCAGTCGCTACACCGACGCCTCCAGTCCGTGCCAGTCGCTACACCGACGCCTCCAGTCCGTGCCAGTCGCTACACCGACGTCTCCAGTCCGTGCCAGTCGCAACACCAGTTGTCTGTTTACTTTAGACAACAGATTAAACTTCGCACGCACATGTGAAAAGCTCTCCATAGCGCTCACCCCACTCACATCTCAATCTTGCCAATTATTTAAGCCCAAGATCCTACTAATATTATAAATGTGAAAGTTTGTGTGTTTGAAAGTTTGTGGGTTTGTGCATTTGGATGTTTGTTCCTCAATCACGCCTAAACGGATTTGCCTCAAATTTCACACATACATACCTTGGGCACATGACTGAAACATAGGCTACTTAATATTTCCGTAGACCACTGGAGGTCCTGGGCGCTAACAGTGATTTGCACTCCGGAATTTGCTCAAGGACCTTAGATGACGTCATCACAGGCTCTTGAGCCGCACTCCTTGGTTGGCTGGCGCGACTGTGAGGGCGGAGTGATCGGCCGGCCAGCAAGCAAAATAACATGGCGGCTCTTAACGTCCCGGAGCGTACCAAACAAGCAGCCGTACTGTGGAGCCATGAGAGGAGGTTCGGCGGTGCCAGCTGTGTGCGCACGCGGGAGAACAGACGTGCTTCGCCGCAGCACCCGGGGAAGGGCTCGCCTGCACCACTGTCGGGAACCTCGTTTCGACCGGCTATAGCCTCTGTCTGCAGTCGCACACACTGTCACAGGCCAAGCTTGGGTAATTACGGCGCATCATTCATCTGCAGGAGAGAGGTTGTCACAGCAGGGGATTTTCTGGGGGTGGGGGGGGGGTGCAGCCGGGAGGGGGCCACGGGAGAGAGGGGCTAGGGAGGGAGAGCCGGGGTGCAGCAGGAGACACGGGGGGCCTTGCGAGGTTGGGATCGATATGAGGGTGCTGCGGTGGGTGGGGGCCCGGCCCATGAAAAACAGCGGGAGGACGGGGGCGCCAGGGTGGGAAGGGGCATCAACCCGGGAGTCGAAGGGGGCAGGTACGCGGAGGGGGAGCCAGAGGCAGGCGGTAGGTAGAGAGAACACGGTGCCAAGCGAGGGGCAATGGGGGCCAGGGTGCGCAGGGGTAGGCACGTGTGCACACCGCGAATCAGAAGCAACAGCTATCGGCTAAATATAAGTGGCTCAGTGCCACCGCTAACCCACAGATGAAGTCGCGGGCAGATACTAGTACGCCATAATTTGAACCTTCCACTCCAAGACCTCTCAAGTTGCTGCAATTCTCTGGATGGGCTTACTTCGGACATTCTGATTACTATTCCACGTTTCTAGTTTTGAATAGGTCCTAAAACACATCATAAAACCCCCTAATTTGGTTCAGATAGCTCTACCATTATTCAAGCACTTTGCCTCTTGTCCTCCCCCTTCTTCCTATTGTTTGAATTGAAGTTTAAAGGGGTTACCCCCCGTTTTTTTTTTATTAATTGCCTTCCCATCATTAACATAGACCTCTGTGGGGGTTAAGTTTAGATTGGGGGGGGGGGGGGTAATTGAGTAGACACTAATATAACCTGTGAACAAGTAATAACACTTAACCTGATACAATCGCTTTAATACTTTACTAGGGATAAACTAATCTGAGGAACCAGATAGTCAATAATCATCTCTAAGGAAGTTGCTGGACTAAACAAAAAAAAAAAAAAAACCTGGCACCTGAAGTGGTCTAACTGGCTCCTAAAGTCTATAGTGGTGGCTCTACCAGAAATGTACACATACAGTTCGATTGTTACATCTTTACACCATGGAATCACCATGAGAATTGGCTCGGTAGGGATGGGACACCTTGAAATTTAGGTTGCGAGATCCCTAACATCTCACACTGAAGGACCCGATATATGATCAATTTATTTTTTTTTTTAAAAAAAATTACCCCCCCCCCCCCATCTTTTACAATATGTGGTTGAACTCAACCAAAGCATAGTAGTTGTAATTCCTACGTGAGTGACTCACTGGGTGATGTCTGGATGACACAACCCAAACAACAGATGCACAGTACCAGGATTCGGCAGCTGAGAATTTGCCTTTTGGGATACAGACAATTGTAGATGTCGGGCCTAAACGTGAGGTCAGCACATAGTGAAATGACTACAGCACAATCATCAGAAATGGCTATAGAAAGTTCACAAAGCCGGTGGTGAAAAGTACCATCAGCTGTTCATCTGACGTCCAGTTTCCATCTTATGTCCCTTTCCATCAGACAATGATTGGCTGAACAAATGTTCATTTCTAATCACCCCACCCGTGTAAATACGCCTGTAGTCAGCCAGCAAACACTCTCAGTCACCCGCTGACTACATCTTCTATGCGGCCATTAAAATCCATGGAAACTGTTTGTCCCTAGACAATCACACCACCAATAAACTGGTCATATACAGGGCTGTGGAGACAGAGCCAGGACCGATTTTGGCTGGAGTCGAAAAAAAAGTTGCCAACTCACTTGGAGGACTTTGAGTCATTGGTTTGGCCTACGGATTCCACAGGCCTGGTCATATACATTACCAATGACTGCACCATATGAACGGAGCTAAGTAAGCGATAATCACTTGCATCAGTCAGAACCTTCCTTGTACTATTCACTGTAATGAATTGTGATCCCCAAATTCTCAGCTCCAGGCCCATATTTGCACAAGAGTCTATATGGTAAAGGTTTGAAAACACAACAGTGATCTCTATACACATCATATGTCAGGTGCGTGGGCTCCGTAATATAGGATTTTCCATAATAAATAATTCACAAGCCAATTGATGCTTCCGACAAAACATTTCTATGGCTGTGTAATTATTTCTTCCGTCATTTGCAATATATCTTTTACAAGATCTCAAGCAGGAATCTATCGTAAGCATCAGAGGTAGGAGACAATTTCCTTACTTATAAGGACATATTACAATGGGACAGCTGGACGTGCAGGAGCAAACAGCAGCTTATGTTACTAGTTCAATATAATATGATCTTGTATGAATAGCTAAGACACCGCACCCGTATCCAGCACAACAGGGTTAATGAGCCTGGCCATGCAATATTGGATTTATTACCACTGGCTCCTACTGAGATTTACATTGGGAAACCGTTCTGGCGAGATTTATAAAAATTTATTGCTGAAAGGAAAGGAAAATAGTCACTTGTCAGTCTGAAAAACGCATGCACATTTCTAAGAAATATTACAGTTTTTCCATGTGGTATCCACAACAATAGTATACATGCTGTGGATTTGAGAACCCCTATTAAAACCCATAAAATGGTGCAACCACAACACTGCAGTCAGCAGACTGTGAGAATAATGTTCTTTGACTTCTCCAGTGCGTTCAACACCATTCGGGCAGGGCTACTGAGGGAGAAGCTGAACTTTGGTAGTGTGGACCATCACCTGTCCGACTGGATCCTAGACTACCTGACAAACCGCCCTCAGTATGTGAGAGCCCGGGACTGTGTGTCTGATACTGTGATCTGTAGTACGGGGGCACCACAAGGTACAGTTCTTGCCCCATTTCTCTTCACACTGTACACTGCTGACTTTAGGCACAACTCCTCCAGCTGTTACTTACAGAAGTACTCCGATGGCTCTGCAATAGTAGGCCTTATCACTGATGGTGACGATAGGGAATACAGAGACTTAAACCGGGACTTTGTTGAATGGTGCCAGCAGAACCACCTCAGGATTAATGCTGGGAAGACCAAGGAGATGGTGGTGGACTTTAGTAAACGGAGAAGTGCTCCGACCCCATTGGAGATCCAAGGGACATGCATTGAGATAGTCAGGACCTATAAGCATCTGGGTGTGCTCCTCAATAATAAACTAGACTGGGCTGATCACCTGGAGGCGCTGCACAGAAAGGGCCACAGCAGACTACCTGCTCAGGAGGCTGAGGGCCTTCGGAGTCCAGGGGCCACTTCTTAGGACCTTCTTCAACTCTGTGGTTGCTTCTGCCATCTTTTTTGGTGTAGCCTGCTGGGGGAGCAGTATATCAACCAGGGACAGCTCCCTGGACCCAGTACATGTGGTGGGTGACAAAAGGATACTGTCCGTGGTGACCTCCAAATCCCACACCATGTATGGGACCTTGATGGCACTTAGTGTGAGAAGGAGCGCTATCGCAAGTCCTTCCTTCCAACCGCGACCAGGCTGTATAATCTACATCAGACCAAGCGAAGATCACTCCGCACAGAAAACTAATGATTATGAAGTCTTCCTTCTTTCTTCTTCTGTTCCTTAGCTGCTATGGACTCCTAGTATATCTTCTCTTCTCAGCTTAAGTGTATATACTTCTGTAATATATTACTGTGTATTATCCTGTACCTGTATTACTATGCTGCTGTTACATGCTGAAATTTCCCCACTGTGGGACTATTAAAGGATTATCTTATCTTATCTCATCCATCTGGATTACTAGGGTTAGGGGTGGTAATGCAACCACATTATTCGTCACGCAGGTCATGTTGTCCAGACAAGTAGTCCTAGACTTAGGTCATTTCCACCAGCAGAGAACTGGCCCAATTATCAT
Source organism: Leptodactylus fuscus (assembly GCF_031893055.1). Lineage (NCBI taxonomy): Eukaryota > Metazoa > Chordata > Amphibia > Anura > Leptodactylidae > Leptodactylus > Leptodactylus fuscus. The sequence goes on along the minus strand of NC_134274.1, from coordinate 65,307,402 downwards.
GAATTATTTATCCTAAGAGCAGCTGTTCCCAATGGGCCATGTAAAGGTGCCAGTGATCATTCAGCTGGGGGAGTACATCATAAAATGTGGTTTGTCAGTAGTACAAGGTGCCAATAACAAATGCAAACTATACAGGGGTCAACGTTTTAGCAATTATTGCTTTATGTATTTGGGAATGACTGTTCCTAGTAATGTCCAGTCACTGTTGCCATATGAAAACACTTGAATTTATAGGATCTGCACTTAAATTCTGACACAATCCTGAATGTGTGAACATGGCGTACAGGGTGACCTAAGGTTATAGTAACTTGCTTGTCGGCAAAGATTTGGATAACTAGTAACAGTGGTGGGTCATGCTGTTCATCTGTCAGTACTGAACTCTTACAAACGCTGTCATTACAAAATCCTGACACAGATATATTTCCCCCCTAATAAAGTCTGTGGGGCAGTGCTGCAGTAAGTTCATACAGCTGCCGCTACAGTTTGCACAGCGGATTTCATAGTATGTAAACATTACCAAGAGCCACAATGTCTCGATACAGCTAATCAACAGGAGTCCGGGATATCGGACCCCCGCAGATCCAACCTAAGGATAGACCACAAGTAAAAGCTGGATAACCCCTTTAATTACAATTACTAATTTTTTGTTATTATCTTTGCAAAAATGTTTAAGTTTTATTTATAAATTTGTATAGGTTTATGTGAAACAAGAGATCCTCAACAACGGCACCAACACCCAACCAAAGGACTAAAGTGATGCATCGTGCCTTCATGTACGATACGTTGCGCCATTACCAATAGTGCATGACACAAACAGCTGTTTAGTACTGGACAGACGAGAATCACGCTGTAACGGGATACAACTCATTACAAGGTACTTCTTATGCAAATCCTCTGTAAGATATTACATTACAACCAGATAAAACATGTCTCTGGCTCTTATTGCTCAACCTGTTCTGTACCAGGGATTAAAAAGAAAGGAGAGCAAAACATTTTGCCCTTAGATCAGCAGCCAGGTAACCAATGGGATACTGACAGCAATTTTTTTTTTGGTTGTTTTCTACGAATGTCTATGCAGATTTAAATTGTTGAGCCTCATAAAAAGGTATAGGAGCCCCTACAATCTGCAGTATTATGTCCGTCTACGACTGTCCATTCTTGTTACTCACGGTCAAAAATTTACTACAATTTTTAGCATGCTGCAACAATTGCATAGAGATTCACAATGTGCATACACAACTATCGAGCTAATGCGCAAAGTAACACGTGCAATTTTATAAGACAAATATTCTATATCCGACACTGAAGGAAGCACACAGTACTATATATTATATAAGACACTACAGAATTTTCTTTAGGCATCTTAAGAACTAATATGAATTCCACCAACTCTGCCTCCGATCCAATGCCAGATGCAAGATGTCTCACCGATTAATACCTTCAGTTTAGGAACAGGCACTGATACAAGAAATACATTTTTCAGACAGAATCCACTTCCAGTTGGCAATAACACGTGGTTACATTGAATAGAACTAGTGTTGCATGGTGTAAAGACTGGAAGGTGGCAGGCTTTGAGAATTGATCTGCTTTATTTTAATGGACTTTTCAGAGGCAACCATTATTATGTACCCTGCACAGAGTCAACATATCAAAGTACCAGAGAAGAGATGACACGACACAACTTTGTTGCGTGTACAAATAGGGAAAAAGAAGCGCGTTAGTCTCCAGCTTATAAATCTTCATATCAACTACAAAGAAAATTAGCACCTTCTTCCCCCAAAATCGCGCAGTCTCTTTCTAGGTGCATAATACACTAAATATGTGGAAACAGAACTGATGTGATAATGTCAAGATCCCTAAGTTGGCACTCGGGGTACTTGGTTAGTAACATAACAAATATGGATATGTTTGTCTCTAGCCCCACCTTGTAGTCAGACAGCAGCCATCCATGGATACACACACGTCCACTTGTCGCACACATTTCTCACTCTTCAGCAACAAGACACTGTACACACCATGCTGAATACATTTCTAGCTCTGAACAAATGAAGGAGCAGTTTGTTTACTGGATCTGCTGTTACATTAATCATTCTTTCCCAATGAATATGTACAATGCAACTCAGCACCATATAAAACCTGTCCATACAGAGTGGCAAATCCAATGTACACAGTGTGCAACGATTGATAGATTAGTGAAAGGACATTATTAATCCCTACAATACTTTATATGGTAAAAAGAAATACCTTAAAGGGGTATTCTAGCAACAAGATATGTATAAGGTAAGAGATAGCCATTCGATTGCAAGGACAAAGATCCCAAGACCCCTATTTAAACGGTACAATGGTTGCACATGTGCACTACTACTCCATTTACTGTATGGGACTAAGGTGTTATTCACAAGACGTTTTTGTAATGGCAGTGTAGACTAAGACAGGGATATTCACTTCTTGGGTTTTTATTAATGGTTCTTTTTAACTGGCCATAGAACATGGCATCTGTACATTTACTTAAGATATATGCCCTTCATCCCCTGTAGAGATAAAAACATCTCTGCATAGGACATGTCCAATGCTTTACTTTAATGGTGCACTGGGCTGTGGCAAAAATGGAGACCCTTGTGGAAAAAGAAATATGTATGTGTATATTGGTAGGTAAAATAATCGGTCACATGTGATGCTCTCACTAAATTCAGTGACCGAGGGCTGATCCCTGCAAGCACAGCTGCAGAGGAGACACTGTTTGTTTACATTTGCTTGTCCATAGATAATAGCCTATGAATGGGACTAGGCAGACAACCCCCATGTCCCTCCTCCCCCCCCCCCCCAAGTTATAATTGTGTATTAGAAAGTGAATCTATACATAGCATTATACACACAATAACGAAGGCTCAAAAATACAATATCATAACTTTTCTCCATAACTCCGTCATAAGACATGTATCACTTTCCATTTCTTTTTCTTTTTTTTTTAATGTAGATTGAGAGCCCCACATAGAGCTAACAATGTACATTTTTTCCCTATCAGCGTGTCTTTGAAATATGGGCTGGAAATCCATGCAAACACAGGGAGAACATACAAACTCCTTGCAGATGTTTTTTTTTGCCCTTGGCGGGATTTGAACACCAGGACTCCAGTGCTGCAAGGCTGCAGTGCTAACCACTGAGCCACCGTGTGGCCCCATGTATCACTTTCCATTTCATCAGTTTTTGCAAACTGACCCACTAACCCGGACAGTCAGAACATGATGTCAAAGCCCCTTGTGTCACTTTCTAAATGGCCATCCATTCACATAGCGTAAAAAAAAAACGAAAAAAAAACAAAAACGTGTTTTTGCATCTATTACAGATGGTAAAACATATTTTTAGTAAAGGATGACATATGCCTCTGTTCAGACTTATGTTACAAGTTTTTCCATCAACCAGGGGTTGTGCAGCCATGAGTGGAGCAGGTACACCGTACAATGCGGAATAGGGTGCTAGGAATCAAGGTGTGAAAAACAAATGGAAATTCACAAGGACAAGAAAGAGAAAATGTTCTGGAACAATCACCAAATGGCTGTGAACAGTCTATAGACAATATTTGCAAGTTTTGGGTTACAAGGCAGCTTTGGCTGTGACTCCTTCACAACCCCCATGGAGGGGGTAGAACATCCTCTAATAGCAGGTATGAACCGAAATAAGAATTGTATCCAACAGTAAAAATTTATAGGAGCCGTACGACCTACAGCATAGAGAATGCACAGCATTGCTTCTAATACAATTGTACCAAAATAGTAAATGTGACCCTAAGGCTCCGTTCCCACAGAGTAACGCGCCACTCATTCTGACACGTAAACACGTGTCAGAGTGAGCGCTTCAAAATAGATCCTATTGACTTCAATGGGTGCAGTCTTACGTGCGCTACATATTGAAATCAATGGGAGGCTTTTCAACCCTTGCTTGAAAGGGTATAGTTATTATCACCTATCTGGATGGTGGTTCAAGCACTACAAGCTTCACTGATCACAAGAACAGGGGTCTCATGTGCCCAAAATCAATGGAGAAGCAGATCAGCTATATCCAGCAGTCCCACAGAACTGAATGAAGCAGTGTGGGGTATGTGTGACTGCTGCTACATTCATACAAGGCACATGGGATTCCTGTTCTTTGAGATTGGTGGGATCTCCAGGAATCGGACAGCCACCGATTTAGCAGTAACCCCCTACCATATGGATAATTGCCAAAATATCCCTTTCAGGCATTGCTCATATATTTGCCATAACACTTTTCAGAGCTTTAACCACCACTTGTTACAAGGAAACTATTACAGCAGGACGTATTATAGTTACCATCAAAACAATGAGAACCTCAACTGAACCCATTATAGGGTACGGCTGGTTACCATTTAGATCTGTGTTCATAAGAGGGTTTCCAGCCCTAAATCGATTTTTCAACTGATGACCTATTCACAGGGTTGGATATCCGCGATTCTGACAGTGTCTGGACACTGGACATGGAGATTGTGCAGGCATGGTATGAAAAAATAAATTGATTTGGGGCTGGACAACCCCTTAGATCCAGGACAAGATCAGTTTCCACTGTATGGCTGGGTTGAACGTCTCACAGATTTCATCACATTTGCAAGAAATTAAACACAATAGCACACATTTTGTTTTTTACAGTAAAATTACACATTCAATTGTTTTCAATTTTCTTCTCTGATGAAGGAAATGCACTAATCCATAATGAAAGCCATGACCCCAGTGTGAACAGTGTCCTGCAGAGAAAATGCAGCATGAAGACACCAAGGGTGAATCCAGCCACAATGTAGAAACAAAACAACACAGGCAAATGTAACACACCATCATAACAAAAACACATGTACTGGATCACAACCACAGATCTGTTGGCAGCAAGGACATGGATCTGGGTGTGCAAGTCCCATTAAGCAGCAAGGACATGGATCTGGGTGTGCAAGTCCCATTAAGCAGCAAGGACATGGATCTGGGTGTGCAAGTCCCATTAAGCAGCAAGGACATGGATCTGGGTGTGCAAGTCCCATTAAGCAGCAAGGACATGGATCTGGGTGTGCAAGTCCCATTAAGCAGCAAGGACATGGATCTGGGTGTGCAAGTCCCATTAAGCAGCAAGGACATGGATCTGGGTGTGCAAGTCCCATTAAGCAGCAAGGACATGGATCTGGGTGTGCAAGTCCCATTAAGCAGCAAGGACATAGATCTGGGTGTGCAAGTCCCATTAAGCAGCAAGGACATAGATCTGGGTGTGCAAGTCCAATTAAGATGAAAGTTCTGCAATAAAACCTGTTGCATGAGCACATACCCTCATGGTTCTCAGCAACACTAGTGAGCTCAGGGATGTGACCAGTACTCACCTAGCGCGGTGATGAGGAAGCCCCTGGGGGGTCTCAGTGCCCTCCTGACCCAGGCATCTCGCAGCACCTCCAGGTTGGCACTCTGGCCCTGGACCAGCAGCACCCAGCTCTCCAGCCAGCCCTGGAAAGACACCTCGGCCACGGCTCGGACCAGCCTCCTGTTCCAGAAGCACCTCGCATTTGCAGCCTGGAAGTCCTGGAAGACTTGACTGCCCTTCTCCTCCTCCACCGCCGCTGCTGCTGTGCCCTCCAGCCTACAGAGAACCAGGGCGAGAGAGGAGGCAGCCAGCTGGACTACCCTGTCCCGGGACATGCTGAGGTCTCGGCGCTCCTCACATACACGGGACCTTACATGCAACTCATCAATTACACCCTGCAGCGACTAGCGCTGAGGGGCGGGGCCGGCCACAGCCAATCACCTTCGCGGCGACCAATTGCAAGTGGCGGCGGTGGGGGGGCGGGGCAGAGCTGTGCACCTTGGTTTGTGAGGCTGGTAACGTGGAGAGGTGAAGTAGTGATGGCGGAGAGGAGGGACCCCTAATACTCTGCACATAGACTCTATGGAGGAAGAGAAGCTGGGGAACAGTCACCGAAAGTAAAAAAAAACAAAACACCTGTTGTTCAAAAATTGTCGGGAAAAATTGGGCGACAACGGATGACCAATATGACCACTGAAGGGAACTTTTTGGAATTCACACCATGTCAATCATATCTATGGAAACATTGGCGGCGTCCATATAGGTCTATTGCAGCACAATGTCTACAGAGGAAAACTCTGAAAACCTTCTTGTGAAAAGCCCAGAAGGAAAAACCACAATGCATTTTTCCCGCAGCGCTTTTTGGCTGCAGCCTGATACATGGAGCCTTGGCCTGATACATGGAGCCTTGGCCTTACAGGGGTTTACCTATCTGGGGTTATTAAACATGCAGATTAGAGATGAGCGAGTAGTATTCGATCGAATACCTCCCCTGCATAGTGATTGGTGTAATCAGTCGAATACCACGCGGTAAACGCAGCAAAAATTCGATTCCCCTCCCACCTTCCCTGGCGCTTTTTTTACACCAATAACTATGCAGGGGAGGTATTCGATCGAATACTACTCACTCATCTCTAATGCAGATCATTGGGCGTCCAACTACTCAGAACCCCATAGGTGCTCTATCACTCCTATTGAAGTGAATGGATGTCTGTGGATAGGGGATAACTTCTGCAGCCTGGAAAACTCCTTTAAGCAATATTCACAGAACAGAAGATAAAGGATTGCTTGGGGTCCAATGAGTGGAACTGTAGTCACACGTCTGCTACCAGTCATCCCACTACAGAAGATAGCACTTTAGACAGCTTGGTTAGCCCCATAAAGTTGAATGGAGCGTCATTAGACTTGCATGACCAATGTCCACACCTACCTTTAGTATGTAGATTGCCTCAGTGGTTTCTGAATAAGTCCGTTTTTATACATATGCTAATTAGACTGTTGCACGATATATCGTGCACTCCTCTCCTGTGGTTTCCTATGGGAGGCTGATGATGATGACTCAGCTTCCTGTTTGCCTCACACACATAGGAGATAATAGGAGAGAGGAGGCTGCTGGGAACTTCCTGTACTGGCTGGAAGCTCATTTGCATATGAATAAAAACGGACTTATTCAGAGACCACTGAGGCAATCTACATACTAAAGGTAGGTGTGAAGTAGCATTTCTAAAGCCTATGCAAGCATGTGTTTAGGTAAAAATGACTTTTCCCAGTGATAGAGCCCCTTTAAACTGGGGGACACAGGACCTCCTTCTTGTGAATATTAGAAGCTTGGCTTTCAGACATTTATCTATGTCTCATACTATATATATAAAAATGAGTTTCTGTCTGTTCATTCTTTATGCGCAACCAAACGACTTGACCGATTCTCACTAAATTTGGCACACAGGTACATCAGATGTCCAGGAATGTTTTAGACTGGGTCTCAGCTCTCTAGGACTTACCTGAGTTACAGTATTCCTAAAATATTACCTGCATTAGCCAATACAAGCCTGCAAGTCTTTCAGTCATATTCCATACATACAGTCACATCTCCCTTGTCTGCCAATGGAAGCTCGCAGTCGCTTAGTCTCCACATGCACACAGCTTTACTCCAGATTACTATAACAACCCAGTCATTTGTCTTCACTGCTATAGGTTAGATTTAAAGGGGCAGGGCGCTGTGGATGACACTGTTACACAAGGTCACATACACATAGCTTTACTCCAGGTTTCCCCAACAACCAATCGCAGGTTTTTCACTGATATCCAAACTGAGATACACATGATCATATAACGCTTATGGACCAATGTAAACTCGCAAGTTCTTCAGTCTTCACACACACACACACAGCTTTACACTAGGTTTCCATAGCAACCAACCTATTCTTATGGGGCCAGTACACAAACAAAAAATTAAATATACCCATGCGTAGTCGGGTCCTTCTGAGAGTCACCTATAAAGCGTAAAGCCAGGCATAAAAAATTTGCCTTTAAGGAGATGACGGAGATGTCAACTAATGCTCAGATTTTTCCTCAACCTGTCAGTTACACTTTTCATCCAAGATCTTGGCACTTTATTACTTACTTACACAACAGTAGGTATTATGGTCTATAATACACTGTGTGTCTACACAGCAGTGGAGGCTAGAGAAAAAAAAATCCAAAATTTTGTAAAGATTTGGAGTTGGTGAAGGTGGTGAAAGGTCCTTTATTAACAGTATATTGGCTGTGTGGAATAGAGACTGCAATCACAGGAGAAGTGGGGACAAGTATAGACAGTAAGAAGTTAGAGGAAGTGTACATACCGTCCAAGTTACGCTGGGTTCACACCTGCGTTTGGGGTCTCCGTTCTATGGTTTCCGTCTTCTGCATGCCAGAAGACGGAAACCATAGACCGGGTCCGGCCGTGCGCGGCGGTGAGCGTTTTAGGCTCTCCGCCACGAAACCGGATTTTTTTATCCGGACACAGAGTACTGCATGTCCGACTCTGTGTCCGGATTATAAAACCCGATTTCGCAGCGGAGAGCCTAAAACGCTCACTGCCGCTCACGGTCAGACAGCTTTCTCACCCATTCAAATGAATGGGTGAGAGAGACTCCTGCAGGTTTCCGTATCCTGCCTGTGTTTTAGGCAGGAAACGGAAACCTAAGTACGGAGTGCCGGGCCGCAGATGTGAACGAGCCCTTAGTGAACCTTACCTGTTGGGGTTTAATACTACGTATAGGAAGAACACCATGGAGAAAGAAGGCATATGCGAAAGTTAGAGAAATAGTAGTGAATACAATGTATAGGGAGACACAGGGGTTAGTACAATATATAGGGAGAGTGCATGAAGCAGATTTTTTTTTTTTTTTATTCTGGTCTGAATTTATTTCGATGTGTTATCTAGAGTTTGATGCCATAAGGCGATATTAGACAGCCAAATCAAAAGCAAACAAGTTCTGATTATCGAGAAATGTGTTGATCGCCATTCATTTGCATCTGCTATACATAGGCCAATGCAAACTGAATGGGGAAGAATGGTCTCTTCTGCCAGTGTTCTTCCACCATTCGGCAGCACTGTCCTAATTACATCATTTTGCCAATGGTTGGCATCTTCTAACTAGCGATGGGTGAGCTGCTTCCGCTTCTGAAGGGACCCCAGAGTAATATAATTTAATTTCCGGTTCTATCAAGTTACCCAAATCTTGAATAAAACAACCTTGAGAGGTTCACCCATCTCTACTATTACCATGCTTAAAAGATCATCAGCACTATTAGACAGGGCAGTTGTCAGCAACAGGCATTCCTAGGAGCACTCATTGCCGATAATTGCCCAGAATATTGGACCATCTAATAGGTTGGCGGCTCCAATCAGAATCTTTTTTACTATGCCCTTCTATAGCTCCTTATAAAGGCCATAAACCTGTTTGTCATGACCCACTGCTCAGGTATCACCCTGTAAAAGGATCTCCCAGGTTCACATCTCCAAAACTGGTAAAGCTAGTTGAAGTTCCATAAGAAGATGTTCACATGACATTTTTGCATACAGATTCTGATAACATTTTTATACTTTCTTTCCTATCCTGCTGTCATTTCAATGCTGAAAATAGAAACAAGACCACAGCAGGTGCCCACATGGTATTTAGCCCCAACTGTGGCAGAAATCTGAGCTGATGCTTTCTTCACTAAAACAGAAGTGTCTTCGAGTCATTTCCAAACATGTAGGACCTTCTCATGCACAGATGGCAGGCACACTGGAGTAGATTTACTAATACTTTGTACGGTGCAAAATAAGCCTAGCCATAGACATTACAATAAACTGTAATTTTATTACAATTTTCATGAGATACACAATAACAATAATAATAAAAAAAATAACAAAAGAATTGTGGCACAACATGCCAGGTAGCTCAACATTAGCTAAACAAATATGGGCGTGCATACAGAAAGAACGAGTAACACAGAGAGTATAGGGAAGACGACAAGGAAAATAGGGAAGGGAGGGTAGGAGTTAGAGACCTTACAGAATGCAATGGGCATCCCGGGAAGACCATATGGCATCAAAGGCCTCCATCCTATGGTTAAAGGGATCCTATCATTCAAATTCATTTTTTTCTCACTAACACATCGGATTAGCCTTAAAAAAGTCTATTCTTCTCCTACCTTTCGATGTCTTCTCCGCGCCGCTGTTCACTTGAAATCCCGTTTTTTGTCTCAAACAGCACTGGGGGCGTCCCCAATGCTGCAAAAGAATTCTCTCCAGCACCGCCTCCATCTTCTTCAGCAACAGCCTCTTCACTCTTCTTCTTCTGGAGCGTGGGGGGTCAAAATTCAATGCATGTGCAAGTTGGCTCTGCCAGCGGGCCTTCACATGCCAGCAGCCATAGAACTACAGGAGTGTATTGTGCATGCTTGCGTAAGTGGACACAAAAAAATGGCCGCCCGCTTATGAAGTCATCTCTGCCCGAGGTCCGCTAGCAGAGCCATCTTGCACATGCTTTGAATTTTGACCCCCCACGTGCTGGAAGAAGACTCGTGAAGAGTCCCCCAGTGCTGTTTGAGCGCTGGGGCCTGTCCCCACTGCTGCAAGAGAACTCATTTGCATACGAACAAAAAACAGGATTTCAAGTGAACGGCGATGCGGAGAAGACATCCAAAGGTAGGAGAAGAATAGCCTTTCATAAGGCTATTGAGACATGTTAGTGAGGAAAAAAAAATAGTTTGAATGACAGGATCCCTTTAAGGGAAGCGGTCAGATATTCCAAACTACGGACATCCTTCATACAAGCAATTAGTTCAGGACCCATGGGGGGACACCTTCCAGTGGAAAGCAATGAAGGTTTTGGCAATGGTGCACACATATAGAAATAGCTTGGACAGCTATTTTGGACAGCTCTGTTTTTAAGGCGATAGGGCAGCACTCTGTTGCCAAGATATGTTATCTGCCCATAGTAAAGAATTTGAGAAATCTGGCACAACAAGGTGGCAGATAACAGAGAGTTCAAGTCAAGTTACTGAAGACAAGGTGGTACACAACAGTGATTTTGAGATGGATTTGTGGTGACTAGGCAGTGGCAGGAATCTCTATGTTGTCGAGGCAAGAGTTTGAACCTGATTTGTGACAACAGAGTGTTAAAGGCAAATTCATGGCGACTTTGCTGCACACAACAGAGATTGCAGGCTAGATTCATATTGACTGGGTGGCAGATGACTAAGAGCTTCAGCTGGATTTGTGACAACTGGAAAGTAAAGAGTTTGATGTGACTGGGTGAAAGACAACAGAGAGTTCAAACCTGTTTCATGGCGACTGGGTGACAGACAGCAAAGAGTTTGATCTAGATTTATGGTGACTGGAGACAACAGAGAATTTTTTTTTATTAAATGTAGATTGTGAGCCCCACATAAGGCTCACAATGTACATTTTTTCACTACCAGTATGTCTTTTCGGAATATGGGATGGAAATCCATGCAAACACGGGGAGAACATACAAACTCCTTGCAGATGGTTTTTTGACCTTGGCGGGATGTGAACACCAGGACCCAGCGCTGCAGTGCTAACCACTGAGCCACCGTGTGGTCCCCTGGAGCCAACAGAGAATTTGTGCCATGTTTGTGGTTACTGAATGGCAACTCTCAATTGTCAAGATGGTGGGCAACTTTCTAGTCTCAAGGGCAGATAACACAGAATTTGAGAAGATTTTGTAGTAATTGTCCGACAGACAACAGAGAATTGAGGCGGTTTTCTTGCAACTAGGCAGTAGCCTTGAGGTTGGGGCAACTCTCTGTTGTCAAGGCAGAGGGCAGATAATACACAATTTGAAAATGATTTGTGGTGACCAGGTGTCAGACAACAGAGGGTTTGAGCAAAGTTTATGGCAACTTGGTGACATGCAACTGTGAGTTTCAGCCAGGTTTGTGGCAACTGAGTGGCAGACAACAGTATTCAGACCTAGGTTTTTGGCAAATACTGTACGTGACAGCAGAGAGTTCGAATCAAGTTCACGGCAACTGTTTGGCAGACAACAGAGTTTGACATGGGTTCATGGCAACTAGGCAATAGAAAGTTTGAGTCATGGTGACAGAGAATTGAAGGGGTTACCCAGTTTCTACAGTTGAGTAAGAGGCTAATTTCCATAAGCAATGTCTAATTTATAGGTACTCATTCCCAATTTTTAACTTAATATGAAGCACAAGTTATGTTTTATGCCATTTTTCAGGTGCTGGAGTACAATTTTGCAACCTTCATGTTGGAGTAGCAGTCAACCCTCTGATAACGATGCAATGGGCACTTTTTGTTGTCAAGACATAGGGCAAAGCTCTATTGTGAAGATGAAGGGTAAATCTTTGTTCTTGGGGCATAATTAAGATAATACAGATTTTGAGAGTTATAGCGAAGTTTGAGGGTGGGCAGCAGAAACAGAGCTCAAGACGGGTCTGTGGTAACTGTATGCCAAAGGATAGAGAGTTTGTGCCAAGGTATTGGTGACTAGGTGGCAGACAACAGAGAATTCGAGTCAAGTTTTTTTTTTTTAGGGTTCAAGGAAAACGATAAACAACAGAGACACTGAACCAGTTTCATGACAAATGCGTAGTGAACAACAGATTGTTTGAGACAGAGTTGTGGTGACTAGGCAACAGTGGGCAACTCTGTTGGGTGGCAGCAGGAAACTGTTGTGAAGGTGGAAGGCAACCCTCTGATGTCAAGACAGCAGGGAAATCTCTGTTGTTGAGCCATTGGCAACTTTCTTTTTTTTTTTTTTAATGTAGATTGTGAGCCCCACATGGAGCTCACAATGTACACTTTTTCCCTATCAGTATGTCTTTTTGGAATATGGGATGGAAATCCATGCAAACACAGGGAGAACATACAAACTCCTTGCAGATGGTTTTTTGCCCTTGGCGGGATTTGAACACCAGGACTCCAGCATTGCAAGGCTGCAGTGCTAACCACTGAGCCACCGTGTGGCCTCATACATGAGCCATTGACAACTTTTTGTTATGGAGGTAGCAGGCAACTATACGTTGTTGAGGCTGCTGGCAACTATCAAGCTTTGTGGAGACTAGGTGGCAGACAGAGCGTTTGAGACAGTTTTGTTCCAACTAGACAATAGACAACAGAGTGTTCAAACCTTATTCACGACTACTGGATGGTGGTGGGGGTTTAATAGTCTGTGGGGTCTCATCTTCCTCTTGTTTGGTGGCAGCTGGACACGTGTGGACACCTGTGGCTTGTATGACTGCTTGTCCCGCCCCGTTTCAATTTTTAGATTGTGGGTGCTCAGTCTGTATCGGCTCAGGGTCTGTCTGTGTTTGGGGTATGGTATTTTCTCCAGGTAGGTGGCCATGGTGTAGTTTTTTTGCAGAGATTGGTATACGTTGAGTTTCTTGGAGTTGTTTATTTAGTTTCTCTATTCTTCGATGTATTGCTCTCTGTTTGCCTCTATAGTCACCTTTATTTGGGCCTTGGTCATCATCTGTTGGTGTTTTTGGTTTGGCGGTTGGCTGTTGTTTGGTTGGGGGGTGTCGGGTTTGTTTCGAGTTCTATGCCATGCTTGGTGGTGGTAGGAGTCGGGGTTGCTGCTTTGAATGTGTGTCTGGAATACTAATGCCCTCTTCTGTATGGTGAGCCATAGGGGGAGCCTGCCTAGCTCTGCCCTGCAAGCCATGTTGGAGGTGCTGCAGTGGACATCGAGAAGGTATTTGCAGAACTCCAGGTGGAAGGTATAAAGTTGTTGAAAGAGCATAAAGAGCATATAGGGAGGCTATATCAAACTTAAGATCAACCTAAATCATTCAAAGGGAACCATCTTCGGAAGCATTAACCAAGGTCAGTTAGGCTATCCTTGCAGCCCTGTAATATTTAAAGGGGTTGTGCCACAAAAATTGCAGATTGGTGGAACCTAACCACTGAGACCTCTGCTGATTCTGAGAAGGGGTTACTCCTATAGAGAATGAGGGTGTACTTTGTATTTGGTTGTGTTTTAAATTTCTGCTTTTCTAGGTTGGCAGATACTCGTCGTATGCAACTTTGGGATTGTAACAGCAAAACCCTAATCCCTGTATAGAGTTGTGGAGGGTGGAGACCTGCACTTCTGTAGACTCTGTTAATTAAAGTGGCTTAGGCCTGCCTGTTTAAGGGCTTATTCACACATCCTCTTTTAGCACACCCATTCATTTTAATTGGCACATTTAGACCAACAATCCAAGGTGCTCCATAGTGTTCTCTCCTGTCTGTTGACGAACTACATAGATCTTCCTGCACAGGAGGAGATTGCTGTTCTCTTGATGGCAAGAAACAATTCTCTCTTGTGTTAATGTGTGGTAAAGACCAGTGACAATGCACCTATACAGCGGCTCTGTGTAATAACTCCTGTGTGCACAGTTTCGGCACTTCAAGGCTTCCTTTATGCAAACACCTACTGATGTACCGTCTCAAATCCCGATTGAGTAACTTTAAAGTGAGTCTGATGGCAATAATAGGACTGCAAGATCCAAACCCTATGCAATTCTAGACTAAACATCATACCTGTGGATTTTCTGTGGGACAACTAAGGATAACATAGCTGCTTTAGATCCTCTTGCTTGGGTTTATGATGGCCACATCAATGAAGCTTTTTTTTGCATTCACAGTGACCAGTTATTTTTAAGATCAATGAGAGTCAAGCGAGTTGTGATCATAATCCGGCAGTGTAAATGTACAAGACAGAGTTTTCCAAAATCATGATACTGCTAACCTATATCAGATCAGGGGGGGTTGACACCAGGCACCCCTGCAGGCCAGCTCTCTGAAATGGCCACAGTACTTGAAAGAGCATTGTTGTCTCTTTATTGAATACCAGGCACAACTTGATTCATTGTATAGCGACTACACTTGGTTCTGCAGCTCATTCTCTATTATAAAGAAGTGATGCTCTCCTGAGTTTTGTAGCTTCCTGTAACAGATGACTGTCAGGGGTGCTGGGTGTCAGACACCCGCTGATATGATATGAGTGATGCTCTATCCTTGGAACAGGTCATCAGTAGAGATGAGCGAATGGCGTTCGATCGAATTGGTATTCGATGGAATATCAGGTTGTTCGAGGTATTTGATTCCGATCGAATACCACGCAGCAAACGCACTAAAAATTTGTATCCCCTCCCACCTTCCTTGGCGCTTTTTTTACACCAATAACTGTGCAGGGGAGGTGGGATGGGAAGTTGGAAAACGTAGGCATTGAAAAAAAATCTGAAAAAGTAATTGGCTGGCTAAATCAGGTGACCTTCACTTTATACGAATAGTGGATTTCAGATTCGGTTCATATGAGACTGTGAACTATGTGACTATGAGACAGGGATAGATGTACTGACAGGGTTAGCTAGGAATTAGCTTTATTTAGGTAGGAATGTTACTCAAACAGCTCTTTGGGGCTCTATATACCTTCCTTGCCAGCCCGAGATACATGCAAGAGTACATTCAATGCATTCCTATGGGAAAAAGTCAGCCCACGCATAATGCAAGCTGCCAGCGATCCCGACTAGCATATGATGCGATGCCACGATGTGTTTGCATTGAACTTACTCTTGCATTTAGCTCGGCTGGCAAGGTCTCATCACTTTCAAACTTCACCTACAAGCAAATCTCGTGGCAGCCCATTATATGCTAGTCGGGATCCCTGGCAGCTTGCATTATGCGGGCGCTGCCTTTTTCTCATAGGAATGCATTGACCAGTGTTGATTGGCTGAATGCCATACAGTGTACAGCATTGGCCAATCAACGCTGGTTCTGCCAGAGGCTCGTCTGTGAGGAGGCAGAGTCTAAGATCGGTCCACAGCAGTCTCCATTGTGGTCTGATCTCAGATGTAGCAGCGCTCAGTGCACAGCCAGCTCTGTGTTCAGCGCACAGCCAGCTCTGCTACATCTCAGATGTAGCAGAGTTCAGCGCACAGAGATGCTACATCTGAGATGCAGAAGAGCTGGCTGTGTGCTGAACACAGAGCTGGCTGTGCGCTGAGCACTGCTACATCTGAGATGTAGCAGAGCTGGCTGTGCCCTGAACACAGAGCTGAATGTGTGCTGAGCACTGCTACATCTAAGATGTAGCAGAGCTGGCTGTGCGCTGCTACAGAGCTGGCTGTGCGCTGAGCGCTGCTACATCTGAGATGTAGTAGAGCTGGCTGTGCGCTGAACACAGAGCTGGCTGTGCGCTGCTACAGCGCTGCTACATCTGAGATGTAGTAGAGCTGGCTGTGCACTGAACACAGAGCTGACTGTGTGCTGAGCGCTGCTACATCTCATCAATATGGATGGGATAAGTACATTGATCCCTATGGATGCACCCCACATTACATATGTTATGTGGGGTGTATCCAAATGTTAACAAAACATTCTGCCCCTCTCTAGTATCAGTTCCCGTGGGTATAATATTAACAGGGAGTGTATTAGAGAATCTCAATGATGGAGATACATTTCCTGTACCTATTGTGTTACATTGAGTCTGATCCTACTCAATGAAAACTCAATACATGGCCTCCTAGACCATCATTGGACCAGAATCACACCTAGTACGGCCACCTTATTTTACAGCACTGTGAAATCACATAGAGTAGAAGTAGAAGTGGTCGAAACCTTTCTCCTAAGCGTTGCTGCAATGCCCTTTCTGCCTGTTTATTTACTTTGGATGAGGACTGTATTTTCTTTTGTGTGTGTTCCTCTGCATTTGCTTTTCCATCACTTTGTGACAGCTTTGCTGTTTACTTTTCATTCTTTTGTATCACATTACAGTGAATTCACCTTTACACCTTCTAAATGATTCATGTGGTCTACTAGAATAATACTTATATAGACCACGATTCTAGCTGCACTATATCACACACACATATACTAATAACACTATATTTACTGTTGTATCTGAACCTTAACAAATTGACATTGTAAATTACAAGCTGGGATGTGACGAATACATCAGCGGGTATATAGAAACACATCTCTATTGCTACAAAAACACAGCATAAATGTGATATTGTATTTAGTAAATCATGGTCTATTTTATAGAGTTGTTTCTATAAAACCCACATTAGCAGAACAATATGTAAAAGTACACAAGCCTGTGTTATTTGTGCTTGATGCCAATTTTCCTTATTACGCAAAGGCCACACACACTGAAATGTTTCTAAGTGTCCATAGAGAAATTCAGCAGCGTTTTTCTCACCCCTGGTTTTGCAATCTTCATGTATAACCTGCAGCAATAATTGACATCAGACATCAGGGGTTTTAAGTTTAAGACCGTGTTTTTTCTTGCAGATTTTGCTGCGTTTTTTTGAGCCAAAGTCAGGAGTGTCTTGGAAAGAATGGAAAACATAAAGGAAGCTCTGAGACATTTTGTTTGTTAAATCCACTCCTGACTTTGGCTCAAAAAAATGGCACAAAATCTACAATAAAGCATAAAGGGGTTTTCAGCCCCTAATGCATGTTTCACATTCATTACCTATCTACAGGATGTGATTAGTATGTGACCCGGACCCAGTACAGATCAGCTGTCCAGGCAACCTCTAGAACAGGGGTCCTCAAACTATGGCCCGGGGGCCACGTGCGGCCTGCCGTGGACATTTTTCCGGCCCGCCGCATGAGGCCCGTGCGACGTCGCTCAGATCGCTCACTAACGGGGAATCCAGTACAGGATTACCCATTAGAGAGCAATCACTGCTTTCAGTTGTATGTGCAAATGCATATACAGCTGAAAGCAGTAAGTGTAGGCCATGCGCCTGGGGCAGAGTGTGACATATGCCCGATGCAAGCGCCATGACGTAATTCATCAGCGACTGCAGTCGGAGAAGGAGGATGGAGAAGGAGAAGGAGGATGCACGGCGGCTCTTCATGGGTAAGTATAATAGAATGAGTGTGTGTGTGTCATACTGAGCATATAATACAGTGCAGGTGGGGTGTACTGAGGAGCATATAATACTGTTTGGGGGGGAGAATGTACCGAGGAGCAGATAATACCGTGTGGGGGGTGTACTCAGCAGCATAGATTACTGTGTGTGTGTGTGGGGGGGGGGGTGTTTGGGGGTGTACTGAGGATCATATAATACTGTGGGGCGTACTGGGGAGCATATAATACAGTATGGTTGGGTGTACTCAGGAGTATATAATACTGTGTGTGGGGAGGGCGTACTGAGGAGCATATAACACTGTGGGGGGGCGTACTGAGGAGCATATAATACTGTGTGTGGGAGGGCCATACTGAGGAGCATATAATACTGTGTGTGGGGGTGTACTGAGGAGTATATAATACTTTGTGTGGGGCATACTGAGGAGCATATAATACAGTGTAGGGGGGCGTAATGAAGAGCATATAATACTGTGTATGTGGGGGTTTGTACTGTGGAGCATATAATACTGTGGGGGGACTGCTGTGAAACGTATAATACTGTGAGGGGAACTACTGTGGAGTGTATAATGTTAATTTTTTTTTTAACTATATTTTGGCCCTTCAATGGTCTGAGTGACAGTGAACTGGCCCCCTGTTTAAAAAGTTTGAGAACTCCTGCTCTAGAAGCTGCTACTGTGGACATGGAGAAGAAGTGGCTCTGCTCCTATTCAAGTAGTAGGAATCCCCTACTACCGCAATCCCCCACAGCCACCCTGCCACTGTTAAGCAATGGATGTGGCTGCAGTTTTGCTTGTATTACTTGAATACAGAGCTGCTTCCCATCCACTTCTGTAGTTCCCAGTACCCGGAGGCTGTCAAACCCCTCACAAATTACCTGTGGATTGGTCATTAGTATAAAACATGTATTAGGAACCGGAAAACACTTTTAGGCTAAGGCCCCATGTCTCGGAAAAGCAGCTTTTTTTGTTGCAGATTTTGCTGCGGTTTTTTGAGCCAAAGCCAAGAATGGCTACAGAAGTAATAGGAAATTTATAAAAAGTTCTTATACTTCTACTTACTGATCAATCCACCTCTGGCTTTGGCTCAAAAAACCGCAGCAAAATCTGCAACAAAAAAAGCTGCATTTCCACAAAGTGGGGCCTCAGCCTTAGGCTAAGGCCCCATGAAGAGTACTGCTGCGCTTTTCACAGAAAGTCATCTAGATACACCCCAACCACCACCAGTCTCTTAATATTATCTGCATATACTAGAAATACATCTAAAGGAACATCTGTTTAACGGATGCAAAAAACAGACACAAACGGATGACGTAGCCATCAATTTAAAAAGAAAAACGGATCCCTTTCTGTCTGTCTGTCTGTCTGTGTTTTTTGGACGGACACAAAAGTATGGTATGATACGTTTTTGTTTCCTGCAAAAAAATGGACAGAAGTGGATCCATTTTTTTTTTTTTTTACATTGATGTCTATGTAAACAGATGGCCATCAGCTGGCATCCATTTGTGTACATTTGTTGCATCCATTAAACTGAAGTTCTAAACGGATGTAAAGAAAGTGATATGGATAGAGCAGGGGTCTCAAACTCAACTCAGCATGTGGGCCGCAGAGCAAGATCCCAGCCAGTCGGCGGGCCGCACCGCGGCAAATTTAGCTCCGCCCACTTTTATGTTGACTCCGCCCATTCATTTTTCATGTGCCCGCACACAGTATAATCTTCCTACAGTCACTCGTAAACTATATGTCCCCCCTCCATCTTTCCCCCAGTTACATATACACCCTTCATCTGCCCCCAGATTCATGTCCCTCCATCTCTGCCCCCAGATTCATGTCCCCCCATCTCTGCTTCCAGATTCATGTCCCCCCATCTCTGCCCCCAGATTCATGTCCCCCCATCTCTGCCCCCAGATTCATGTCCCCCCATCTCTGCCCCCAGATTCATGTCCCTCCATCTCTGCCCCCAGATTCATGTCCCTCCATCTCTGCCCCCAGATTCATGTCCCCCCATCTCTGCTTCCAGATTCATGTCCCCCCATCTCTGCCCCCAGATTCATGTCCCCCCATCTCTGCCCCCAGATTCATGTCCCCCCATCTCTGCCCCCAGATTCATGTCCCTCCATCTCTGCCCCCAGATTCATGTCCCTCCATCTCTGCCCCCAGATTCATGTCCCCCATCTCTGCCCCCAGATTCATGTCCCCCATCTCTGCCCCCAGATTCATGTCCTCTCCATCTCTGCCCCCAGATTCATGTCCCCCCATCTCTGCCCCCAGATTCATGTCCCCCCATCTCTGCCCCCAGATTCATGTCCCCACATCTCTGCCCCCAGATTCTTGTCCCCCCATCTCTGCCCCCAGATTCTTGTCCCCCCATCTCTGCCCCCAGATTCATGTCCCCCCATCTCTTCCCCCAGATTCATGTCCCTCCATTTCTGCCCCAGTGTCATGCCGTTCTCCCCCCTCCCTTCGTCTGCCCCCAGTGTCATGAGCCCCTTCATTCTACCTCAATGTTTAAAGAGGACCTTTCATCATTTTGCCCACAGGCAGTTCTATATACTGCCGGAAAGCTGACAGTGCGCTGAGTTCAGCACACTGTCGGCTTTCCCGATTTGGGCCCAGTGTGAAGAGCTACGGTACCGGACCTTCTATGGTCAGAAGTGCGTTTCTGACACTCAGTCAGAGACGTCCTTCTTCACAGCACAACCAAACGCTGTGCTGTGAGAGCCGGGAGGAACACCCCCTCCCTCTGCTCGCAGTACTCGTCCATAGACGAGTATTATCAGGGAGGGAGGGGGATTTCCTCCCCGCTCCACAGTACAGCGCGATTGGCTGTGCTGTTAAGAAGGACGTCTCTGACTGACTGTCAGAAACGCCCTTCTGACCATAGAAGAGCTACGGTACCGGACCGTAAGCTCTTCACACCGGGCCCACATCGGGAAAGCCGACAGTGTGTTGAACTCAGCGCACTGTCAGCTTTCCGGCAGTATATAGAACTGCCTGTGGGCAAAATGGTGAAAGGTCCTCTTTAACACACAAAAAAACACTTATACTCACCATCCAACGCTCCCTCGCCGCGCTCTGCAGTTTCACTAATAGACCTGTAGGCGCGATGTGATGATGTGACGTCATCACATCGCGCCTATATGTCCACTAACCGGAAAGTAGCGGCTAGTGGATATAATCATCTCGCAATGTATTGAACTCGGATCCGGCGTTCCTAGGCTTGTGCAGGCCGCACAAAATTGTTCGGGGGGCCGCATGCGGCCCGCGAGTTTGAGACCCCTGGGATAGAGCCTATTTTGTATGAAGACCCCTCCCCCATCCACTGCCAGCTTCCTTGCCCTCAGCTTCCACTGCTAGCCTCTGTGCCTCCATTCTCCTTTGTCAGCATCTCTGCTCCACCCTCTGCTACCACCCTTTGTGCCACCAGCCTCAGCCTTCCCATCTACAGACCCTTGTTGTCACCAGAAAATTGCTATTGAAACTATTGGAGGATTATATAGATAATCTGTTTTCCCTTAGTCCAAACAGCAGCACAATGAATGGGGTATTCCTGCCCCTGTGTGCTGTTTAGGACAGGTGGGATTGTCCTCCTGGTAGAGAGAGCAGAACCTCTCCATCTTGGCATTGAATTTGGTGGCCATCAGATCCACCTCGGGGAGACCCCACATCTGAGTGAGTTGAAGGAACACTTCCTGGTTGAGGGACCATTCGCCTGATACCATAAGGCCTCAGCTCAGTTGATCCGCCAGAAGTCCTTTTATATGGACCACCTTGAGGTGAGTCAGGTTTTCTTCCGCCCATGAAAAGATGAGGTTCGTCACTCTGAGCAGGGAAGGGGATCTGATACCTCCCTGCTTGTTCAAATAGAGGACCGTTGTTATTCTGATCGAACCCTCACCGCTTTCCCGCAGAGTAGAGGGGCAAAATGTAGTAGGGCCCGATGAACTGTGGTAAGTTTGCGCCAATTGGAAGACTGGGTCTTCTCCAGGTCCCTCTCACAGGGGTCTCCCCTAGATGCGCCCCCATCTCTCCCCATCCCCCCCATCTGTTGTTAAACCGGGACAAAACTGGCTGAACCGTGGACATCCCATCTTTGAGATGAGACCACCACTCGAGTGATTGACGGGTTCTGATAGATATCTGGATCGGCTTGTCTAGCCCTTGAGGGCTGTGATTCCAAACTCTCAGGATTTCGTTGTGTAAACCTGGAGCTTGATCAAAAAATTAGCAAGCACCAGCCTTGGGAATCCCAGGGGTTTAAATCCCCAGGGAAGGAAAACAAAGCAGAAGGGGCAGAGCTAGGACAAAACCCTGCCCCACGATAAAGAAAACAAGAGAAAAGCGGCAACTAGATGGGTAGAAGAAATACCCTATGGTACAGGGGGAGACCGCCGCACTAAAAGGAAAAATACTCATAAATGCTGGCTAAAAAACGACCCCGGTGTGCTCCTAAGCGTACCGAGCGCGCTCTTGGAAGTGACGCGGGGAGCGCAACAACAAAGCCGGCCAAAGTAAGGCCCGCACTAGACACGAAAAACAATGGTTCCCCCATGCCGGCCCCACCACCAGACATGCAGGATGCCGGCAAGAGAGAAAAGCGAAGAGAGAGGGAGCGCAATAAACCACCTCGCACCTGTCCCACACACTCTCTGACCTCTTATACGGAGAGGGTTTCACTAATTAAAAATTCCACTTGTCCTAAACAGCAAACAGGGACAGGAATACACCATTCATTGTGCTGCTGTCGGATGTAGGGGGAATGACTGTTTCCAAGGATGTTTCCAGCACAATCCTGCTATGCTGTGCCAATAAAGGGCACTTCTCTGCCTTCTATACTTACCATGGGAATCAGGACTCCTATTAACCCCCGGCAGCAGCAGGAACATCAAAGCAATACCTAGTACTACACAAATGTGTGTTGTGGTTGCAAAACCAAATGAAGTGAGTATATTATTAACCCCTGTGCACCCATCACCCTGCACTATTATAACAGCCTGAACATAAAGTGTCTTTATTTTGTTTATTTCCAATAACTTTAGGAACTGACTACAGTCATTCCTGTGTGCTAATTATAGGATCAGCCATGAATATAGAGCTATACAATGGGTAATACACTGGGGTGATGGGAGCGGACAGCTGTATGGAGCAATTGTGGTCAGTTTGTGTTATAGAGAGATGTAGTACATGGTCAATATAACATGTATGTATAGTATACAGGGCCTAATAGTATAGCTGGCCAGACTGTAGACTTGTGTTGCAGGAACACAGCACTTGATTTATCTTGAGGATAGGCCATCAATTTCTGAAACTGGATAACCCCTTAAAGTCACTTGCATTCTCTAGCATTAACATTGTATATCTTCATTTGAGGATGTGACTAGTTGCTGAAATGTTCATTGTAACACCCTTATCAGAATGGCATTACTTACACAGGTACTCAATATATTGTTTAATTCAGTCAACAGGGCTATTCATATGGCTCTATATACAGTCCTATGAAAAAGTTTGGGCACCCCTATTAATCTTAATCATTTTTTGTTCTAAATATTTTGGTGTTTGCAACAGCCATTTCAGTTTGATATATCTAATAACTGATGGACACAGTAATATTTCAGGATTGAAATGAGGTTTATTGTACTAACAGAAAATGTGCAATATGCATTAAACCAAAATTTGACCGGTGCAAAAATATGGGCACCCTTATCATTTTATTGATTTGAATTCCCCTAACTACTTTTTACTGACTTACTGAAGCACAAAATTGGTTTTGTAACCTCAGTGAGCTTTAAACTTCATAGCCAGATGTATCCAATCATAAGAAAAGGTATTTAAGGTGGCCAATTGCAAGTTGATCTCCTATTTGAATCTCCTCTGAAGAGTGGCATCATGGGCTACTCAAAACAACTCTCAAATGATCTGAAAACAAAGATTGTTCAACATAGTTGTTCAGGGGAAGGATACAAAAAGTTGTCTCAGAGATTTAACCTGTCAGTTTCCACTGTGAGGAACATAGTAAGGAAATGGAAGACCACAGGGACAGTTCTTGTTAAGCCCAGAAGTGGCAGGCCAAGAAAAATATCAGAAAGGCAGAGAAGAAGAATGGTGAGAACAGTCAAGGACAATCCACAGACCACCTCCAAAGAGCTGCAGCATCATCTTGCTGCAGATGGTGTCACTGTGCATCGGTCAACTATACAGCGCACTTTGCACAAATAGAAGCTGTATGGGAGAGTGATGAGAAAGAAGCCGTTTCTGCACGTACGCCACAAATAGAGTTGCCTGAGGTATGAAAAAGCACATTTGGACAAGGCAGCTTCATTTTGGAAACAAATATTGAGTTGTTTGGTTATAAAAAAAAGGCGTTATGCATGGCGTCCAAAAAGAAACAGCATTCCAAGAAAAACACATGCTACCCACTGTAAAATTTGGTGGAGGTTCCATCATGCTTTGGGGCTGTGTGGCCAATGCCGGCATCGGGAATCTTGTTAAAGTTGAGAGTCGCATGGATTCCACTCAGTATCAGCAGATTCTTGAGAATAATGTTCAAGAATCAGTGACGAAGTTGAAGTTACGCCGGGGATGGATATTTCAGCAAGACAATGATCCAAAACACCGCTCCAAATCCTCAGGCATTCATGCAGAGGAACAATTACAATGTTCTGGAATGGCCATCCCAGTCCCCAGACCTGAATATCATTGAACATCTGTGGGATGATTTGAAGCGGGCTGTCCATGCTCGGCGACCATCTAACTTAACTGAACTTGAATTGTTTGTCCAAAATACCTTTATCCAGGATCCAGGAACTGATTAAAAGCTACAGGAAGCGACTAGAGGCTGTTATCTTTGCAAAAGGAGGATCTACTAAATATTAATGTCACTTTTCTGTTGAGGTGCCCATACTTTTGCACCGGTCAAATTTTGGTTTAATGCATATTGCACATTTTCTGTTAGTACAATAAACCTCATTTCAATCCTGAAATATTACTGTGTCCATCAGTTATTAGATATATCAAACTGAAATGGCTGTTGCAAACACCAAAATATTTAGAACAAAAAATGATTAAGATTAATAGGGGTGCCCAAACTTTTTCATAGGACTGTATATCCATTTGATGGACAAAGATAGAGCTTATCAGTTTTTTTGTGAACGCCATGAAAAACATACATTGGAGGGAATTCATCATTCCCTTTACGCCAGTTTTCTAGTGTGGAGGGATGATATTGAGGTGCATATTTGGCGCAAGGCCCTTTCTTGCACCAAACTACATTTTGCAAAGGATTTATTATAAGTTTTATGACATGAATTGGAATGGAAATCTACACTAGCATTAATAAATTTACCCCCGAGGGGCGCCTATATTCACATGTCCCTGATATATTTCAGTGTATTGAGGGATTCACGAAAATGGACAAAAATACATTATATTCTACTTTTTCACAATTTTTTTTTAAACGGTCATATTAATAGCCCCCATTCACATGCATTTAATTTAATGTGGCCTATAAACCTATATATGTGATATATATGTACCTATATCACATGGGCGATATTTACTGTCATGTGGATATAGCTTTAGTCTCACAGGAGAGGCAGGTAAACTACTGGAGGTGATATATGGGAGGTTTCAAGGGTCAGGCCTGGATGGTAACCAGATATCGTACTCTTCAATGTGTTTTGTGGCATGGAATTGCACATTGCATTGTATTTTTAGTGTTGTAGTGACAGCTCTGTTTTAAATAGATCCATATCTGCTTACTACTAGACTACGAGCTAACATTCATGGCCCCAAGTGCACCATAATAATACAATAAAACTAAAGGAAATACTAGTCAGGCAGGTGGCATGCTTCAGGCAACCAAACAGGCTATTCACCAGTTGTGATAAATGCTTTAATGATAAAGTCATATCCATAAATAAGTTAGGTTAAGAAGCCTTGTTTTATTGCAAAAGACTTAAATAATGGATGCACAACTACATGTAAATAATGGATGTGCACAGAGCTCGACCTCACAGACCAATCCTTTACTAGATGTTCTCACATCATATATAAATTTATGAGAGATTATGAGTTTTATAAAGGCCAGAATTTTCAAGGCCTATCTCCATATCACCTGCGCTGGCAGAGAATGTGCCTAAATTTATGGCAAGGCCCACATCTCCTCGTAAAAAAGACGCACCCTTTGCAGGACCGAAATCTATGCTAGCTCCAGTGGCGTAACTATCGCCATAGCAGCAGGGGCAGCTGCCACAGGGCCCGGGACATTAGGGGGCCCGGTGACAGTCACTACCGCTGCGTTTTTTGTTTTTTTTTAATAGGCCGTTATGGGCCCTATTTACTTACCCATCCTGGCTGGGCCGGGATCGGTAAGTGACACCGCGGGTCCCACAAACACTATCATTATACTCGGGGGTCTTTGCAGACCCTCGAGTATAATGATCGGAGGCCTGGGAGAGGTAATAAACATAAAAAACACTGTTATTTACCTCTCCACGATCCTGCCAGGCCTCCTTCCTAGTTGTCTGATGTCTCTGATGTCACATGAACCCGGCCTGCATCCCGGGTCATGTGACGTCCGACGTCATTGAAGAAGGACGGCAGCGGAGGCCGACAGCGTAGGAGCCGGGGGACAGGTAAGAAACATTAGTTTTTTATGTTTTTATTCCCCTGGGTCTCCGATTATTATACTCTGGGGTCTTAAAAGACCCCAGAGTATAATAATTGTTTATGGGTGTCCACAGTGGGACATAATACTGTGTGCAGGGGCCACTATGGGGGATAATACTGTGTGCAGGGGCCACTATGGGGGATAATACTGTGTACAGGGGCCACTATGGGACATAATACTGTGTGCAGGGGCCACTAAGGGGCATAATAGTGTGTGCAGGGGCCACTAAGGGACATAATAGAGCGCGCAGGAATGCGGAAGAGGGGGTCGGTCGAGGGCTTCGGTTGGGGGGGTCATGTCAAAAGTTTGCCACGGGGCCCCGCCATTCCTAGTTATGCCACTGGCTAGCTCTGATAGGGAGCACCATGTAAGGCTGAGGCCCCACGTTGTGGAAAAAAAGCTGTTTCTTTTTATTGCAGATTTTGCTGCAGAGCCAAAGTCAAAAATGGCTACAAAAGGAATGTGAGACATGAGGAATCACTAGTACTTCTCCTGTCTGCTAAATCCACTCCTGGCTTTGGCTCAAAAAACTGCAGCGTGAGACTAAGGCGCCACATAGCAAATCACTGCAAAGATATGCTGCTGAAAAGACTGTGGTGGAAACGTATCGCATTTTTGTCCACAGTGAACTTTTTACTTCTATCATACCTACACGGAAAACGCCACTGTTTCTGTAGGTATAATGGACATGCTGTGATTTGCAAAAATGCAAGTGTCTTTCAAATCGCAGCATTTCCTCTAGAAATGTTTTTCTGCAATGTGTGGATTGGATTATAAAGAAATCTCATCCACTTTGCAGGTAATGTAAATGCAGCATTTGTTTTCGCAAAATGGGGCCCTGGTTTTGAAAATCGCAGCATGTCAATTATACCTATGGAAATGGCAGCGATTTCCCCATAGGTATAATTGTAACAGAAATTCAGCGGAGGAAAACTCAGCAAACTTTCTGTCTAAAGCTCTGCAAGGAGAACTGCCATGCGTTGCCTCCGTGGTGTTTCCCGCAGCACTTTATTGCTGAAGAACGTCCAGTGGGGCCTTAGCCTAGCCTCTGCACTGGAAAGGCACCTAGCGCTAATGTGAACATAGGCAACGAGAACAAGAAGATATGGAACAAGACTCCAATAGGAAATGGAAAAAATATGAGGGTAAGTTCACACAGGGTTTTTTTTTAACAAATTTTAACACAGCAATCCATAAACCACCTCCCACGGCTAGCTGCGACTGTCGCAGAATTTGGACAGTCGCGGCATTCTGCTCCAGATTAGGCCCAAATGAATGGGGCTAGTCGGGAGGGAGTGTCGTGCTACGAACGCCAGCGGCTGATTTAGCCGCGGAATCTGCGGCAAGAAAGGGCAGATCACTTATTTTTTCCACGAGTGGGAGGCGCGGAAGTCAATGGGAGGTGGTTTTTTGAGCCGGATTCTGAGGTGGATTCTGCTTCAAAATCTGGTCCAAAAAACTCAGTGTGAATTTACCCTAAGGGGGGAAAAAAGGCTTATGGGTATAGTCAGGAGAAACAGGCAGCTTGATGGGAGAGGGTCTTACTAAAATTAACCCCTTTAACCCACTAAAATTTAACCCCTCTACCCATACCTCCCAACCGTCCCGATTCCCGCGGTCCCGGTTGGAGGGAGGTATGTCCCGATTTCAACTCAGATCTGCGTCCAGAGGACGCAGATCTGAGTTGAACACATATGCGGCTGAAGCGAGGAGCTGACCTGTGTCAGCTCCTCGCTTCGCCGCTGCCGCCTGCTCCTGGCTTGTAGACACGATGTGACACATCGATGTGACACATCGCGTCTACAAGCCAGGAGCCGGCGGCAGCGGCGAAGCGAGGAGCTGACACAGGTCAGCTCCTCGTTTCAGCCGCATATGTGTCATCGAGAGAGACGCAGCGGCGAAGCGAGGAGCTGACCTGTGTCAGCTCCTTCCTTCAGCCGCATGTGTCAGCGAGAGAGGCGCGCAGAGAGCGGCGAGGGAGCGGAGGAGAAGGTAAGTTTAATGTTGAGGTGGAACGTGAATCTGGGGGCATGAGACGGCATGACACTGGGGGTAGAGATGGAGAGGACGGCATGACACGGGGGGCAGAGATGGAGAGGACGGCATGACACTGGGGGCAGAGATGTGGGGACATGAATCTGGGGGCAGAGATGGAGAGGACATGAATCTGGGGGCAGAGATGGGGGACATGAATCTGGGGCAGAGATGGGAGACATGAATCTGGGGGCAGAGATGGGGGACATGAATCTGGGGGCAGAGATGTGGGGACGTGAATCTGGGGGCAGAGATGGAGGGGACATGAATCTGGGGGCAAAGATAGGGGACATGAATCTGGGGGCAGAGATGGAGGGGACATGAATCTGGGGGCAGAGATGGGGGGGACATGAATCTGGGGGCAGAGATGGGGGGACATGAATCTGGGGGCAGAGATGGGGGGACATGAATCTGGGGGCAGAGATGGAGGGACATGAATCTGGGGGCAAAGATGGAGGGGACATGAATCTGGGGGCAGAGATGGGGGGACATGAATCTGGGGGCAGAGATGGGGGGACATGAATCTGGGGGCAGAGATGGAGGGACATGAATCTGGGGGCAAAGATGGAGGGGACATGAATCTGGGGGCAAAGATGGGGGACATGAATCTGGGGGCAGAGATGGGGGGACATGAATCTGGGGGCAGAGATGGGGGGACATGAATCTGGGGGCAGAGATGGGGGACATGAATCTGGGGGCAGAGATGTGGGGACATGAATCTGGGGGCAGAGATGGAGGGGACATGAATCTGGGGGCAAAGATAGGGGACATGAATCTGGGGGCAAAGATGGGGGACATGAATCTGGGGGCAGAGATGGGGGGACATGAATCTGGGGGAAGAGATGGGGGGACATGAATCCGGGGGCAGAGATGGAGGGACATGAATCTGGGGGCAAAGATGGAGGGGACATGAATCTGGGGGCAGAGATGGGGGACATGAATCTGGGGGCAGAGATGGGGGACATGAATCTGGGGGCAGAGATGGGGGGACATGAATCTGGGGGCAGAGATGGAAGGGGGACATGAAAGTGGGGGCAGATGAAGGGTGTATATGAAACTGGGGGAGAGATAGAGGGGGGACATATAATTTACAGGTGACTGTAGGAGGATTATACTGTGTGCGGGCACATGAAAAATTAACGAGTGGGCGGAGTCAACACAAAAGTGGGCGGGGCTAAATTTGCCGCGGCGCGCTACGCGCGACACACATTTTGTCCCTCTTTTGGTTCTTCAAAAGTTGGGAGGTATGCCTCTACCCACTACCAAAAATATTTTTTTTTTTATTTCCACATCTCTCTTATTGTTTCAACAAAAAATGGAGATTTATACAGTGTTTTCCAGAATCCAGAAATTGAGAGCTATACATAGCTTTTACATGACTGTATGCCAAATTAGGAGAAAAGTAGAAGAGTAAGTGAAGAGAGATAAGGTCAGAGGGTAGGGTAGGTGGTAGATGTACGTGGTTGTAACAGGGGTCAGTTCAATAATACAATCACATTTGACTGCTTGCTGAGACAGTTCAGTGGAATAAAGTTATCGACATGTGAAGGTTAAACATTCGGAAATAAGAACAGAAAACTGCGACAACTCAAGTGGCACACCATTGGGCTTTATATTATGGCAGTTTTTCTTCATGAATACTTACCAGTCCTCCAAATTGTTGGAACTTCTTAAAGGAATTGTCCTTAGGATAGGCTGTAAATATTTGATTTGTGGGGGCTGAGCTGTAGTCCCGGCGCCCGGCTACTACACAAGGAGCCGACTGCTTCCAGTCCAGTGTTGTATATAGTATGGGCGCCGGAAGCAGCAGCAGCATTGACCATGGGGTTAGGTAAAAATTTTGAAGGTAGCAATAATGTTCTCTACTAGAGATGAGCAAGTAGTATTCGTTCGAATATCGAATCCTATTATAGTCTATGGGAAAAAACAGGAATGTTGTTCCGGTTTCCATGGAAACCAAAGTTCAACACCTTGGATCCTCCAAGTTCCAGAAGTAGCAGGATGAGGAGCACGAGGAGGTTTTTGCATTGAATTCAATGGAATTTTTCCGCATGGTATTCGACGGATACGAATATTTGATCGAATAGTAGTATTCGATCGAATACTACTCGCTCATCTCTATTCTCTACCAAAAATACTTTGACTAAAGGTGCCCATACACTCTAGATTAATGATGGCCTAATCAATCCTTCTGTTCAGATATTGGCTTATTCCCCTCTCTACACTCAGAATATTTGCATGCTCAGCCAAATTAAGCAAGCATGTGTTTGGGGGATTAAGGAGGTATAACTATAAACTGAATGAGCCGACAGCTACTGAGAGTGTATGCCCAACTATATGCCAGAAAATCAATATAAGACTAATAACAGTACCTTGTAAGGCGGCTTCTACACTTTCCAAAGATGCCTTTCCTATTCTGCACTGCAGCTCTATTTTCATCAGAATCAATGTTTTATTTTTATGTAAATTAGCTGAAAAGGGCTTTAGGGACATGTCTTCCCCTACTGGAGCCT
Organism: Leptodactylus fuscus; assembly: GCF_031893055.1. Lineage (NCBI taxonomy): Eukaryota > Metazoa > Chordata > Amphibia > Anura > Leptodactylidae > Leptodactylus > Leptodactylus fuscus. The sequence continues at coordinate 65,276,453 of NC_134274.1, read as the reverse complement.
GACTCTCTGCTCTAGATAGCTAGCCCTGGCACGAGAAGAAATGCCAATATCCCTTTTCAGGCTGGATTCACAACTGCGTTCGATTGCCATTCGGGGATTCCATCCCCCCATTCCGCTTGAACAAGTTCAGCAGCAGCACAGCTTGAGAGCTGCTGAAACAGGCAAACCATCGACGGCAGCAATTTGCTGAATATAGATGTGTAGTGTTGTAGTGAGGATGCAGGTCTTCTGGAATAAATCCACTATGAGATGGTTACTCTTGTAGATCAGAACACTTTATTCCATGCTCCATCATGGCTCCCTGTCTAACAACTCCTCCCCCTAAGCTCAGCTCCTCCTCCCTTACTACCTCACTGTTGCTAGGCAGACAAAGCAGAATAAGTAAGCAGAACAGAACATACAGAACATACTTATAACAACATCACATCTCTCCCCTTCTTATAAAAAAAAATAAAATAAAATGCAAACATTATGAATGGACAATAAATAAAAGGTCCGAACTGAAAAGAAAATTTTACTGCAGAACATAGTCCCTGAGGTGCGTTGGTGGCCTTCGATTTATCCTTGTCGGGTAGCGTTGAGACATCTCGTTATTAGAAACAGTCTGTGAATTTTCGGAGGTGTCTCTTGTTGGTGTTGCTGAACCAGTTGTACCTGGTGAAACTTCCTCATCATCTGTCTCCTCTGCACTTGCTCCTGGATTGTAGTCACGAAGCTTTTTAAAATGGGAGATATTTCGTGTCACTTGATGACCCTGGCGTTGAGCAGTAACCATGGTACCTTTGACGTGTGTGACTTGAAAGGGTTCTGGATGATAAGGGGATGATAACTTGTCACTGGGTCTCAGCCTTTTAACAAGGACCCAGTCTCCCACATCCAGCTGTTTGAAGCGACAACTTCTCTTATCTGCATATCTTTTCATCCTGCCTTTGGCAAGGGAATCATTGAGGACCAATGGAGTCTGGACGTGAACTACTGGGATGTTTGGAAGCTTAATGCGCAAAGGCCTGCCGAAAAGTGCAGTCGCTGGCGGAGTTCCTGTAGTAGAGTGTGGGGTGGCTCTGTACTGTCTAAGGAACCTGTACAATTCTTGCTGCAAATCCTTGTGTTCCATGGTAGCAATCCGAAGAGTTTTGTTGATTGATTGCATGAAGCGCTCCACTTCACCATTGGCTTGAGGCCAGTAAGGAGTTATTTTCCTGTGGTTAAAACCAAGATAAGTTGCAAAAGACTGAAAATCTGCACTATTGAAAGGTGGCCCATTGTCAGTCTTCACTGTTTCAGGTATGCCATATGCAGAAAAGATTTTGTCCAGTTTTGGTATGACAGCTCTTGCAGAGGTGGTGGAAACGGGTTCAATGACTGGAAACCTAGAAAAATCATCTATGACAACCAGTAAATAGGAATGATCTGGCAAAGTGCAGAAATCAACACTCACAGCAGTCCATGGATTGTCTGGCAGAGGTGACATTTGTACTGGTGCTCGGCTATGGTCCACCGTAGTTGCTTGGCAAGGTATACATGTGGCAATAAGTGCTTCCACTTGTTTATCTAGTCCAGGAAACCATACTTTCTCCCTAAGTAATTGCTTTGTTTTAACTATACCTTGATGGGCCTCATGGGCCAGATCGATCACTCTACTCTGAAGTTTCTGAGGAATGACCAGGCGGTTGTCACGTAGTAGTATGTTTGAGTCAGATACAGAAAGAGAGTGTCTTGCATTAAAGAAGGCCTGCAAATATGCTGTTTGGCCCTGCGGTTGAAGACGAGTCTCAGCTAGAAAAGAGTTCCAGTTCTTAGACCGAACAGTGTCAATTACCAACTGAAGTTGGGGATCAGAATCCACCGCATGTTTAATTTCTTCGAGGGTCATTGCTCTTGGCACAGAGTGTGTAACAATGAAATTTACATGCTCCTCAGCTAAGACAGTGGCAGGCAAGTCATCTTTGGTAGACTGTGGTGAAGGGTGTCTTGAGAAATAGTCTGCAGGGTTCCCAGCTCCTGCCTCATATCTCAAGTGAAAGCGATAGTTCTGCAGGCGGAGTAGCCAGCGTTCAAGTCGTGGGGGTGGCTTTGATGAATGTTTATTGAAGATTGGAATGAGTGGTTTATGATCACTGACCACTGTGAATGGACGACCAAAGAGGTAAAGATGAAAATGAAGGCATCCCCATACAACTGCGAGAGCTTCCCTCTCAGTTTGAGAATAGCGCTGTTCCGTTTCTGTTAAAGCCTTGCTTGCATAGGAGACTGTAGAGAAACTGCCAGTTTTAGACACCTGAGTTAAAATTGCACCAAGGCCTACAGGACTGGCATCCACAGTGAGCTCAGTAGACTTTAGTGGGTCAAAATAGGCCATGACCGTGTCACTAGAAAGACTGGACTTAAGTGTATCAAAAGCTGATTGATGTTCAACTGTCCATGACCAAGGAGTATCCTTTTTAGTGAGTTGTCGTAGGGGTTCAGAAACAGTAGCCAGATCAGGTATGAATCGTCCACAGTATGTGACCAGACCAAGAAAACTTCGAACATCTGAGACATTTTGTGGCTGGCTAGCAGAGGTTATGGCAGCTACTTTCTCAGGGTCTGCAGAAACACCATTTTCAGAAAAAATGTAGCCAAAAAAATTCAATGACGTCTTGTTGAACTCGCATTTTGATGGATTAACAGTTAAATTGCAGGTTTGCAGTCTCTGAAAAACTTGTTCTAGGTGATTGTCATGTTCCTCTTGGGTTGTGCCAAAGATAAGGATGTCATCACTAACATTGAGGACTCCAGGTATTCCTGAAAGAACCTGCCTGATAACATTCTGAAAGATTTCTGCAGCCGATGAAATGCCAAAATTCAGCCTCTTGAACCTCCTTAGACCGACATGAGTGCTAAAAGTTGTGATATATCTGGAGTCTGGGTGCAACTCAAGCTGATGATAACCAGATTTTAGATCAATTTTTGAGAATACTTTTGCACCATTTAGATCTGTGAGAATATCATCAATGGTAGGCGTAATGTGCCTTTCTCTTTGAATGGCTCGATTGGCATGTCGCATATCCACACATAACCTGATTTTACCAGGCTGCTTAGGTTTAGGCGCAACAACAATTGGTGAGACCCAGGGAGTTGGGCCCTCGACACGTTCAATAACATCATCTGTCTCAAGGTCTTGTAGCTCTTTCTCCACTAGCTTGCGGACATGGAATGGGATGCGCCTGTGAGGTTGAACTGACGGCTGGACTGACTGGTCAATGTGTAATTTCACTTGAAAGTCTTTCAGCTTTCCTATGCCTTGAAAGAGTTGAGGATATTTTTGCATAATAGTTTGGACAGAAGAGTGTGTTACGCTGTTTGCCAGTTTCACTAGGCCCAGAGATACCGCACTATTGCAGCTGAGAAGAGTGTCTGCAGAACACTCCACTACATAGAAAGTGTCCGTGATGGATTTCCCTTCAGCCGTTAGTAATGCCTGAAATTTGCCACATAGGGGTAATGCAGTAGCTGAACCATAAGGATATATCTGCAGGTTAGTACATTGCAAAGCAGGTTTGTTCTTTAGCTGGCTATAAGTGGCATGACTAATAACATTGACAGACGCCCCTGTATCTAGCAGTGTCTCCACCGGATTGCCATGTATTAAGATGACTTGTTTGGGATTAGACATTGCATGCACATTGTGAGATCCCTCAGTCACTGAGAATAAGTAGGTGCTGCAGGGCTCATCAGCAGGGGACACTGACTGCACTGCCTGGACTTTCTGTGGCATCACTTGTTTAGCAGAGAGAGAAGATTGTGATCTGCAGACTTTTGCAAAGTGATTTTGTTTCCCACAATTATGACAAGTTCCTCCCTTTGCTGGGCATGGTTTCTGATGAGGATAAGGACCTCCACAGTTGTAGCAGGCTGCAGCCTGTGTGTGAGGCACATGTGGCTTCTGAGTGAGCTTTGCTACAGAAGATGGCTGCTCTGGTATACAGTCTGTGTTCTCTATAAGTTTAGCTTGATTCTCTGCTGCATCATGAATACGTGCAACGTCCAGTAGCTTTGCTAAAGTCATGGTGGGATCTCTGAGTGCTTGTCTCCTTAACTTAGAGGACACACAACCTTGTATGATTTGCATCAGAATTTCCTTGTCTATATCTGCAAATTCACAGTAAGCTGCAAGTTGTCTTAAGCGGACATGATATTCATCAATGGTTTCTGTTGCTGACTGTCTAAACTTGAAAATTTCAAAAGCTGCATTTATGTATGGAGAGAAATGCTTAGTTAGTGCTGCTTTGCATAACTCATAGTCACTGTCCTCCCCTGTATTGGGCAGAGTTGTGAAGATATCATAGACTTGCTCCCTTGCATAGTGCAATAACATGGCTTTCTTTCTTGCATTGTCAGTAATGTTCATTGCTTGCAGGAATATCTCAAAGCGTTTCAGCCATTTATTCCAGCATGCTGCTAAGTTTGCTTGGGGCTGGTGCACATCAAATACAGCAAAGGAGGGTAAGCAGGCCATGGCTGGTGCTAGGATTGCAGTCTTGTAAACAGTTTCCTGTAGCAGTGAAATACCTTTAGCTGATTATTTTTAATCCTCGTCGCCAATTGTAGTGTTGTAGTGAGGATGCAGGTCTCCTGGAATAAGTCCACTATGAGATGGTTACTCTTGTAGATCAGAACACTTTATTCCATGCTCCATCATGGCTCCCTGTCTAACAACTCCTCCCCCTAAGCTCAGCTCCTCCTCCCTTACTACCTCACTGTTGCTAGGCAGACAAAGCAGAATAAGTAAGCAGAACAGAACATACAGAACTTACTTATAACAACATCACAAGATGGATCATCAACACCTACAACATACAGATGAAGTCGCGGGCAGAGGCTAGTAGTCTATATTTAGTTTAGGATAGGTCATAAATATGTGATTATTGGGAGCCCAACAACCAGCCCCAACATGGATGAACTTTTCAGAGGTGAGCCTGGTCTATGTACTATATATTGCACAGAGCCTGAAGCAGATAATGCCATGCCCTGTATAGTGGCTGGGTGCCATCACATTGAATGGTATGGAGCTGTCTACTCCTCCACACATCTGATCCATGTGGGGGGTAACTGTTGGCCTCCCACCACTCAGCTATCTATGGCCTAGGCCATAAATAAAAAAAAAGTCATGTAGAGAAAACTATGTACCAAGACAACCACCTCTTCCGTGTATAGTTGAGTATCCGGCATGGTCCAGGTCTAAAAGGCAGGATGGAGACTCTCGCCAAATAATTTTTTTTTATTTGTTTTTGCAAAGTTCTTTACAAAATGGTATTCAGCTGTACAAGTGGTATAATAAATTAGTAAATACCGATGGGCGTTCTTCTACAAGGAGTAGTTATGTTCTCAATAGATTTACAAGCATCATAAATCTATCCTGAGGAATGGTCCCATTGTTTGCACAACCTTCTGTTTTTTCTCTTTATTGTTTCATGTAAGCACATGTAATTCATCCCTTCCTTCCCTTTTACTAAGTACTTGGTGTCATCTAACGAGGGCTTGAAAGCCCCTTGAAATAAAGTGCCTTCAGGCTACCTCATGCCTGTGCCTAAAAGGTGATTGATCTGGTTTATTAGCTAATGACAGCAATACTACAATAGTATACCCCTGGGGGAAATACATGTCCACTGTAGCTGGTAGGCATTTGTTACAGTTCTCATTAATGGTTCACCTGTCTATCTGAACACTAGATTTATAAAACGCAACTTTTTTTTTTAAAAAAAGTTGCAAATATTTGCACAATTTCACTCCGCTAAAGCGATATCATAGAAAGTGAGATAACATCTTAGGACAGTGTTAGACTTATAGATGCACTAAATGTATCAAACATCGAGCAAGAAAAACCCACCCGGGCCTGGGAAATCCCTATGTCCTGATTCACATCTGCGTTCGGTATTCTGTCCACTTGGGGACTCCCCGAACGGAACACCGAAAGCAATAAAAGGTAGTGAGCTAAGAAACCACACGGACCCTATAGACTATAATGGGGGTCCGTGTGTTTTCCACGCGATGTCCGCACGAATCATGCAGAGAGAAAGGTGCTGCTTGCAGTAGACTCCCCTAATAGAATACCAAACGCACATGTGAACCAGGCCTATGACTGCCATCTGTATCCAATTTATATACAGTATTATACAGTACAATACTCTTCTTATTCGTCACCTAATTGATTTTAGTTGTTTGGTGCCATTATTTATTTTTTTTTTACATGATATCAGTTTAATGATATATTTTGGTATTTTTTATGAATGGTACTTAATGGGTAGGATTTTGTTGGTTGGTTTAGTAGATTAGTGCCCTATATCATTATCATAATGTGCAGTGACTATCAATAGTAGAATCAATCAAGATCTCTGCTCTGTTCTAAAAATCGCAAAAGGAAAAGTGTTTGATATGTCAACAGCATGAGCCACTGATAAGTATGGTGCATTTTCTGCTCCCACCCCCTCCCTCACCCCAACCCCATCCCACACTACTGTGCAGTATTTGAAGCCATCACACTGGAAGAAGAGGACACTGAAGGCGTGGAAGAGCCAGGACCAGAGGGCGTCGCTGCAAGAAGAAAGAAGAGGTAGGCGTGCCAGAAGATGACGTCAGATCGTGCACGGTGGGTGGTCGTGCACGTTCAGGTATGATTTACATATATGTTTTTATAGTTTTATTTTAAAACGGGACGAGGGTTTAAAATAAGATTAGCGGTGCCTGAATAGCCTTTTTAAAGGCTATTCACGCATATGTGAGGCTCATACAGCAACATTTTGCTGATAGAGCCCCTTTAAGACTGCCTCTCTAAGTTCAAGCTATTAGTTATTGTAGGCCTATGTATTTTCCTGCTTCGAGTTGTAATTTGAAGATCCTGGTCCCCAACACAAAATCTATTACAGGACCCCAATTACCATGTGCTATCTATAATAGTGGTATCTTCTTATATTGTAGAGAGGACTTTGGGCCCCAAGGCTCCAGAGCCAGTTGCAATTGATACTTCTGTACCCCTTATAGCTACGTCCCTGGATCTTTTCACACCAATAGCCATTTGATAAACCTATTGTAAGTCAGTGAGAGATGACACCAGTAAAAACAAAGCCTTAGGATAAAAACTATTAGTACATTGAAGCAGATTCAAATAGAAATGGCCAGACTGAAAAAGAAGCTTGAAAGGCAGGGGATAATACCTTTGCAGGTTGTATGGAGACTTACAAGCCATTTTCACTCCACTGGGGGATTATGGGAAATATATGCAAATCTGGTTCCAGGATGTAATTTGGAAAACAGTACCTCTGTTCACTGCCTATTAGCACAGCCCCCTTGACATCATGCATGACTTTTTTCAATAAGCCTAATAACATGATGCAGGGATTATTGCCAAACTAGTATTTCTATTTCAAAGAAATCCTGGAAAACAGATTTGCATATATTTCCCTTGAAAGGCAGTGATTCTCCTTGAGGAGATTCAGTGATAGGTGGCGCTAGTGAGACAGTTTTCTTTTTGAACCAGAGCTATTTAGCAGAAAAGGAATTGAGTCTTCTGATGACAAGGAGTATTGTGGCGCCATCTAGTGATAAAGAAAGAGTTGACACCGTATATTAATATGTGAATCTCTTTCAGGCTCATATGAGCAGAGGGAAGAAACTGTGCAGGTTTCTCTGCAGACAGAAAGTCAGGGGCGGATCCAGGGCCGGGCGAGCCGGGCAACCACCCGGGGCCCCGCGCTTAGCCCCGCGGCGCGGCCGGGACCTAACAAAATGGTCCCGGTCGGCATGTCCCGATTCCAACTGAGCTTAGCGTTAAAGCAGGAGCTGACAGCTCCTGCTTTAAACGCCTATGTATTCAGCTCATCGGCGCCGATGAGCTGAATACATAGGCGTTTAAAGCAGGAGCTGAGCTGTGACAGCTCAGCTCCTGCTTTAACGCAAAGCTCCGGCCTCCGGCATTTGTAGCCGCGATGTGATGACGTCATCACATCGCGGCTACAATATGTGTATGAGGGAGAGAGAGGAGTGAGCTGCGGGGGAACGAGGAATGGTGAGTGAGTGTGTGTGTGTGTGTGTGTGTGTGAGAGAACGTACGTGAGAACGGCATGACACTGGGGCAGATGGAGGGGGAGAACGGCATGACACTGGGGCAGATGGAGGGGGGAGAACGGCATGGCACTGGGGCAGATGGAGGGGGAGAACGGCATGACACTGGGGCAGATGGAGGGGGGAGAACGGCATGGCACTGGGACAGATAGAGGGGGAGAGAACAGCATGACACTGGGGCAAATGAAGGGGGAGAGAACAGCATGACACTGGGGCAGATGGAGGGGGGGAGAACGGCATGACACTGGGGCAGACGGAGGGGGGGAGAACGGCATGACACTAGGGCAGATGGAGGGGGGGAGAACAGCATGACACTGGGGCAGATGAAGGGGGGAGAATGGCATGACACTGGGGCAGATGAAGGGGGAGAATGGCATGACACTGGGGCAGATGAAGGGGGGGGAGAATGGCATGACATTGGGGCAGATGAAGGGGGGAGAATGGCATGACACTGGGGCAGATGGAGGGGGGAGAACGGCATGACACTGGGGCAAATGAAGGGGGAGAGAACAGCATGACACTGGGGCAGATGAAGGGGGAGAATGGCATGACACTGGGGCAGATGAAGGGGGGAGAACGGCATGACACTGGGGCAAATGAAGGGGGGGGAGAACGGCATGACACTGAATCAGATGAAGGGGGGGATGGCATGACACTGGGGCAGATGAAGGGGGGGAGAATGGCATGACATTGGGGCAGATGAAGGGGGGAGAATGGCATGACACTGGGGCAGATGAAGGGGGGAGAACGGCATGACACTGGTGCAGAGACGGGGGGGTGAATGAAACTGTGGGCAGATAAAGGGGGAGAATGGCATGAAACTGGGGACAGAGATAGAGGGGGGGGACATGAAACTAGGGGTAGATGAAGGGTGTATATGAAAATGGGGGAGAGATGGAGGGGGGACATATAATTTACGGGTGACTGTAGGAGGATTATACTGTGTGGAATCACATGAAAATTGAATGAGAATGGGTGGAGTCAACATAAAAGTGGGCGGGGCCTAATTTGCTGCGGCGCGCTGCGCTCGCCACACGTTTTATTCCCTCTTTCTAGTCTTCAACAGTTGGGAAGTACAGGTTAGAAGTGCAAGACCCCCCAGTAAGTAGGGCCCCGCCAAAGTCAATTGCCCAGGGCCCCGCAAACCCTGGATCCGCCACTGCAGAAAGTAATTTCTATGGGAAGGAAGAGGAGGTATAAACCATCTTCATATTCTTCCGTCAGTAATTTCTTTGTTTCCTGAGGAAAAGAATCATGGTGCCTGGAAAGGTCTTGCTGTATGGAAATCCCTCTCACGCTCACACTATGAGGAGAGTGGACTGAAAGTTTGGTGACATGCTTGACCAAATGGATAATTTTTCCCACTTTAAGACCTTGGGCAGTGGGACACATTTATTAAGCAACCCGCGCCTTTATTTGGCGTAAATTGCATCTTTTGGGGGGCTTGTTTGCTCCCTTTATTTATGACGCATTTGATGGCTTTTTCCTAGATTTTTTTTTGCCTTGACACTTGGTCAAAGTGTTGTTTCCAAGAACTTCTTTTCTTGCAGTATTTCTATTTCAGGTTAAAAAAAGGTGCCACAAATAACCCCCAGTGTGATTAAACAGCCTTTAACCCCTTCCCGACATCCTAATTGCAGGCATTAACCTCTCTAATGCTATTTGGGGTGGATAGCCGCAACCCAGGGACCACCCAGCCTATAAATTTATAAAAATATTTTCCCTATACAGGGATTGACATAGTGGGAAAAATAATCAAAAGAGCCAAAACACTATTTTTTCACAGTTTCACCGCCCATAAAAATTTGGATGAAAAGCGATCAAAACAATGAAAGTCGCGCAAACGCAGTTTTTCCATTATGATTTTTTTTCTGGCTTCCCAGTTCATTCCACGAATTAATAAATGGAAGTATTATGAATTGCAATTTGTCCTGCAAAAAACAAAACCCTTATATGGCTGTACTCAAGAAAAACTGGAAAAACTGGCAACTCTCTGAAGGAAAATTCCATAAAAATTAACTTTTAATGAATCATATTAAGATATTACAAAAAGTGAAAAAACAAAAAAAAACCTAAAAAAACTCCAACGCGTTTCGGAACATAGTTCCTTTTTCACATCATGCCTTGAAAAAGGAACTATGTTCCGAAATGCGTTGGCCTTTTTTTAGGGGTTTTTTGTTTTTTCACTTTTTGTAATATGATTCATTGTTCATTAAAAGTTAATTTTTATGGAATTTTCCTTTGGAGAGTTGCCGGTTTTTCCAGTTTTTCTTGAGTTTGTCTACACCATTCGTTGTCCTGAATGTGCCGTGCACCCTGAAGAAAAGGAAGGAATCTGCAAAGTAGAAAAATTGGGGTGAGCTCTAAACCTTTCTTTTGTCATTGCTTCTTATATGGCTGTATGAACAGAAAAATAAAGACGTCATAGCTTTTGGAAGAGGGAGGTAAAAGACGAAAATTGAAGGGGTTAAAGACGGATTACCATTATGGGGCTTATAGTGACCACTTTTCTGGTTACAGAGTAGAAGGTCTGGACATTTCACTTTTCTTGAGGTAATTTACTGTAGTCTTTTATTTTTCAAAACCAAATTGGGAGTCAGATTCCCAAATCCACAAAATCATCCAAGAGAGTAAAATAAAGGGATTTGGAAATGACTGAAGCGGGCTTTATTGGTAAGGTGCCCTGGCTAGACATTTCTTCTTCTTAAAACATTCTCGGCACATAAATAGACCACTTCAAACACCATCCCCAGTGGAGTAGGCAAAAAAAGTTAATTGTTCCTCTCCACAAGCTTTGAATAGCAACCAGACATGTACATTTCTATAGTAAAAAGGTAACCAACTTGGGTGAACCATAGAGTCCAAGTGGAAAAGTGAAATGGAACCCTCTAATCAAGGAGACAATGCATAACCTAAAGGTTATGGATTCTCACAACCAGGGCCCCTTTAACCATAGGGCAGCTCACCTACTTACCTGGACAAGTGCCAGGGCCTACAGTGGCATAATGATCGGGTCTTAGGGAAGGCTACCACGATCCAACCTCTCTGGGGCTCTTCTGGCCTGTGGCTGAGGTACCAGCGTAATTACATCTTCGTGCCCCACGTGACCGCGGAAGCTCTATCACAGGCCTCAGCAGTGACGTCTGGGGCACGTGACCTCAGTCAGCAGACAGAAGAGGGCCAAGGAAGATGCTGAAGAAAAAGGGATGGAGCGAGTATGCCCGGGAGAGGTAGGTAAGGTGAGTATAAGTGTTTGTTATTTTTAATCACTTCCCTTGGGCCTCCACTTATTATACTCTGGGGTCTGAAGCGTAACCCATGTCTGTGACCTCATTGAGGAGGGCTGACGGCTTAGTAAGGAGTCCTACCAAAGCCCAGGAGAGGTGAGTAACACTGTTTTTTATGTTTGATCACCTTCCCTGGGCTTCTAATCATTATACTCAGTTTCTGCATTGAGCACTTCCATTAATACAGATGAGTGTTCATTGCACTATTAACAGTATCAGGCCCTGGTGACACAGTGGAGCTGAATTTGCAGCGGATTTCCTCCCTAAGTCAGCAGCAGATTCTTCCCTCATTCTGCCTCCTATTGAAAACAAATGGAGCAGGAAGCTGGAAAAAAAAAGTGTCCTGCTCGATCTTGTCGCAGATTCTGCAGCTGATTCGGAGGCCACGGCTTGAGACTCAGCAGAAGTTCTCCCCAAATTGCTCTTTACTTTCCAATGTCTGAACAGGTTCTATCTACTTGTTTGGAATGGACTGTATTACACTCCAATCCAGTAGGTCTCCCTCAACAAAACAAAAACACCCAATTTCGATAGTTTTTTTTGCTGCATTGTGCATGAATTGCTCCAAAAGGGGCCCACTGAGGATCTGTCAGCTAAAGGCCCACAAAGACCTGGAGTTGGCCCTGCCTATACCCTTATGTGACTATCCTTTCCCTAGACCAGGGGTCAGCAACACCTGGCACGCAAGCCTTATTTCCCTGGCACGGCAGGCCAAGTTCTCGTTGGGCAGTTTTGATCGGACTAAACAAGGCCGAAGCGAAACAGCTATCATTATACTGTGGGGTCTCTATAGACCCCAGAGTATAATAAGCGGAGCCCCAGGGGAGATGATGAAAAATAAAAAATAATGTTCCCTGAGCTCCAGAGCGGCTCTGTGCTCTGCAGGCACTTCTGCCTGAAGTAAGAGACTGCTGTTAGGGCTTCAGGGGTCATGTCCAGCGTCCTTATAAATGTGAGCCTTATGACCCAATAAGCGGTTGCCAGCATCAGGGAGTAGCGCTGAAGAGGACAGAGCCACCACGGAGCACAGAGAAGGTAAGTAACATTGTTTTTTTTCTTTTAACCTCTCTTGACCACCTCTCTTGGCCCTCCGCCTATTATACTCTGTGGTCTGAAGATAATACAGAGTATAATAATGGCTAGTAAGTGGCGAAAATTGGAATATTATAAAAGTTGGAATATTACACTGTTTGGAAGGGCTACTATGGGACATAATACTGTGTACAAGGGCCACTAAGGGACATAATACTGTGTGCAGGGGGCGCTATGGGACATAATACTGTGTACAAGGGCCACTAAGGGACATAATACTGTGTGCAGGGGCCACTATGGGACATAATACCATGTACAGGGGCTGCTAAGGGATATAAACTGTGTGCAGAGGCCGCTATGGGATATATTAGTGTGTGCAGAAGCCACTATGAGACATAATACCATATGCAGGAACCACTAGGAAACATAATACCGTGTGCAGGGACCACTATGGCTGTGGGACATAATACTGTGTGCAGAGGCCTCTATGGCTGTGGGACATACGTTATAGGACATTATTCTGTATAATGGTGTGTTTTTGCACTGAAAACACAGGCATTTTTTTGTGCAAAAATTCACCATGTAAATGCAGCTTCACAACAAAGAAAAAGTTCCAGTGGCCTAAGAACACAGCTACATCCAGATACACAGTGTGTTTCCACCATAAGGATGCTGCCATACGGTGCTCCTGGACACATACATTTACCACTAATCGCGGGATGCACAAGTACTTTCATTTCTTCTAATTAGAAAGTACAGATGTGTCCCAGGAAATAGCAGTAACCACATGTGTCCTAGTGTATCTGGTGGCAGCACTTCTGTGTTATGGTTTGTGGTATATGACTTTAGTTTATTGGTCATCAGACTTACAATTATTTATCAGCACTCCAAAGATCTCATCTTTATTTTTGTTTTTTTTTATTCAAATCAGTACGCTGAACAAAAAAGGTTGCCTACCCCTGCCCTAGACAAAATGTAGCTCGCATTAGATAAGACCCGGTTCACATCTGCATTCGGTTCAGGGAGTCCGCATGGGGACCCCCCTAATGGAGTACTTCAAGGGTCCCCATGTGGACTTCCCAAACGGAATACCAAAAGCAGATGTGAACCAGGCCTACGAGTCCTGCAAACTGTGTAGTCCGTGTACAAGCGTGCCATCTGCTGGCTATTGAGGGTATTGCAGCAAATACAAATCTGAACTATTATTCCCTGCCCTGTAGCGCACAACATATATACGAGAAGAGTGTAAAAGCGACTTACTGCCCCCACCCAGGGCCGCTGTCAGCACCCGGCATTCCCGGGCAAGTGCCAGGGTCCCATGTTCTTGAAGGGGCCCACTCTGCTGCTGACAGTTTTAATTACAAGATGCCACTATGCAGTTAAATCTGTCTGCATGGGCTGCAGAGGCTTCCCAGCTGTACCTCTCCAGTGTTTGCGGCTGCTCTTGCTCATCCATAGCTCTTCCCCTTTCCTCCCTCGGTATCTGGCTCCACCCCCTAAGAAGAAACTGATCAGGAGAAGCCTGTGTCATGTGATAGGCTATGAAATGGTGTAAAAGTGTACATGGTGGCATTGAGATCTGAATAAGTGAGTATAGCCCCCAGCCCCAGGGTCATTCTCAGCTCCCCAGATAGGTGCGCCCCCAGTGGTGAACCCCCCCCCCCATCATCATCATCCTCAGAGACCTCTGATGGTGCACCTCCAGCCCCTTCTCAGTTCCCCATGTAAGTGACCCCATGACCTTAGAGACCTCATGAAGGGGCTCCTTAGAGCAGCATTGCTCAGGGGACACATGGTAGCATGGTTCCAGCATAATAGTTTAAATTTCATTAATAAATTTTAACATTTTCTCCTCAGGAAAGCATTTTAGTTTATTGTGTGGGCCACAAAGGGTTAACTTTCCCGCCCTTTTGAAATCACCTCAGGCACTTGAATCTAAGGCAAAGGTTATTTTCAATCAGCTGGCGAGACCTTCTAGAAACTTCGAAAAGGGCGTGGCTTAGCGATCAGCTGTTTCGGTCTCATCAGCTGATTGGTTTTTGCCAGCTCTATGGCCGGAATTTTTGAAATAAATACCGGCTGAATCAGCTGATTTGGCCATTCGGATAGACTATCTTCAATCAAGCACCCGCCCTCCCTTCCAAAGTAAAAGCCATTTTTTTGCTAATATTGTCACGGTGTTCGTTGAAGGGGGTTAGTCGATCAGCTTATGCCGATTGGACTTTGCTTTGTATTGAGTTGTTTAATTTATTGATTGGTTATTTATTAATTTAATTATTTATTTATTGATGAATTCTTTATTGTTATGTAGTTACCTTAATAAACACTGTAGCCAAATAACATCCACAAAAGAATTTTGTTGTCTTGGATTTATTTCTATTATTATATATTTATCTTTAGTTATTATTATTTATTAATTGTGCATATTGGGACCTATGCTGCCATGATAGTAGTAACCACCTGTCCCTACCCCTCCCTGCTCCCCCAATGTCTTATTCTGGGTACTTACACTAGGTTTACACCTGCATTCAGGTTTCTGTTCGGGGGACACTGCTTGGGGACCCCCCCAAACAGAAAGCTAATCCGCTTAAAAAAGCGGTTACCCATGGAGACCCGCAGACCCCATATACTATAATGGGTTTTTGCCTGAAGAGGGTGAAAAATGCAGAGAGAAAAGCACCACTAGCAGCACTATTCTCTGCATTTTTATTTAACAGTTTTGGGGATGGAATCCCTGAACAGAGTACAAGCGCAGCTGTGACCCCAGCCTTAGAGGGGTTATCTGTATCCAGCCCCATAGTGATTTTTCATACTGATGGCCTATCCTGTTTATCAGTATATGAACTGTCCAACACCTGGACCCGCATACATCAGTCTGCCCCGTCCTCTCCTGTAGCTTCCAGGGCTCTGGTGGTCTTCCTGGGTGGCAGACACCACAGATTATATACTGAAGACCCATGCTGTGGATAGGTCAGTATGAAAAATCATTCTTTTTTTTTTTTTTATGTAGATTGTGAGCCCCACATAGAGCTCACAATGTACATTTTTCCCTATCAGTATGTCTTTTTTGGAATATGGGATGGAAATCCATGCAAACACGGGGAGAACATACAAACTCCTTGCAGATGTTTTTTTGTCCTTGGCAGGATTTGAACACCAGGACTCCAGCGCTACAAGGCTGCAGTGCTAACCACTGAGCCACCGTGTGGCCCCTCCAGTATGAAAAATCATTCTGTGTCAGTCTGAACAACCACTTTTAAAGGCGAGTTCACATTACTGTTTTTTAATGTCTATTGCTCTTTCCATTATAGGATGAGAGCAACAGACATTAAAGGGGCTCTATCATTGGGAAACGTCATTTTTAGATAAGCACATCTTTACATAGTCTTTAGAAAGGCTATTTCACACCTACCTTTAGTATGTAAATTGCCTCAGCAGATTTGGTATAAGGGCCCCTTCACACGGCGTAAGTGTGGCGCTCATTTAGACACGTATACACGTGTCTGAGCACGACGCTTCAAAACAGAGCCCATTGATTTCAATGGGAAGTGCGCGTATATCGGCATACGCTATGTGAAGGGGCCCTCAGTCGGGTTTTATTCATATGCTAATGAGCTTTGACCGTGCACCGGATGTGTCTGTGTGCACTGTCTGCTCTGTGTATATGCACAGCAGAGACGAGTCATCAGCACAGCACGTGTTTGGAGCACATCTGGATCACAAATGGATAGTAAAATGTTTGTGTCCGATTGGTCAAAAACGGATCACATATGGACACAAATTGTCAGTTTTTTTGAACGAACACCCATTGACTAACACGTCTAAAATGACAGATTCGGGTATCTGCTGTGTAACTGTTCCTTTTTGTACCAAACCATTTTTTTTAAAGGGTTTCCAACGCAAAGAAATCTAGAACCCCAAGCCAGACCCCCATTCTCATTGGGACTGCACAGCAGATCTCCTTAAGCCAGGGGCGGGCAATTAATTTTCACATGGGGCCGCATAAGAAATTGAAACTATGCTAGAGGGCCGCACCGTGGCAAATTTAGCTTCTCCCACTTCTGCGTTGACTCCGCCCGTTCCCAATCATCTTTCCATGTGCCCCCACAAAGTATAATCCTCCTACAGTCACCCGTACACTTTATGTCCCCACATTATAATGTTCCCTTCCAACTGCCCCACAGTATTAAGTCCCTCTCGTGGTGCCCCAGTTTAAACTGTTGAAAACTAGAGGGGACATGAAACTGGAGCATCTGGAGGGGGACATTAAACAGTTGGGGTCATTGGAGGGGGGCAATAAATTAATGACATCTGGAGCGGGACATGAAACTGGGGGCAACTAGAGTGGGACATTAAAATCGGCCAGCTGGAAGCAGACATTAAACCGTAGGGGTAGCTGGAGGGTAACATTAAACTGGGGGCAACTAGAGGCAGACAGGTCCCCCTCCAGCTACCTCCACGGTTTAATGCCCCCTCCAGTTGTCCCCAGTTTAAGTGCCCCCTTCATCTACCCCCAGTTTCATGTCCCCCTCCATTTCTCCCTCAGTTATTTTATTATGCTTACTTATATATAGCGCCATCATATTCCACAGCGCTTTACAGATATTGTCAGTCACTGTCCCATATAGGGCTCACAATCTACATTCCCTATCAGTATGTCTTTGGCGTGTGGGAGGAAACCGAAGTACCAGGAGGAAACCCACGCAAACACGGGGAGAACATAAAAAACTCCTTGCAGATGTTGCCCTTGGCAGGATTTGAACCTAGGACTCCAGCGCTGCAAGGCTGCAGTGCTAACCACTGAGCCACCGTGCTGCCCCTCAGTTTCATATCCCCCTTCATCTGTCCCATTTCATGTCTCCCCCCCTCCATCTGCCACCAGTTTCATGTCCCCCCATTCATTTGCCATCTCTACCAATATAACATTCCCCTTCCATCTCTGCCCCTAGGTTACTAAGACACACACAGACAGACACACACATACAGACAGATATAGACACACACACACATTCTACACCAGGGGTAGGGAACCTTCGGCTCTCCAGCTGCTGTGAAACTACAACTCCCATCATGCTCCATTCGCTTCCATGGGAGTTCCAAGACCAGCAGAACAAGTATGCATGCTGGGAGTTGTAGTTTTGCAACAGCTGGAGAGCCGTACGTTCCCTACCCCTGCATCTCACATTCCCCTCCCCTCTCAGTAGGACACACACCACACGTCTCCATCTTCTTGCACTGTCCTGCCTGCACTAAGACACGCCTCCCTAGTCAAGCTATTCGGTCCGAACTGAATCAGTCAGAGGGCCGGATATGGCTCGTGGGCTGTGCTTTGCCCAGGTCTGCCTTAAGCGTAGCCCACAGCCAGAACCTAGCAAAGTATAGGACTTAGCAGTCAAGTACAGCAGTGCAAACGGCTGAGAACAGAGAGAGAGAGAGGCACAGATTGATTGACTGAGTCCTATAAGCCATCCTCTCCCCAGCCTGGAATGGCTGATAGCAGGGAGCAATAGAAATCTTCCTGTCCTCCACTCAGCGTTTCTTGAGCCTGACATGACTGAGAAAAGAGAAAGCAAAGTTAAAGGGAGTGTGTCAGGCATAAAATACCCTCCAAACCAATAAACGTGACACGCAGGGACTTTAAACAGCACCTTTAACCCCTTAGCGACCCTTGACGTAACTGTACGTCATGGGTCGCATGGGGATGTATGGAGCGAGCTCACACGCTGAGCTCGCTCCATACACGGCAGATGCCGGCTGTATAATACAGCCAGGACCTGCCACTAACAGCAGCGGTCGGTGCCCGAGCCGATCGCTGCTGTTAACCCTTTACACACTGCGGTCAAACGTGACCGCAGTGTGTAAACGGCGCCGGCGGCATGGGCGCTGCCATGGTTCGCCGATCGCCGCCCTCCTGAACGTCACAAGAGGGCGGTGATCGGTTGCTATGACAGCCGGAAGCCTATTGAAGGCTTCCAGGCTTGTCTCTGCACTAGATCTATTAGACGATGCCAGAGGCATCGTCTAATAGAAGTGCTGCGATTTTCCTATTCACTGCAATACTGTAGTATTGCAGTGAATAGTATGAGCGATCAGACTCAAGGTACCTAAGGGGTCTGATCATAAATGTAACAGAAGAAAAAAAAAAGTTTTTAAAAGTATTAAAAAAATAAAAAAAATATAAAAGTTCAAATCACCCCCCTTTCCCTAGATCAGCTATAAAAGTAATTAAAGAACATTAAACATAAACATATTAGGTATCCCTGCGCTCCAAAATGCCTGAACTATTAGAATATTAAAACACTTATCCCGTACTGCGAACGGCGTAGCGGCAAAAAAAATAAAAACAGCCAAAAAGCGTTTTTTTCAACACTTTGCCTCCTATAAAAAATTGAATAAAAAGTGATCAAACCATCGGATCTTTCCCCAAATGGTATCAATAGAAACGTCATCTTGTCCCGCATAAAAAGACACCACAACCAGCTCCATACATGGAAATATGAAAAAGTTACAGGTGTTAGAACATGATGACACAAATTTTTTTTGCAAAGTTTATCATTTTTTTAAAAGTATCAAAAAATTTCAAATACTATATAAATTTGGTATCACCGCGTTTGTACTAACACGTAGAACACAGGTAACATGTCATTTGTACCAAACAGTGAATGCTGTAAAAATTAAACCCATAAGAAAATGGCGCAAATGCATTTTTTCTCCAATTGCGCCTCATTCTGAATTTTTTTCCAGCTTCCCAGTACATTGCACAGCATATTGAATGGTGCCATTACAAAGTACAATTTGTCCCGCAAACAATAAGCTATCATGTGACTCTGTGAACTGAAAAATGAAAAAGTTATGGCTCTTGAAATGTGAGGAGGGAAAAACGAAAATGCGAAACCAAAAAATGGCCTGGTCCTTAAGGGGTTAAACGTACCTTTGTGGCCGCAACGCGCTATAGCAATTATTTGGTAGTAGTGTGTCAGAGAATGCAAAATATGAAGAAAAAAAAAATTCTAGAATTTTTTTTTGATTTTTAATTGATTTTCAAAGTTCAGAATGTGAATTTTCAAAAGTGTGAATTTCTGTGTTTCCTGCCTTTACATTTTTCCTCATAACTCAGGCTAGAAAAAAGATAGAGGAACAAAATAAACCCCATTCTACTCAGAACTGTCCAGGTTTTTACCAGATATGTCATAAGAGTATCTTTGTTAGTATTTTATCCATGCGAATGCAAACGCAAAATTTTAAAACGCATTTTCGAAAAAACGTTCAATTTAAAAATTTCCAAAAATGCACATGTGCCTGCTATGCTCCGAGCCACATCTGTACCAAAATTCAAGTTGGGATTGCGATGGGATCATATTTTAAAGTATAACTATTACAGTGTCGATTCAGAAATTTTGACTTCAGATCTGTTCAGCCTGTGGCCTAAAAGTGTGGGGTCTAGATTTACCAAATAATCCAGGATTTTTAGATATTACTCTATTTACAGCTACAGCTATTTACAGCTTAGGGGGCATTCACACTACCGTTGGTGTCCGCTCAGCAGTGCCCATGGTTATTGTCCGTACAAGATTTTATCAACAGACACTTGCTGGTC
Organism: Leptodactylus fuscus; assembly: GCF_031893055.1. Lineage (NCBI taxonomy): Eukaryota > Metazoa > Chordata > Amphibia > Anura > Leptodactylidae > Leptodactylus > Leptodactylus fuscus. The sequence goes on along the minus strand of NC_134274.1, from coordinate 65,256,437 downwards.
CTTTTGCAACTTCCATTCATTTTAATGGGATTTTATCTTGTGTCCATTAGTGTCCGTTTACAACCATGTTCATTTTTTCAAGTGGACAAAAAAAATCCTACATACAGGACTTTTCTGTCCGTTTGAAAAGACAGGCAGTAAGCGTTGTTTTTTTTTTTTTTTTTTTAACTATGGAGGTCTATGGGCAATGGACACTAACTGATAGCCATCAGTTACTGTTCATTTGTGTTCGTTATGATAGGTGTCCGTTTTTTGGGGAGGTTTTTAACAGACACCAACGGTAGTGTGAACCCTACTTTAGAAGCAGGAGAGGACAGAGGATCAACCTGAGAAAGAACAGGGATAGACAGTGAATGCTGAGCAGATGACAGGCCAGCAACTCGGTCAGTAAGGGCTCGTTCACATCTGCACCCCGGTTTCCGTTATGCAGGTTTCCATTTCCTGCCCGAAACAGAAACCTGCAGGCATTTTTCAAAGCCATTCAAATGTATGGGTTTGGAAAGTGTCCGGCCGTGAGCGGCGGTAAGCATTTTGTGCTCTCCGCGGCGAAAGTTTTTTTTTTTAACTGGACACAAAGTCGGATATGCAGGACTTTGTGCCTGGTTAAAGAAAAACGGTTTTGCCACGGAGAGCACAAAACGCCCACAGGCACTCACGGCCGGACACCGTCTGTCAGCAGAAGACGGAAACCTGAAAACGCAAATCAGGCGCTGGCGTGAACCCAGCGTCATGTGAAGTCTCTGTCCACCACAGAGTCAGGAAGTAAGACAGAGCTTCAGAACTTTCATGTCCTGACTACGAAGAGGAGGAGAGTTTGTTAAAACCGGTTACAGGAAGCAGAACCCATCAAAGGGATGTAGCAATACCACACTTTCATTCCATGTAGTGAAACAGAAATAAAAACAAGGATTTTTTCATTCAGCAATGACAGTGAAGTCCATGAAGTGGTAGAAGGCGCCACAAGATTGGCAATGGATGACATAACTGGTTATGTGACCTGTGAATATGATCGGCGCTGATGGATGGCTACTGTACTCTCCAAAGATTGTGAAAATGAAGATGTAGAATTGACTTTTTTGCATCCTTCTGGTCCAGCACCATCCTTTGTGTATCCAAGAAAACCAGACATTTTAAAACTCAACAAAAATCAGATATTAAAGGGATTCAATCATTAAAATGACATTTTTTTTTCTTCCTTCTTCCGGCGCTGGCTTCAAACTTCTGGGCATACACAGTCGACTCTGTCGTCGGGCCTTGGGTAGAGCCGGCTCTGCACGCACACGGCAATTTTCCTGTGGCTGCTTACACAGTAAGCTGGGGTAAGAGAGGCCGTTCCAGGCGAAGATAGAGGCGGCGCTAGGAGAGTTCTCTCGCAGCATTGGGGACACCCCCAGTGCTGTTTGAGTGCTGAGGACCGCCTCCAGTGCTGCGAGAGAACTCATTTGCATACAGAAGGAAACTGTGATTTCTACCAAATGGCGGAGAAGACATCTAAAGGTAAGAGAAGAATAGCTTTTCTTAAGGCTGTTCTCCTCATTCTATAAACTATGGGCAGAGAGTCTTTGGTAGTAGACGGCCCTCACAGCTGAGTATTTGGTGCAGTGTAGCAGGAAATGGGTCTCGTCTTCTAGGGCCCCCTGGTCGCAGTGCTGGCACAGTCTGTTCTCCTCATTCTATAAACTAATCAAACAATTAATAGGATGTTTTTAAACTACTGGCCTTTTATCATTAATGTGTCCCTTCTAGTGAGTGAAATGTAATCTTGTCCATAAGCGCTTACTAGCAATGTGTCACAGAGTATGTCTGGCCTGTCATGGTTTTCGGCTCTACCTGAGTTAAAGGGATTCTATCATTAAAATGACATTTTTTCCCCCCCTAACACGTAATGACATTTTAATGATAGAATTCCTTTAACTCAGGTGGAGCCGAACACCATGACAGGCCAGACATACTCTGTGACACATTGCTAGTAAGCTCTTATGGACAAGATTACATTTCACTCACTAGAAGGGACACATTAATGATAAAAGGCCAGTAGTTTAAAAACGTCCTATTCATTGTTTGATTAGTTTATAGAATGAGGAGAACAGACTGTGCCAGCACTGCGACCAGGGGGCCCTAGAAGACGAGACCCATTTCCTGCTACACTGCACCAAATACTCAGCTGTGAGGGCTGTCTACTTCCAAAGACTCTCTGCCCACATCCCAGACTTCACATCTGCAGACGAAAAGAGGAAACTTTACAATGTGTCTACATCCTACTGGGAGAAGAGGATACCACTGCGGAGATCGCTGCCCAATACGTGTCCAGCTGTCACCAAACAAGAGGAAGATGAGACACATGGACTATCACCCCCCTCCCCAATCACCTTTTTACCCCATACCCACATGCCCCAAACAAGAACGACAAGACCCTAAGGACACTGAAACCCCCAACCCACAGACCCCCGTACCCACCACCCTTTTTTTGCTTTGGCAACACCAAATGTTTTATTCTTTGGTACTGCTAATAAAGCTCATTTGTATCGTGTTGCAACACAGGCAGCTCAGCCCTGCTCTCATCCATCCCGTGAACGCAGCCACACAGATTCCTGTTCTGTCGGTGTACACGCACGCCACCTGCTGCTCATTGAGAGTACTGCAGCGAATACGAAGCTGAACTATTATGCCCAGCCATGCAGCTTGCGTGCATCATGTCTACAGAAGAGTGTGAAAGCGACTGTCCCCCACCCCGTCTCCTACAGCCGCTGACTGTCCCCCCTCCCCTCTCCTCTCATATAACCAATTACCCTCCTCCCCTCATATTTACACGCTTCAGCCTATGGGGTCGGTGAGGAGCGGTTACTTGACCAGCCACATGTCTCCAGCCCTCCCACATAACAAAGACACAACTTCCGAAACAAATCCTCCCAGCCCTGCAGAGCACGTGCTTCCCCGCGTCGCGGAGATTACACGTCACAGGCCTGGGCGGTGTCTGGCGGTGACGCCACTTCCTCTTCCCTTTTCACGCTTCCCCTTGTAGCGTGGCCGCTGCTCTTTCCCCCTCTCTTGGGTGCGGGACTTTTAGAGACGGTATTAAATGCCTGGACTCGTTCAGATTGGAGATATGGAGAACGGAGTCGGCAAGAAGAAGGTGAGGAGGGGGGTGCGGCCGGCATGCGGCACTTCTGTGCGGCTTATCACGATCTGTCGGCACCTATCAGCTGATCGTGAGCCAAAACACATGTCCACACCTTGCATCACCATACTGTACCATGCGGTAGTTCTGCGCTGTCACTCATCATCTGCATTACTGATCTCATGGGCACAGCTGTGTGATAGACTATAATATATCGAATTTGTTAGGGGTATATTCACACTATCTGGATTTACATGTGGAATCCAACTGGTGTGCGTTATTGTTCAGTGTTTCAGAAAAGAATCTGCATCATGTGAATGAGAAATAGAATCTCTCACTGACTTTAATGATACGTTTTGGAGTGGATGTTGAAGACTGAAATCAATCAAATCTGTGTAGTCCTGGTTGTATTGTAACATGCATATCACTAGTCTATATGTTTCTATATAGTGGTCTGTGGCAGTACTGGGGGGGGGGGGGTATGTATACCATATATTTGTCTTACTTTTTAGTAAACAGAATCCTTCCTGAGCGTTGACCTATTAGTGAGGTTACCAAACCCACTGTTACCTAGTCCAACCACGTGATGACCGCCACAGCTGGTAGGATAGCAGAAATCCCAGATCCCTCATACCTGACATGGCATGGGGACGGCTGGGGGACTTATGCCTAATATATTTGTAAGTAATAGCTCTAGAATTAGAGAAATAATTCATATCAAGCTAGTTACGTTGACTGCTTTGCTGCAGATCTCACCATATGCATTGACAGTCTTTTTCGGGTGACTGCAGACATGTGGGACACAAATTTAAAAAAAAAAGAATGGTAGGTGTACCTAACAAAAATTTAAAATTTTTGGCAAATCTAAAAAGCCTAGAAATTTCCATCCATGCCTAATTCATTTAAAGCTTCACACTTTTATGTGTAAATAAAATACAAATTATCAAGGGATGTGAAAAGATATAAACTTTCTAGCACTGTCTCTAAGATCACGAGATCCATAGTGCTTATACAAGCTAGTTTAACATTTGTTATAAGTTCTACCATATGGAGGTAAGTGAACAGAATTCTACTGTCAGTATTCTATACTGACACCATAAACTTAAAAAAAGCTAATCTAGTATTCACAGTGGAAAGAGAGTTCTAAGGATACACCTCATTATGGATGCCGATGTGATGTAATACACAGCCTATTTATGGAGCCCATTATGTTATGGATTCAATCCAAGTTAGCTTATAAGTAGAGATGAGCGAACAGTGTTCTATCGAACACATGTTCGATCGGATATCAGGGTGTTCGCCATGATCGAATCGAACACCGCGTGGTAAAGTGCGCCAAAATTCGATTCCCCTCCCACCTTCCCTGGCGCCTTTTTTGCACCAATAACAGCGCAGGGGAGGTGGGACAGGAACTACGACACCGGGGGCATTGAAAAAAATTGGAAAAAGTCATTGGCTGCCGAAATCAGGTGACCTCCATTTTAGACGAATAGTGGATTTCAAATCCGGGTCATATGAGAATGTGAACTTTGTGACTATGAGACAGGGATAGCTGTACAGGCAGGGATAGCTAGGGATAACCTTTATTTAGGGGGGAATGTTATTAAAAATAACTTTTTGGGGCTCTATCGGGTGTGTAATTGTGATTTTTGTGAGATAAACTTTTTCCCATAGGGATGCATTGGCCAGCGCTGATTGGCCGAATTCCGTACTCTGGCCAATCAGTGCTGGCCAATGCATTCTATTAGCTTGATGAAGCAGAGTGTGCACAAGGGTTCAAGCGCACCCTCGGCTCTGATGTAGCAGAGCCGAGGCTGCACAAGGGTTCAAGCGCACCCTCGGCTCTGATGTAGGAGAGCCGAGGGTGCACTTGAACCCTTGTGCACCCTCAGCTCTGCTACATCAGAGCCGAGGGTGCGCTTGAACCCTTGTGCACATTCTGCTTCATCAAGCTAATAGAATGCATTGGCCAGCGCTGATTGGCCAATGTATTCTATTAGCCTGATGAAGTAGAGCTGAATGTGTGTGCTAAGCACACACATTCAGCTCTACTTCATCGGGCTAATAGAATGCATTGGCCAGCGCTGATTGGCCAGAGTACGGAACTCGACCAATCAGCGCTGGCTCTGCTGGAGGAGGCGGAGTCTAAGATCGCTCCACACCAGTCTCCATTCAGGTCCGACCTTAGACTCCGCCTCCTCCGGCAGAGCCAGCGCTGATTGGCCGAAGGCTGGCCAATGCATTCCTATGCGAATGCAGAGACTTAGCAGTGCTGAGTCAGTTTTGCTCAACTACACATCTGATGCACACTCGGCACTGCTACATCAGATGTAGCAATCTGATGTAGCAGAGCCGAGGGTGCACTAGAACCCCTGTGCAAACTCAGTTCACGCTAATAGAATGCATTGGCCAGCGCTGATTGGCCAATGCATTCTATTAGCCCGATGAAGTAGAGCTGAATGTGTGTGCTAAGCACACACATTCAGCACTGCTTCATCACGCCAATACAATGCATTAGCCAGTGCTGATTGGCCGAATTCCGTACTCTGGCCAATCAGCGCTGGCTCTGCTGGAGGACGCGGAGTCTAAGATCGCTCCACACCAGTCTCCATTCAGGTCCGACCTTAGACTCCGCCTCCTCCAGCAGAGCCAGCGCTGATTGGCCGAATTCCGTACTCTGGCCAATCAGCACTGGCTAATGCATTGTATTGGCGTGATGAAGCAGTGCTGAATGTGTGTGCTTAGCACACACATTCAGCTCTACTTCATCGGGCTAATAGAATGCATTGGCCAGCGCTGATTGGCCAGAGTACGGAATTCGGCCAATCAGCGCTGGCTCTGCTGGAGGAGGTGGAGTCTAAGATCGCTCCACACCAGTCTCCATTCAGGTCCGACCCTAGACTCCGCCTCCTCCAGCAGAGCCAGCGCTGATTGGCCGAATTCCGTACTCTGGCCAATCAGCACTGGCTAATGCATTGTATTGGCGTGATGAAGCAGTGCTGAATGTGTGTGCTTAGCACACACATTCAGCTCTACTTCATCGGGCTAATAGAATGCATTGGCCAGCGCTGATTGGCCAGAGTACGGAATTCGGCCAATCAGCGCTGGCTCTGCTGGAGGAGGCGGAGTCTAAGGTCGGACCTGAATGGAGACTGGTGTGGAGCGATCTTAGACTCCGCCTCCTCCAGCAGAGCCAGCGCTGATTGGTCGAGTTCCGTACTCTGGCCAATCAGCACTGGCCAATGCATTTCTATGGGGAAAAGTTAGCTTGCGAAAACCGCAAACTGACAGGGATTTCCATGAAATAAAGTGACTTTTATGCCCCCAGACATGCTTCCCCTGCTGTCCCAGTGTCATTCCAGGGTGTTGGTATCATTTCCTGGGGTGTCATAGTGGACTTGGTGACCCTCCAGACACGAATTTGGGTTTCCCCCTTAACGAGTTTATGTTCCCCATAGACTATAATGGGGTTCGAAACCCATTCGAACACTTGAACAGTGAGCGGCTGTTCGAATTGAATTTCGAACCTCGAACATTTTAGTGTTCGCTCATCTCTACTTATAAGTACTGTATGTATATCATGGTGGTCAAGGAGTAATTCATGTAGCATAGATGTCTATAAAAAGCAGCATGAACTTGCTCATTGCTAAATTAAAATATTAAAGGGTAAAGTCACACACACACACACACATACATACATACAGACACACACATATACTTTTGACCTGATATACATGCTTCATCAGGGGCAGTAGGATATGAATCACATACTTGTGCGATGCATGGTCTGGATTCTACACAGCCAATTATGGTACTGTATATGTGAATGGGATGTTGAGTGTTTTTTTGGGAAAAAAGCATTCTGTGGATTTTTAATGCTTGCTAGACTGTTCCATTGCAGAAATGTGATTCCATAGCAGAATCTACATTTGCCCTATGTAAAATTCACCTAACGCCATCTAACATGATAGTACGTATTTGTTTTCTAGAAAATAACTGAAACTCCCACACCCAAGAAGATGAAAAGAAAAATCCAAAATGGGGAAACAGAAGAACCTGATTTTGAGCAAGTATCCGACGTCAACATGGAGGTGACCGAAGATTGTGACAACAATAAACAGGTAAAGATAATGCGACGGTAATATATATCTGCTTGATCTGTCACTTCTATAAACCTCAATCTAATGATATTTCCTTTATCCTAGACACCGAAACTGAAGAAAAAGAAGAAGCTTGCCAAAAATGAGGGTTCTCCTGAAGCAGCTGTGCAGATAGATGATGAGCAAGAAGACACCGATGCTCCTAAAGTAAAGAAATCAAAAAAGAGAAAACAAAAAAATATGGAGGAAGAATCAGAAGAGCAAGTCACAGCAGAAGCTGAACCACAGATTAATGGCAAAAAGGTAACCTTTGACCCCATGTACTTAATCTTATGTTGTGTCAGATCAGGTTTATGTTTGCTATCTATGACATGCTGATGTAATTCACTTATTATTATATGCAGGAGATGTCATTGATAGAATTTTTTTTTTCTGTTTTTACAGAGTGGCAAACAATCCAAAGCAAAGAAAACTCCTGATATCGAGAATACAAACTTGGAAATTGCAAATGGCAATACCCCACAAGCAAAGAAAATGAAACTGGATGCAGAGGTAGAAAAAGAAGAGGAGGAAACCAAATCAGAGGACGAGGTATGTCTGTCCAGAAACTTCAGCAGGATCACTTGTATATTTGGGGAATTTTTCTACCATATACTCACTGCATCATATAATCGCACTTCTATTATACGTCCCAGTTAAAGCAGTTATCTGCGGTATATTACAGTATATCATTTCATTCCTTGTACTAGATAAGATTTATTACTAATATATAATTGTGTGTCCCAGAGCCCTGAGTTTTACCTTTGCAGAGTGCAGCGGGGTGCCAGCAATGTGACGCCTCTGCTGCAGCCGCGTTGGGACTCTCTGATGTCACTGATTCCGGCTGCAGGTTCATAGAGCAGAGCTTATTTGGTCATGTAACAGAGAGTTGGAACATCAGCAGGAGAGGCCGAAGAATAAGAGTTCCAACCTCCTCTTCTGCCCCCTGCAAAGGATAACTTCAGGACTTTGGAGGGATCTGCTTATTTGTTAATGATAAAGTCTATCCAGTGTAGGAAATACACGAGAGATCCCCTCTAAAGAGACCTTGACTTTAAGATTGATCATCATGACGTTTGTTATCTGTGTAAGTATTATAATTGCTTGAATTATTTTGTAGGCGGTCGCCTTGGAGAAAATGGAAGGTGACTTCTCTAACTTTCCTATTTGTGAAGAAACCATCAAAAATCTGAAAGGTAAAACTCTTGTGGATAGATTTCTATTAGGGACTGCAATCATATCCTATATATTTCCTATATATGAGCATTTCAGTGGAAGAAAGTGGTGACACTCCCTGAGATTTTTAACTGTAAGGCAGGTTTCTGGCTTCTCTGTTCTGTTTGGTCTCTACTAGAAGTTTACGGACATAACTATATTAATTTTCACTAGGTATACAGAGAAGGGGAGAGATGCACACTGGTGGGATATACAGATTGGTTGTGTTGCATTTAATATACTGTTTCGCTATAGATCTGAAGTTATTGTCATATAGCAGGTAGATTAAGTCACCCATTCAGTACTGCTATATAATTTCAGACCTAAAAATGCGTTAGATTTATCAAAGTAGCTGATATTGGATAATAAATCTCACATCTTTAAAATGTCTAATTATATGCCATGTTTTCATTGGCTTTGAGACAGAATTGAAACCACACCCACATTTCTAGCAAGTAATAAAAAAAATAACTAGCTCAAACTAGATGCTCCTAAGATGCACCACATTTATGCCAGTCTAGTTGAAACTTCAATAAAGAATCTATTACCTTTCCTAGTGTTCTTGGTAGCATTTGGTGCAGCTTCCAGGACCTTTAGTGACCTCATAATTGCAGTGTTGGTCCTAAAAAGTACATCAGCAATAAGAGCTAAAAATACACCAAAGTGTTGCTTTAAAGGGGCTCTATCACTGGGAAAAGTCATTTTTAACTAATCACATCTTTGCATAGCCTATAGAAAGTTTATTCCACACCTACCTTTCGTATGTAAATTGCCTCAGCGTTTCTTGAATAAGTCCGTTTTTATCCGTATGCTAATTAGACTGGTGCACGATGCATTGTGCACCCTCTTTGCTTTTGTTTCCTATGTGTGTATACAGCACAGGCTGCTGCTGCTGATGGCTCAGCTTCCTGTTTGCACACACACATAGGAGATAATAGAAGAGAGGAGGCTGCTGGGAACTTCCTGTGCTGGTTGGAAGCTCATTAGCATATGAATAAAAAAAGGACTTATTCGGAAACCACTGAGGCAATTACATACTAAAGGTAGGTGTGGAATAGCCTTTCTAAAGCATATGCAAGGATGTGATTAGTTGAAAATGACTTTTCTCAATGATGGAGCCCCTTTAAGCCAGTTTTCTGGTGTAAGTAAGGGTAAGTTCACATGGGATTTTTTTGGACCGGAAACCTGAGGCGGAGGCCGCCGCAGGTTTCGGTCCAAAAAACGGGTAGCCGCGACTGAATGCTGGTGCACTCTGCTCCGGATTAGGCCCAATGAATGAGCCTAGTCGGCAGGAGGGAGTGTCTTCAGGCCGAATCGTGAGGCGAAACGGACTGAAAAATGAGCATGTCTCTTCATTTTCTGGGAACAAACCGGCTCCCGGAAATAAGACCTGTCCGGCTCCCATTGAGTTCATTGAGTTCAATGGGAGCTGTCTTTTTGGTCAGGATTTTGAGGCGGATACGGCCTCAAAATCCTATCCAAAAAACCCTGTGTGAACTTACCCTAATAGTACTGATGTTGGACACCAGAGAAAACTGGCATACATAATACAGTATAAATCTCCTCCACCCCTAATTTTCTGAAGTGATCTCATTCAGTTTGTCTCATTTTACAGCTAAAGGAGTCATGTACCTGTTTCCTATTCAAGTCAAAACCTTCAATACCGCTTACAGTGGAAAAGATGTCGTTGTCCAGGCTCGTACTGGTACAGGAAAAACCTTCTCATTTGCCATCCCGGTGATTGAGAGACTCCTCCAAGATGAGGCTCCAGCGATGCATGGAAGAGCCCCAAGGGTAAGAGTCGAGTCCTGTTCCTTGCTGAATGTGACAATAGAACAATATACATTTTGGCTTCTTTGTGCATTAAAACAGATTTTTAAAAGCTAGCATCAATGCTGCTAACACTTATCCACCGTATGAGGGTAAGGTCAGGAAATGATTGGTGTAATGTAATATTACTACTTCTCTTCAGGTGCTTGTCCTTACACCCACTAGAGAACTGGCAATTCAGATAATGAATGAAATTCGCAGCATCTCCAAAAAGTTGAAGACTTGTTGTTTCTATGGAGGATCCTCTTACCAGGCTCAAGGTGAGGTTGTGTTCTTCAAAGAGTGTTGGGGTGTCTGTCTTGGCTCCTGTTTGTATGAATAATGCTTGGTAATGCAGGAGCTGTCCTAAAATGTGCACTTGTAGTGTAATGAAGTCCAGTCCTTTTTACTACAGGACTGAGTTGGACAACTTTGACTCCAACTTTCTATTCCATGTGTATTGTCTACTTTATACTCTTTCCGATCCCAAGCATTACTGGCACCTCTTCAGCCATGTCCTAAGCACATTCTGCTTGTGTTTTGGTCACTGAAGTGGAAATCACTAAATTATGTTTCTTTTCTTCTCAGTATTTGACATAAAGAATGGAATTGATATCCTTGTTGGGACCCCTGGTCGTATAAGAGATCTCATCCAGAACTATAAACTGAATCTCACTACTCTCAAACATGTGGTGTTGGATGAAGTCGACATGATGTTGGACATGGGGTTTGCGGAACAAGTTGAAGAAATATTATCTGTGCGCTATAATTCTGGTACGTGAATAGACATTAATGTGGTTTTAGTGAATGTTTTAGCACCTGTCATACCTGTGAATAAAATGGAGTTTAGCAGAATACTACAACAGAACTATAGATGATACAGAATAAGGTGAAGTATCTTCTTGGACTCTATTAGGAAGGTAAAATGTATTTCATATTTCTATATTGCAGATGAAAATGAGAATCCTCAGACTCTTCTGTTCTCCGCTACCTGTCCTGATTGGATGTATAATGTTGCTAAGCGGTACATGAGAAAAGACTATACAAAAATTGACCTTGTAGGACACCGTAGTCAGAAGGCTGCCATTACTGTTGAGGTGAGTTTCATATTTTTTAAACTTTGTTGAAAAGGGTCAGAATGGATTAACAAAAAAGTAAACCTAGGCATCATTTACACTACCAATCCACTGTCCCTGGAGTTCCAATGCGTACTAGATCCCTATTAGTGTCCATTTCCACGTCCCGTCTCCAACAACAGAAAGTCCCCATTTGACCAATCACTGGCTTGAGGCAGGTCTGTTGGCTATCAATATATGGAAACGCAAACACAAATTTAGTATATATAGGTGTATTATGTTTGTAAGTATACTGTTCTGCAGAATAAAGTTAGTCAATTACACCACTTACTGCATGGCATAAATAAAATCCCAACCATTTGTGCCTGGAGCTCTCCTGTCTCCAGAACTAGCACAGCTCCTTAGGCCAGGCATCAGCAACCTTCAGCACTACAGCTCCCAACATGCTTCACTCACTTCCATAGGAATTCCAATAACAGCAGAGCAAGTATGGATGGGGGAATTGTAGTTTTACAACAGCTGGAGTGCCGAAGGTTGCCTACCACTATTTTAGGCCATCTGATCTGGATGACATGTCCTGGGTCATCAGTATAAACGTCTCAAAGTTGAAGTTTCATCACTAAAAACTATAATATAGACCTCTGCATGGGATTTAGGATGTGGTGGCAGGCAGACGTTTCTCTGCACCCTGCCCATCAGTGGGCTGGGCATTGTGTGTTGTAGTTATTCTGTGTAGTGTGTTTTATACTTTTAATAATATGTGTGGTATTTGCAGCATTTGGCCATTGAATGTAACAGATACCAGAAACCGGTCATCCTCGGCGACGTTATTCAGGTGTATAGTGGAACCTATGGAAAAGCAATTGTCTTCTGCGACTCCAAGTTGGAAGCTCATGAGTTGTCAACGAATTGTCCCTCATTAAAACAGGTTAGTAAGCCTTATGTACACTGGAGTGTAAGATGAGAATAGCAACTTACTAAACTTACGGCTCCCTATTATTTGCTAATTTTTTTTTTTTTTTTTTATTTTTTTTTAGGCTGCAAAAGCATTACATGGAGATCTTCAACAAAAGGAGCGTGAAGTCATCTTGAAAGGCTTCAGAAATGGATCTTTTAGTACTTTAATTGCAACCAATGTTGCTGCCCGTGGTCTTGACATTCCAGAAGTTGATCTTGTTGTGCTGTATTCTGCACCAAAGGTAAAAGCTTTTGTATTTTATTTGAATGAGGGGGCAGTCTGAGAAGGCCTCTTTAAAATTGACGCTTGTACCACTGTTAATGTATATGTTATGTATGCAGGAAGCCGATTCTTACGTACACCGTTCAGGACGCACAGGCAGAGCAGGGCGCACAGGAATCTGCATTTCCCTTTATGAACGTAGAGACGCTTACTACCTGAGCAATGTTGAGAGAAGTACGGTACGTATAACTAAAAAGAAAATTGCTATCCTTCCAAATTGAACATGCACAGAAGGTACTTCATTGACATTGCCTGACTATAATTGACATTATATAAAATAATCAAGCTGTAACTCAGTTTTGGAAAATTGCATCAGCTTGCATTTCACCACTGCTCACAGCCATGTCAGAGACATTCATTGGCAATTGTATGAGGCTGTAACCAAATATGCTTTGACTTGTGAATGTAATGTGTGTGAATCCAGTTCACTTTAGTCAACAAAAAATGTAAAAAAAAAAAAAAAAAAAAAATTGCTGTGAACTTAATGTTGGGCTATGTCTACATTGGGAGGTCACATTTACCAATGCTTTTTCACCATTTTACGCTAAAGTCAACTTATCTGCTGTGGGGTACATTATTATCCATTTGCACCATGATGTCACTTTTGTAAAAGCAGTATGAAAGGTGATTGTGGCTTTTTTTTCTGCCCTGTAGGGGGACAATGCTGCAGTAGCCATAACCGCTCTTATAAGTATAGTTAGTGAGCAGCACAGCATTGCAATGGAAACAATGGCGGGATCTACATGCTGATTTGTGGAGGACCCTGCTAATGTGAAACCGATGGCCTATTTTAAGAATGGGCCATTGCTTTTTAGCTTTGACAGCTTTTTAACTGCAATGAATTTTGAAATTAACATAGAAATCATAATGCGCTACATGTATTCATCTGACATGGCTTGAATCTCCTGGTCCCCATGCAGAAAATCTAATAATTACGCTGTGCCATTTCTAACGTAGAGATATTTGATCTATTAAGGAGCCCCCTCAGGGTGAGGGGCCCTGTAACAACTGCAGCCACTGCACCACCTATAACTACCCCCTTGTATTCATTATGCAATGTAACTAACTTTTTTTTTTTTTTTGTCTTGTAGGGAATCAAGTTCAAGAGAGTTGGAATTCCATCCGTATTGAGTGTTGCCAAGTCATCTAGTGCAGATGCCATCAAGTAATATTATTATATGTATCTCTTAAGGGGAATGAAGCTGTCATGGCACTAATCACTATTTTGTACAAGATATTAGGGTGTTATCTGGGTACAAATGGGGCATGCTTGAGGTGTATGGGCTAGTAAATCTCATGATGTAGAAGTAGTGACACTCTAGTGATACACCTTGAACCAAAATAATATTGTTTGCTTTATTAACAAGGGGACAGATGTCTATTTCTTGGGTTTTACAATTGGATAACTTGTGTCCTTCCCTCTTCTCCCAGGTCATTGGACTTGGTTCCAGAAGATGTCCTTGAACATTTTAGAATACATGCAGAAGAGCTCATTGAGAAAAAGGGAGCTGTAGATGCGTTGGCAGCAGCATTGGCACATATTTCTGGGGCTGCATCCCTGAAGCAGCGATCACTTCTTAACATGGAGCCGGTAAGAAACTATAATGTGATATGTAGCCCGGTGGACTTTACTATAGTATATAAAATCACTTTGTCTGGTTGGGTAAATGGTATAGTAAGGAACAAAGCAATAACTGCTTTGAATTGGTAGCCATAGTGTTCGATAACAGTATTTCTTAATTTCTTTGAAAGGTGCTTTAATCCTCCTACATGTTTCTACTTTCTACAGGGCTTCATTACAGTTCTATTGGAGACATCAGTGGCCATTCACACTCTTTCCTATGTCTGGCGTGCAATAAAAGAACAAATGGGAGAAGAGATTGATTCAAAAATACACAGAATGTGCTTGCGAAAGGACTTCATGGTACGTTCTGTGGTATCAAAGCCGATGTTTAGTAGTTTTAGACTTTTTCACATTGAATAAATCAGCGGTATTGGCAAAAATAAGGAATTTTTCATTAATATTCCCATCTTAAGATATGGATAGGACATAACTTGCAGATCAGTGGGGGTCTCGCCAGTCAGGAGAATGAGGAAGGTTTTTGGTAGTTCATGTTTCTGCTCATATTATGGTGTACAGAGCACAGACCTCTGTCTGTCCAGATCTCATCCATATGCCCTAAACATTGAACAGATACTTGAAAAACCTCGACGTCCAACCTTTTCATGTGTAATACATATTAATTTGAAGTCTTAACTGGTAATAAACTATTGTCTTTTTTTTTTTCCCAACAGGGTGTGTGTTTTGATGTTACAGCAGAAACTCTTAAGACCTTACAAGTAAGTAATTTTTGTCTGACTGGTTTTAAATGTTTCCACCAAGCAAAGTAGGAAAAGAAGGAACATCTAAAGTGTGACCTGTAGGATATGTAGTAATTGTTGGAGAGCCCCCTTACCACACCAGTCATGAGAACAGAGGTTCCCCATGTTTCCTCACTACACCTGACCCAGTAAGGAGACTGTGCAATGCTGCTCTAGTTATAGTCTCCCGGACTGATGAAGATCCAGCACATAATAACATGGCTTTGTTCATCAGTGCTATAGCATATACATGTAATACAGCACTTACATTAATATCATATTGCACTGTATTGTTCTGTAAATCTAGTAGTACAATTTTGTACAATTTGTTTTATTTAGGAAAGCTGGAAAGATTCAAGACGCTGGAAGCTCTCAGTAGCAAAAGAATTACCTCCACTTCAGGAGCAAAGGAGAGAAAATGAAGGCAGAGGCAGAGGTTCTGGAGGAAGAGGAGGAGGAAGAGGAGGAGGAAGATCTTTTGATAGAAGACGTGGCGGTGGCAACAACAGGAATTCATTCCACAAAGGACCAGGCAGAGGCAGAGGCATGAGAAGTCGCTAGTGTTTTACAGGACTTTGCTACAAATTTCTATTTTATTTTCATTTTTTTCAAAGACCAGATATCTCACTGAGTTTTACAGGAGTTAAAATAATAAACCTGCCACTTTATTTTATGCCATGTAAAGCTGTGTCCCCTTGCTGTTATTAAAAATTCTTTATAAGAGTAAATCTGTGTTCTTGCACTTCATGTTTGTGCAACAGTAGATCTTTTTCATCTTGTAATAGTTAGCGGGAATGTAAACTGTGTACACGGTTTGCTAGCAGATACCAGTATATTTATATCTCCATCTGGTTACTATGAATCAGCAGTACTAACATGTTATCGCTGTGGAAGATCTTCCCTAGAGTATGGGTGAGCCAGCAGTGCCAGAAATGCCATCAGGGATGTTTACATTTATAGATAATAACCCTGAAGATAATACAATATTGGGTCTGTGAACCACAGGATATATACAAAAATGAAAATTTTATTGAACAACAATTACACAAATAAATAGTTAAAAGGTGACTAGTCACCAAATACCATCAGATGACAGTGAGCACATAGGTAACTTAATGGGCAAGATCACCTTAGTAGAGGTACAAAAAAATCAGAAAAAAATGTGCATCACGGTGTGATACACATATGTAACAATTACGTGGTTGTTAAAGGAGAGTGACCCAATAAAAGTAATGGTATACACTAATGTAAAGAACCAAAATACCTGATGTAAGTTAACATAGAGGAGCTCAAATAGCTAAAGATGTAAGTACTAACAGACAATGATGGCAATAATTTAAACAGAACTGCAAATACCACAGAAGTAGTACAATGACTTCCCCTAGTGGGGTAATAGGCACAATGGCACAGAGCACCTCAAAGATGGGTATAATACCAGTTCTCTCAAAATAGTTGGAACCAATAAATGAATAGTGGTATATGCTGATGTAAATAACCAAATTACCCGATGTAGGTTTACATGAAGGAGCTCAAATGGCTAAAGATGTACGTGCTAACAGACAATAATGGCAATAATCTAAATAGGACTGCAAATATTACAGAAGTAATGCAATGACTCCCCCTAGTTGGGGTAATAGACGCAATAGCACCAGGTACTTCAATTATAAATATAATAACAGTTCACCCCAAATAGTTGGACACAATGGTCCCTAGTACCTCCTAAATTAGAGTGGTAAATAACAACCACGAAACCGGAAGTGAATGGTATAAACCTCAGCTATAAAGTGGCATGTAAGTAATAATCATGGTGCGATAGCTGAAGTCATAGCAGGCAAGCTTACCCATAGTATCACAACATGTAGTTACCCTAAAGGAATGTGCCCACACGTCCCCAACGCGTGTTTCGGTGCTCACAGCCTTCTCCCCTAGTATGGGGAATGTATGATGTGTTAACACTTTGGTTCCCCTTCCTACAATGCTTGTTTAAGTATTGGGTATGTTCAGACATGGTGGAAATGTGGAGCAGAATCTGCACCACAAATCCACAGTAAAATACATGTAGGCTTTTATGGGACTGACAAACTGCTGTACTAGGCTGCCTCCTGTTAGTCCCATAGGGAAACTTAGATTGGACACTACTTGGGACAGTAATGACAATATCTGTTGGCACTGTAAAAGCAAACAAAACAACATAAGTGAATAGTGATAGTCGTACAGGCATTCTGTATATTCACAAGAATCCTGGGACCCCTGTTCCTGTAATTGCTGGGGGTTCCAGTGGCTAAGGGGATAAAAATTGTTTGCATGTACCCCTAGAAATGAATGGGTCTTTATGCTATCCACGAAAAGCAAGGATGGCACATGGACCTCACCCACGGTCATCTTCAAGGGGGCCTAAAGTTGACCTGTTCAGTTCTTTTTAATAATGCATGTGCTTTTGAAAACACTGCCTTTTTGCAAATCCCCGGCACCACTACTATAGAATTTGGAGATTTGTATACTGTGTACAGCTTCTGTACAGTGTAGCGGCGGTGCCTGGACTGCAACCCTGCTCCCATTCACATGAATAGGAGCAGGCCACATCACCTGACATCGAACCCGACAAACCTGATACTGATGACCTATCAGTCATCAGTGTCAATTATCTTCAGATCCTAACAACCCCTTTAAGAAGTTTTGGACTCTTAAGAATTTTGGTGCACCACAGGATGTCGTATGTACCAGAAATCTATGCCAGTCACTGCATTCTACCATCTTGTCAGAGGTATATGATGGAAAGATTTCCCAATGTACTGTATGTCTATCAAGACATACCTATTCAGATATAGCAAATGTAAACTCGACATTTAACAGGTTAGATCATGCTTCACAATCGACTACAAATGCCACCTGAAATCAATTTCCATTGAAAGGCAAGGAGACGCTATTGGAAAAAATAACCATCGTGCTTGATCTTCAGTTTGCATGGGCTTGAGATAAATGGAAGATTATAAAGATAATCTGTTTTCCCTTAGCCCAAACAGCAGCACAAGATGGGGTATTCCTGCCCGTGTGCTGTTAGGACAGGTGGAATTTTTAATTAGCTAACAGAACTTTCCCCTATAAGAGGCTGAGACCTCCTCCCTCCCGTGTTAGTCCAAAGTATAACAATATACAATAACATATTACAATACCAAATGGGAGGGAACCTTGTGCTGCTGTTTGAGCTAAGGGAAAACAGATTATCTTTATAATCTTCCATTCCCCCTATGCCAAACAGCAGCACAAGATGGGGATCTAGCAAGTATAACCCCAACTAGGGTGGGTGGTCTTCGCAAACCTATGCCAAGACAGAATGCCCGAAAGCTACAGAGTCCGAGGAGCGCCAGTCCAATCTATAGTGCCTGATAAAGGTCAGCTGCGAACTCCAGGAGGCAGCGGCACACATCTGCTCTAGGGAGAGAGAGCGTCTTTCTGCCCAGGAAGTTGACACCACTCTGGTAGTGTGGGCACGTACGAACTCCGGCACAGGAAGGTCCTGGGCATGAAGGGAGCAGATGATGGCCTCCCTGATCCATCTTGACAAGGTTACTTTCGATGCTTTGACGCTTCTGTTGTGGCCATCGACATTGATTAGCAGATTCTCCGACCTTTGGAAAGAAGCTGTACGATCCAGGTAAATGCGTAATGCTCTGACCAAGTCCAGCTTGTGCATCCTTTCCTCCCACTCAGACGTGGTAGAGAGGAAAAAAGGCTGGTAGGGAAATTACCTGGTTGATATTACGAAAGTTACCTTTGGCAAAAATCCCTGGACGAACCTAAGTTGTACCCTATCAGGGAAGAAGGTAATGAAAGGTTCGGAGGCCGCCAGGGCCTGTAATTCTCCAATCCTCTTGGCGGAGGTTATTGCCAACAGGAAGGTAACCTTATAAGACAGGTATCTCCAATCCATTTCAGACAAGGGTTCAAAAGGGGGAGAGCAAAGCCCCTGCAGAACCGCAGCCAGGTCCCACTTAGGAACCGGAGGCTGTACCTGGGGGCGGAGCGCGCATGCGTGGCTTACCCGGAAGTGGTCCCCGGCTCGGGTGGAACCTGGGAGCCGCACTCCGGTTCCCAGGCTCGCCGGCGGAAAGAAGTTCCCCTCCAACGCCGCCGGAATCCGGCCAGGAAGCCGTCAGCCCGCAACAGAGCATCCTGAAGCTTCAGCATTCACATGCAGCACCAGTCCGGGGAGCCATCACGCCCTAGCCACGCTAGGTAAAGGTACTCAGGGGGGAGAGGGGCCCCTATAGGAGGCCGGAGCACCTCTCCCCTACTACCTGTCCTGTCCCACAGGACAGAAAAAAACACAAGGGGGAGTTGGTCTTCCGGCCTCCTATAGGGGTCAAAAGCTGTTAGGTTAATTAAAAATTCCACCTGTCCTTTCAGCTCATAGGGGCAGGAATACCCCAGTTGTGCTGCTGTTGGGCATAGGGGGAATATGTGTTTTAAACCCTGAAAACCCGTTTAATAATACTTGGACGCGGTCTTGTGTATCTTTATCTTATTACATATGTCTTGTATATAGTAAGTATTGTGCAAGTAGCAAAAATACATGAAAAAGGGGAATATTTAAACAGAACAGATGAAATTGTGTATTAAACTATAGACAGACACATATATAAACACGCACAGATGAATGCACATACAAAGACTCATATACAGTGGCGTAACTACCACCATAGCAGCAGAGGCAGCTGCCACAGGGCCCGGGACATTAGGGGCCTGGCGACAGCTGCCCCTGCTATCCCCGCTCTTATCACAGACAAACTGTTGGAACTGCGATAAGAGCGGGGGAAAGCTTGTAGGACCTGTAGATGAAGGACCTTGTGTGACGTCAGCCGTCACATGACTAGGTGGGCGTGTCTTTATAGCCCGTGCAGTCCTAAAAGAGATGAAGAGAAGGAGAGACGTGCTGCTAGGTAACGAGGGGGAGGGGTAATGTGAGATGCAGGATGGAGAGTGTGTGTGTGAGTGTGTATGTATGTATGTGTGGTGTGGAGGAGGGGAGAGGACACTGTCCTGATATCTGTGTATTAAGAGGAGGGGGAGGTCAGTGTCCTGATATCTGTGTATTAGGAGGAGGGCTTATATTGTCTGATTGAATTGCTGTGTCTCCCACTTAGCTTTGGGGGGTAGACCCTTAAAAATTGGATTGAGCTGATATAGCCTGATGGAATTGCTGTGTCTCCCACCTAGGTTTTGGGGTTACACACCGTGAAAAACTGGATTTAGCGTACATAGCCTGACTGAATTTCTGTCTCCCCCACCTGGGTTTGGGGATACACACCGTGAAAAACTGGATTGAGCGTACATAGCTGGACTGAATTTCGGTATCTCCCACCTAGGTTTTGGGGGTACACACCCTGGATATCTGGATTGAGCGTACATAGCCAGACTGAATTTCGGTGTCTCTCACCTAGGTTTTGGGGGTACACACCCTGGATATCTGGATTGAGCGTACATAGCCGGACCTAATTGCTTTGTATCTCTGTTTTGGGGTTACACTCTGTCTGAAAAGCTGTTTTTCATGTATATAGCAAGAACTTCCTGCTGTGGATTCCTGCTATTTTTTTTGGGGGACACCCCTATTAAAAGCTGTTTGTAACATATATAGCAAAAACTGCTCTGTATCCCTGTTTTCAACTGTCTGTGGAAAGCTGGACTCCTGTCCCTGCAGTGTATAGCTCTGAGAAGAGCTGTTGTTTTTCTTCAGTTTTATCCCTGCCTAACTGAAGCTAAACCCTATCTAGCCCTCTACAGCTATGTCTCTCTCCCTATCTCTGACCGCAAAAATGGCGAATATGCCGGCGGCCGTTCTTATAAATGGGATGTCACATGTTTTCGGCAGCGAATGGGTTTTTTCAATTTTTTTCACTGCCTCTGTTGTCGTAGTTCCTGTCCCACCTCCCCTGCAAAGTTATTGGTGCAAAAAATGCGCCAGGAAAGGTGGGAGGGGATACGAATTTTTACTGCGTATGCCATGTGGTATTCGATTGGGAACAAATACCTCGAACGGCCTGATATTCGATCGAATACCTATTCGATCGAACGGTGTTCGCTCATCTCTAATCTTAACATCTCCAACTTATATTTCTAACTTCTCATATTGTATTAAGTACTTTATTCATTTTACTTCCCTATCAATACAGGTAAGCACTGTGGCTTTCGGCTCTACTAGTAGCAGAACCAGATCGGCGTCACCACTTCTCCCTGATTTTGCAATCTGGTTGTTAAAATTGGACCCCAAAACTGGGGAAAATCTGGCTGCATCACTTACCTCACCCCACTCTTGCTCGTGACCTCTCCTCTTCCCATAGCAGTCTGGGCTCTGTGTGCCGAACATCACACCGCAATGACATAATGTGCTGGCCAGCAGTGGGTAGAGGAAAGTGAACGGGGGCCGTTACTACACCTCCACTGCCTAATAACAAAAGCAGTGGGGTCCGGTAGGGCTCCTGAAAGGCACGGGGCCTGCTGGGGGATTCACCGGTACCAGGGTGGGCCAGTCCGACCCTGCGCTTCCATGTTCGATGTCACTATGCCATGGAACATATTACTAACTCTGATCATATAGACTATGTATATGGATATTATAAAGGTGAACATGTGACCAAATTATGGGTATAAGCCCCTACGAATTGTCCAAGGGATTTTATTCCAGACCTCAAAGTCCTATTGGAGAAGAGAGTATCATCTTTGATAGTCTGGGCCCTTCTTGCACAAATTTGCATAAGGAGCAACCTTGACTGGAAAATCTGGTCTGTACATAGATCAGATGTCCCAGCACAAACTCAGTCAGACCAGGACTCCTTGTATTATAGTGAAATATGATGCTAGGAGTCCCTGCTTGCCCCTGGCTTCTCTGTGTCATGTGAAGACGTGGGCAGGAAGGGACTCCCAACATTACAAATCACTATGATGCAAAGAGTCCTGGTCTCAAACTGGGTTCCGGCCAGAAAGTCTACTGATGTACACACCAGATTTTTTTGGTCTGGATTGTCCTGTGTGTATGGGCCTTAAGAGAAAAAGGAAGTTGTTTTGAAATTCTATTTAAATAAAGTGCTCAAGACTAACTTGAGATGGGAATGTTTTTCCCCTTTGCTATGATTTCTTATAGGAGTGACTGGTGACTACATATACCTGCACACACTCTACACTATACTGTATGTTCTTTGTGATTGTACTAACATAGCCATTTTTTTTTATCAATGGCAGTTCGCGAGCGCCGGAGGAAGACGGGACCCGAAGACATCGCCGGAAGAGAAGGCGTGGCTGAAGATGACATTGGACCCTGAATGCCCGCCCACCGTGCACGATAGATAAGTTTAACATATTCCTTTTTAGAGTTTTATTTTAAAACGTGTGTGTGTGTGTGTGGTTTAATATAACTTTTTAAAGGCTATTCACGCATATGTGGGGCTCTATCAGCATAATTTTGCTGATAGAGCTCCTTTAAGGAGCCCCCTGTGCTGCCTAATATTTAACTGCCGTTTTTATGCAACCGATGGACCGTCTATTCTCACTGTCTGAGAGCAGGGTCACTCACTGTGCAGCGGCAATTAACCCCATCATGTCCCTCACATTAACCCCTGTGTGCTTCACATAAGGGTTACTAATATGTGAGACATATGGAGGGACTAATAAAGGACCTCAGTGATGAAGATAATTAATTATTATCTGCATATGTCTCACATAACTCTTATGTAAAGCACATGGGTTAATGTGAGGGACATGATGGGTTTAACTGCTATTATTATGAGGTGCATGGAGCTGGTTACTAAGCTGTAATGTACATAACCAGACTTTGTATTCACAACTGAAGATAAAAGTAAGGACCCAGTGGCATGAGGGCGGGTTCACACCTGCGCCCGGTCTCCGCTTTCAGGTTTCCGTCTTCTGCCTGAGAAAATGAACAGGAAACGGAACCCGGCAGTCACTTTTTAAGCTCATTCATTTGAACGGGTTTGCAAAGTGTCTGTCCGTGAGTGTTTTGTGGTCTCTGCGGCAAAACCGTTTTTTTTTAGTCGGACATGCAGGATTTTGTGTCCAGCTAAAAAAAAAAAAGTTTCGCCGCGAAGACCACAAAACGCTCACGGGCAAACTTTTGTCCTCCTCCCCCCAGCAGTGGCCCCCGCACACAGTGTTACATGCCCAGCATTGTCTCCCCCACACAGTACTGTATGCCCAGCAGTTTCTCTCGCCCTTCCCCCTCCCCACAGTATTATATGCTCCCAACAGCCCCCCTCCGGTCTCGGGCTATTATTATATTCTGGGGTTTCCTCAGACCCCAGCCTATAATAATCGGAGGATATCCAAAAAAGTTCAGAATCCAGACGAATGGATATGGATAAAATTTAACCTTTATTCCGCCATTCCATGTAAAAATCTTACAAAACGAACACATAAGGTCAAGCCTCAGTCCGGCTTACGCGTTTCGGTTGAAAAACCTTAGTCATAGCCTGACTTTGACCTCCCTTTGATCTCCTCTTATAGAAACACTGGTTGAACTCATTAGTAAGAAAGCCTGTATGGTAACTACGCCCTCTAATATACAACCCTTCGGTGATTCCACCGGAAAAAACAGAAGTAAAGAAACAATACAATATTAAAAACAAAATAAAAACATGAAATATTAAAAACATACACGCAAGACTCCTATGCTCCAAAAACACATTGTCAAATACATATATACAATCATATATCCAATATAGAAATTATAGGTATTTAGTCCATAATATAGGCACTGCAGATGATAAATAGAACCGCAATACATTTTACCCACCTTGGTATAAAACTGCCCCACAGCTTTTATCCAATCCAATATCATACTCCTAAAATGATTCAACGGGATAAAAGACGCGTTTCATTCAGTTCAACTGATCGGGATTCGGACATTGAATTAGTTGTACAGAGTTTGGGTAACAAGAATGTTTCAGAGGGGGTAGTTTCGGACTCTGTAATATTATTTGATAGCGTATTGAATTTGTCCTCCTTTGAACTGTCTAAGTCTAGTTTAAAATTATTATCACGTGGTTTAAATGTTGTACCTGTGGATCATTTCAATTTATTTGACACACTCATGGATATAAATAAATTTGTGCGTCTTTTGACTGTCAAGAGACATTTTGCCCATGTAACTGTGTACCCAAGTGCGGCTATAGCCAAATCCAGTTCCCAGGTACCAGTGCTGTCACTTTGGGGTAAGTGTGACACTCATTAATTTCTGGTGGTGGTTTTGCTGTTGCCGCACAGTCAGGAATTAAAAGCGGCTGAAATTAATCTGTACGTTTACTTGTAGAAAAGTGAAAGTACCAGTGGCCGGGGACTGGATGCAGCATCCAGGTACATAGTGTGTCCCCGTCCTACTCACTCTGCTTCCAGTCACATACATTCATCTCTAATTGTAGGTTACACGTGTACTTACATGGTTTCTAATGGATAAGTACACGCGTATCCAGGCAAATAGTGGTAAACGTGTGGTTGGGAGCACAGTATGGCAGCA
Source organism: Leptodactylus fuscus (assembly GCF_031893055.1). Classification (NCBI taxonomy): domain Eukaryota; kingdom Metazoa; phylum Chordata; class Amphibia; order Anura; family Leptodactylidae; genus Leptodactylus; species Leptodactylus fuscus. The sequence goes on along the minus strand of NC_134274.1, from coordinate 65,231,956 downwards.
CCCCTATGTTACAGTTTGTGCTATGACTTTAGTGTAGGTGTCACCAATATTAAAATTATTGCGCGGCACTCCAAGGACCTCATCTGTGATTTTTTTTTTAACTTAAATCGACACGCCAAACAAAAAAGGTCTGCGTTCAGATTTCTGATCGGGAAGTCCACTTGGGGACACCTGAAACAGAAACCTAATCCGTATTAAAAAGCAGTTACCAGGGAAACCCGCGGACCCCATAGACTATAATGGGATCCGAGTGGTTTCCACTTGGTTTCCTGCAAGCTCCACTTTGCTCTCCATATAATTTGTGCAGAAACCACACAGACCCCATTATAGCCATGGGGTTCAATATGGTTTCCTTCGGTAACTACTTTTTAATGCATATAGATTTCTGTTCATGGGGTGCCCAAGAGGACTCTGCAAATGGAAACCTGAACACAGATGTGAACTGGGCCTAAGGCTGGGGCCCCAAGTGGCGTAGACACTGTGTTTTTTGTTTTATTTATGCATCTATGTGAATCAAGCTATTAGGATGCAGAATTTAAAGTTCTATTAATAATGTTTGGTTTATATTACATTGAATTTCTTTAATATAATTAAAATATAGTTTAATGTGATTATATGTGTATTCGGTGACTGAATTATGACATTTTTACAGTATCTTAGAATTTAGGGCCCCACTTGAAAACTCACCCATGACCCCATTTTGCATAAAAGCAGCCCTGCCTCTGTGGTCAAAACTCACTGTACACTTCCGTCTAATCCTATAGAGTCATATTTAGCAATAGTTTACTCTTTTGAAACTGACAGTTTCTTCACAACAGTATCCTGTAAACATAGGAAGAGCACTTAGTGCTTACAGGAGTGTCATGTCCTCACCCCAGGTTACCCCCCACAGTATCATGTCCCCCCACACTGACATGCCCCCCTCAGCTTACCCCCACAGCCTCAAGTCCTCACCCCAGGTTGTCCCCACAGTATCATGTCCCCCCACACTGACATGCCCCCCTCAGCATGCCCCCACAGCCTCATGTCCTCACCCCAGGTTGTCCCCACAGTATCATGTCCCCCAACACTGACATGACCCCCTCAGCTTGCCCCCACAGTATCATGTCCTCACCCCAGGTTGTCCCCACAGTATAATTTCCCCACACACTGACATGCCCCTCTCAGGTTGCCCCCACAACCTCATGTCCTCACCCCAGGTTGTCCCCACAGTATAATTTCCCCCCACACTGACATGTCCCTCTCAGCTTGCCCCCACAGCCTCATGTCCTCACCCCAGGTTGTCCCCACAGTATCATGTCACCCCACACTGACATGCCCCCCTCAAGTTGCCCCCACAGCCTCATGTCCTCACCCCAGGTTGCCCCCACAGTATCATGTCGCCCCACACTGACATAACCCCTCAGCTTGCCCCCACAGCCTCATGTCCTCACCCAAGGTTATCCCCACAGTATCATGTCCCCCCACACTGACATGCGCCTCTCAGGTTGCCCCCACAGAATCATGTCCCCCCACCTTCCAGGTTACCCCCATAGTGTCATAGCCCACCCCCATTGCCCCCACAGTTTCATGTCCCTTCCCCCAGGTTGCTTCCACAGCTTCATATCCCCCCAGAACTGATGCACCCAGAATAGTTTATAGAGGAACCAAAGACTAAAGCCTAGACCCAGTTTTGACAAGTGAGTTGACACTCTGGTGCGGAGCTTTAAATGATAAAATTCTTGGACTACACTTTCATGTATTACTGACTACAGTTATAAATGTGAGGTTCTTAGCGCACAATTTGGTGAATTGTGCGAGCCCATCTGCCACGTCACGGCGACCTCATTCAGATGGGTCCCTACACTAAGACTTTATTTTCCCCCTTCTAACATAAAGTCAAGACCCCAGAGATCAAATTCTTAAAAACTGCATTGTAACAGCGAATCATTAAGAAGTTTAGCTCTTGTCCTATATGTAAAGTGTTAGTGTAGGGACCCATCCTAATAAGACCACTAAGGTGGTTGATGGGGTGAAGCATGTCATACAAAATATGTGCTATTACATCACAATGGCTAATACATAACAATATATTATATATACTAATAACATAACGTACTATGACGGATATATATTTTTATCTATTGAATTAAATGTGTTTAAATATATGGCACAATTGGTACATAATTAGCACACCTTAAAGACAAAATATCTAAATATACAGCATTTTATGATAGAAAATATATACATACAGTACACACCTTACAGAATCTGAATATGGACAAACAACAATATGGAATGAGAAGCAGCACTGCAACGTATTGTTAATAACTCTATAGTAGGTTCATTCTCCCATTATCTAGTGCCACTTTTGTAATTCGCCTATAGATATTCATATCTCTATCTATCTATCTATCTATCTATCTATCTATCTATCTATCTATCTATCTATCTATCTATCCATCCATCGTTGTAAAGATTTTATTGTCTATATATTCTATACTTGTTTACTGTAAATATAGGTGCCTATTACATAAGTGGACAATAAATATATACACAACAAAAACCTGACACATATTCTATATTAAGATAAATTAAAGAAGTTTAACTAAATATAGACATGTTATATATATATATTTAACACAAACACCAACATATACTGTGTACATAGATATTGATAGGTATTATAGTATTAAAGTCATTATTCTACGATCAGTATTTATCCACAAGGATACATTGCTGATTGTTGGCCGTCTGATTACTGAGACTCCCTCTGATCCTGAGAACAAAGGGAGTTTTAACACTGCTGTGAATACAGCCAAGATGAAGGCATTAGGACTTTGGATTGATGGGGGTCTCAGGGGTCAGACTGTCTTCACTCCTTTTTTCCTACCCCTCTCCTTCTTCTTCTTTTTCTCTCTCCTTATGTCCTTTCCTCCCACATCACCTCTCCTCCTACTCCACCACTCCTATCCTCCTACTCTTATATCTTTAGCACTGTGTCTCTCCTCCTCCTACCTCTCCCCTAATCTCCTCTACCCCCATATTATCTCCTCTCTTTCTACCTCTCCTCTCCTCTAACCCCTCCTCTCCATTTCCTCCTCCTCACTTTCTACCTCTACACCCTCCTCATTCATTTTCTTGCATCTCTCTTGTCTTTACCGACCTCTTCTGTTCTTCTGTCTCCTCCTCCTATCTCTCCTCTTCTCCTTCCCCTCCAAAAACTTTTCCCCTCATTTCTCTTTTAATCCTCTTTTCCGTTTACTTGACCTCTCCTCCTGTCTCTCCTCCCAATCCTCACAACCCGCTCCTCTCCTCCAATTCCTCCTCTCTTCTCAATTCCTCTTCCCATCTTTCCTCTCTGCTATTCCTTCTCTCTTCTCCTTTTATTAACCCTCTTTTCCTCACATTACCCCTCCTCAACCAGTACCAATCCTCTCCTTCTATCTCTTCTCTCCTTCTACCTCCTCTTCTTCTGCACCTGCTCTCCTATCCCTTTACCTCTAGACTCATCTCCTCCTCATCTTCTAGTCTCAGCCCTTCTCTTTCTATTAATTTGCTCTTCTCCTCTTACCACCTCAGGTCTCTCCACCCACTATTCTTTTCCCTTAATTCCTCTCCCATATTATCCTCTCCCATCCTCCACTCCTTTTGACATACATTATTTCCTCTCCTATTACCCCATCTCTCCTTTTACACCTCCTTTTCTGTCATTTTACAACAACTCTTCTCTCTACTTACCCCTCCTCTCCTGCTCCTTTTCTTATACTCTCATTTCCTACTATCTCTCCTCTCGACTCCTCCTACTTCTCACCTATTCCAAAATCTCTTCTCCTCCTACACCTCGTACCTCTCCTCTATCCATAGCTGTCCTCTTTTCCTATCTTTGCTCTCCTTCCTTAGCTCCTCTCGTCCTACTCATCTCTTCTCCTTCCGTTTACCTCTCCAGACCTTTCTCTACTTCTCCTACTGCTTCTTCTCCTCATAGCACACCTCTTCAACTAGCCCTCCTCCACACCACACCTTCCTCTTTTCCTACCATTCCTCTCCACTCCTCCTATCTATCTTCTCCGACTACTCTTTCTCTCCTTTCGCCCCCCCATATCCTCACATCTCTCCTTCCCCCCTATGTCTCCACTCCTTAAACTTCTGTTTTCCTCTTTCCCCTCTTTTTTTCAATTCCTATTTATCTCTCCTCCTACTGCTCTTCTCATCTCATCCCTTACCTCCTCACAGCTTCTTCCCCTCTCCTTTTTTCTCACTTCTCTACTCCCTTCCATCCTTTTCTTTCCATTCCTCATCTCCTACCCCTGCCTTTCTCCACTCTTCTTGTCCTACCACTTTCTCTCCTGATACCACACCTCATAAACTCGCCCTCCTCTTGTCCTACCCATCATTTTCTCCTACCCATCCTCTCCTCCTACTCCTTCTCTCCTCCCCTTTCACCTCTCCTCTTCTCTGGAATTATTAACCATCTACATAAGCAAACATTATAGATAGATACTATCTGTGTAGATACAAAGATAACTTTTCTTAGGTCCAAATAACTAAAACTACCAGCATCTGACATATAGTGACAGTATTGAAAAATCTGCTAATGCAAATGTCTGAACCCGAGGATAGTCTACAGTACCATACAGGGTAACTATGTCAATTCTCCCAGAAACTGAACTAAAATACAAATTAAAAAGCCCCATTCCCCCAAGACTCTCCTCTTTTCGTATGCTTACTTGTACCATTTCCTCCTCTCCTCTCCTTTCCTCCAACCCCTTCTTGTTTTTTCATCCTACCTCTCTTCTTTTTTTAACCCTCCTCTCCCCTTACGCTTCCTCTCCACCTTCCTTTTACCTATACACACCCTTCTCCACTCTACTTCTCCTACTTCTTCCTTTCATCATACCATACCTCTTCCGCTAGTCCTCCTCCGCACCTCCCCCTCATCTTTTTCCATGACTCCTCTACACCTTCTCCACCTCTTCTCTTACTACTCCTCTCCTCCTACCCATCATCTTCTTATACTCCTTCTCTCTTTTCACCCCTCCGATCCTCACACCTCTCCTCCTCACCGATGCCTCCTCTAATCAAACCTCTACTTTCCTTCATCCTACCCATCCACCCTTTTCCTTCTACCCCCCTTGTCTATCCTCCTACCCCTTTTCTCCTACTACTTCTCCACTTCTTAACCTCCTCTTCTCCTACCTCTACTTTCCACCCTCTCCTCCTTTTTCTATCCTCCTAACACTTCTCTCCTCCTATAACTACTCTCCTCTTTTACTACCCTTTTGTCTCCTCTCCATTCCTTTTACCCCTCCTCTCATCTTACCCCTGCATGGCACTTCTCTTTCCTCTCATCTCCTCTTACCTCTCCTATAAATCAACCCTTCCTTTCCTCCTACTCCTCCAAGCCTCCCACCTCTGCTCTTCACTTCTCCTAACCTTTCTGTCTTTTCTGGTATAGCTTACCTATGATCCTCACCAATATTAAACCAAAACAATCCCAATACTAGATGCTGGTAACAAAGATACCAAACAAACAATTTATATACTCCAACCTAGTATCAATGTTAAAGTCATAAATCATACAAAAACATAGAATGTATCAAATATAATTTATTAACATAATGACATGATTATTTAAGAGGGAAGTTAAGACATCTAAAAACATTAAAAACCGCATACATCACAGAGGAGTGGAGGTCGCAGTGGAAAGGTTGAGCCAATATAGCATAGACATAGATCACATGAATAGAAAAATACAAACTGTGATAAGGGATGCAAGCTCAAATGCAGCCATTCTATCTATCTATCTATCTATCTATCTATCTATCTATCTATCTATCTATCTATCTATCTATCTAAATCTTAGGGAAAGTCATAGTAGATATACACTTTATATAAAGGGTTAAACATACCCCGGATGTACTAATAACAATATTGACCACGGCAATAGAGCATTATTCCCATCACATGTTACTTGGCATACAGGAAAATTTTAGCAAGATGACTATGCAAGAACACCAGTATTGAATATACCATAAATAGACATGAAATTATGCACAAATGTTTGCTCACCAACTATGACCTCCACTCTGAGCCCTGACATACGTTACGCACCACTCCTTCATTAGGGGGATACCCTTCCTCTCCTCCTGCTCCTCCAAGGCTCCCACCTTTGCTCTTCACTTCTCCTAACCTTTCTATCTTTTCTGGTATAAATTACCTGTGATCCTCACCACTCTGCTTCTTTTAGTCCTCTTCCTCTCTCTCCTTTTTTCTCTTCTCATCCTTCCCCATCTCACTTCTCCTTTTCTCTTATCCCTCTTTTTCTTTCCATTCCCCACCACCTACCCCTATCTAACCAGTCCTCCTCTCCTACAACCCCAGCTTTACACCTATCTCTTTTCTTCTCTTCTATCACTCCCGTCCTCTTACCCATCCTTTCTTCCTCTCCTACTCTATAATTCCTCTCCTTCTACCCTTCTTCTCCTCTCATCTCCTCCTATCACAACTCTTCTCTTACCCCACCTTTCCTTCTCTGCTATAATGACTCTGCTCTGCATCTACTTCTACTCTTCTCGCTTATCCCCCCTTTCCTTTTCATTTTTCAATTCTTTATTTATAACAGTAAACAGTTACAGATTGCAGAAAAATTGGTAGAGTGCAGGTTTTACAGTGCGAGAAGAGGCCTTGACCGTCTCCCCCTTTCCTCTTCTACTTGTTTCACCTAACCTTTTGTTTTACCCCTCATCTCCGCCTCCAATTACATTTCCTTTCCTTCTATCTATCCTATCTTCTATCTATTCTATATTATATCTATCTTACCTCTATCATCTCCTCCTACTGCACTTTCCCAACCACCATCCTCTCCTCTTCTCCTAACACTCCTCTGCTCTCCTCCTATCTCTCCTCAACTTTCCTCCAAACCCTTCTATTCTTTCTTTCTACCCCTACTCTCCTTGTACATCTCCTTTTCACCTGTGCTTCCTCTCATTGAACGCCTCCTCTCTCTTCCCACCATTCCTATCCTCCTAACCTTCCACTCCTCCTACCCCTCATCCCCACCTTCCTTTTATCTCCTGTCCTTCTATACCTCCTTGCCTCTCATCATACCCATTCACACCTCCTACCATTCCACTCTTCTTCTCATACCCCTTCTCCTATCCCTCCTCTCATTCTACTCCTACTTTTCTCCTCTTCTACTACCCAGCCTCTCCCCCTATCCTTCCTATCCTTTCACCTCTCATCCTCCACAATTACTATCCATCTACCTAAGCAATTATTATACCTAGAAATAATATCTTTGTAGATACAAAGAGAAATTTCTAAAACATAACTTTGATTAGAGCCACACAACTAAAACTACCACCGTATGAGACATAATGACAGTGTTGCAACATCTCATAGCTATCTAAATTGGTTTGCTACCTCCCTAAGTCTGAATCCCATACAGTGTAACTATATTAATTGTCCCAGAAGCTGAATTCAAATACAAATTCGAAAATACCCCAAATCTCTTCTATTCTATGCCTCCTCTCCTTGTCCCCCTCCTCCTGTCCTTCCACTTTTTCTCTCATCTCACCTCTTTCTCATTTCATCTCCTCCTACCCCTTCTATGAGCCAACTTCTCCTCTCCTGCTATAACAACACCCCTTTGCTCGTACCCCTACTCTTCTCTCCTTTTCATTTATTCCCCCTCTACTTTCCTACTTCTTTCTCCTCTCCTTTTATCTTACTCCTCTTTTCCTCCTTATCTTACCCATCCCTTCCTACTATTCTTCCTCTCCTCTTTCTTCTTCTTTTCTATCTTTTCCTTACACCTATCCTTTCTTCCTATCACTCATCTCCCCTCTTCCTACTGCACCTTTTCAAATACCATCCTCTCCTCTTCTCCTAACACTCCTCTGCCTTCCAACTACCCCTTCTCATATTTCCTCCTATCCCTTCTCTCTAGTCTTCCTACCCCTCCTCTCCTTCTCGCCTGTGTTTCCTCTCATTGCACTCATCCTTTCCTCCTTTCTTTCTTCTCCTTTCCTTCTGCAACTCTTTTCCTCCCCTCCTACCCATTCACATCTCCTACTGCTCCACTCTTCACCTCATACCCCTTCTCTTACCTCTTCTGCCCTCCTACTCATACTTTCCACTCCTTCTATGACTCTGCTCCTCTCTATAACTACTCTCTTCTGCTTTTACCCATGCTCTCTTTTCCTTTCCTGTTATCCATGCTCTCTTATCTTTTCCTACCATTTTTCTCTACTTCTTACCTCTTACCTCTCCTCCTACCACTCCTCTCCTCTTACAGTTCTTTTCCTCCTATTCATTTGCTCCTCTTCTTCATTCAACCTGTGTCTCTTTACCTACCAATCCTTTCCCTCCACTCCTCTCTTCACCTATCCACTCCATTCTTTCATTTTGTCTCTCCTACTACCCCATCTCTCCTCTTGTATCTCCTTTCCTTTTACTACTACTCTGTTCTCCTCTTACCTGTCCTCTTCCGTCTCTTTACTTTTACCCTCATCTCCTCCTATCTCTCCTCTCCACACTTCCTGCTTCTTTCTTGCTCCATGTCTCTCCTTCTACCCCTCTTCTCCTCTCATCTCTACACTTTCTTTTAAAAAAACCTCTACTTTCCTCCCACTCTTCCCTTTCTATCCTTCTAACCCTTCTCACCTCCTATAACTACTCTCTTCTTTTACTACCCCTTTTTTCCTCTCCTTTTCTTTAACTCTTCATCTCCTCAACTACTACAGCTACTCTCCTGCTTCCCTTCCTCTCCTTTTACCCCTTCAGGACACTTCTCTTTTGCTTCCTCTCCTCTTACCTCTCCTCTGTACCCACCCATCTTCTCCTCCTACTCCTCCAAGCCTCTTACCTCTCCTCTTCACTACTCCAACACCTTCTTTCTTTTCTAGTATAGCTTATCTCCACTCCTCATCACACTGCTACTCATAGCCCTATTCCCCTCTCCTTTTCTCTCTTCTCATGCTTTTTCTTTCCATTTATCACCTCATACCCCTCCTCTCCTCTTTTCACTCTCCTCTCCATTCCTTTCTCCACTCTTCTTTTACTACCACTTCCACTCCTCATACCACACCTCATCAACTAGCCCTCCTGTTTTCTTACCTCTTTTCTTCTCCTATCACTCCTGTCATCTTACCTATCCTCTCCTTTTACCCCTCCATAACACTTCTCTTTTCCCTCCTACTCCTTCAAGCCTCCTACCTCTTCGTTTTTTTTCTCTCTCTGGTATAGTTCCTCACCATTGTGTTCCTCAAAGCCCTCTTCCCCTCTCCTTTTCTCTATCCTCATCCAACCTCACTTCAATTCTCCTCTTTTCTTATCCCATCTTTCCATTCTTCATCTCCTACCCCTCCTCTCCTCTTTCCACTCATCTTTTCCTACCACTTCCTCTCCTCATACCGCACCTCTTCTCCTACCCATCATCTCCTCCTATCCCTCCTCTACACCTACCTCTACTCTTCTCTTGTCCTATCACTCCTCTACTCCTACTCCTCTACTCTCTTTTCCTCCTGTCCCTCCTCTTCTCGCACCTCTCCTCTTCTCTAGAATTACTAACCATCTACCTAATCAAACATTATACCAATAGATACAATCTGTGTAGATACAAATATAAATTGCTAAAAAATAACTTTTATTAAATTCACACAAATAAAATTAACAGTTTCTGAGATATAACAACAGTATTGCAAAATCTCCTAGCTACCTAAATTAGTTTGCTACCTCCTAAGTCTGATATTCTACAGTACTCTTCTCTTCTCTCCTCTCGTCATACACCCAGGGGTGAACCATGGCTTTCTGCCGCCTGAAGCGGACATCAGAAAACCACCCCCACCAAGGAGGGGGCGGGGCCGTGCGGAGGGGGCGGGGCCGAGCAGAGCTTGTCTTTAGCAGGCAGAGAGCAGGTCCTCTCCCTGCTGCCTCCCCAATCCACCGCTCAGTGACGGTGACCCTAAGCCAGTCCAGGACAGCTTGTCCCGGACTGGCTTAGGTCAGCAAAAATGCCGCCTTCCCTGTGGCCTGGCATAGCGCTGCCTGAAGCGGTCGCTTCAGGTCGCCTCATAGGAGGTGCGGCACTGCGGATACACCCCCTCTATTTATACCTCTCCAATAAAATTATATACACATACATACACTGCTGCTGTTTATATAGAGAATCATAGTCTGCACTTTGTCAATTCTGCAATATAAGTATAAATGTACAGTATGCAATCACAAGTGGATTAGCACAATCCATCTGCAATGCTATACCTCACTACTCTGTTCTCTCCTGCCCTACTGCTGCTCCCTCTTTTGCCAAAATCAAATGGGCAAAATCACAGGATCATTTACGCCATGAATAGGGCCAAATATACAGTGATATTATTATTGCTCCATTGTGCCCCCAAGTTTTTTTTTTCTTTTTGCTTATAGGCAGAAGAAAATGGGTTGTAGTGCAGGAGAGAGGCAGGTGGAGCCAGGCAATTCATTTGTATTTCTAGGCAGCTCATGCTAAGGCTTCTGGCATGTTGCTGGTGAAATATCGTGACAGAATTTTAAAAACTGCATCTATAACAGAATATAATAATAGTATGTGGGTGGAGAACTCCCCACATTTCTAATTTTTGGAAAATCTGTAATGAATTCTGTAATGGCCATATCAAATGGCTTGATTATCCCTAATGCACAATATAATGTACACACTTTGCTAATAATGTAGATAGACTTACCTGCTATGATCACAGACATCATTCGCACAGACAATACATATATGGTACCTTAAATACCTCCAATGAATTTGTTGTTAGTTGTCCTGCATAGAAATAAGGATAAAACCATGTCGGCTACAAACAAAGTTTATGGTAGAAGTAATATGTAACATACAAATGTTATGTATCAACAGCGGTTGAACATTCACAATAATTTCCTCTGGTGGATGCAGGACCCCCACCCTATCACTGTACTTTATCACATATTGAAGAAATAAAAAGTAATATAATAAGGTATCATAAAATGAGCATTTATATTAGGGTCAGGTGTATCAGGTAACAGGTACCATCAATTTATTTTTGATTTAAACTGACTACAAGTATACGGCAGCCATGTTCTCGGCATCTGTCAGCCTGCAGATATATCTTACTTATGTACTGAGAGCGATTCCTACTCCATGTATTAAATGGGGCAAATAGATGAAAGTAGACGGCAGGACAGATGTCAATGGGTTTTAATGGTAGAAATATAAAATCAGGATTTCAGGTTCTCAGTTTTATAACTACTGTATATGGAATAGCAGAGCTGACTGCGCTCTTCTTCCTGCCCCATAACAACCCAAACCTGACTGAGCGGAGATAACTGATGGCAACTGAAGCCATTGGACACAGGAAGAAATCTGATTATAAATGATTAAAAACATGAATATAAATGTTTCCTATTTGTTCTATAAATGATGGGGCAGAATAGAGAGAAGCTCATGTGAACAGAGACTAATACTGGTCATGTAATAACAGTCGCCCCCTAGCTGTTACCTGTAATACAGTCTGTGTAATGATCGGTCATGTCTTCAGATTCTCAGGATTAGGATTAGATCCCGGTCACTTACCAAAGACATGGCCACAAGGTCCATCCCGGCTGCAGAGAGAAGATCACAGACGTCTGCCATCTCTCCTCCACTAACTGACTGCACCAACTGATTTTTCAAATTCCTATCCTGCAATCCTATTGGCTGTAAGAGGATGCAGTTACCATGGCGACATATGCAGCTGATTTAACCCCTTCAGTACCAATACTGTTTTAGCATTAAGGCCTGATTATCTATAGGCATCGCTGTCTATGGACTTATTAAGTTCAATAAATTCTAATAGCCATATGGTTTTGCTTTGACATTGATGTAACTTTATTAAGGCTTGTTATGGTCAGACAAGTAATATTATTTAATATAACTATTTAGAGGTAGATGTAAAGTATATCATTAATTAACTTTTATTTTTGGGGTGAATAGCGGGGGATTTAGCAATTTCTCTATTTTCTGAAAATGTGCATAGAACATATTAACTTTCTTATTCTGTTGGAGGATGAGGATAGATTTATTTATTTGCAGCTACCTCTACATTTACATTGGTCATAGCACCAGGCAGGATGGGTTGTGGTTACAGGACCCTATCAGAGAGAAAATTGTTGGGACCGGCTTCTATCAGACATCTACGGCATATACTGTGATTATACTATATACAGTATATCTAAGATGAGAATAACCCCGCTGTGACCTGTTCTAGAAATGAAATTACAATTCTTGCATTGGTCACTTTTAGGGATGAGCAAACGGGTTTGTTACAAGGTCTGATCATTAAGAATTTGGCAAAAATTCCAGGTTTAGTTGAATCTGAAGTTTCTGGGAATCGCCACGCACAAACCACTATTATACTCTGAGCTATTCAGATCTCAGAATACAATAAGCTGAGACCCAGGGAAGGTGACAATAAAGTAAAGTATCTTCAAAATAACTGGTATGTGTACAATATTGCAAATAGTGAATATAGAAAAGACCAGGGTTTTGAGTACACTTGAAATCTAACTTTTAATAGTATTCACGAAAATATTGATGAACCAACAAAAATTATATCATTCAAAAATAGTAATTAAACCACTATTCAGGTGTGTGTAGTCACTGTGAGGTTGTGTTTTATTTTGACACACTGATTTGAGGATGTATTATTCGCTGACATCCATTGCACTATGTGCACACCAGTCCCTTCCCATCAAAAACCCACTAATACCAATCATTCCAAGGGGCACTAGACTAACTGGGATATTGGACTGACGGAATTCACAGGGTAAGCAATATGCACATCCAAAGACACACACACAAATACCTGACTAATAATAGCTAAAAGATTTCTGCCTGACGCGTTTCTGCTAAGTCTTTTTTTTAGCTCATCAGAGGCATAGTTTTTTTGAATATTGTACAGAAAGCGCAGTCACGGGCCTGGAGCACCCGGTCGGCTTTGATGGTAAGTAGCCGAGCTCGGAGTAGCCGAGCTCAGCAAATGGTCAGCTCTGCTTCATCTCCGATGTAGCAGTGCTGGCCGATGTAGCAGTCCGATGCAGCAGAGCTGAGTGTGTAGCAGGTCCAGCTCTGCTGCATCGGACTGCTACATCGGACACGGCTACATCGGCCAGCACTTAGGATTGAGCCGATCTTGACATTTCAGGATCGTTTTTAAAATCTGATTTCCGATCATTCGGACTGGTATTGTACAGATGCAGGGAACAGGCGGGGCTTGGTGTGGCTGGAGAGTGTGGGCGGGGAGACGTGAGTGCATCACTCACGTCTCCCCTCCCAGTACCCGCCCACACTCTCCTAAGCCCCGCCTTCTCTATAACACTAGTTGGGGGAGAGGGGGGCAGGGCGCTCTGAAGACCGGACAGAGGACCGGATCAAGAAGAACAGGGATCTGCAGGTAAGTAGACACCGGTGGGGGGAGGGGGTTAATCACTACACAGCGTGGGGTCCAAAAATGGAAACAATTTTTGGACTACATACTGTGTAGTGAATAGGATCGTCTTTAAAATCCCAGCTCTGCTTCATCTCCCACGTAGTAGTATCCGATACTGCACACTCAGCTCAACTACTCCGGAGTAGTTGAGCTGAGTGCACGGCCCGATGTAGGAGAGCTGGCAGATGTAGCATCCAAGCAGAGATGCAGCCAAGCAGAGTTCACACCCAGCTCTGCTTCATCTCCGATGTACAGTACTGTGTCAGCACTGCTACATCTGAGATCGGACCACAATGGAAACTGCTGTGGACGGATCTTAGACTCCGCCTCCTCCAGCAGAACCAGCGCTGATTGACCGAATGCTGCACACTGGCCAATCAACGTTCGTTATTCGTTTCGAATAGCCGCTCAATATTCGACTAACGAATATCGAACCCCATTATAGTCTATGGGAGAAAATGCTTAGTTTCAGGGGATCCCACCATTCGACTCAGGAGGGTCACCAAGTCCACTATCACACCTCAGCAAATGATGCCAACACCTCTGCAATGCAACTGGGACAGCAGGGGAAGCATGGCTGGGGGCATCTAACAAGCCCAAGAAACTGTTTTACCCCACCATCACAGCCTATCAACTACACACTTTCCACACTCAAAAAAACCTCTATCAAAGTGGGAAAATACCTCGAAACCTTCTTTACTCCCCAAATGGATGGACACAAACCCAAATTTAAGCTCAACAAACATTAACAACCACCCCTTTAAATCACGTTCCCCATGACAACCACAGATGGAATAGACAATGGGAAATCTATCAGTACCCACCCTGAACTGTCATTGTGGATGTGTGTGTGTGATGTGGTAAGACCTTCCAAAATTCACTTTTCTAGCCCTTAACAGGAGCCCTTCCAAATTAAGTTACAGGTCCTTAAGCTGAGCTACCAGCAGAGATTGAGGCCCTTCAGGTGACTTCAGCCTTCTACCTGCAGAGTTTTTGGCCCTTTAACTTAGTTCAGCCTTGCACCAGCAGAGATTTGTTGTCCCTTTGGGTGAGTTGAGCCTTTAAACAGCAGAGATTTAGTTTTTGTCCCTTAGAGTGAGCAGAGCCTTCAAAAAGCAATGTTTTTGGCCCTTGGCGTGAGTAGAGCCTTTAAAAAGCAGTGTTTTTGGCCCTTGGAGTGAGTAGAGCCTTTATAAAGCAGTGGTTTTGGCCCTTGGCGTGAGTAGAGCCTTTAAAAAGCAGTGTCTTTGGCCCTTGGAGTGAGTAGAGCCTTTATAAAGCAGTGGTTTTGGCCCTTGGCGTGAGTAGAGCCTTTATAAAGCAGTGGTTTTGGCCCTTGGCGTGAGTAGAGCCTTTAAAAAGCAGTGTTTTTGACCCTTGGAGTGAGTAGAGCCTTTAAAAAGCAGTGTTTTTGGCCCTTGGAGTGAGTAGAGCCTTTATAAAGCAGTGTTTTTGGCCCTTGGAGTGAGTAGAGCCTTTATAAAGCAGTGGTTTTGGCCCTTGGGGTGACTAGAGCCTTGTAGCAGCAGTGTTTTATTTTTTGGCCCTTGGGGTGACTAGAGCCTTGTAGCAGCAGTGTTTTCGGCCATTGGCGTGAGAAGAGCCTTTAAAAAGCAGTGTTTTTGGCCCTTGGAGTGAGTAGAGCCTTTAAAAAGCAGGATATATATATCCTCCTACTAGTGAAAGTTTGTGTGTTTGGATGTTTGTTCCTCAGTCACGCTAAAACGCCTGGACGGATTTGCGTGCAAGTTTCCACAAACATAGTTTTCCCTTGGGATTGAAACATAGGCTACTTTTGCTGCCGCTAAACAACATGGCTTCCTAGCAGGAGACTCCCAAAAGCAGGACTCCTAACCCCAGCTATAGAATCACACACACTTCCTCGCATTTCTAGCCCCAAACTGCCTGCACACTCCTTATTGTCGCTTCAACGGTAGCCCTCACCCCACTCAATGACATTTACATGTATTTGGTCATCTCATACAGTCCGGTAATATACCTCAGCAGCCTGCCAAAGGCCACGCTCCGGGACCGCCATGTTTGCTGAACACCAGCACGACACCGCTTGGGCAGTGACACGAACTACACTGCACTGAGGAGGCCACACGCACACTTCCTGCCTACACGTCACTACAGCGCACACAAAGCCTGTGCTGCGGCGCCACAAGTCTACACTGGCATTCCACAGTCATCCCCGACCCTGGAACTTACCTTCACTGGCTTGCTTTTCCCGCGATCCTCCTGCTTTCCACGCTCAGCAGTAAGTTCGTACCACACATTCTTTTACGGACAGCTGCTCCATATATCACCTGCCCTGCTCTTCCTCCTGCCCAGCGTTTCAACACAGCTGGCGTACAGCAGCACCATCGCAACCTTCCTACCGCGGCAGGAATGGAGCGATGTTGCGGCCCGGCCCTCCACGACATCCGCCGGGAATTGTAAAAGTAAAGGCGACCGCTTTGTTGCCCAGCGGTCACCATAACAACTAGCTCTCCACTACACACGGAGGCCCGTTACTGATGCCTGCAATCAAAAAAGAGCTTTGATTACAGGAATTAACACTTAACCCCCCTCACCCCCCCACACTATATAGGGCCTCAGATGACATCATTTTAGGTCCTTTAGCCCAGCCTGAACATGAATTCGGCCACTCCGGTAGCGAGGTAGATAAAAAAAAAAAAAATCCACCGAAAATAACAACAAATTGTCTATTACTACATACACAATTTAACATATCACATTTGCTATCCCACCAACATTTTTACAGAACTCTCGCAGTTTCACATGTCTGTGTCCGCCGAATTCTCAAATCAACGCAGATGAAGTCAAAGCTAGAACATACATATACACACACACACACACATACAATGTCTCTCTTGGACAGTTACGGATCCTCCCTATAGACACTCCACACTAGTCGAATTAAATCAAATAGGCTTTATTTCCACGTCCGAATAGATATTTGGCATTGCCAAAGCTAGTAAAGTGTGTGTGTGTGTGGGAGTTGGAGTCGGGGGGGGGGGGGGAGTGGTGGGTATGGGGTGGGTGGGTTGATTTGGGGTATAATAGTCCGTGGAGTCTCATCTTCCTCTTAGTTGGTGGCCGCTATATGGGTAGGTGGTTTGGGGTATAGTTGGTCCTGTAGTGAGGTGACTAGATTGGAGTTTCTGGCGGTAACTCCTGTAAGCATCTCCATTCTAGTCACCTCAGTACTGAACAGTCTACATTGGAGTTGATTCTAGCAGGTCCTCCCTCCAGCAACTCCAATCTAGTCACCTCAGTAATGAATTGTCTAGAATGGAGTTGCTCCTGGTAGATTCTCCTTTCAGCAACTCCATTCTAGCCCGTGCACTAGTGAGGTGACTAGATTGGAGTTTCTGGCGGCAGCTCCTCTAAGCATCTCCATTCTAGTCACCTTAGTACTGAACAGTCCATATTGGAGTTGATTCTAGTAGGTCCTCCCTCCAGCAACTCCAATCTAATCACCTCAGCAATGAATTGTCTAGAATGGAGTTGCTCTTGGTAGATTCTCCTTCCAGCAACTCCATTGTGTAATAGGCCCAATTTTCCTAACAAAAACCTAGCTAACTCAAAACCCTTAATGCATAAAAAAATAAATACTCCACAACGACTTTATGTGGCTAAAAATAGGCCGCGATGTTTATTTGTTAAGGGTTACATCACAATTAGTTAGAATGTAATACCAAAAACCATCAATTCATGAACCAATAAATAAATAAATAACCAATAAAACCAACTCAATCAATCAAATATATAACCAATAAGCATAAAAAGCAAATAATCTAGTCCACCCAGCATTAGCTGGGTGACCATTTCCCTCTAACCAAAACATCGCGACAAGGAACAGTTCATCCCATTAAAAGTGGAGGATGGGTGGGCGGGAGCTCAGGTTCCAATAGCTTCCCTGACAGAACTGCTTGATCACGGCGTCCGTTCCCTTATTTATGTTCAAATTTCCCGCTCTTTTTACAGCCTTGACCAATCAACAGCTGCCCTGAAGAATCTGCCCAGTGATGAAGAAACATCTGCCCGGAGATAGAAGCTTCTGGATCTTTCGGTGACGACCACTGCGACCAACTTCAGAGGGGGACCCTCTTGGTAAGTACCACTGTAATACTGAGGAGAAAAGAGGGGGAGAAAAGGGGAAAGAAAATACCAACAAAAACTCTAGATTAAAATGTATCTAACTCTCTAAAATTTAATGGGCCATTACACCATGTGTCCCCCATGCGAAGTTCCTGGGGGGCCCCTTTTCATTCTAGCCTGTGCACTAGTGAGGTGACTAGATTGGAGTTTCTGGCGGCAGCTCCTCTAAGCAACTCCATTCTAGTCACCTCAGTACTGAACAGTCCATATTGGAGTTGATTCTAGCAGGTCCTCCCTCCAGCAACTCCAATCTAGTCACCTCAGTAATGAATTGTCTAGAATGGAGTTGGTAGATTCTCCTTCCAGCAACTCCATTCTAGCCCGTGCACTAGTGAGGTGACTAGATTGGAGTCTTCTTCATTTGGAAGGACCTTCTTACAAATAAGGACACGCCTACCCTGTGAAGTGGCCTTAAGACGTCAGAAGGTCCTTACCGAGTCTAGTATTCGCCGTTACCATTTCTGTACACCACATAGCTACAGCCCACAGTGTATGAATCTTCATTGTCTAATATTAAACATGTGGCTGCAGCTGCAGAACTCTACAGGGATCTGGGGAGGTTTGCAGACACTGCAGCTGTGGAGACAGAACTGCTTCTAGAAGGCTGTACGGACTGTGAGGAGGAGAGGGGACACTACACACGGCTCGTACTTTGGTCGCCTCTTTCTAGAAGGAACTAGCCGCCTTATAAAGATGGGCATGTTGCTCCTCCTCCTTGTCCTCCTGCCACTAGCTGCATTTCCACACACCCGCGGCAGATTGGACTCTGAGCAGCAGGAAGCCATGGGTCCTCGGGCTCCAGTCATACTGATCATCGGCGCCGGGATCTCTGGCCTCGGAGCAGCAGAGAAGTTGCACAAACATGGCTTCCACAATATAAAGGTTCTAGAAGCCACTGCGAGAACCGGAGGCCGGATTCGTACGCAGAGTTTCGGTAATTGTTTGCAGATAGGGCCTCTCAGGTGCAGCAATGGCGGAGTATAAGTCCTGAGGGCCGGGGGTGAACGAGGCTTACGAGAACCTTGGCGATGAGGAAATTATTTTCCCTGTCACCTCCTGTCAAGACAGACGTGTATTACACTGGTTTGACACGAGGTGGCGCACTGTATATTGCAGCGTGGAGAGGAAGAGGTTGTCTTGTCCGTACAGCCACCACAATGAGGCCTTCAATGTGTTACATTCGCACAAGATTAGAAGTAGTTTCTGTACTTTGTATTCTTTATGATCCACATTTTATTATGGCTTGAAAAACTCATGATAAACGTGACCAAAACCTGTACATGTGAATTTTTGTTTAGAAAACTGCTTATATAATTATTACATGTAGCGGTATTTTCTTAATATTAGGGTCTATTCACATTATAAATAGCTATCATACATTTGCATTCAAGATCACCCCCCCCTTTCCCACTGGAGTTTTATAAAGGGAAGGAAGTTTTTAGAAACAATGTGATGTAAAAAATAAATTCACATTCTGCATCATTTTATTAATACGGTGCTCATTCCGAAGACCATAGGGCTAATTTATTAACACTGGTGTATAGTATGCCAGTCTTCATAAGCAACTATTTGGGCCCCTTAACACGGCTTAAGCGCACGTATACACATGTCCGAGCGCGGCGCTTCAAAACAGAGCCCATTGTTTTCAATGGGAAGTGCGCGTATATCGGCATATACGCTTACGCCGTGTGATTAAGAGGCTTACAGCCCTTATTTCAGGCACATCTCAGTTGATTTGTGCACCAGAAATTGAAATTTAGTTGTCATAGCTTTCAGCCTTTAAGGCTAAGGCCCCATATTTGCAGAAAATCAACTTTTTTTTTGTTGCATGTTTGTTTTTGTTTTTTTTTAACTAAAGCCAAGAGTGGATTGCACAGAAGGAAGAAGTATAACAACTTCCTTGTAGCCACTCCTGGTTTTGCTCATAAAACCACAGCAAAATTTGCAAGAAAAAAATGCTGCTTTTCTGCAACGCGGGGCCTTAGCCTAATGGTGTTTTCTGGCCTCAAATCAAACTCTCATTTTCTTGAGCTTTCCACAAATGCACTTCAGTTTTAAAAAAAATAAAATAAAAATAGGAGCATGGCTTCACCAAAAGTCAAAATTTATCAGAGAGGAGATAAGTGCTCTAGTGAGGAGCACACAACTTCATAATAAACCTCCTGGTACGTTATTCTGTAATATTATACCACACACAACCTAACTTTTGAACATGGGGATGTGCAGTTTTCTACCGGAGTGCTTCTTTAAGGCCTAAACTAGGCTACGTTCTTAAAGGGGTATTCCCCTTTTTAACAGGTTGTCCCATATCCATAGCTGTAGGACCCATGAATCAGGAGAATAGGGAAGGTTATTTCCCCCATTCTCCTGATTGTCGGCTGCCACATTCACACTCCTCGCTATGGATAGGGGATAACTTATGAAAATTGGAATAGTACTTTAAGTGAAGTGGTTAGAGAGCACCCATATTTAGGTTTGATGCTGCTATGTCACCAGTGCAACTTTTTATGTAGCTGAGGTTTCTAAAGATGCCCATTGCCCATGTATAAATGAGTTTTTTTTTTGATGTTATGTTGTTAAAGAAAAAAAATAAATAAAAATATATATTATAAAATCAGGTAGATGAATCTAGGAGTGGACTCCAGGAAGCTGAACCGCAGCTTTATAATGTCATACTGGTGGTTTAGTGATCCCAAACTTGGCAACAGATTCCCTCAGTATGTGAGAGCCCGGGACTGTGTGTCTGACACTGTGATCTGTAGTACGGGGGCACCACAAGGTTCAGTTCTTGCCCCATTTCTCTTCACACTGTACACTGCTGACTTTAGGCACAACTCATCCAGCTGTTACTTACAGAAGTACTCCGATGACTCTGCTATAGTAGGCCTTATCACTGATGGCGACGATAGGGAATACAGAGACTTAAACCGGGATTTTGTTGAATGGTCCCAGCAGAACCACCTCAGGATTAATGCTGGGAGGATCAAGGAGATGGTGGTGGACTTTAGTAAATGGAGAAGTGCTCCGACCCCGGTGGAGATCCAAGGGACATGCATTGAGATAGTCAGGACCTATAAGTATCTGGGTGTGCTCCTCAATAATAAACTAGACTGGGCTGATCACCTGGAGGCGCTGCACAGAAAGGGCCACAGCAGACTCTACCTGCTCAGGAGGCTGAGGGCCTTTGAAGTCCAGGGGCCACTTCTTAAGGCCTTTTTCAACTCTGTGGTTGCTTCAGCCATCTTTTTCGGTGTAGCCTGCTGGGGGAGCAGTATGTCAACCAGGGACAGAAATAGACTTGACAGGCTGATAGGAGGGCCAGCTCTGTCCTGGGGAGCCCCTTGGACCCAGTACAGGTGGTGGGTGACAGAAGGATACTGTCTGTGGTGACCACCATGCGGGAGAATAAATCCCACCCCATGTATGGGACCTTGATGGCACTTGGCAGCACTGTAAGTGACCGTCTGCTTCACCCCAAGTGTGAGAAGGAGCCATCGCAGGTCCTTCCTTCCAACCGCGATCAGGCGGTATAATCTACATCTGACCAAGAGAAGATCACTCCGCACAGAGAACTAAGTGACCCTGAAGTCTTCCTTCTTTATTCACTTAGCTGCTACAGACTCCTAATATATCTTCTTTTTCTCTGTATAAGTGGGGACCCAAAAGTTTCCAGAATGAGGCTGCTGCGCGCGCAGTTTTCGTAGTACGCGATTCTGCAGCTAGTTATTTGTTCAACCACGCCTTCTCAGTCAGTGTGCCAAGCGGAATTTTGTACAAAAAAATACCGTATTTTTCGGACTATAAGACGCACTTTTTTTCCCCCAAATTTGGGGGGAAAAGAAGGGTGCGTCTTATAGGCCGAATGTGGCGCCTGGCATCCGCTGTAATAGAGAGGCGGAAGCCGGCAAGTGATAGACGCCATTACAGGTGCCGGGGCCTGCGACATCGCTGCGCTCCTGTGCCCTGCATGAAGCCAGCAGCGGGAGGAGTGATGCTATTCTGCTCCTCCGTCCCCCCGCCGCTGGCTTCATGCAGGGCAGGGCAGCGATGTCTCAGGCCCCGGCGTCTATCCCTCCCCGGCCTCTCTAGTACAGCGGAAGCCGGGTCAGTATCAGCGGCCCCTTCTCCCCCGTCCCCACCGGCCCCGTACCTGTAAAGTTGCAGGCCGGCTCCTGCGCGGCGATATCGCAGGAGCCGACCTGTTCGGGTGACAGCCGGGAGCCTAATGAGGCTCCCAGGCCTGTCACTGCTATATATTAGTATTGCGGCTGGGTCTATGTCCAGCCGTAATACTAATACACAGAATGTCCCATAGACGGCAATACAGTTGTATTGCTGTCTATGGGACTTGCAATCAAGTGACCGCAGGTTCAAGCCCCGGGGGGGGAATAAAATAGTTTAAAAAAAAAAAAAAAAAAAAAAAAAGCTTTAAAAATATATAATAAAAATATGAAATAAATAAAAGTTCTAAATCACCTCCTGTCCCTAGAATATATATATCTAAAAGTAGAAAATCATATATCATAAACCACCGGGTTTTTTTTCAATAAAAGGTGATCTAAGCAGTAGATATTCCCCAAAATGGTATAACTAAAAAGTACTTCTGGCCCCGCAAAAAAAAAACACTCTATGCATCCCCGTACAGCTGCAGGGTCACCTGTCAATGTGGCCTTGCAGCTGTTGCAAAACTACAACTCCCATATATTAAATATTTTACCAGTTTTTGCTTCAAAATTTTTTTTTCCCTATTTTCCTCCTCTAAAACCTAGGTGCGTCTTATAGTCCAGTGCGTCTTATAGTCCGAAAAATACGGTAAATACACGCTTCAAAAACAACTTTTCTGGAAACTTTTGGGTACCCCCTGGTATATGTGTGCCTACGTCTGTAATATATTACTGTGTATTATCCTGTATCTGTATTACTATGCTACTGTAACCTACTGAAATTTCCCCACTGTGGGACTATTAAAGGATATCTTATCTTTAAAGCAGTTTGTACTGTTGGTAGAAAGTGTCAGGTGATTTGTAGACAAACCACCTGACACTTTCAACAAAAATGAATTGACCTAAAGAGTATCTGTAAAAAAAAAAAAAAAAAAAAAGCACTGGGATTTCATAGTGTCATGTCAAAGTTGTGACCTATTACTGGAATGAAGAGGCCGGAGCACTAAATTATCACTGTGGCTTACTTACTTTGCAGTGTAAAGACTTGCAGAAAGTCTATGGCCATTCCACCACTATCTGTCTCAATCTTTATCACTATGACACAGGGCAGTTACACTTGTAAAGAATTTTTGTGAAATAATAATGAGATTTAATAAACCGTGTATTTTCTCTTGCAGCAAAAGGTCTGGTTGAGATCGGTGCACAATGGATTCATGGACCATCTCCAGGCAACCCAGTTTTCCGATTGGCATCTCAATTTGCCCTTTTAAGCCCAGATGCCTTGCTTGAGGAGAACCAAAAAATTAATGTGGGTGGCCATCCCTCTGACATCCCAGTTATCTACAGTAGTTCTGGAAAAAAGATCAACCCTGAAGTATTTGCCAACATTACAGAGTTGTATAACACCTGGCTAGAGGAAACCCGGAATTTTACTGATGGTGAATGTGAACCTGGGGCCAGTGTGGGAAGTTTTTTGCGACAAAAGATTGTTGAGAACTCAAAGGGGTGGGATAAAGAATTGGTGGAAATAAACTTGGCTTTCCTGACGGGGTTGCTGAATATAGAATGCTGTATAAGTGGAACCCATAGTATGGACGATGTGGCATTGTGCCCTTTCAGAGAATACACAATGTTTCCTGGACTTGACTGCACCTTTCCTAAGTAAGTATGGTAAGGAAACAACACAATCATATGATAAAGGGGTATTTTAGTGATTTTTAGCTAGTTTGGTGAGGTTCAAATGCTGGGACTCCTACCAGTTGCCTGCAGGTCTCCTGCCTCACCTTTCAAAATTTATGGCACTGGCAAAGATAGCTGAGCATGACATATCCTTGTCACGTCCCGTAGAAATTGAATGGCACAGATCCTTTGACAACTACTCCTGGCAGCTGCTTTGGGCCTGGGGAAGAATGTGAAGTGGAGTCAAGCATGTGCCCTGCTGCTTCATTCAGTACTGTGGATGTAAGGATCCAGTACCGCCACCCCCCCCCCCTTTTGTGATCTAGCCGTTATCATCTAAACATTGGATGCTACTATAAAGATGCCTTCAAACCATCAAATATATCTAACTTAACAATAACTAAACGTCCCAAATATTATGATATATTACTAGATGTACGGAATTGCTTGTTTTACTTAATTAGATCATAGATGGTTCCTTGATGGCGACTTGTCTTATAAGGCGGAGCAGTTAAGCAGCCCGTGACTTGTAGTAATTCTGCTGCTGCTGGTCATGTGGGCACAAGATAAATCACATGAACTATCCCTTTAACCAATGACAATAAATCTGAATAATTTTGCAGCGTTTATCTTTTGTAGAGTATTTATAGTTGTCTTTCTTTTGGTAGAGGTTATGAAAGTCTTGTGAACCACATTAAGGCACCATTACCAGATGGCACAGTGATATTAAACAAACCAGTAAAGAACATTCACTGGAATGGAGCTTTTCGTGACAACAACTCTGATGTGTATCCTGTGAAGGTGCAGTGTGAAGATGGCGACAGCTTTGTGGCGGATCATGTCATTGTCACTGTTCCACTAGGTAAATAAATACAGATTTTTCTTTGAACCTTTTATATTGGTACTCAATGGAGTTATCACATGAAAGTATATGATTAAGGCCCCATGTAGTGAGCTGCAGTCAAAAAGCGCTTTGGGGAAAAAAAAACTGTTGCAACGCATCGCAGTTTTTCCCACAGCACTTTTCACAAAAAGTCCGCAGAGTTTTACTCTTTGGACTTTCTGCTTTTATATTCCTACTAGCTGGTACCCTCGACTTTGTCTGCGATGATTGTAGAAGTGGGTATATACAGGCGCGGGTAAGGTTTTCGTAGTGTGTATAAGCTATGGGATATGAAATGTAAGTTTGTATCTTGTTTTTGCTGTAATTCAGAGAATACATGAGACTTTTGTATTGAAGTTAATTTGTATTAGAGCCGCTATACGGTGTTGTGAGAAACTTTACATAGTGACTTTGGGACAGAAGTATTTGAAGTTAACCCTTTCTTGCCGATGGCCTTTTTTTGATTTTCGTTTTTCTTTTTTGACTCCCCTCCTTCTAAACCCCATTATTTTTTTTATTTCACCGCTCCCAGAGCCATATGAGGTCTTAATTTTTCCTGGGACAAATTTTTCTTCATGATGCCACCATTATTTATTCTATATAATGTACTGGGAAGCAGGGAAAAAATTCAGAATGGGGTGGATTTGAAGAAAAAATGCATTTCTGCGAGTTTCTTACGGGCTTTGGTTTTACGGCGTTCACTGTGCAACCAAAATGACATGTCCCCTGTATTCTGTGTTTCGTTACGATTCCGGGGATACCAAATTTATATGGTTTTATTTACATTTTGACCCCTTAAAAAAAATCCAAAACTGTGTAAAAAATTTTTTTTTTGAAAAGTCGCCATATTCTGACAGTCGTAACTTTTTTTTATACGTGCGTGTACGGGGATGTATAGGATGTCTTTTTTTGCGAGACCGGGTGTACTTTGTAGTTCTACCATTTTCAGGAAATGTTATTGCTTTGATCACTTTTTATTCAAATTTTTATCAGAATCAAAAGAGTGAAAAAACGGCGGTTTGACCATTTTTCCCGCTACGGCGTTTACCGAACAGGAAAAATATTTGTATGGCTTTGTAGAGCGGGCGATTTCGGACGCGGGGATACCTAACATGTATGTGTTTCACAGTTTTTAACTACTTTTATATGTGTTCTAGGGAAAGGGGGGGTGATTTGAATTTTTAATCCTTTTTATTTTTTTTAATTTTTTTAAACTTTTTTTAAACTTTATTTTTTGCATTTATTAGACCGCCTAGGGGTATTGACATGGGTGGGCGGTGTCGCGGATTGTCAGAGCGGTGGGGGTCTGCAAACATGGCTGCTCCGGAGCGTTATAGAGCGCCTCCTGGAGTATCGTTAAGGTGAGGGGCAAAGTCGTAAAGTATATGTATATGTGATTGTGTGGGGTTAGCGGCTAGGCTGTAGAGGGCAATATGAATTTTGTGGCTTGCTATGGTCCAAAGTGTGTGAGATTGCAGAGATGGTGGTGTGAGTTTGGGTTTTGTGGGGGTCCTGGCACAAACGTATGTGCGCTATTGTGACGAAAAGTAGCCTATTGCGCAATCGGGTGTATTAACTATGTTTGTGGAAACTTTCAGCCAAATCGGTCGAGCGGGTTTTGCGTGATTGAGGAACAAACATCCGAACATCCAAACACACAAACCCACAAACTCACAAACTTTAATATTAATAGGATCTAGAAAATGCAATAGTTCCCATAGGCATAATTGACATGCTGCACTCTACACAAATGTGCGTATTTTTAAAATCGCAACATTTCCACTGCAACATTTTTTTTTTTTTTTTTCTACAATGTGTGGATGGGTTTAACCAGAACTGTGGCTCCAGCCCCATTGACAATGAGGCCATATTCGCCTCAAAATCCTGACCAAAAACCTCCGTGTGAACTTACCCCTAGTGGTCAGACCCCCTGGGGTTCAAGATCCTTTTTTTTTTTTAATGATAGAATGCCTTTAAATGACTGCCATGTTATACTACATTTTTCTTATGTTTTCAGAGTATTCCACAGTACTCAGGTTTTTGCAGGAAAGGCTTCATCTCAAAAAGTGGTTGTTACAATTTTTTTTTCTGTGTATGATTTTCAGATGGTTTCATTTGTTTTCAGGGTTTCTCAAGAAACGATATCTAGATTTCTTTAACCCTCCTCTTCCACAAATCAAGATTCAGGCTATTAAAAATTTGGGATTTGGAACCAATAATAAAATTTTACTTGAATTTGAAAAACCCTTTTGGGACCCGAACACTACTTATATCCAGACTGTGTGGGAAGGTGATTCTCCTCTTACTGAACCAAACAAAGACTTGAAGCAAAACTGGGTGAGAAAATTGTCTGGTTGTGTGGTTCTGGAACCACCAGGACAGTAAGTAAGAAACATTATTTTGAAGCTTTAATCCTGTTTGTTATGGAAGGCTATCATGCTGTATCATGTATATTTATGTAATGGGGATCATATGGATGCAATTAAACTTAAAACAATTTTTTTTTTTTTATTTTATTTAGCAAAAGTAGTAAAACTTAAGAAAGCTATATATATTGCTATGTGTTAACCCTTTCCTTAATAGCATTGTGGTTGTCAGGTATTAAATTATTATTTAAATTATATATGCCACATCGGGAGCCCTTTAAAAAACGATAAGTAGAAAGCAAGATCACAAAAATTTCAAATATTTTACATATACCCCAATAGAAAAAAATAAAGCTAGTCAGCAAAGTACAGTTAATCCTGCAAAAAACAAGACCTCATACAGCTACATTGACAGAAAACTAACAAAAGTTTTGGTTTCTAGAGTAAAAACTAATCAGGTCCTTAAAGAGGACCTTTCATCAAATCGGGCACTTGCAGCTCTATATACTGCTGGAAAGCAGACAGTGTGCTGAATTCAGCGCACTGTCGGCTTTCCCGATCCGTTTCCGGTGTAAAGCGCTATTGGTCCCGGGACCGTAGCGCTTTAGTGTCAGAAGGACGTTTCTGACTGTTAGCCAGGAACGTCCTTCTGCCTCGCGGCGCCTATCGTGCTGTACTGTGGAGCGGGGAGGAACGCCCCCTTCCTCTCCTTTATAATACTCGTCTATGGACGAGCTGTGTGAGCAGAGGGAGGGGGCGCTCCTCCCCGCTCCACAGTACAGCGCGACAGGCGCCGCGAGGCAGAAGGACGTTCCTGGCTAACAGTCAAAAACGCCCTTCTGACACTAAAGCGCTACGGTCCCAGGACCGATAGCGCTTTACACCGGGCACGGATCGGGAAAGCCGACAGTGCGCTGAATTCGGCGCACTGTCAGCTTTCCAGCAGTATATAAAACTGCATGTGCCCGATTTGATGAAAGGTCCTCTTTAGGGCCAAAATAGACAGGTTCTCAAGGAATTAAAAACTCTGGTTGACATTATCTTCCGATCTGTTATTAGAGAGGTTGGAACTATCACTGAATCCTGCAGCAAAACTTCAAATTTACTTCTAAGCCACTTATATGCTTAAAGTAAATTTGAGGGCTGATTAATAGCACAATGAGTTTCTTGTATCAAAGTGCATTTTTGCTGTTTAGAAATTCAACATTATGCAATAGGGCAGGGGACAGCAATTCCGGCAGGCTTGACAAGAGTGGCTTGCAAGGCTTATTTCCCTGGCACGGGCAGCCCAAGTCCTCGCTGAATCGAAACAGCGACCCCAGAGTATAATAAGCAGAGCCCCGGGGGAGGTTATGAAACATAAAAAAATGTTACATACCACCTCTGCGCTCCAGAGCCTTTCTGTTCTCTTTGGCGCCTTTGCCCGATGTAAGAGACTGTTGATAGGGCCGCAGTGGTCACGTCAGTGTCATTATGCATATGTGACCCCTGAGACCCAATCATTGGCCGCTGACTTTAGGTAGAAGTCCCGAAGAGAATGGAGCAGCTCCGGAGCGCAGTTTTTTATGTTTTGTCACCTCTCCTAAGGCTCAGCTTATTGTACTCCACAATATAATAGCTAGTGCATGTCAAAAATTTTAATATGATTAAAGTTGGATTATTTTACCATGTGGTGGGGCCACTATGGGGCATAATAGTGTGTGCAGGGGCCATTATGGGACATAATACTGTGTGTAGGGGCCGCTGTGAGACCTAATACCGTGTGCAGGGGCTACTATGGGACATTATTCGGTACTATTCCGTTATCGGGCCAGCAGCAGCGCAGTTCAGCAGCAGCTTTCGGGACAGCAGTTCAGCAGCGGGAATTACAATGACATCCGAGGACTGCTGGCCCGATGCTTGTGCCCAGTAACCAGTACATCGATGACCCCCCTCCCCCATCCTTCTCCTCCTGCCAGTGCTGCCCCCCAGCTCTCCTTACATCTTCCCCGTACCCTCTCCCCGCCACACGACTAGGCCTCACCTCAGCGCTAGTACCGAGACCGAAAGGAAAGACACCGGGGCTCAATCCAGGCCCTGACAAGAAACACGCCGACTATAGGAACGGTGAGCTACAGCGAGCCGGAGGGACAAACTTTCTGCAGCGTCCGGCGGCTATCTAGTAGCATTCATTGCTCAAGATTTACGGTGAGGCCTATTACAGGGAGAGGGTACGGGGCAGATGTAAGAAGAGCTGGGGGGCAGCACTGGAAGGAAGAGGAGGATGAGGGCATCGATCGATGTACTGCCTACTACACACAAGCACGGCCTCTATCATCGGGCCAGCATCGGCTTAGTCATGTGGCGGGGAGAGGGTACGGGGTAGATGTAAGGAGAGCTGGGGGGCAGCACTGGAAGGAGGAGGAGATGGAGGGGGGGTCATTGATGTACTGGCTACTGGGCACAAGCATCGGGCCAGCAGTCCTCGGATGTCATTGTAATTCCCGCTGCTGAACTGAACTGCTGTCCCGAAAGCTGGTGCTGAAATGCGCTGCTGCTGGCCCGATAACGGAATAGTACCCATTATTCTGTATAAAGGTGTGTTTTTGCATGCATATATTGTTGGCCAAAAGTATTGGCACCCCTGCAATTCTGTCAGATAATACTCATTTTCTTCCAGAAAATGATTGCAATCACAAATTATTTGGTATTATTATCTTCATTTAATTTGTCTTCAATGGAAAACCACAAAAATAACTGTCAAAAAGCCAAATTGGATATAATTCCACACCAAACATAAAAAAGGTGGGTGGACAAAAGTATTGGCACTATTTGAAAAATCATGTGATGCTTCTCTAATTTGTGTAATTAACAGCACCTGTTACTTACCTGAGGCACCTAACAGATGGTGGCAATAACTAAATCACACTTGCAGCCAGTTGAAACGGATTAAAGTGGACTCAACCTCTGCCCTGTGTCCTTGTGTGTACCACATTGAGCATGGAGAAAAGAATGAAGACCAAAGAACTGTCTGAGGACTTGAGAAGCAAAATTGTGAGGAAGCATGAGCAATCTCAAGGCTACAAGTCCATCTCCAAAGACCTGAATGTTCCTGTGTCTACCGTGCGCAGTGTCATCAAGAAGTTTAGAGCCTATGGCACTGTGGCTAACCTCCCTAGATGTGGACGGAAAAGAAAAATTGACGAGAGATTTCAACGCAAGATCGTGTGGTTGGTGAATAAAGAACCTTGACTAACATCCAAACAAGTTCAAGCTGCCCTGCAGTCCGAGAGTACAACAGTGTCAACCCGTACTATCCGTCGGCGTCTGAATGAAAAGGGACTGTATGGTAGGATACCCAGGAAGACCCCACTTCTTACCCAGAGACATAAAAAAGCCAGGCTGGAGTTTGCCAAAACTTACCTGAGAAAGCCAAAAACGTTTTGGAAGAATGTTCTCTGGTCAGATGAGACAAAAGTAGAGATTTTTGGGGAAAGGCATCAACATAGAGTTTATAGGAAAAAAAACAGAGGCCTTCAAAGAAAAGAACACGGTCCCTACAGTCAAACATGGTGGAGGTTCCCTGATGTTTTGGGGTTGCTTTGCTGCCTCTGGCACTGGACTGCTTGACCGTGTGCATGGCATTATGAAGTCTGAAGACTACCAACAAATTGTGCAGCATAATGTAGGGCCCAGTGTGAGAAAGCTGGATCTCCCTCAGAGCTCATGGGTCTTCCAGCAGGACAATGACCCAAAACACACTTCAAAAAGCACTAGAAAATGGTTTGAGAGAAAGCACTGGAGACTTGTAAAGTGGCAGCAATGAGTCCAGACCTGAATCCCATAGAACACCTGTGGAGAGGTCTCAAAATGGCAGTTTGGAGAAGGCCCCCTTCAAATCTCAGGGACCTGGAGCAGTTTGCCAAAGAAGAATGGTCTAAAATTCCAGCATTGTAAGAAACTCATTGATGGTTATCGGAAGCGGTTGTTCACAGTATTTTGTCTAAAGGTTGTGCTACCAAGTATTAGGCTGAGGGTGCCAATACTTTTGTCTGGCCCATTTTTTGAGTTTTGTGTAAAATAATCAATGATTTGACTTTTTTTTTTTCATCCTCTTTTGTGTTTTTTCATTGCAAGCAAAATAAATGAAGACATTACCGTATTTTTCGGACTATAAGACGCACTTTTTCCCCGCCAAATTTAGGGGGAAAAGAAGGGTGCGTCTTATAGTCTGAATGTGGCCGCCCGGCATCCGCTGTAATAGAGAGGCAGATGCCGGCGAGGGCTAGATGCCGGCACAGGTGCCGGGGCCTGAGACATCGCTACGCTCCTCTGCCCTGCATGAAGCCAGCAGCGGGAGGAGTGATGCTATTCCGCTCCTCCGTCCCCCCACCACGCTGGGAATATCAGCATCGTTCCAGCTGGCTTCATGCAGGGCAGAGGAGCGCAGCGATGTCTCAGGCCCCGGCACCTGTACCAGCATCTATCCCTCACCGGCATCCGCCTCTCTATTACAGCGGATGCCGGGTCTTTATTGGCGGCCCCTTCTTCCCCCCGGGGCCGGTCCCCACCGGCCCCATACCTGTAAAGTTGCAGGCCGGCTCCTGCGTGGCGATATCGCAGGAGCCGACCTGTTCGGGTGACAGCCGGGAGCCTAATGAAGGCTCCCAGGCCTGTCACTGCTATATTAGTATTGCGGCTGGGTCTATGACCAGCCGTAATACTAATATACAGAATGTCCCATAGACGGCAATACAGTTGTATTGCTGTCTGTGGGACTTGCAATCAAGTGACTGCAGGTTCAAGCCCCCGGGGGGAATAAAATAGTAAAAAAAACAAACAAAAAAAAAAAACGCTTTAAAAATATATAATAAAAAAATGAAATAATTAAAAGTTCTAAATCACCTCCTTTCCCTAGAATATATATAAAAGTAGAAAATCATATGTCAAACACATACACATTAGGTATTCCTGTATCCGAAAATGCCCGGTCTACTAATAGTTTTCCTGTATGGTGAACGTCAAAATCACAAGTGCTAAACCGCCGGGTTTTTTTTTTCAATAAAAGGTGATCTAAGCAATAGACATTCCCCAAAATGGTATAACTAAAAAGTACATCTGGCCCCGCAAAAAAAAAAAACACTCTATGAGTCCCCTTACAGCTGCAGGGTCACCTGTCAATGTGGCCTTGCAGCTGTTGCAAAACTACAACTCCCATATATTTTACAGTTTTTTGCTTCAAAATTTTTTTTCCCTATTTTCCTCCTCTAAAACCTGGTGCGTCTTATAGTCCGAAAAATACGGTAATACCAAAGAGTTTGTGCTTGCAATCATTTTCTGGAAAAAAAATGAGTATTATCTGACAGAATTGCCGGGGTGCCGATACTTTTAACCAACACTGTACATAGTGTGTTTCCACAATAAGACTGCTGCCATACAGTGCTCCTGGACACATACATTTACCACTAATTTGGGGGCTGCACATGGACTTTCATTGCTTCTACTGGAAAAGTACAGATCCGTTCCAGGAAATAGAAGTAAACACATTTGTCTTGTTGCATCTGGTAGCTTTTTTAAAAATTATTATTATTTAAATTGGCATGCCGAACAAAAAAGGTTGCCTACCCCTGCTTTAGTAGATAGAAAACCCTTATTAGCTTGAGGCCCCATGTTGTGGAAATAAAGCTTTTGTGCTTATTTTAATTGGGGACATAGCACTATGTGTATAGACTTGGCCAATAAGAGTCTGACACTAGGAATAACAAAGATGTCAGCTCTGCTCTATACCCTTTGCTTAGGACTATGCTAACCAGTTTTAGCTCAGTACCATATGCGACACAACCTGATTACCCCCCCTCATTCCCCCGGAGCCCCCAGCTATTGTCTGCACCAGGTGCTCCCGGGTCTTACTCAAGCCCCCGGTTTCACTGAGGACTAGGTCACACATATAGGCCTGCCCTTTTCGCAGTCCCCTAGCGCCCCTTATTGGTCAAGGAGAGGACCTAGCTCCTCTGTCCTATTAGGGAACCACAGGAATTTCTCTGGGCGGGGTGAAGTTCTTATTTTTTTTCTCTTATCCTGTGCTCTTTTTTTTTTTTTTTTTCCTCAGCATCACCTGCTTCCTGCAGCTTCTACACGACCTTATCCAGCCTAGCCTGAGGGACACAGCACCTGGGATAACCCTCTGTGCAGCAGTCAGCGACAGGACCTCTGCCTGCAGTCTGGTTGGATAACCCCCTGGGTTACCCCCTTCTTTTTTTTTGCTTGGGCCCTATCCACCATGTCCTCCCGCGATGAGCTACTTCCTCTGCGCACTCCCCGGATAGGGCCACAGCTCACAACTTCTCTCCGACATGTGCAACCTTGTCTATTGGGTACGCCTCTGACTCCAACTCGGAGCATCAGCTAGGCACACCTATATCTGCTGCTACGCAGGAGCTCATCCGTGCATCAGAGATACTTTACAGATTTCAGAGGACCCCTTTCTACCATAGTTGCTGACCTGCTCTTGTCTTCCCCAGCCTTGGGGTGTTTGACCATACGTTTGATGATAAGGAACAATGGCTTCACCCAGACTGTCCCCTACACTTTTCCTTCTCCAAACAAGTGTGTCTCCAAGTGGTCAGAGTCTTCTGCAATGCACAACGTGATAACTAGGCTCTCCCTGGCTACTATTCTACCTTTAGATGACTCTGCTTCACTCAGGAATCCCTTGGACAAGAGGGTGGACTCTTTTGCCAAGGCCGTCTTTATAGCAGCTGGCTCCTCCCTGTGGCCTTCCTTCGCTGCTTCTTGGGTCAGCAAGGCCTGTATTTCCTGGGCCAAACCGCTTCAAAGGGGTTTCTCCAATGAATCCTCCCTATCCTACCTGTTCATCTGTCACATCCTGAACGCTTAATTACCTGTGTGATGCTTCCCTGGAAGCAGCTCACTGTTTACCAAGGTGGCTGCCAATGCAGTGGTACTCTATTGTAATGTTTAGATCTGTTTGTAGAATGCTAAATCCACTTCTAAGAACACTGTCATGGCCCTTTCCTTCTACTGGCACTGTCAGGGCTGACTTTTTGGCAGCGGCCTAGAAAAGTTCATCTCCTAAGCCACAGGGGAAGAAAAGCTCTCTCCTCCCCTAAGCATCAGCCAGCCTCTTCCAATCGTTCTAAGCATTTTCGTTCCTTTCGTGGCTCCACCTCTCACTCTGGTGTATAGTCTTCCCATGACTCTTGCTCAGAAAAGCCCTCTTTCCAGCCCAGACCTCAGGTGGGAGGATAGCTACTCTGCTTTTGGGAAATCGGACTTGCCAGCGTCAATGACATCTGGGTCCGAGAGGTGGTGTCGACCGGCTACTCTATCAAGTTCTCCCTTCCAAATGGAACATTTTTCTGTTTACTTTGCCTTCTCTCCCAGTTGAGTGGACAGTTTTGTTCTTGCTATCTACACTGTCCAGTGGCAGGAGGCCATTGTCCCTGTTCCCACTTCAGATCGTTTCTGGGGTTTTCATTCTAGCCTGTTCATCATTACCAAGGACAGCTGTCTTTGACCTATCCTGGATCTGAAGGGGCTCAACGGGGTTGTCTGCGTCCACAGGTTCTGCATGGAATACGTGCGCTCGTTGGTAGCGTCCCTGGAGACCGGCAAATTCCTGTAACCTATTGAGATCTGCGACACTTACCTCTAGAGATGAGCAAACAGCGAAATATTCGTTTCGAATAGCCCCTCAATATTCGACTATTCAAATGAATATCGAACCCCATTATAGTCTATGGGGAAAAACCGTTCGTTTCAGGGGAAACCACTATTCGACTCAGGTGGGTCACCAAGTCCACTATGACACCTCAGTAAATGATGACAACACCTCTGGAATGCAACTGGGACAGCAGGGGAAGCATGCCTCGGGGCATCTAAGAAGCCCAAGTCACAGTTTTACCCCACCATCACAGCCTATCAACTACACACTTTCCACACTCAAAAAAAACCTCTATGAAAGTGGGAAAATACCTGGAAACCTTCTTCCTCCCCAATTGGATGGACAGAATCCCAAATTTTACGCTAATGAAACCTTAACAATGACAACCACAGATGGAATAGACAATGGGAAATCCAACAGTACCCACCCTTAACTGTCATTGTGGATATGTGTGTGATGTGGTAAGACCTTCAAAAATTCATTTTTCGAGCCCTTCCAAATGAGTAGAGCCATGCACCAGCAGTGTTTTTGGCCCTTGGGGTGACTTGAACCTCTAACTAGCAGAATTTGGGAAAATCAGGGTGGATTGAGCCTAGTAGGAGCAGAATTGTGCAACGCTGAAGGTGGAGGAGGAGGAGGAATTGTAGAGGTTGAGAACACACATGAAACTTCATGTCGGGGTGCTTGACACCGGTGGACATGAAAATGATAGGTCTATCCAATGGCTGTTCATTTTGATGAAAGTCAGCTGGTCAGCACTGACAGCCGGCAGCGCTTGTCTGTGATTATGTCACCGGCTGCGCTGAAGACCCTTTCCAATAGCACGCTGGCGGCAGGGCAGGAAAGGACCTCTAATGCATACAGCGAAAGTTCAAGCCACAAATCCAACTTGGAGTCCCAATAAGTGTAGGGTGCAGAGGGATTGGAGAGGACAGGGCTGTGTACGACCAGGTACTCCCGCAACATGCGCCTATAATTCTCCCTCCTGGTGACACTAGGCCCCTCAGTGGTGGCAGTAGTGGTGCCACTAACGTCTCCCAGATCTTGGAGAATGTGCCCCTAGTGGGTGTGGACCGAATGGCAGTTGCCTGTTGGAGGAACTCTCCTCTCTGCTGCCAACGAGAGTTGATGGAAACATCTCCATCATATTCTGCACCAGTTGCTTGTGGCAATCATTAATGTGACTGGCCCTCCCCTCTACGGAATAAAAGTCAAGATATTATTTTTATACTAGGGGGTCGAAGATTGCAAAATTCCAGTACTGGTTGCTGTCCAGGATTTTGACAATGCGTTTGTCACTTGAAAAGCACTCCAACATGTATTCAGCCATGTGTGCCAGAGTGTTACTTGTCATGACTTCACTGCTCCCACTGGAATGGTCACTCTCCATTTCCTCCTCTTCCTCCTCCTCCATTTCGCCTCATCCACGCTGCAGCAATGGAATGCAATGAACTTCCCCACTAGCCTCCTGTGTGACAATGAGATCATCTGCCACTTCATCTTCCTCCTCCTCTTCCTCCGTCAATATACACTGTGAAGCGGACAGGAGTATGCACTGACTATCCTCCTGGGATGGTTCTGCTCCTATGCCCGACTCCTCAGAGTACAATGCGTTATCCCTGATGGCGATGAGGGATTCTCGCATCACACACAGGAGCGGAATTGTAACACTCAAGGGTGCGTCGTCACAGCTGACCCTCTTGGTGGACTCCTCAAAAACACGCAAGATCTCGCATAAGTCTGCCATCCATGGCCACTCATGGTGCAGAAACTTCAGGAGTTGACTCTGAGGAACCCATGGATTTTGGAGATGGTACTCCATCAAGGGTCTCTGCTGCTCACACACTCTGCTCAACATGCGGTATGTCAAATTTCAGCGTGTTGGGACGTCGCACAACAGCCGGTGTTCTGGCAGATGGAGGAGTTGCTGGAGTGATTTGAGGCTAGCAGCGGCTACTGTAGACTTCCGAAAGTGGGCGCACAAGCGCCGCACTTTCACCAGTAGCTCGGGTAAATTGGGGTACGTTTTTAAAAAACGTTGCACCACTAAATTGAAAACGTGGGCCAGCCATGGAACGTGTTGGAGGTTGGCAAGCTCCAGAGCCGCTACCAGGTTCCGGCTGTTATCACACACGACCATGCCTGGGCCCAGGTACAGCGGCAAAAACCATGTTGACGTCTCATCGAGGAGGGCATCCCTCACCTCGGAGGCAGTGTG
Organism: Leptodactylus fuscus; assembly: GCF_031893055.1. Taxonomy (NCBI): domain Eukaryota; kingdom Metazoa; phylum Chordata; class Amphibia; order Anura; family Leptodactylidae; genus Leptodactylus; species Leptodactylus fuscus. The sequence continues at coordinate 65,195,350 of NC_134274.1, read as the reverse complement.
CTGTCTGTCCCCCAAGCAGATGAGCTTCAGCACGGCCTGCTGACTTCTCCCCACGCCAGTGCTGCAGCGTTTCCAGCAGGTAGCTGGGGTTGATGTGATGGCGGTGGAGGAGGAGGGTGGTGGTTCAGCCCCCCTGCCAGGAATGTTGGGCAGGGAAATGAGGTAGACCGCCCTAGTTTGTGACCCGGTCCCAGCCTCAACTACATTCACCCAGTGTGCTGTCAATGAAATGTAGCGTCCCTGTCCGCATGCACTTGTCCACGCGTCGATGGTCTAGTGGAGCTTTGTACAAAGCGAGGAACTTAGGGCCCGCCTGATGTTGCGTGACACATGCTGGCGCAAGGCAGGGACGGCACTGCGGGAGTAGTGATGGCTTGGGACGGCATAGTGAGGTGCCGCACTTGCCATCAGGTCACGGAAGGGCTGAGTTTCCACAAGCCGGAACGGCAACATCTCCTGGGCCAGGAGTTTGGAGATGTGCCCGTTTAAGGCTTGTGCATGTGGTTGGATAGCGCTGTATTTTTGCCTGCGCTCAAACGTCTGGGAGATGGTGGGTTGCTGGGAAGAGGCGCATGATGGTGCAGGAGAAGGAATTGAGGCAGGAAGAGGGGAGGATGAGGGAGAAGTCCCCAAAGTGGTGGAGGCAGATGTGGAGGTTACTTGGCTGGTGGTCTGGACTGCAGCGCAAAGTTTTGAGTTGCAAAGTGTGCAAGCCACACTATATTTGTCCTCCGCACATACATTGAAAAATCTCCAGACCACCGAAGACAGTGGCCTCGATGGGGGAGTTTTTCTAGGCTGGCTAGAATAGGGAACATTTTGGGCCTTGTTGGCTGTGGCTTGGCTTTGGTGAAACAGATGTCTTCTGCCTCTGGACATGCCTCTGTCCAATTCTTCTCTCGGCTCCTCCTCCTGCACACCGCCCATGGCAACAGGCTGCCCTGATGGTAACTGTGTCTCATCATCGTCACTGAGGGCAGGTTGCTGGTCAACAACAACAACAGGAGATGTCGGATGCTTCAGTGTTTGGGTATCAGGACACAGAAACTCATCTGGTAGCTCCTGTGATTCGGGAAGTGGTGGGACAGAGAGAGGGACAGTGAATGGACCCGAAAGTAGCTCCTGGGAAGTGGGAAAGGTGGGATTACTTTGCTGGGAAGATTGGGCATGTTTTGAGGAAGGAGGACCAGACTGTTGGGTAGGAGGAGAAGTTGAGGTAGAGGCTGACTGGCTGGTGGAGAATGTGCTGGAAGCATTATCCGCTAGCCATTGTAACACCTGTTCCTGGTGCTCGGGCTTGGTTAGGGTTGTACCCTCTACCCTTCTTAATGTGGCCATCAAGCCGGCGACTGTGGGGAAGCGCAATGCTTGCTGCCGCAGAGGAGTAGGCACAGGATACGCTGTTGGTTGACCGTAACCTTGCTCCCCAGCTACATTTCCACGCCCTCGTCCCCATCCTCGTCCCCTACCCTTTGCGCTATCCTTCCGCATTTTTAGATATATAGTAATGCAATTTTTATGGTCTATACACCAAGGAAAGCTGGGTTGAGCATATATATCCGGACTTAATTGCTGTGTATCCCTGTTAGGTTTTGAGGGTACACACAGTGGAAAGCTGGGTTGAGCGTATATAGCCGGACTTAATTGCTGTGTATCCCTGTTAGGTTTTGAGGGTACGCACAGTGGAAAGCTGGGTTGAGCGTATATAGCTTGACGTGCTGTGTATCCCACTTTGGCGTTTGGGGAGGACACACCGCGCAAAGCTGGATTGAGCGTCTATCGACTCCTCTCCCTGCAGTAAAAGAGCTATTGTTCTTCAGTTTTTTCCCTGCCTAGCAGAAGCTAATCCCTATCTAGCCCTTAGCAGATCTCTCTCCCTATCTCTCACCGCAAGTATGACGAAGATGGCGACCAATATTCTTATAAATCCGAGGTCACATGTTTTCGGCAGCCAATGGGTTTTTTCAATGCCTACGTTGTCATAGTTCCTGTCCCACCTCCCCTGTACAGTTATTGGTACAAAAAACGCGCCAGGGAGGTAGGAGGGGATCCAAATTTTTACTGCGTTTGCCGCGTGGTATTTGATTGGAATCGAATACCTCAAACAGCCTGATATTCGATCAAATACCAATACGATCGAACGGCGTTCGCTCATCTCTACTTGCCTCCACATTCCCATCGCGCTGTGCTGTCAGTGCTTTTTTAGTTTCATGGCGGGTTTGTGTCATTTTCAGTTCATCACTCTCCCTTTCAGGGTGGCTTCCACTCCCTTGAGTATTTACCTAGGCAATAGCATCTCTCATGGCCATCCTCCATTAAAGAGGAGTTGCTGGGACTTCATAGTTGAACAACCTGGTGAAAGCTCCCTCCAAGATGGACAATCTGACCAGTGCACGGATTAACTTGGACCTCCTTCTATATTTCCCTCTCTCCATTAGGACATTCTATGGTGCCGTGTCCCCCAGTGAAATAAGAGAGAAATGTATTTTTGTACTCACAGTAAAATCCTTTCCTCATTGTATTCAATAAGGGACACAGATCCCACCTTTGTTTTTTGTTTTTCCTCCCCCAAGCTGTTTTGGTTCATTTTTAGGTTCAGGACATGTTGGTTCAGCTTTTTTGTTTGTTTGTTTCTTTCTTTCTTTCTTTCTCCTACTGCTGAGTTACATACCGGTTAGAATAGTATCTGTGGAAAGGGTATAGTCCAGAGGCAGGGCTGACATCTATTGCTATTCCTAGTGGTCAGATCTATGCTTATTGGAGCGGTCTCCCTTCAATGAATACAGCTAGAAAATAAGTTGAAAATATATAGGAAGGACTGCAAAATCTAGAGCAAAAAAGCTGCGTTTCCGCAATGTGGAGCCTCAATACAACTAACTCTTTTGGCCTTTATATGCTCCTAAAATGAAAAAATCCTTCTGGAATGAGATCCTTCTTTTCTCCACCAAGTAGCATAAAATTTCTTGTGTACGGTTAGGGAAAATCTACTGAGAAAAGTGAAGATATGCTTCCTGATGGTGTAGGACTGTCTGATATTTTGTTTTGCCAGGCTAGGGCATGTGCTTTGTTGTTTCATTGCTGGAAAGGAATCTGAATTTATGGAAACCTTAACAGATGAAGAAATTCTCTCTTCAATGACTGATCTTTTCAGAAAAATGACAGGTAAATGAAAATATATACTATACACAACCCTAGTGTTCATTCCGAGCCGAGAGCTTACGCCATGTGCATGGGAGCGCTCGTAGAGAAAAAAGCAGCCCATTCATTTCAATGGGGAGCGCTCGTATGCCGGCTCCCATTGAAATGAATGGGATCTGCTTTATACGCGCTGATTGTGAACGTGTTTTAATGTTTAGAATCAGTAGCGTATACTCAGTGTGAATGCACCCTAAGGCCCCATGTTGCTGCTTTTTTTTTTTTTTTGCACCTAAGCCATTAGTAGTTACAAAGGAATCAGAAAAACATAGGAAGCTCTCACTTATACATCTACCTTTTGCTCAGTCTACTTCTGGCTTTGGCTTACGCTAGGTTCACACTAGCGCCCAGAGTCCAGAAGACGGAAAGTCTTCTGCATGCAGAAGACGGAAAGCTGTCAGACCGGGTCCGGCCGTGTGCGCCGGTGAGCGTTTTATGCTCTCCGCCGCAAAACCGGGTTTTTTAAACCAGACACAGAGTACTGCATGTCCGACTCTGTGTCCGATTTTAAAAAAACTGTTTTGCGGCGGAGAGCATAAAATGCTCACTGGCGCTCACGGCCGGACATCTTTCAAACCTATTCAAATGAATGGGTTTGAAAGAGTCCTGCAGGGTTCCGTCTCCTGCTCAGTTTTGTGCACAACAACGGAAACCTGCATGAACGGAGACCGGGCGCAGATGTGAACAAGGTCTTAAAAAAACCACAACAGAATCTGCAAGAAAAAAAGCTGCCTGTCAGCAACAGGGGCTTTAGCCTTACTCTGTTATTGAATGGTTGTCTGGAAGGTACAGCTTCTCTGGGTAGTTTTATTTTATTTATTTATTTATTTATTTTTCAATACCTTATTTTAAAAATTGTTTTGCCCACAAAGGCAACTTATCCTTGGGGCAACACAATGGCTCAGTGCTTAGCACTGCAGCCTTGCAGCACCGGAGTCCTGGATTCGATTTCCTGCCAAGGACAATATCTGCAAGGAGTTTGTATGTTCTCCCCGTTTTTGCCTGGATTTCCTCCCATACTCCAAAGACAACTTATCCTTTACCCATTTACTTTGTAAATTGGTGGGGTTTAAATGCTGGAAAATTCTGAATATAGGAGATGCTTTAACACCATAGGAACATTAAAATAGAGCTGTGGTTGCAGAGTCTAACCTGCTGCAGTTACCTTCTGTGTGGCCTGTATGTCATTTTGATCTAGTTTTTGAAGTCAGTGCTAGAAGTTGGTTTTTAAAGCGTAACTAAACTTTCAGACAACTTTTGATTTTCTGGCAGTATTTGTGTCATTAATCATTTTTTTTAATATACTTTGATCAAATTTTGGCTCCTTGCAGGCGCAAGTGTGAACACCCCCTTTTTGTTATGTTTTAATTAGAGATGAGCGAACACTGTTCGGATCAGCCGTTCCGAACAGCACGCTCCCATAGAAATGAATGGAAGCACCTGGCATGTACACTTTGCCGGCGGCCGGTTGCCGTGCCAGGTGCTTCCATTCATTTCTATGGGAGCGTGCTGTTCCGAACGGCTGATCCGAACAGTGTTCGCTCATCTCTAGTTTTAATATCTTTAAAAAAAAATGTTAAAGGGATCCTATCATTAAAACTCAATTTTTTTCTCACTAACGCGTCAAAATAGCCTTAAGAAAGGCTATTCTTCTCCTACCTTTCGCTGTCTTCTCCATGCCGCCGTTCACCTGTAAACCGTGTTTTTTTCGGCATGCAAATGAGTTCTCTTGCAGCACTGGTGGCGGACTCCAGCTCTCAAACAGCACTGGGGGCGCCCCCAATGCTGTGAGAGAACTCTCTAGCGACGCCTCCATCATCTTCAGGAACCCACCTCTCTGCGCGTCCTCTTCCGTCCTGGGTTTTCAATTTTCTAGGCCTCGGGCCATAAGAAAATGGCTGCTTACACTGTAAGCTGTATAAGCGGCCCTTTTCTTGTGGCCCAGGCATGCGCAGTTGGCTCTGCCCGAGGCCTAGAAAATTGAAGACCCATAACGGAAGAAGACTCGCAGAGAGGCGGGTTCCTGAAGAAGATGGAGGCGTTGCTGGAGAGTTCTCTCACAGCATTGGGGGCGCCCCCAGTGCTGCGAGAGAACTCATTTGCATACTGACAAAAACCAGGATTACAGGCGAACGGTGGCGCGGAGAAGACAACGAAAGGTAGGAGAAGAATACCTTTTCTTAAGGCTATTCCGACTTGGTACCTAGAAAAAAATTGCATTTAAATGATAGGATCCCTTTAAGCTTTACTATGGCTATATCAGTAAAAGAAAAATTAATTGTATGAGCTTTGGAAAGTGGAGAGAAAAATTCAAAAACAAGAAACCAAAATTGACTTGTCCTAAAAGGGTTAAATGGAAGAAAAGCATACATAGATTTATAAAAAAATGAAAACAGGGAGAAACACATAGGGAATTTTCTGTATTTTTCTTTTTTAGACTATACTCCTAGTTTAGGCTTCAAAGATTGCATCAATATGGGACATGTGTAAGCCGTATACACTGGGTATGGTAGTATCAGAAGCAATAATTTATCAAAAAGGGTACCCCCGAAAAAAGAAAAATAACCCTAAAACATAACTTTTATTAATACCAATAAAAGAACCAAGTCCCTATTAAAATGCGAGAGGAGGCTTCCTGAATTGTATAAGACCTCACTATTCATACATCTATAAGAGGTAGGGCAAGGATAAAGTCCAGACACTCAGACCTGTCTATCTGATGTAGCACTAGTTGCATAGGTCAGACCTGTGCAAATACTAGGACCTACCATAAAGGTCCCAGGAACTGTGGTTTTTACCGCACTTTCTCCATCATCTCTCCTTATATACATCGTCAATACTGTCCTGAGGAGCGAGACACGTCGACAGAATATATATCGCTTAATAGCGAGACACGTCGACAGAATATATACCGCTTAGTTAGCTAATATTTGTTTATTCCCACATGTCTAATATCAGCTGGCCTCATGCTGAACTTGTTTCAGAAGCTATAGCAGTTTGTTCTTAGGGATAGACACATTACAGAACATAGCTGCTAGTCTGACCAGCTGAACAAGCTGCAGGAAGTGTCTTTCCCTCCTGCTATATCTGTACCCCACGGATGTGGCTATCTGCAGTTGTACTAGTGGAATTAGTCTATGTATGCCTGAACAACACTATCTTTACTTATATTTTGGAGTTATCGATAGTTTGTCTATGGGGGGGGGGGCTTATGTATATGTAGTCCTTTAACAATATATTCTCAGTACCTAGCAATCAGATAGACATTTCTGAGTGTCTCAACTTTATCCTTGCCCTACCTCCTATGGATGTATGAATGGTGAGGTCTTCTACAATTCAAGAGGCCTCCTCTCGCATTTTAATAGGGACTTGGTTCTTTTATTGGTATTAATAAAAGTTACATGTGAAAGCACCCTTAGATTAAAGGGATTCTACCACTAAATATGTATTTTTTGTGTTTTAGATGTCAGAATAGCCTTTAGAAAGGCTATTTGTCTCTTACCTTTAGACGTGGTCTCTGTGCCGCCGTTCCTTAGAAATACCGGTTTTTAACGATATGCAAATGAGTTCTCTTGCAGCAATGGGGGCAGGCCCCAGCGCTCAAACAGCGATGGGGGCGTCCCCACTGCTGCCAGAGAACTCTCTCCAGCGACGCCTCCATCTTCAGCTGCATCCTCCCCTTCTCTTGTCATCTTCCGTCTGGGTCAGCTCCAACGCCTGCGCAGTTGGCTCTGCCAGTGAAACACTAGTAGAGCTGACTGCGCATGCCGGGCGGTGGCCATTTTTTTAGAGGAGAGTACTGTGCGTGCACGCAATTGCGGCCTCGAAAAAATGACCGCCGGCCGACATGTGCAGTCAGCTCTACTAGTATCTCACTGGCAGAGCCGACTGCGCAGGTTTCGGAGTTGACCCAGACGGAAGACGACGAGAGGATGGGAGGATGCAGCTGAAGATAGAGGTGTTGCTGGAGAGAGTTCTCTGGCAGCAGTGGGGACACCCCCAACGCCCTTTGAGCGCTGGGGCCCTGCCATTGCTGCGAGAGAACTCATTTGCATACCAGTAAAAACCGGTATTTCTAAGGAACGACGGCGCAGAGACCACGTCTAAAGGTAAGAGAGGAATATATTCAGTGGTAGAATCCCTTTAAGGCTGAGTAACCATTTGAATATCGATTTTAATAGTGTAGTAGATTAGTAGCTAATCTACATGTCAGCTTTGTTTTTTACCATGTCACATAAGCAGTGTGGCTTCAACATGTGGACTTTTTATCCATGTTACCGTGACTCTGTTTTAATACAATGTAATAATTATTTTGTACATTCAGCATTGTTTCAGAAACACATAAGTAAGATGATTGTTTCTCACTTAATCTAGGGAATCCCGAGCTGCCTCCACCAATAAGCATTCTGCGTTCTCAGTGGCATAGTCAGCCATATACTGGTGGCTCCTACAGCTATGTAGCAGTGGGCAGCTCTGGTATAGATGTGAACAACCTAGCAGAGCCACTGCCTACAGACAAAGAAGCTCTAAAGGTAACGTATGTTGTATCACTGCTAATTTATTTGAGTCTGCAATATACTGTACTTATGTAAAAAAAATATTTTATTCCAACAAAACTATATTTAAAATAAATAAAAACTAGCAAAAGCCTGACAAAGCCCATTAAAAGCTGCCAATTATCGTCATGATTTGCCAGTGACTTTTTCATGTGCAGTGACAGACGCAGGTAACATTCATGGTCCACCATTAATTGCTGAGCTGTAACTGGTCTTGCACATCCAAGCAATGGCAAGTGCAGGTGCAGCCCAACAAATAGCAGAAAAGCATAAGCATTACCCATGGTCACTAATGCCCATGTACTGGCGCCATAATGAAGAAGATAAGCAATCCTATTGTTTATTATTGGACATTAGTTTTAGTGCCGTAAAAGTAATCTAGGTCCTGGTGTTCAGTGGTGTGGACTGGTCTGTTGGGAATTGCAGGGCACACGATGCAATACCAGAAACTGGAATGTGTATGTGAAATAGTGATTGAATAATACTGCCATATTGTGACAGGATAACACTGCCACACTGTAAACTGAAAAACACCAATGCACTGTGACTACTGTGTACTACCATTACTGTAACTGAATATCATATTGTAACTCAATACCAGCACTCTAGTTAAGGGGGTTTTCCAGGCAAAAAAACATTTCTAAAAAATATCTGTTAGTGTTACCAGTGGTTTAATAAATGCACCCAAATACCTTAAGCAGTGTTTTGAGTGGGTTCTGGGTTTGTCTTGGCGCTCCTGGTATTCTCTGCATTAGTTTACATGGGTAGCTTCCTACTGCGTTCTTAGCCTACAACTCCCATGATGCATTGCAGTTCACTCAAATCCTCCCTCTCACTCTCTCCCTTACATTTCACTAGCTAGCCTGTGGACTACTAGCCCTACCTACCTAACTAACTAAATCAGCCCCCCAAACCCCTCCATCATGCTTACCTATCTTCTTGTCCTGGAGATCACTTTTGTCGGTGCTGCTGTCTCCTCTTCTGCCCACGCCTGCACAGTAGGGCCGTTCTATTGCACATTCATGGGAGGCCCGCTGCTTGTGTTTTCTTCTGCTGGCGATCTAATGCGCAAGGCGCCAGCTCCCTTGCAAGGGAAGTGACACCTAGTAGAAGAGGACATGAACACTTGTGAGTATGGTGGTGGTGGTGGGGTTCTGGTGTAAATTATGATTTCTCAATCCACTGGCTGTTTTGGGACAGACTGTCTTCATGATTATAGCAGGCTCATAAGGCCATGTTCACACTTGTGTGGAGTCTTCAAGTGACTTCTATTTCAGCAGTCTACTTATCTACTGTTCTGCTCCACTGACTGACAAGAACAATGGATAGGCCAGCGCTGATGTGAATTTCGCTCGAGCTATGTGTTTAGATATATACCTTTAATGCTCTTAGTAGTCAAACTACACAATATTTCACATCCGACATATTAGATAAAAAAAAAAAATACATGGACCGCGCATTCCAATGTTATACACTGATCTATACCTATCACACTATTTATCCAGCCATAATATGAAAAATAATATTCAAAAATACATGTCATGAGTACATCCACACATACCAATGTACCAATTTTTAACAATTTGCAAACTCTTCAATAGAAATGCCACAAAATATATTTTTTAATATTGAAATCACTACTAGGATAGAGCTGATGGTTCTTTCTTTTTTCCTCCTAGCTCCCCTTCTTTGGTATCTTTCCTGATGTTTCTCTGTTTTTGTTTTTTTGTTATGTCCCTTGTGGTATCATATGCATGTAAGAACAATATTGTGCCTTTGGGCTATTATACCTCATTATCATACAAATATATCTTGGTATTTGTAAAATGTTAATGTTATGGACCATGTGTATTGTATTTTCAGTATCGTATAAGTAGCACATATATGTTACATATGCTTAGTCTTAATTCTATGTTTTGGTTTTTTTTAGCCAATGCAGGTTCTATTTGCTGGAGAAGCCACAGAAAGAAACTACTATTCGACAACACATGGAGCCCTCATGACCGGTTGGAGGGAAGCACAGCGTCTGATTGATAGATATCCAGAGCTAAGAGCCACTGTTAGCAAAGCTAAACTCTAAAGAGCTACGGTCATTGATAAAAGTGCACCAATGTTTTTTAATATCTTACAACAGTATTTTTTTAAACAATAAATATATTGGTATGGTAATACAAGAGAAAAATAAAGGGGAGAATTTATTAAGCTGCTTATTTTTTTGCAGTAGCCAGATTTGTACAAAAATGTGTGTAAATGGATACATTTTTACCAATCTTGGCACTTTAAAAAAAAAAAAAAAAAAAAAGTGTTTGAGAGGGTTGCAGCAAGGCTTATCTAATATATATACTGCAATTCATGGTAGAAATTTATAGCACAAATCTACACCATCTTATAGCTGGCATGGATTTTACTTACAGGTTTGCTACTGTCAAAAGATGTGCCACATTTTAATTAAATATTATTTAATAAATACTAGAGATGAGCGAACAGTGTTCTATCGAATACATGTTCGATCGGATATCACACTGTTCGCCATGTTCGAATCGAATCGAACACCGCGTGGTAAACTGACTAAAAACTCGATTCCCCTCCCACCTTCCCTGGCGCTTTTTTTGCACCAATAACAGCGCAGGGGAGGTGGGACAGGAAGTACAACAACAGGGACATTGAAAAAAAATACTAAAAACCCATTGGCTGCCGAAAACATGTGACCTCTGAACAGCGGCGGCCATTTTCGAGTCAGTCAGAGCTTGCACTTTGTCAGGGACGGAGTTCTCCGTCAATTTAGATAGGGATTAGATTCTGCTAGGCAGGGATAGGATAGGAGAGGAGAAGAAAACCAACAGCTCTTTTAAGAGCTACATTGAAGGGAGAATTAAAAAAAAGAATGTCACAGGGTCTACCCAGTAACGCTAACGTGGGATTCACAGGCTGCATCAGCGCTACACAGCTTTCCGCGGTGGTGATAATACTAAGTGGGATACACTGAAAGTGTATTCCCACATACTCTATATACCCTTAATCCACGTTCTAACAGTGTACCCCCCGGAACTAACTGGCATAAACTGAAATGCTCAGCCCGTATACTCTCAATACACGTTCTAACAGTGTGCCCAGCCTCAGCCCATAGAATGTGGATTAAGGGTATATAGGGTATGAAAGTGTGCCCCCACACCTAACTTGTATACACTGGAATATTCACGTGGGTTGTCAGTGTTAAATCCCCAAATTATTTGGGGATACATTCACCCTACATCTCAGGCTATTGCTATATTCACCCAGGTTGTCAGTGCTAATTCCCCAAATAATTTGGGGATACATACACCCTACATCTCAGGCTCTTGCCATATTCACCCAGGTTGTCAGTGCTAATTCCCCAAATAATTTGGGGATACATACACCCTACATCTCAGGCTCCTGCCATATTCACCCAGGTTGTCATTGTCAATTCCCTAAAGAAATTGGGGCCTTCATACCACCCTCATTTATTGTTATTGGCATATAGTGCCAGGTTCTGACTGTTAATTCCCCAAATAATTTGGAAATACATTCACCCTACATCTCAGGCTCTTGCCATATTCACCCAGGTTGTCAGTGCTAATTCCCCAAATAATTTGGGGATACATACATCATAAATCTCAGGCTATTGCTATATTCAACCAGGTTGTCAGTACTAATTCCTATAGAAAGATCCTACTCCAGACAAAGTCAAAGAAACTGTTCCTGTGAAAGCCCCTGAACCACCTAAACCAGTTGCATCCATTATACTTGACAGTGATGATGAGGCCCCAGTAAAACCATCAGTGCCCACTGTCACTGCTCCAGCAGCCACCAAGAAAAAAACTACACTCTGCCCCAGTGAAAGTGGGTGCAGAAAAACCTGCTCCTAAAAAAACGTGCCAGGAAGACAGAGTCCGTTGCTGCAAAGAAAGACAAGCAGCCATCCATCATTGATGCACTGTCTAAGCCAAAGTCTTCTAAATCTGCTGCATCCAAGCATATAGAAGATTCTGACGATGATATTGCTCCTCCCAAGAAGGCTGCAAAGCCACGCAAGAGAAAGAATTCCGATTCTGACTCTGATTCAGATTTTGGAATAAAACTAGAGATGAGCGAGTAGTGTTCGATCGAGTAGGTGTTCGATCGAATACTACGGTATTTGAAATACTCGTACTCGATCGAACACTACTAGCTGTTCGAAGTTTAAGGTTCGATGCAGAACCAGCGTTGATTGGCAGAATGCTATACATTCTGCCAATCAACACTGGTTCTTCTCTTACCTTTCTGAAGTCTTCTCCGCGCTGCATCCCCGCGTCTTCTTCCGGGTGGAATTCACTCTGCCTAGGCATCCGGCCTAGGCAGAGCCGACTGCGCATGCGATGACTTTGATGTCAACTTGTCCGATTCAGAACTCATTGTCAGTGCTGCACCAGCTCGTTCCCAGACAGCTCGGGCAAAAAAACCCATTACCTATATAGAGGATTCTGACAATGAAGACGACATGTTCTAAACTGTCTGCACCTTGTTCTTAACTAAAATGAAGGCAGCTATTAACTTTCAAATATCACTGGACAAAGGAAGATCTTATCAGCTTGTCTCATGACATGCTCCTAAAAAGTGACATTTGTGTATCTTAATCTAAATATAGTTTTAAGCTTTTTGGGTTTTAGGCACTGCCAAGTTATTTATTACCACCCGCTCCCTTACAATGACGCCAAAGTCACTGCGGATGTTCAGAGCTCACAGCTTTTGTTGACATTTGTCTTGCTCTCTGTCGGTACCAGCTCTCTTTTTGGATACTATAAAGTTAAGTAAACTTTATTAACAGCTATAGAAGCTTTAGCCAGGTTGTGACAGTGTGTATCCCCACCAACACTAAGTGGGATACACATTAATTGTCAGACTATGTACGCTAAACCAATCATTTTAGCAATTTTTTTTTTCATCTCCCCTAATATAACAAAGGAACAAACATTAGACCTATACTGGGGTTCGAGACTTGCAAAAATCCAGTATTATTTGCTCTACATGATGTGAAGTATGCGTTTGACTCTTGAAAAGCAACCAGACATCAAGTCAGCCATGTGTGCCAGTGTGTTACTTGGCATGACTTTGCTGCCCCCAACTGTAAGGGTCACTCTCCATTTCCTGCATTTTCCACTCCCCTTCACACCATCTGTTGTGAAGCAATGGGATGCACTGAAGTGCACCCTCAAGCCTCGTGTGGGACAGGGACATCAGATGCCACTCCATCCCCCTCGTCTTCCTCCGCCAGCCAACGGTGCGAAGATGAGAGGAGTGTGCTCTGAATGTTTTCTGCCTAGCAGAGGCTACTTCTCACTTACGAAATGGCCACACTTTGACCAGTATATCAGGCACAATGGTGTAGGTTTCAAAGAAGCATTGCACCAACAAGTTGAAAACGTGGGCCATGTGTGGACCGTGTTTGAGTCTGGCAAGCTCCAGATCTGCTACCAGGTTCCGGCCATTATCACAGGTGCAAAAATGCCAGGCCCCAGGTGTAGCAGGGAAAAAAAACATTGCCATCTCAGCCAGGATGGCATCCGTGACCTCGGAGGCAGTGTGCTCTCTGTACCCCAAGCTGATGAGCTTCAGCACGTCCTTCTGATATCTCCCTACGCCAGTGTTACAGTGTTTGCCGCTAGTAGCTGGGGTGGAGGTTGCAGCGTAGTAGGCTTTCAGTGAACTCCTGCCATGAATTTTGGGCTCGGAGAGGAGATAGGCCACCCCAGTTTGCACCCCGGGACCAGACTCCACTACATTCACCCTGCCTGTCATTAAAGATAAGCAGCATCCCTGACCACAGGCACTTGTCCATGTGTCGGTGGTCAAGTGGACCTTGCAGCAAAGCGCAGAGCTCTGGGCCCGACTGATGTTATGGGACACATGCAGGTGCAAGGCAGGGACAGCACACCAAGAGAAGTAGTAACGGCTAGGCCCAGCATAGGGAGGTGCCATCTGGTGATAGAAGACCTGGGTATCCAGAAGCCTAAACGCCAACATCTCCAGGGCCAGCAGTTTTGAGATGAGGCCATTAAAGGCTTGGGCATGTGGGTGGTTTGCGCTGCAATGAAATGCCAGGGAGATGGGGAGTGGCTGGGAAGAGGCTCATGATGGTGCAGGCCAAAAGGGCGGATGGGGGTGAACTCCCCAATGTGTCAGACAGATATGTAGGTGTCCTTGCATCATATCCTTGCACCATACTTGGCTGGATTGCACTTTCATTTTGTGCCAAAAAGTGGTCAAGACAGCGATCCACCAGCTAATCCCGTTACACTGTCCATTGACAACTCCAGCACTGAAGTTACCATCTGTGGAAGTGGTCCAACTTATTTCTCTGCATTTAGCCATGCTCTATGCTAGCTCACTACATTTGGTTGTTCCAGGGTTCTCTTAATGCATATTGCCAAGGGGACTCAGATGTGTTTCTCAGCACTGAGGTCACTTCCTCTGAGATCCCAAAGGAACTTCACAAATGGTGTGTATTGCAGAAAAAAAGGTGAGAAAATAAGTGTAGGCTGTAGAGCACAGAGGTATCAGAGAAGACAGAGCTTGGGTCGGCCAGGTATTCCCACAACATGCGCCTATACTTGTCCCTCCGGTGACACTAGGCCCCTGAGTGGCGGTAATTTGTCCAGGGGGGCCATTAACGTGTCCCAGACCTAGGAATAAGTCTTCCAACAGGGTAGAGTTTTGCATGCCTTTGCCTCTACCCACTGTTTTTGCTGCTTAGCTTCCCTACACATCTACACTGCTTTCGCCCTTAAACATCACCCCAGTCCATGCCTCAGCTTGTATCCCCAGTTTTTGCTGCTTAGCTTGCCTCCACATCCACACTGCTTTTGCCCCTAGACATCACCCCTATCCATGCCTCTGCCTCTAGCCATAACTCTGCCACCCATGGAAACTCATGGTGCAGAAACTGAGGGAGCTGACTTTCAGGAACCCTTGGGTTTTGTAGATGGAACTCCATCAAAGGTCTGTGCAGCTCACACACTCTGGTCAAGATATGGTATGTAGGGTTTCAGCGTGTGTGGACGACAGACAACAGCCGGTGTTGGCAGATGTAGGCCTTTCTGGAGTGTTTTGAGGCTAGCAGCGGCTAGTGTAGACTTGCCAAAGTGGGTATCCAAGTGCCGCACTTTCACCCTTACCTCCGCTAATTTGGGGTATGATTTTAAAAACTGTTGCACCACTACATTGAACACGTGGGCCAGGCATGGAACGTGTTGGAGGCTGGCAAGCTCCAGAGCCCTCCAACAAGACAAAAAAGCCTGGCCCCAGGGGCAGCAGGGAAAAACAAATTGCCATCTCATCCAGGATGGCATCCCTGACCTCAGAGGCAGTGTGCTGTCTGTCCCCCAAGCTCATGAGCTTCAGCACGGCCTGCTGACTTCTCCTCACACCAATGTTGCAGCGTTTCCAGCTCGTAGCTGGGGTCCACTTAACGGCGGAGGAGGAAGAGGGTGGTGTTTCAGCACTCCTGCCAGGAATAATGGGCGGGGAGAGAAGGCAGGCCGCCACAGTTTGCGACCCGGTCCCAGCCTCAACTACATTCAGCCAGTATGCCGTGATTGAGATGTAGCATCCCTGGCCACATGCACTTGTCCATTCGTCGGTGGTCAAGTGAAACTTTTGTGCAAAGCGCAGAACTTAGGGCCCGCCTGATGTTACGGGACACACGCTGGTGCAAGGCTCAACTCACCCTAAGGGCCAAAAACACTGCTGGTGAATTTTGTTCACTTCAAAAGGACTATGTGTTTACAGTTGGCTCAGTCGCAGCTCCAGGACATGCCTTTGAAGGCAAGATTTCCTTTTGTGGCTCCATCTCAGCAGCATGATGATGGTGAAGCTTGGTTAAACTTGGTGTCGGAAGGGAAAGTGTTTCTGATCTACATGTAAAGTACTGGAACATGTTGTTTGAACAATTAACACCTGATCAGAACCCTGTAAAGGTAATGTAGAGTCCGATATTAGAGGACCATTACCAGTAGTAGTGGTTTCAGCCAATTCTCCCCCTTTGTGGTCCTCTAAATAAAAGTTACCCCTAGGACTTGATGCCAAAATGTTATCAATTTGACAGTCAAAATGAAGGTCAATGTCTGGGTCCTCAGTCCAATCCACTGCATCAATCCAACGCAATGAGAGTGATGGTTCTGAAACCACTGTTTTAGGGGCAAAGAGTTTTAAAGGGGCTAAAACTCTGCTGGTGCAAGGCTTTACTCACTCCAAGGGCCAAAAACACTGCTGGTGCAAGGCTCTACTCACTCCAAGGGCCAAAAGCATTTTATTTTGAAGGCTCTACTCACTCCAAGGGCCAAAAACACTGCTGGTGCAAGGCTCTACTCATGCCAAGGGCCTCAATCTCTGCTGGTAGCTCAACTTAAGGTCCTGTAACTTTGTTTTGAAGGGCTCACGTTAAGGACCATAAAAGTGAATTTTGGAAGGTCTTACCACTACACACACACACACACACACACACACACACCCACAATGACAGTTGAGGGTGAGGACTGAAGGATTTCCCATTGCCTGTTCCATCCGTGGTTGTCATGGGGAACGTGGTTTAAAGGGGTGGTTGTTACTGTTTGTTGAGCTTAAATTGGGGTTTGTGTCCATCCATTTGGGGAGTAAAGAAGGTTTCCAGGTATTTTCCCACTTTGATAGAGGTTTTTTTTTGAATGTGTAAAGTGTGTAGTTGTTAGGCTGTGATGTTGGGGTAATAGAGGGTCTTTGGTGTGTTAGATGCCCCCAGACATGCTTCCCCTGCTGTCCCAGTGTCATTCCAGAGGTGTTGGTATCATTTCCTGTGGTGTCATAGTGGACTTGGTGACCCTCAAGACACGGATTTGGGTTTCCCCCTTAATGAGTATATGTTCCCCATAGACTATAATGGGATTCGAAACCCGTTCAAACAGTCGAACAGTGAGCGGCTGTTCGAATTGGATTTCGAACCTCGAACATTTTAGTGTTCACTCATCTCTAATAAATTCCATGGTAACAATAGTAGCAGCTGCCACAGGGCCCGACACCTGAGGCCCGGGCCCCCTCACTAGTTAATATGCCCAAAAAAGAAATAAACAATAAATTTTACTTATTGAGGCCTGAGGCCATCAATGGTGTCAGGTTCCGGGCAGGGGAGGGCCTCAGTGTGCGTCCTGACAATGGGGGAGGGGCGGAGACATCGTGCAGGAAGAAGATGAACCTGTGCATGAGATCATTTTATGGAGTGAGCAGAGCAGCGCTGAGGACTTCTGGAGAGTTAGTGGAGACTGGTGAGGTTAACCCACGTGTTCAGGGCAGGCTGTCAGCACACAGTACTGTTCTGAGAGCTGCCTGCAGCTCTTTCTGCTGCCTGGGGAAGAAGAGGTTACAAGTGCGACATTCAATGTCTGTGAAGACTGTTTTAAGTGAGAACTGTGAGAACAATCTTCATTGACACTGAATGTGGCATTGTAATCCCTTCTTCCCCAGGCATCAAACTTATTACAGTATTATGTAGTACATAATAGTGTGTGCCGGGGTCCACTGTAGGGTATAATACTGTGTGCAGGGGCTTCTATGTGGTATAATACTGTGTACAGGGGCATTTATACGGTATAATACTGTGTACAGGGGCCACTATGGGGCATAATAGTGTGTGCAGGAATGTAGGAGAAAGGGGGGCAGTCAGTCGGAGTCTTTGGGGGGGGCCATGTCAAAAGTTCACCACGGGGCCCCACCATTCCTTGTTACGCCACTAGTCAGGACAGTGGTGTCAGATAGGAGTAGGCATGGTTGTGATTCTGATCTAGTTGCCTCTGAGTGGAGCTCTTAATTACACCCTTTGCCTAACACTGCACTTCTGACGTAGCTGAGGCTAAATATTACATCAGACAATGATGGGAGGATAAAACACACAGGCAAATGTGCTCTCCTTGAGTATATTAAATATACAATGTGGTATACCAATTGGTATACCACACATCGGGAATGGTGGAGGCTAGAGAGAAAATTCCAACTGCGCTGGAACCAGTGAAGCGGTGCCTTATAATATAGATGCTAAGAACTTGATTTGGTGGAAAACCTGAAAAAAAATTTAAAATCCAAAACTTTGCGAAAAATTTAAATAACTTTTGCGGAGATATTTAGACACATAGGGCGTCTTTTTTTGCTGTTTCTTTTTTTGCTTTTTATCCAAAATTTTATGGGAGGCAAAACAGAAAAAAAAGCAGCAGTTTGGCTCTACTTTATGAGGCTTTCTTGTAGAGATCTTCTATTTTCTTTATTATGTCTGTAGTATTTCATTTCACCAGGTGGTGTCAGCAGGGAACCTCTGTATTATCATCAAAAATATTCCCAACAAAAGTTTCCTGTTATCTACAAACAATTTTCTCATAAAACTCGGTGGTATAATTACAAGATTCAGGCCAGGGCCCCACGTGGCGCAGACGTCACAGCAAATCTGCTGAGTCCCATTCACGCATTGTGGAAAAATATATGCTGCGGAAAAGCTTTGATTTCTAAAACCGTTGCAATAGGTATAATGGAAGCAGAGAGTCTGAAGAGGAAACCTCTGCAGACTTACTGTGAAAAGAGCGAAGGGAAAAAATGCAATGTATTGCCACTGCAGTTTTCCCGCATTGCTTTTTTGCTGTGGCCTGCTACGTGTGACCTTAGCCTTAGCCTAAATGATTCTGAGGGGTCCATCCTACATCTACATAGAATATTATGATTGCAGGACACATTGGGGTAGATTTAAGACTGGCATTTCCCCCTACGCCCAACAGCAGCACAACTGGGGTATTCCTGCCCCTAATGAGCTGTTAGGACAGGTGGAATTTTTAATTACCTAACAGCTTTTGACCCCTATAAGAGGCCGGAAGACATGCTCCTCCCTTGTGTTTTTTTCTGTCCTGTGGGACAGGACAGGTGGTCAGGGGGGGAGCAGGTGTTCTGACCTCCTATAGGGGTCCACTACACTCCCCCATCCGTACCTGACAGCGGAAGATCTTTATCTTGGACATCCTCTTCTTTTTTCAGCAGGGGTCCTCTTCTCCCGGCGGGGACCCTGCCGGCTCGTGCGCGCTCCTGTCTGCCTGGCGCGCCGGTTCGGGGCTTTCCCCGGGTATAGGAACGCTAGACCTAGGAACCTTTCTCAGGTTCCTCGGGTCCGCCGTCTAGCAGGGTCCGCCGCGCATGCGCAGTGCGCGGGTCTCGCAGCGGACGGAAAGAGAATAACCCCTAGACACGAGCATTGCCGGATCCCCCCCTCCCCCCTGTCCTCCCCCCTCCCCTTTTCTCATGGAGATTCTGGCTCCGTTGTAGCCCCTGCCCCCTGGGCGGGGCTCCGGGAAAAACCCCGCCCCCTGGCCTATTTAAGTCCCCCTAGAGCTTCAGTTAGTGCTTGTCGCTCCGGTTGCAAGCACATCAGTTGGTGAAGCTCCCTGGTCATTTCATTGCTGGAGAGCTGTCTTCACTGACTAAGGTTTGGTGGACATGGCCGGGGGGGGAGGGAGGTTGGGGCAGTAAGTAGTTAGTGTATCCTTTTCTTCCTCCTCAGAATGTCTTCTTCTTCTCCGCCTGATGGAGGGCGAATGGAGGCACCCGGAGAGATCCTTTGCGCCATCCACACGCTTCAAGGCACTTTTTCCCGTCTCTGAAAGTCAACTAAAGGCGTGGGGTCCCCCACCAAAGGTGGACGTCGCCATGGCCAAGTTATCAAGGCGCTCCATCCTTCCATCAGAGGACGGCTCGGGCCTCAGGGACCCCATGGATCGCCGAGTCGAAGGATCTTTGAGGCGTGTATATTCGTCCGCCTCTGCCCAGGCCTCTTTGGGCATGGTCGCGAATGAGGTAGCAACTGGCTTACGCGCAGAACTGTCATCCCTGGCCAAGGACATCGATTCCGGCGTGGATCGTGATGATCTCCTCGCAGCAGTGTCCGACATCACGCTGTTGGTGGATCACCTGACAGAGGCTACCCATTTTCAGACCCGTCTGGCGGCTAGATCCATGGCACTGTGGCTCGCCGACCCCTATGGCTGAAGCCCTGGAAGGCTGACCTTACTTCCAAAAATAGCCTCTGTGGTCTCCCCTTTGAGCCCGGACGGCTGTTCGGAAGGGAGCTCGACCACATCATGGAAGGTTGGGCCGACTCCAAGGGCAAGAACCTGCCACAGCCCCTTGAAGGTCGGAGTACCTCCTTTCGAGGAAGAGGCACGCGGAGAGGCACCAGAGGCCAGCGGCGATCCGGGAGAGGAAGAGGTCGGGGCTCATCTTGTGGCCGTAAGAATGCCCCCTTCTAATTCCCTCTCAGTACACCCCCCCCTTCCTACCCCCCCCCTCCCCTGGGGTGGGCGGTCGTCTTTCCCACTATGTGGAGGCCTGGCGGCAGAATATTCGGGACCCCTGGGTCATCCAGACGATCCAGGAAGGCTATAAAATTAATTTTGTTTCCCAGCCGCCAGAGAAGATGGTAAGAACCCGCCCTCTTCAGGGCCCCAAACAACTTCATCTGGAGAGATTGATTCAGGAGTACGTGGACAAGGCCGCGCTAGAGATGGTTCCTCGCGCAGAGCAAGGCACAGGCGTCTACTCTCCAGTCTTCTTGGTCCCCAAGCCATCAGGCGAGTGGCGTATGATCATCGATCTCAGGTATCTGAATCACTTCATCCGCAGGCTGCGGTTTCGCATGGAAACCATAAGGTCAGTACTACCTTTCATGCACCCTGGAGATCACTTCGTCACTCTGGACCTGAAGGACGCCTACCTCCACGTACCCATCTTTCTGGCACACCGAAAGTTCCTAAGGATTGCCGTAGACATACAAGGGAAAGAGGTGCACTTCCAGTTCGCAGCCCTCCCGTTCGGCATATCCTCCGCCCCCCACACCTTCACAAAGGTTATAGCTCCGGTCGCTGCCGCCCTGCGCCTTCAAGGCATATTCATAGTCCCGTACCTGGATGACTGGCTTCTGAAGGCTCATTCAAAGGAGGTTCTTACCATGCAGGTGCAGACTGTCGTAGCTCTGCTAGACAAGCTGGGGTGGCTGGTAAACTGGCAGAAGTCAGTGATGGTGCCATCAACACGAGTTCAGTTCCTGGGACTTATTCTAGACTCTCTCAACATGACGGTCTCTCTACCCTCTCCTCGCAAAAGGAAAATTGCTCGGGCAGCACATCATTTGTCTTCCACACGGAAGGTCACCATCAGGACGGCTATGAAGGTCCTTGGATTGATGTCCGCTGCCCTAGATGCAGTTCCTTGGGCCCTATGGCATATGCGTCCTCTACAGAATGAGATCTTGAGATTCTGGAATCACAGTCCTTCAGGTTTACAGAAGCCAATCCAGTTAACCATCAGCACCCGTCAAACCTTGCCCTGGTGGACCCATCTGCGAGATGGGAAGTCCTCGGTCCAGCCCACCTGGACCCTGTTGACTACAGATGCCTCCCTCACAGGCTGGGGAGCTCATCTGGGGGAGACCCTGGTTCAAGGTACATGGAATCAGCGGGAGAGGATGCACTCATCCAACTGGCGTGAGCTTACCGCAGTTCATTGAGCCCTTCTGTCATTTGCACCACTTCTACGAGGGAAAGCGGTCAAAGTAAGATCAGACAATCTGACGACAGTCCACTATATCAACAAGCAGGGAGGAACCAGGTCCCCCTCGCTCATGCAAATCACCAACCTGATCTTCTCCTGGGCAGAACGAAACCTCTCCCAGCTGGCCGCGGTACATATCCAGGGCCGCCTGAACATCCTAGCGGATCAACTCAGCAGAGGCCGGCCGACCGCAGGCGAATGGTCCCTGAATCAGGACATCTTCCACTACCTGACCAGGAGGTGGGGTCTCCCCGAGGTGGATCTGATGGCCACCCAACACAATGCCAAAGTAGAAAGGTTTTGCTCCCTGTACCGGGAAGACAACCCTTTGGCTGTGGATGCCCTGTCAATACCATGGAGGTTCGAACTGGCATACGTGTTCCCTCCCATCCCGATGATACCGAAGGTATTGGCGAAACTCAGGCAGGACCAGACTTCGGCGATAGTGATCATGCCGTTCTGGCCAAAAAGGGCATGGTTCACCGACCTTATCCTTATGAGTCGGGGGAACTACTGGAGGCTTCCACCAGTCAGGAACCTGGTGTCACTGAACAGTCGGCCGTGCCTGGGCCTAGACAAATTCAACCTCACTGCCTGGAGGCTAACCGCGCCATACGCGCAGACAGAGGATTGTCCCAGGGAGTGCTAAGTACCTTAGCCCATTCAAGAGCAGAGGCAACCAATCAGAGCTACCAAAGGATCGCCCGGATATTCCGAGATTGGTGTACAGGCAGCCACCGCGATCCAGACAGAGATGCAGTCCTAGAGTTCTTACAGAACGGCCTGGAGAGAGGACTAGCACCTGCCACCCTCAAGGTTCAAGTGTCAGCTCTATCTGCTCTCCTGGAGACGCGGTTATCACAAGATCCTCTTGTCAAACAGTTCCTTAGGGGGGCTGCCAGGCTCCGCCCCCAGATACGGCCCCCTGTCCCCAGGTGGGACCTGGCCGCGGTTCTACAAGGGCTATGTGCGCCCCCCTTCGAACCATTATCTGAAGTGGACTGGAAGTACCTGTCATTTAAAGTGACCTTTCTGTTGGCAATAACCTCCGCCAAGAGGGTTGGCGAATTGCAGGCTCTAGCAGCCTCCGAACCTTTCATAACTTTCTTTCCTGACAGAGTACAGCTAAGGTTCGTCCCAGGATTCTTGCCGAAGGTACCCACACTTCAGAACACCAATCAAGTGATCACCCTACCGGGTTTCTTTCCCTCCCCTGCCACTGAGCAGGAGGAGAAGCTACACACACTGGATCTGGTAAGAGCACTACGTATCTACCTGGACCGTACAGCACCGTTCCGAAGATCAGAGAATCTTCTGGTTAATGTGTTTGGCCACAATAGAGGCGCTAAAGCATCAAAGGTAACCCTGTCTAGATGGATCAGAGAAGCTATCAGCTGTTCCCTACGGGCTCAGAATCTTCCTGTTCCAGATTTCCTACGAGCCCATGCCACCCGATCAGTGGCGACATCATGGGCAGAAACACGGTTCCTCTCTCTAGAGCAGATATGTGCTGCAGCCTCTTGGAGCTCACAGCTGACTTTTGCCAAACACTACAGATTGGACTGGCGTACGGCCGATGCTACAGCATTTGGGCACTCCGTCTTGGCATCAGCCTGCCAGGAGGTCCCGCCCTAGGGGAGATAATACTTGCTAAATCTCCAGTTGTGCTGCTGTTGGGCGTAGGGGGAAAGAAAGATTATGAATGATAATCTGTTTTCCCTTAGCCCAAACAGCAGCACAAGGCTCCTTCCCTAAGAGGTGCTATTGTACAGATTTTGTGTATGTGTGTGTAGCTCTTGGCATAAATTGCTCTCTGTATATCATACTTGTTACTAACACAAGGGAGGAGCATGTCTTCCGGCCTCTTATAGGGGTCAAAAGCTGTTACGTAATTAAAAATTCCACCTATCCTAACAGCTCATTAGGGGCAGGAATACCCCAGTTGTGCTGCTGTTTGGGCTAAGGGAAAACAGATTATCATTCATAATCTTTCTTTCATACGTTAGTCTTAATAAAGACCCCAACAGGCGCAGGGCACGGCAGATTTATGGAGCGGCCCACAAAACAAATCTAAGGTGTTCTTGGCCCGCCTCACTCCACCTACATTTACACAATGTGGCAAGCAAAGCAAATAATGGGGGTGGTTGGTGGCCCACATTTGGTGCAAGGAAGGGTTTTGTGTCAAATGTGCCCCACAATTTTTATTGTGTGTGGGCCACATGTGGATTGTTATTACAGTTTTGGGGGGTAGAAAGAGGTATTATTAAATGTCTATTTTTATTGATCTGATTTTTACTAGGATAGAAGAATGTGGACACTTAACGCTTTGAGCACATAAGGTAGCACTTTTACTTTGTAGTACACTACTATTGTCTTTGTGTCACTATGTAGTGGTAATGGGTAATAGGTACTATGTTATCTGAGCCTTGTATCAATGTACAAGGCCCAGATAGCATACTATCATTGGTATTATTGGTACCAGTGATCTTTGTATAATGTATTTACTTCTTTTATTATCTGTATAGTCGTAATAATTCTCCCTGGTACTGGGATATATATGTTTATCTGTCACGGGATGGTTAGAGTCTATACTATAGGCAATGTGTAATATATATTTCATGTGGAATGTATTCTCTAACCTGTTATATACATCAATGTGTAGTTGGCTGATTAGGGTCTAGTGTGTTAGCACATTGTATGCAAATACCTCTAACTAGTGAGGACAATGGGTGGAGATAATCTGATCAGTGTCTCCAAGAAGATGTTGGATGGTGCATTGTCCATAGTAGACAGGGAGTCTGCTCTCCTTGGTATAGGTGAGGGGGGAAGGATCTGTGACTCAGCCCTTCCCACCCACAGATATAGGTGTAACAGTCTTAGTATATAGTTGTAGCTTGCAGTTAGTATGGGTTAGCCGGCCTGTGCACAGCTCTGCAGAGAGCCAGGATTTAGTTACAGGACCAAGGAACCAAAGCTATCATTGGATTGTGACTTCTGTGGACTTATTGTTATTACGGTTGATGTGACCGCCGCCGGCTACTAACTTTGTGGATTACAATAAATTGCTGTTATTTCCCGACCTCTTGCGTCCGTGTTGATTCAAGATATCCTCCGGAGGAAGGACGTATACCTTTGCTCCGTGACAACTGGTTGACAGCGGTGGGATCAACAGCGGACAGCGAGATGGACTACAGCAGCTCAGCGATTAATGGAGCCACAACCTCAGAATACAGGAACTGGACTATGGCAAGTCTACAAGTAAGGGCCCGGGAACTAAACCTGAGTTACCAGGGAAGAACGAAAGATCAACTGATCGAGGCACTGGAGGAGATGACCCTGCAAAGCGACCATGAGGAGGGCTACCCCCAGGAGACAGTAGAGATACAGGAGTGGCAGGTACAGACCCAAAAGAGCAGATGGGTTGTTTTGTATGAGGAGGAATTGGCAGTGCTGGGGCTAGGAGCAACTGCAGAGCAAAGGAGTAGAGCATTACAGAGGGCTCAGGAAACGGAGAAGGAGGAACAGAGAATGGCGCATGAAAAGGAAAGAATGGCGCATGAAATGCGAATGGCTGAGATAACTACGTGGAATTATAATCAAACGTCGACCCCCAGCCCAACAGTGAGAGAACCACCATATGTCTCCCATAAACACTTCAAGACATTTGATGAAGCGGCTGGGGATGTTGATGGATATTTTCAGGACTTCGAACACCAGTGCCACCTGATGGAAGTCCCAGAGAAGGATTGGGTCTGGTATCTGGTGGGGCACCTACGAGATGGGGCTGCGGAAGCTCTCAGAGCCACGGACCCTAGTGATCAGCGGGACTATGAGGCCATTAAAAGAGCGGTGCAGAAGTATTATGCAGTCACTCCAGAGACCTACCGAGTTCAGTTCCGCTCTTTGTCTTACAATGGGGGAAGTTCCTTCCACATGTTCGCCCACAAGTTGAAGCAAGCATGCAAGCGCTGGCTAGAAGGAGAGGAGGCTGTCACAGTCGATAAGATCCTCCAAGTCATACTTAAGGAACAGTTCTTTTCCCAGTGCCCCGCTGAGATTCGTGAGTGGGTGCTGGAACGGAACCCAGCCACAGTTGAGCAAGCTGCTTCCCTTGCAGATGAGGGCCTGACCATCAAGCCGCAGTGGAAGAGGTTGTTTGCAGAGGAGCAGAAAACTACCACAATCCGCCAGACACCCTTCATCCAGCCACCCACCTTTCGTGCCCGGCCTCAGGATTACAATTCCCCCTCTACCCCTGCCCCAGCCCATCGGCCTCCAGCTATGAACAACCCTGTCCCTAGACAACGACCTACTGGAAGAATGCTAGAGCGCAGATGTTTTGGGTGCGGGCGGCCTGGACATTTGCAAGCTAGTTGCCCTGTTAACATGGGGGCACGGGCCACCGTGGCATCCCGGCCTATTCACTACCTGGGAACCACCCCTAGGACAGAAAGTTTGGCCCCATTTCCAGATGACTCCATGAATGACCCATCTGTTCCACCTCCAGGGGTCTATGGGATTCAGCCTTCCACCACACATCCCGCAAACCTTCAGCGGAAGCACTTGCAGGAGGTCCTACTGGATGGCCGAACAGTTGTTGGATTCCGGGACTCGGGAGCTTTCCTAACGGTAGCGGACCCCCGAGTGGTTCGACCCGAGGCCCTAGAGGAGGGCCCTGGCCTTTCTATCGAGTTGGCAGGAGGTACTCGGAAACGTATTCCTAAAGCTACCGTGGAACTCGACTATGGTTATGGACCAAAACGATGCACAATTGGTGTGATGAGCGGGCTGCCGGCCGATGTTCTGTTAGGCAACGATGTTGGAAATCTACAGTGCCACTTTGTGGGAGCAGTGACCCGAAGCCAAGCTCAGAGAGACGCCAACATGGATCGACCGGATTTTCTGCCAGATGCCAGCCCTTCAACCCTACAACTTTACCATTCAGTACCGCCGAGGGAACCAACACCAGAACGCGGATGGGTTAACCCGGCAGGAGGACATATGAGCTATAGAGACTGATGTGCATTCCCCAATTTACCTGTGTAGGCCAATTGTGTCATGCACATGTTTTGAGAGGGGGAGGGGTTGTCACGGGATGGTTAGAGTCTATACTATAGGCAATGTGTAATATATATTTCATGTGGAATGTATTCTCTAACCTGTTATATACATCAATGTGTAGTTGGCTGATTAGGGTCTAGTGTGTTAGCACATTGTATGCAAATACCTCTAACTAGTGAGGACAATGGGTGGAGATAATCTGATCAGTGTCTCCAAGAAGATGTTGGATGGTGCATTGTCCATAGTAGACAGGGAGTCTGCTCTCCTTGGTATAGGTGAGGGGGGAAGGATCTGTGACTCAGCCCTTCCCACCCACAGATATAGGTGTAACAGTCTTAGTATATAGTTGTAGCTTGCAGTTAGTATGGGTTAGCCGGCCTGTGCACAGCTCTGCAGAGAGCCAGGATTTAGTTACAGGACCAAGGAACCAAAGCTATCATTGGATTGTGACTTCTGTGGACTTATTGTTATTACGGTTGATGTGACCGCCGCCGGCTACTAACTTTGTGGATTACAATAAATTGCTGTTATTTCCCGACCTCTTGCGTCCGTGTTGATTCAAGATATCCTCCGGAGGAAGGACGTATACCTTTGCTCCGTGACATTATCTTTTTTTTTTTTGTTCCCTAGCAAAGCAACTGGAAGTGATGCACAACCTTCTTAATTGATTGAATATGACTGTGTTGTTAATATATTGCCCAGGGTGGGGCATTTGGGGCCCCTCTTCTAATTTTTTCCGGGGCCAAATTTTATCTAAAACCAGCCCTGAGTGCACCACATCATTTACTTGCACCAGTGCAACAGTCTTTTTCTTGGTTACTTGATAAAAATAATTAATGATAACAATAATAATAATCTGGCACATGCTGAGAGGTATTTCAAAGACCCACCAGCAAGAGTGTGTTTAAGTAGTACTGTGCACTATGCAAGGGCATAAAAATAGTATGGCATTCTAGTGAACCCACTAGACAATTTGGGGCACATTTACTAATTCTGTCTAATAGTTAGATTGCACAAACTTAGACTAAACAGTCTTAGGGAGCCTTCACATGGAGTAAACGCACGTGTATTTTTGAAAAATACACGTGTAAAAATAATACTCCCATTGACTTCAATGACATTTTACAGGCATATTTTTACAGGTGTAAAAAATATCATTGACGTCAATGGGAGTCTTATTTTTACACGTGTATTTTGCAAAAATACACGCGCGTTTACTCCGTGTGAAGGCTCCCCTTAAATGCATCGGATTTATCACAGTAGCTGATGCTGAATTATAAATAAGGCACATCTTTAGACTATCTAATCTAATTTTACACCACAATACTAGCTTCATTTCCAACAAAACATGTTTTTTGGCATGTGGTATTGCATCTCAAACCCGCTTTCCAAAAGGACCTGCCCTCTTTTCAGATGAAGCACAGAAAGTGGCTAATAAATGTGCCCTATAGTTTATGCAACATGAATTCATGGGGATATAATGCCAACAGCTGCTAAGTCTTGCCTCTCTCTGCATGGACAGTTGGAGTAGGCACTTA
This sequence comes from Leptodactylus fuscus, assembly GCF_031893055.1. Classification (NCBI taxonomy): domain Eukaryota; kingdom Metazoa; phylum Chordata; class Amphibia; order Anura; family Leptodactylidae; genus Leptodactylus; species Leptodactylus fuscus. The sequence goes on along the minus strand of NC_134274.1, from coordinate 65,167,395 downwards.
ATGTTAGTAGTATTTCCAGGTCACACCAGTGTGACCTCCCCAATTCTTAAAGGGCTTGTAGGGTCTCTGGACTTAGTTATATAAGACACCTTCCCCCATTGAGACAATAGATACTACAGTGTTCACCTTAGTTTTTTCTGTATTACCCATGTCTCACATTTACTTCTATTCCTGACTTTTAGCCTGTTCTGCTGTCTTGACCTGATTACCATGTTGACTCTACACTGTCAGCCCTGTCCTCTGCATGTATTACCATTATGTCAAATTCTTCCAGTCCTGACCTCTGCCTGCCCCCTGACCAAATCTCTTCTTGTTTCATTGGTGCCAAGTGCTGGCATTTCTTGACACAGCTGGGTCAGAGCCCTGTACAAGTGTTTAAGAATGAATACAAAGGGAACACTTAGGGTTGGTTCACATCTGCATATGTATCCGTCCGGGGAGAGTCTGCATGGAGAACCCTGAACAGAATATACAAATGCAATTGCAAGCGCTGTACTGTAAAAACACATGGACCTTATAGACTACAATACCGCGCACTGCCCACATGAGTCATTTGGACAGGAAAGTAGATAGTGAACTACTTTCCTGTCCGCATGATCCCTTCGGACATCTGCTGGTAAGCACATGGACCCCATTATAGTCTATGGGGTCTGTGCGCTTTTACAGCACAGTGCTTTGCACTTGTGTTTGGTATTCCGTTCGGGGGTCCCCATGCGGATAAATACCGCAGATACCGCAGTAGCACAGTGGGTCCATACTGGCTGTATTACAGTTATGGATCATGTAAGATTTGTGCAATGAACTTAATAGCCAGCATAACTACCAGGACCAACATTTAAACTACAGGGTTACACCATTTAAATATCATAGTCAAGTGTACCTACCAGAAGTATCATTTTGCACCTAATATTGCACCTTATTGCAATGGTAATCCCAAGTTCTGCCACAGTTTGCAGGCAGTACACCATTCAATGTGAATTGTAATTCACTGCAGACATTGTCAAAGTAGCATGTATGCTAAAGTAGTGTACAGTTCACTGCAGACTATGTTTAAAGAGGAATATAATACACAGGGTCTAGGGAAAGACTGATTACTCAAATAACCCCCCAAAAAAATCCCTATTAAAATGTAACTTTTAATAATTACTTATAAAACGCAAATCCCCTTAATAAAAATAGCTGGTAGTGTAAGAGGGCCAGGGAGTTACATATGCACAAAGGAGCTAAATGGGGAGTGCATGATAAGTGGGACTAATCCCTCAAAACGTTTCCTATAGCCACCACTGTCCCTATACAGAGTGCACTACCCCTCTATTACTATTGAACAGCTCCAATGATGACTCCTGCCTTTACAGACACTATGTTTCAACGTATAAGATATAGATACATGGGTAAATAGCCAGTGAGTTAGGTCCTCTAGCCTCGGATAATACTACCCCGTCCCGTCAATACATGGGACAGGGCTGCCAGACAAATACACCCTCACTAAATGATACCCTCTAAACTGATCATTCAACCTCAACAAATTTCACTACATCGTTCATCAGGAGGTAAGTATATAATCAAATAGATGTGCGGTAAAAACCGCAGTTCACGGGACCAAGAGGGTTGGCCCCGTTACTTAAAGGATCGAACTTAAGTCAGACAACTGACTGACACACAGATACACAGACAACTGATGTACACACACATACACAGACAACTGATGTACACACACATACACAGACAACTGATGTACACACACACACATATACAGACAACTGACTGACACACACATACACAGACAACTGACAGACACACATATACAGACAACTGATGTACACACACATACACAGACAACTGATGTACACACACACATACACAGACAACTGACTGACACACACATACACTGACAACTGATGTACACACACACACACAGACAACCGATGTACACACACATACACAGACAACTGATGTACACACACATACACAGACAACTGATGTACACACACATACACATACAACTGATGTACACACACATACACAGAGAACTGATGTACACACACATACACAGACAACTTATGTACACACATACACAGACAACTTATGTACACACATACACAGACAACTGATGTACACACACATACACAGACAAATGACTGACACACACATACACAGACAACTGACTGACACACACATATACAGACAACTGATGTACACACACATACACAGACAACTAATGTACACACACATATACACAGACAACTGATGTAAACACACATGCACAGACAACTGATGTACACACACATACACAGAAAACTGACTGACACAGACATACACAGACAACTGATGTACACACACATAAAAAGACAACTGATGTACACACAAACATACACACAAAACTGATATACACACACATACACAGACAACTGAATGACACACACATACAACGACAACTGACTGACACACACATACACAGACAACTGACTGACACACACATATACAGACAACTGATGTACACACACACGTACACAGACAACTGATGTACACACACATACACAGACAACTGATGTAAACACACATGCACAGACAACTGATGTACACACACATACACAGACAACTGACTGACACACACAAACACAGATAACTGATGTACACACATATACAAAGACAACTGATGTACACACACACAGAGACAACTGATATACACACACATACACAGACAACTGAATGACACACACATACAAAGACAACTGATGTACACACACATACACAGACAACTGACTGACACACACATACACAGACAACTGATTTACACACACATACACAGACAACTGACTGACACACAGATACACAGACAACTGATGAACACACATACACAGAGAACTGATGTACACACACATACACAGACAACGGACTGACACACACATACACAGACAACTGATGTACACACACAGATACACACACAACTGACTGACACACATACATACGCAGACAACTGATGTACACACACACATACAACTGACTGACACACACATACACAGACAACTGATGCACACACATACACAGACAACTGATGTACACACAAATACACAGACAACTGATGTACACACACATGCACAGACATCTGACTGACACACAGATCCACAGACAACTCATGTACACACACCCACATACACAGACAACTCATGTACACACAAACACAGATACACACACAACTGACTGACACACACACATACGCAGACAACTGATGTACACGCACATACACAGACAACATATTTACACACAGACATACACAGACAACTGATGTACACACACAAATACACAGACAACTGACTGACACACACATACACAGACAACTGATGCACACACACATACACAGACAACTGATGTACACACAAATACACAGACAACTAATGTACACACACATGCACAGACAACTGAATGACAAACACATACACAGACAACTGATGTATACATACATACACAGGCAACTGATGTACACATACACAGGCAACAACTGATGTACACGCACATACACAGACAACTGATGTACACACATATACACAGACAAATGATGTACACATACACATACACATACAACTGACTGACACACACATACACTGACAACTGATGCACACACACAAACATACACAGACAGCTGATGTACATACACTCATACACAGACAACTTATGTACATACACTTAGACAGACAACTGACTGACACACAGATCCACAGACAACTGATGTACACACACACATACACAGACATCTGACTGACACACAGATCCACAGACAACTCATGTACATACACCCACATACACAGACAACTCATGTACACACACATACACAGACAACTGACTGACAAATACACAGACAACTGATGTACACATACACAGACAACTGATGTACACACACATACACAGACAACTAATATACACACAAATACACAGACAACTGACTAACACACACATACACAGACAACTGATGTACACACGCATACACAGACAACTGACTGACACACACATACACAGACAACTGATGAACACACATACACAGACAACTGATGTACACACACATACACAGACAACGGACTGACACACACATACACAGACAACTGATGTACACACAGACACAGATACACACACAACTGACTGACACACACATACACAAACAACTGATGCACACACACATACACAGACAACTTATGTACACACATACACAGACAACTGATGTACACACACATACACAGACAACTGATGTACACACATACACAGACAAATGATGTACACACACATACACAGACAAATGATGTACACACATACACAGACAAATGACTGACACACACATACACAGACAACTGATGTACACACACATACACAGACAACTGACTGACACACACATATACAGACAACTGATGTACACACACACATACACAGACAACTGATGTACACACACATATACACAGAAAACTGATGTAAACACACATGCACAGACAACTGATGTACACACATACACAGAAAACTGACTGACACAGACATACACAGACAACTGATGTACACACACATAAAAAGACAACTGATGTACACACAAACATACACACAAAACTGATATACACACATACACAGACAACTCAATGACACACACATACAACGACAACTGACTGACACACACATACACAGACAACTGACTGACACACACATATACAGACAACTGATGTACACACACACATACACAGACAACTGATGTACACACACATACACAGACAACTGATGTAAACACACATGCAGAGACAACTGATGTACACACACATACACAGACAACTGACTTACACACACAAACACAGACAACTGATGTACACACATATACAAAGACAACTGATGTACACACACACAGAGACAACTGATATACACACACATACACAGACAACTGAATGACACACACATACAAAGACAACTGATGTACACACACATACACAGACAACTGACTGACACACACATACACAGACAACTGATTTACACACACATACACAGACAACTGACTGACACACAGATACACAGACAACTGATGAACACACATACACAGACAACTGATGTACACACACATACACAGACAACTGACTGACAAACACATACACAGACAACTGATGTATACATACATACACAGGCAACTGATGTACACACATATACACAGACAAATGATGTACACATACACATACACATACAACTGACTGACACACACATACACTGACAACTGATGCACACACACAAACATACACAGACAGCTGATGTACATACACTCATACACAGACAACTGATGTACATACACTTAGACAGACAACTGACTGACACACAGATCCACAGACAACTCATGTACATACACCCACATACACAGACAACTCATGTACACACACATACACAGACAACTGACTGACAAATACACAGACAACTGATGTACACATACACAGACAACTGATGTACACACACATACACAGACAACTAATATACACACAAATACACAGACAACTGACTAACACACACATACACAGACAACTGATGTACACACGCATACACAGACAACTGACTGACACACACATACACAGACAACTGATGAACACACATACACAGACAACTGATGTACACACACATACACAGACAACGGACTGACACACACATACACAGACAACTGATGTACACACAGACACAGATACACACACAACTGACTGACACACACACATACACAAACAACTGATGCACACACACATACACAGACAACTTATGTACACACATACACAGACAACTGATGTACACACACATACACAGACAACTGATGTACACACATACACAGACAAATGATGTACACACACATACACAGACAAATGATGTACACACATACACAGACAAATGACTGACACACACATACACAGACAACTGATGTACACACACATACACAGACAACTGACTGACACACACATATACAGACAACTGATGTACACACACACATACACAGACAACTGATGTACACACACATATACACAGACAACTGATGTAAACACACATGCACAGACAACTGATGTACACACATACACAGAAAACTGACTGACACAGACATACACAGACAACTGATGTACACACACATAAAAAGACAACTGATGTACACACAAACATACACACAAAACTGATATACACACACATACACAGACAACTGAATGACACACACATACAACGACAACTGACTGACACACACATACACAGACAACTGACTGACACACACATATACAGACAACTGATGTACACACACACATACACAGACAACTGATGTACACACACATACACAGACAACTGATGTAAACACACATGCAGAGACAACTGATGTACACACACATACACAGACAACTGACTTACACACACAAACACAGACAACTGATGTACACACATATACAAAGACAACTGATGTACACACACACAGAGACAACTGATATACACACACATACACAGACAACTGAATGACACACACATACAAAGACAACTGATGTACACACACATACACAGACAACTGACTGACACACACATACACAGACAACTGATTTACACACACATACACAGACAACTGACTGACACACAGATACACAGACAACTGATGAACACACATACACAGACAACTGATGTACACACACATACACAGACAAATGACTGACACACACATACACAGACAACTGATGTACACACAGACACAGATACACACACAACTGACTGACACACATACATACGCAGACAACTGATGTACACACACACATACAACTGACTGACACACACATACACAGACAACTGATGCACACACATACACAGACAACTGATGTACACACAAATACACAGACAACTGATGTACACACACATGCACAGACATCTGACTGACACACAGATCCACAGACAACTCATGTACACACACCCACATACACAGACAACTCATGTACACACAAACACAGATACACACACAACTGACTGACACACACACATACGCAGACAACTGATGTACACGCACATACACAGACAACATATTTACACACAGACATACACAGACAACTGATGTACACACACAAATACACAGACAACTGACTGACACACACATACACAGACAACTGATGCACACACACATACACAGACAACTGATGTACACACAAATACACAGACAACTAATGTACACACACATGCACAGACAACTGACTGACAAACACATACACAGACAACTGATGTATACATACATACACAGGCAACTGATGTACACATACACAGGCAACAACTGATGTACACGCACATACACAGACAACTGATGTACACACATATACACAGACAAATGATGTACACATACACATACACATACAACTGACTGACACACACATACACTGACAACTGATGCACACACACAAACATACACAGACAGCTGATGTACATACACTCATACACAGACAACTTATGTACATACACTTAGACAGACAACTGACTGACACACAGATCCACAGACAACTGATGTACACACACACATACACAGACATCTGACTGACACACAGATCCACAGACAACTCATGTACATACACCCACATACACAGAAAACTCATGTACACACACATACACAGACAACTGATTGACAAATACACAGACAACTGATGTACACATACACAGACAACTGATGTACACACACATACACAGACAACTAATGTACACACAAATACACAGACAACTGACTAACACACACATACACAGACAACTGATGTACACACGCATACACAGACAACTGACTGACACACACATACACAGACAACTGATGAACACACATACACAGACAACTGATGTACACACACATACACAGACAACGGACTGACACACACATACACAGACAACTGATGTACACACGCATACACAGACAACTGACTGACACACACATACACAGACAACTGATGAACACACATACACAGACAACTGATGTACACACACATACACAGACAACGGACTGACACACACATACACAGACAACTGATGTACACACAGACACAGATACACACACAACTGACTGACACACACACATACACAAACAACTGATGCACACACACATACACAGACAACTTATGTACACACATACACAGACAACTGATGTACACACACATACACAGACAACTGATGTACACACATACACAGACAAATGATGTACACACACATACACAGACAAATGATGTACACACATACACAGACAAATGACTGACACACACATACACAGACAACTGATGTACACACACATACACAGACAACTGACTGACACACACATATACAGACAACTGATGTACACACACACATACACAGACAACTGATGTACACACACATATACACAGACAACTGATGTAAACACACATGCACAGACAACTGATGTACACACATACACAGAAAACTGACTGACACAGACATACACAGACAACTGATGTACACACACATAAAAAGACAACTGATGTACACACAAACATACACACAAAACTGATATACACACATACACAGACAACTGAATGACACACACATACAACGACAACTGACTGACACACACATACACAGACAACTGACTGACACACACATATACAGACAACTGATGTACACACACACATACACAGACAACTGATGTACACACACATACACAGACAACTGATGTAAACACACATGCACAGACAACTGATGTACACACACATACACAGACAACTGACTGACACACACAAACACAGACAACTGATGTACACACATATACAAAGACAACTGATGTACACACACACAGAGACAACTGATATACACACACATACACAGACAACTGAATGACACACACATACAAAGACAACTGATGTACACACACATACACAGACAACTGACTGACACACACATACACAGACAACTGATTTACACACACATACACAGACAACTGACTGACACACAGATACACAGACAACTGATGAACACACATACACAGACAACTGATGTACACACACATACACAGACAACGGACTGACACACACATACACAGACAACTGATGTACACACAGACACAGATACACACACAACTGACTGACACACATACATACGCAGACAACTGATGTACACACACACATACAACTGACTGACACACACATACACAGACAACTGATGCACACACATACACAGACAACTGATGTACACACAAATACACAGACAACTGATGTACACACACATGCACAGACATCTGACTGACACACAGATCCACAGACAACTCATGTACACACACCCACATACACAGACAACTCATGTACACACAAACACAGATACACACACAACTGACTGACACACACACATACGCAGACAACTGATGTACACGCACATACACAGACAACATATTTACACACAGACATACACAGACAACTGATGTACACACACAAATACACAGACAACTGACTGACACACACATACACAGACAACTGATGCACACACACATACACAGACAACTGATGTACACACAAATACACAGACAACTAATGTACACACACATGCACAGACAACTGACTGACAAACACATACACAGACAACTGATGTATACATACATACACAGGCAACTGATGTACACATACACAGGCAACAACTGATGTACACGCACATACACAGACAACTGATGTACACACATATACACAGACAAATGATGTACACATACACATACACATACAACTGACTGACACACACATACATTGACAACTGATGCACACACACAAACATACACAGACAGCTGATGTACATACACTCATACACAGACAACTTATGTACATACACTTAGACAGACAACTGACTGACACACAGATCCACAGACAACTGATGTACACACACACATACACAGACATCTGACTGACACACAGATCCACAGACAACTCATGTACATACACCCACATACACAGACAACTCATGTACACACACATACGCAGACAACTAACTAACAAATACACAGACAACTGATGTACACATACACAGACAACTAATGTACACACACATACACAGACAACTAATGTACACACAAATACACAGACAACTGACTAACACACACATACACAGACAACTGATGTACACACGCATACACAGACAACTGACTGACACACACATACACAGACAACTGATGAACACACATACACAGACAACTGATGTACACACACATACACAGACAACGGACTGACACACACATACACAGACAACTGATGTACACACAGACACAGATACACACACAACTGACTGACACACACACATACACAAACAACTGATGCACACACACATACACAGACAACTTATGTACACACATACACAGACAACTGATGTACACACACATACACAGACAACTGATGTACACACATACACAGACAAATGATGTACACACACATACACAGACAAATGATGTACACACATACAAAGACAAATGACTGACACACACATACACAGACAACTGATGTACACACACATACACAGACAACTGACTGACACACACATATACAGACAACTGATGTACACACACACATACACAGACAACTGATGTACACACACATATACACAGACAACTGATGTAAACACACATGCACAGACAACTGATGTACACAAATACACAGAAAACTGACTGACACAGACATACACAGACAACTGATGTACACACACATAAAAAGACAACTGATGTACACACAAACATACACACAAAACTGATATACACACACATACACAGACAACTGAATGACACACACATACAACGACAACTGACTGACACACACATACACAGACAACTGACTGACACACACATATACAGACAACTGATGTACACACACACATACACAGACAACTGATGTACACACACATACACAGACAACTGATGTAAACACACATGCACAGACAACTGATGTACACACACATACACAGACAACTGACTGACACACACAAACACAGACAACTGATGTACACACATATACAAAGACAACTGATGTACACACACACAGAGACAACTGATATACACACACATACACAGACAACTGAATGACACACACATACAAGACAACTGATGTACACACACATACACAGACAACTGACTGACACACACATACACAGACAACTGATGAACACACATACACAGACAAATGATGTACACACACATACACAGACAACTGATGAACACACATACACAGACAACTGATGTACACACACATACACAGACAACGGACTGACACACACATACACAGACAACTGATGTACACACAGACACAGATACACACACAACTGACTGACACACATACATACGCAGACAACTGATGTACACACACACATACAACTGACTGACACACACATACACAGACAACTGATGCACACACATACACAGACAACTGATGTACACACAAATACACAGACAACTGATGTACACACACATGCACAGACATCTGACTGACACACAGATCCACAGACAACTCATGTACACACACCCACATACACAGACAACTCATGTACACACAAACACAGATACACACACAACTGACTGACACACACATACACAGACAACTGATGCACACACACATACACAGACAACTGATGTACACACAAATACACAGACAACTAATGTACACACACATGCACAGACAACTGACTGACAAACACATACACAGACAACTGATGTATACATACATACACAGACAACTGATGTACACATACACAGGCAACTAATGTACACACACATACACAGACAACTAATGTACACACAAATACACAGACAACTGACTAACACACACATACACAGACAACTGATGTACACACGCATACACAGACAACTGAGTGACACACACATACACAGACAACTGATGAACACACATACACAGACAACTGATGTACACACACATACACAGACAACGGACTGACACACACATACACAGACAACTGATGTACACACAGACACAGATACACACACAACTGACTGACACACACACATACACAAACAACTGATGCACACACACATACACAGACAACTTATGTACACACATACACAGACAACTGATGTACACACACATACACAGACAACTGATGTACACACATACACAGACAAATGATGTACATACAAATACACAGACAAATGATGTACACACATACACAGACAAATGACTGACACACACATACACAGACAACTGATGTACACACACATACACAGACAACTGACTGACACACACATATACAGACAACTGATGTACACACACACATACACAGACAACTGATGTACACACACATATACACAGACAACTGATGGAAACACACATGCACAGACAACTGATGTACACACATACACAGACAACTGACTGACACAGACATACACAGACTACTGATGTACACACACATAAAAAGACAACTGATGTACACACAAACATACACACAAAACTGATATACACACACATACACAGACAACTGACTGACACTCATACACACACAACTGATGTACACACACAAAAACACAGAAAACTGATGTACACACACATACACAGACAACTGATGTACACACACATACACAGACAAATGACTGACACACACATACACAGACAACTTATGTACACACAGACACAGATACACACACAACTGACTGACACACACATACACAGACAACTCATGTTCATGCACATACACAGACAAGATATTTACACACAGACATACACAGAGAACTGCTGTACACACACACATACACAGACAATTGCCTGACACACACATACACAGACAACTGATGCACACACACATACACAGACAACTGATGTACACAAACATACACAGACAACTGATGTATACATACATACTCAGGTAACTGATGTACACATACACAGACAACAACTGACGTACACGCACATACACAGACATCTGATGTACACACATATACACAGACAAATATTGTACACATACACATACAACTGACTGACACACACACACATACACTTTCAACTGATGTACACACACATATACACAGACAGCTGATGTACACACACACATAAACAGACAAATGATGTACACACACATAAACAGACAACTGATGTACACGCATACACAGACAACTGATGTACACAAACATACACAGACAACTGATGAACACAGATACACAGACAAATGATGTACATACACATACACAGACAACTGATGAACACACATACACAGACAAATGATGTACACACACATACACAGACAACGGACTGACACACACATACACAGACAACTGATGTACACACAGACACAGATACACACACAACTGACTGACACACATACATACGCAGACAACTGATGTACACACACACATACAACTGACTGACACACACATACACAGACAACTGATGCACACACATACACAGACAACTGATGTACACACACATACACAGACAACGGACTGACACACACATACACAGACAACTGATGTACACACAGACACAGATACACACACAACTGACTGACACACATACATACGCAGACAACTGATGTACACACACACATACAACTGACTGACACACACATACACAGACAACTGATGCACACACATACACAGACAACTGATGTACACACAAATACACAGACAACTCATGTTCACACACATGCACAGACATCTGACTGACACACAGATCCACAGACAACTCATGTACACACACCCACATACACAGACAACTCATGTACACACAAACACAGATACACACACAACTGACTGACACACACACATACGCAGACAACTGATGTACACGCACATACACAGACAACATATTTACACACAGACATACACAGACAACTGATGTACACACACAAATACACAGACAACTGACTGACACACACATACACAGACAACTGATGCACACACACATACACAGACAACTGATGTACACACAAATACACAGACAACTAATGTACACACACATGCACAGACAACTGACTGACAAACACATACACAGACAACTGATGTATACATACATACACAGGCAACTGATGTACACATACACAGGCAACAACTGATGTACACGCACATACACAGACAACTGATGTACACACATATACACAGACAAATGATGTACACATACACATACACATACAACTGACTGACACACACATACACTGACAACTGATGCACACACACAAACATACACAGACAGCTGATGTACATACACTCATACACAGACAACTTATGTACATACACTTAGACAGACAACTGACTGACACACAGATCCACGGACAACTGATGTACACACACACATACACAGACATCTGACTGGCACACAGATCCACAGACAACTCATGTACATACACCCACATACACAGACAACTCATGTACACACACATACGCAGACAACTGACTAACAAATACACAGACAACTGATGTACACATACACAGACAACTAATGTACACACACATACACAGACAACTAATGTACACACAAATACACAGACAACTGACTAACACACACATACACAGACAACTGATGTACACACGCATACACAGACAACTGACTGACACACACATACACAGACAACTGATGAACACACATACACAGACAACTGATGTACACACACATACACAGACAACTGACTGACACACACATACACAGACAACTGATGTACACACAGACACAGATACACACACAACTGACTGACACACACACATACACAAACAACTGATGCACACACACATACACAGACAACATATTTACACACAGACATACACAGACAACTGATGTACACACACAAATACACAGACAACTGACTGACACACACATACACAGACAACTGATGCACACACACATACACAGACAACTGATGTACACACAAATACACAGACAACTAATGTACACACACATGCACAGACAACTGACTGACAAACACATACACAGACAACTGATGTATACATACATACACAGGCAACTGATGTACACATACACAGGCAACAACTGATGTACACGCACATACACAGACAACTGATGTACACACATATACACAGACAAATGATGTACACATACACATACACATACAACTGACTGACACACACATACACTGACAACTGATGCACACACACAAACATACACAGACAGCTGATGTACATACACTCATACACAGACAACTTATGTACATACACTTAGACAGACAACTGACTGACACACAGATCCACGGACAACTGATGTACACACACACATACACAGACATCTGACTGGCACACAGATCCACAGACAACTCATGTACATACACCCACATACACAGACAACTCATGTACACACACATACGCAGACAACTGACTAACAAATACACAGACAACTGATGTACACATACACAGACAACTAATGTACACACACATACACAGACAACTAATGTACACACAAATACACAGACAACTGACTAACACACACATACACAGACAACTGATGTACACACGCATACACAGACAACTGACTGACACACACATACACAGACAACTGATGAACACACATACACAGACAACTGATGTACACACACATACACAGACAACTGACTGACACACACATACACAGACAACTGATGTACACACAGACACAGATACACACACAACTGACTGACACACACACATACACAAACAACTGATGCACACACACATACACAGACAACTTATGTACACACATACACAGACAACTGATGTACACACACATACACAGACAACTGATGTACACACATACACAGACAAATGATGTACACACAAATACACAGACAAATGATGTACACACATACACAGACAAATGACTGAAACACACATACACAGACAACTGATGTACACACACATACACAGACAACTGACTGACACACACATATACAGACAACTGATGTACACACACACATACACAGACAACTGATGTGCACACACATATACACAGACAACTGATGTAAACACACATGCACAGACAACTGATGTACACACATACACAGACAACTGACTGACACAGACATACACAGACTACTGATGTACACACACATAAAAAGACAACTGATGTAAACACAAACATACACACAAAACTGATATACACACACATACACAGACAACTGACTGACACACATACACACACAACTGATGTACACACACAAAAACACAGAAAACTGATGTACACACACATACACAGACAACTGATGTAAACACACATGCACAGACAACTGATGTACACACACACATACACAGACAACTGATGTAAACACACATTCACGGACAACTGATGTACACACACATACACAGACAACTGACTGACACAGACATACACAGACAACTGATGTACACACACATAAAAAGACAACTGATGTACACACAAACATACACAGACAACTGACTGACACACACAAACACAGACAACTGATGTACACACATATACAAAGACAACTGATGTACAGACAAACACAGACAACTGATATACACACACATACACAGACAACTGAATGACACACACATACAAAGACAACTGATGTACACACACATACACAGACAACTGACTGACAAACACATACACAGACAACTGATTTACACACGCATACACAGACAACTGACTGACACACATACACAGACAACTGATGAACACACATACACAGACAACTGATGTACACACACATACACAGACAACAGACTGACACACGCATACACAGACAACTGATGTACACACAGACACAGATACACACACAAATGACTGACACACACACATACGCAGACAACTGATGTACACGCACATACACAGACAACATATTTACACACAGACATACAGACAACTGATGTACACACACACATACACAGACAACTGACTGACACACACATACACAGACAACTGATGCACACACACATACACAGACAACTGATGTACACACAAATACACAGACAACTTATGTATACATAAATACTCAGGCAACTGATGTACACATACACAGACAACAGCTGATGTACACGCACATACACAGACATCTGATGTACACACATATACACAGACAAATAATGTACACATACACATACAACTGACTGACACACACACACATACACTTTCAACTGATGTACACACACATATACACAGACAGCTGATGTACACACACACATACACAGACAACTGATGTACACACACATAAACAGACAACTGATGTACACGCATACAGAGACAACTGATGTACACACACATACACAGACAACTGATGAACACACATACACAGACAAATGATGTACACACACATACACAGACAAATGACTGACACACACATACACAGACAACTGATGTACACACACATACACAGACAACTGACTAAAACCGACATACACAGACAACTGATGTACACACACATACAAAGACAACTGACTGACACACACATATACAGACAACTGATGTACACACACACATACACAGACAACTGATGTACACACACACGCATACACAGACAACTGATGTACACACACATGCACAGACAACTGATGTACACACACATACACAGACAACTGACTAAGACATGCACAGACAACTGACGGACACACACATACAAAGACAACTGATGTACGCACACACATACACAGACAACTGATATACCCACACATACACAGACAACTGACTGACACACACATACAAAGACAACTGATGTACACACACACATACACAGACAACTGACTGACACACACATACACAGACAATTGATTTACACACGCATACACAGACAATTGACTGAAACACACATACACAGACAACTGATGAACACACATACACAGACAACTGATGTACACACACATACACAGACAACTGATGTACACACAGACACAGATACACATACAACTGACTGACACACACATACGCAGACAACTGATGTACACACACACATACACAGACAACTGACTGACACACACATACACAGACAACTGATGCACACACACATACACAGACAACTGATGTAAACACACATGCACAGACAACTTATGTACACACACATACACAGACAACTGACTGACACAGACATACACAGACAACTGATGTACACACACATAAAAAGACAACTGATGTACACACAAACATACACAGACAACTGACTGACACACACAAACACAGACAACTGATGTACACACATATACAAAGACAACTGATGTACAGACACACACAGACAACTGATATACACACACATACACAGACAACTGAATGACACACGCATACAAAGACAACTGATGTAAACACACATACACAGACAACTGACTGACACACACATACACAGTCAACTGATGTACACACACATACACAGACAACGGACTGACACACACATACACAGGCAACTGATGTACACACAGACACAGATACACACACAACTGACTGACACACACATACGCAGACAACTGATGTACACGCACATACACAGACAACATATTTACACACAGACATACACAGACAACTGATGTACACACACATACACAGAAAACTGACTGACACACACATACACAGACAACTGATGCACACACACATACACAGACAACTGATGTACACACAAATACACAGACAACTGATGTACACACACATGCACAGACAACTGACTGACACACACATTCACAGACAACTGATGTATACATACATACACAGGCAACTGATGTACACATACACAGGCAACAACTGATGTACACGCACATACACAGACAACTGATGTACACACATATACACAGACAAATGATGTACACATACACATACACATACAACTGACTGACACACACATACACTGACAGCTGATACATACACACACACACACATACACAGACAGCTGTTGTACATACACTCATACACAGACAACTTATGTACATACACTTAGACAGACATCTGACTGACACACAGATCCACAGACAACTCATGTACATACACCCACATACACAGACAACTCATGTACACACACATACACAGACAACTGACTGACAAATACACAGACAACTGATGTACACATACACAGACAACTGATGTACACACACATACACAGACAACTAATATACACACACATGTACAGACAACTGACTAACACACACATACACAGACAACTGATGTACACACACATACACAGACAACTGATGTTCACACACCTACACAGACAACTGACTGACACACACATACACAGAAAACTGATGTACACATGCATACACAGACAACTAATGTACACACACACACACACACATACACAGACAACTGATGTACACACAGAAAAACACAGACAACTGATGTACACACACATACACAGAGAACTGACTGACACACACATACACAGTCAACTGATTTACACACACATACACAGACAACTGATGTACACACACATACAACTGATGTACACACACATACACAGAGAACTGACTGACACACACATACACAGACAACTGATGTACACACACATACACAGACAACCGTTGTACACACATATATAGACAACTGATGTACACACACATGCACAGACAACTGATGTACACACATACACAGACAAATGATGTACACACACAAAAACACAGACAACTGATGTACACACATACATAGACAACTGATGTACACACACATGCACAGACAACTGATGTACACACATACACAGACAAATGATGTACACACACATACACAGACACATGACTGACACACACATACACAGACAACTGATGTACACACACACATACACAAACAGACAACTGACTGACACCCACATACACAGACAACTGATATACACACACATATACAGACAACTAATGTACACACACATGCACAGACAACTAATGTACACACACATATACAGACAACTAATGTACACACACATGCACAGACAACTAATGTACACACACATACACAGACAACTGACTGACACAGACATACACAGACACCTGATGTACACACACATAAAAAGACAACTGATGTACACACACATACACAGACAACTGACTGACACACACATACACAGACAACTGATGTACACACACAAATACACAGACAACTTATGTACACACAGACACAGATACACACACAACTGACTGACAGACACATACACAGACAACTGATGTACACACACATACACACACACACAGACAACTGACAAACACCCACATACACAGACAACTGATGTACACACACATACACAGACAACTGACTGACACACACATATACAGACAACTGATGTACACACACATACACAGACAACTGATGTACACACACATGCACAGACAACTGATGTACACACACATACACAGACAACTGACTGACACACACATACACAGACAACTGATGTACACACACACAAACACAGACAACTGATGTACACACACATACAAAGACAACTAACTGACACACATACACAGACAACTGATGTACACACACATACACAGATAACTGATGTACACACACATACACATACAACTGATGTACACACACAAACACAGAGAACTGACTGACACACACATACACAGACAACTGATGTACACACATACACAGACAACTGATGTACACGCATACACAGACAACTGATGTACACACACATACACAGACAACTGATGTACACACATACACAGACAAATCATGTACACACACATACACAGACAAATGACTGACACACACATACACAGACAACTGATGCACACACATACACAGACAACTGACTAAAACCCACATACACAGACAACTGATGTACACACACATACACAGACAACTGACTGACACACACATATACAGACAACTGATGTACACACACACATACACAGACAACTGATGTACACACACATACACAGACAAATGACTGACACACACATACACAGAACACTTATGTACACACAGACACAGATACACACAACTGACTGACACACACATACACAGACAACTCATGTTCACGCACACACACAGACAACATATTTACACACAGACATACACAGACAACTGATGTACACACACACATACACAGACAGCTGCCTGACACACACATACACAGACAACTGATGCACACACACATACACAGACAACTGATGTACACAAACATACACAGCAACTGATGTATACATACATACTCAGGCAACTGATGTACACATACACAGACAACAACTGACGTACACGCACATACACAGACACCTGATGTACACACACATAAAAAGACAACTGATGTACACACACATACACAGACAACTGACTGACACACACATACACAGACAACTGATGTACACACACAAATACACAGACAACTTATGTACACACAGACACAGATACATACACAACTGACTGACAGACACATACACAGACAACTGATGTACACACACATACACACACACACAGACAACTGACAAACACCCACATACACAGACAACTGATGTACACACACATACACAGACAACTGACTGACACACACATATACAGACAACTGATGTACACACACATACACAGACAACTGATGTACACACACATGCACAGACAACTGATGTACACACACATACACAGACAACTGACTGACACACACATACACAGACAACTGATGTACACACACACAAACACAGACAACTGATGTACACACACATACAAAGACAACTAACTGACACACATACACAGACAAGTGATGTACACACACATACACAGATAACTGATGTACACACACATACACATACAACTGATGTACACACACAAACACAGAGAACTGACTGACACACACATACACAGACAACTGATGTACACACATACACAGACAACTGATGTACACGCATACACAGACAACTGATGTACACACACATACACAGACAACTGATGTACACACATACACAGACAAATCATGTACACACACATACACAGACAAATGACTGACACACACATACACAGACAACTGATGCACACACATACACAGACAACTGACTAAAACCCACATACACAGACAACTGATGTACACACACATACACAGACAACTGACTGACACACACATATACAGACAACTGATGTACACACACACATACACAGACAACTGATGTACACACACATACACAGACAAATGACTGACACACACATACACAGAACACTTATGTACACACAGACACAGATACACACACAACTGACTGACACACACATACACAGACAACTCATGTTCACGCACACACACAGACAACATATTTACACAGAGACATACACAGACAACTGATGTACACACACACATACACAGACAGCTGCCTGACACACACATACACAGACAACTGATGCACACACACATACACAGACAACTGATGTACACAAACATACACAGCAACTGATGTATACATACATACTCAGGCAACTGATGTACACATACACAGACAACAACTGACGTACACGCACATACACAGACATCTGATGTACACACATATACACAGACAAATAATGTACACATACACATACAACTGACTGACACACACACACATACACTTTCAACTGATGTACACACACATATACACAGACAGCTGATGTACACACACACATAGACAGACAACTGATGTACACACACATAAACAGACAACTGATGTACACACATACACAGACAACTGATGTACACACACATACACAGACAACTGATAAACACACATACACAGACAAATGATGTACACACACATACACAGACAACTGATGTACACACATACATAGACAACTGATGTACACACACATGCACAGACAACTGATGTACACACATACACAGACAAATGATGTACACACACATACACAGACACATGACTGACACACACATACACAGACAACTGATGTACACACACATACACACACAGACAACTGACTGACACCCACATACACAGACAACTGATATACACACACATACACAGACAACTGACTGACACACAGATATACAGACAACTGATATACACACACATACACAGACAACTGATGTACACACACATATACAGACAACTAATGTACACACACATGCACAGACAACTAATGTACACACACATACACAGACAACTGACTGACACAGACATACACAGACACCTGATGTACACACACATAAAAAGACAACTGATGTACACACACATACACAGACAACTGACTGACACACACATACACAGACAACTGATGTACACACACACATACACAGATAACTTATGTACACACAGACACAGATACACACACAACTGACTGACACACACATACACAGACAACTGATGTACACACACATACACACACACACAGACAACTGACAAACACCCACATACACAGACAACTGATGTACACACACATACACAGACAACTGACTGACACACACATATACAGACAACTGATGTACACACACATACACAGACAACTGATGTACACACACATGCACAGACAACTGATGTACACACACATACACAGACAACTGACTGACACACACATACACAGACAACTGATGTACACACACACAAACACAGACAACTTATGTACACACACATATAAAGACAACTAACTGACACACATACACAGACAACTGATGTACACACACATACACAGATAACTGATGTACACACACATACACATACAACTGATGTACACACACATACACAGAGAACTGACTGACACACATACACAGACAACTGATGTACACACATACACAGACAACTGATGTACACGCATACACAGACAACTGATGTACACACACATACACAGACAACTGATGTACACACATACACAGACAAATCATGTACACACACATACACAGACAAATGACTGACACATACATACACAGACAACTGATGCACACACATACACAGACAACTGACTAAAACCCACATACACAGACAACTGATGTACACACACATACACAGACAACTGACTGACACACACATATACAGACAACTGATGTACACACACACATACACAGACAACTGATGTACACACACATACACAGACAAATGACTTACACACATACCCAGACAACTTATGTACACACAGACACAGATACACACACAACTGACTGACACAAACATACACAGACAACTCATGTTCACGCACATACACAGACAACATATTTACACACAGACATACACAGACAACTTATGTACACACACACATACACAGACAACTGCCTGACACACACATACACAGACAACTGATGCACACACACATACACAGACAACTGATGTACACAAACATACACAGACAACTGATGTATACATACATACTCAGGCAACTGATGTACACATACACAGACAACAACTGACGTACACGCACATACACAGACATCTGATGTACACACATATACACAGACAAATAATGTACACATACACATACAACTTACTGACACACACATACACTTTCAACTGATGTACACACACATATACACAGACAGCTGATGTACACACACACATACACAGACAACTGATGTACACACACATAAACAGACAACTGATGTACACGCATACACAGACAACTGATGTACACACACATACACAGACAACTGATGAACACACATACACAGACAAATGATGTACACACACATACACAGACAAATGACTGACGCACACATACACAGACAACTGATGTACACACACATACACAGACAACTGACTAAAACCGACATACACAGACAACTGATGTACACACACACAAAGACAACTGACTGACACACACATATACAGACAACTGATGTACACACACACATACACAGACAACTGATGTACACACACACGCATACACAGACAACTGATGTAAACACACATGCACAGACAACTGATGTACACACACATGCACAGACAACTGACTGACACACACATACACAGACAACTGATGTATACATACATACACAGGCAACTGATGTACACATACACAGGCAACAACTGATGTACACGCACATACACAGACAACTGATGTACACACACATACACAGACAGCTGATGTACATACACTCATACACAGACAACTTATGTACATACACTTAGACAGACAACTGACTGACACACAGATCCATAGACAACTGATGTACACACACACATACACAGACATCTGACTGACTCACAGATCCACAGACAACTCATGTACATACACCCACATACACAGACAACTCATGTACACACACATACACAGACAACTGACTGACAAATACACAGACAACTGATGTACACATACACAGACAACTGATGTACACACACATACACAGACATCTAATGTACACACACATACACAGACAACTGACTAACACACACATAAACAGACAACTGATGTACACACACATACACAGACAACTGATGTACACACACCTACACAGACTACTGACTGACACACACATACACAGAAAACCGATGTACACATGCATACACAGACAACTAATGTACACACACACACACATACACAGACAACTGATGTACACACACAAAAACACAGACAACTGATGTACACACACATACACAGACAACTGATTTACACACACATACACAGACAACTGATGTACACACACATACAACTGATGTACACACACATACACAGAGAACTGACTGACACACATACCCAGACAACTGATGTACACACACATACACAGACAACTGATGTACACACATACATAGACAACTGATGTACACACACATGCACAGACAAATGATGTACACACATACACAGACAAATGATGTACACACACATACGCAGACACATGACTGACACACACATACACAGACAACTGATGTACACACACATACACAGACAACTGACTGACACACACATATACAGACAACTGATGTACACACACATACACAGACAACTGATGTACACACACATATACAGACAAGTAATGTACACACACATGCACAGACAACTAATGTACACACACATACACAGACAACTGACTGACACAGACATACACAGACACCTGATGTACACACACATAAAAAGACAACTGATGTACACACACATACACAGACAACTGACTGACACACACATACACAGACAACTGATGTACACACACACAAACACAGACAACTGATGTACACACACATACAAAGACAACTGACTGACACACATACACAGACAACTGATGTACACACACATACACAGAGAACTGACTGACACACACATACACAGACAACTGATGTACACACACATACAAAGACAACTGATGTACACGCATACACAGAAAACTGATGTACACACACATACATAGACAACTGATGTACACACATACACAGACAAATGATGTACACACACATACACAGACAACTGATGTACACACACATACACAGACAACTGACTAAAACCCACATACACAGACAACTGATGTACACACACATACACAGACAACTGACTGACACACACATATACAGACAACTGATGTACACACACATACACAGACAACTGATGTACACACACATACACAGACAACTGACTAAAACCCACATACACAGACAACTGATGTACACACACATACACAGACAACTGACTGACACACACATATACAGACAACTGATGTACACACACACATACACAGACAACTGATGTACACACACATACACAGACAAATGACTGACACACACATACACAGACAACTTATGTACACACAGACACAGATACACACACACCTGACTGACACACACATACACAGACAACTCATGTTCACGCACATACACAGACAAGATATTTACGCACAGACATACACAGACAACTGATGTACACAAACACATACACAGACAACTGCCTGACACACACATACACAGACAACTGATGCACACACACATACACAGACAACTGATGTACACAAACATACACAGACAACTGATGTATACATACATACTCAGGCAACTGATGTACACATACACAGACAACAACTGACGTACACGCACATACACAGACATCTGATGTACACACATATACACAGACAAATAATGTACACATACACATACACAGACAACTGATGTACACACACATAAACAGACAATTGATGTACACGCATACACAGACAACTGATGTACACACACATACACAGACAACTGATGAACACACATACACAGACAAATGATGTACACACACATACACAGACAAATGACTGACGCACACATACACAGACAACTGATGTACACACACATACACAGACAACTGACTAAAACCGACATACACAGACAACTGATGTACACACACACAAAGACAACTGACTGACACACACATATACAGACAACTAGAGATGAGCGAACACTAAAATGTTCGAGGTTCGAAATTCGATTCGAACAGCCGCTCAATGTTCGTGTGTTCGAACGGGTTTCGAACCCCATTATAGTCTATGGGGAACAGATACTCGTTAAGGGGGAAACCCAAATCCGTGTCTGGAGGGTCACCAAGTCCACTATGACACCCCAGGAAATGATGCCAACACCTCTGGAATGACACTGGGACAGCAGGGGAAGCATGTCTGGGGGCATCTAACACACCAAAGACCCTCTATTACCCCAACATCACAGCCTAACAACTACACACTTTACACACTCAATACCACCTCTCTGACAGTAGGAAAACACCTTGAAACATGTGTATTTGGCACTTGCAGTGAGGAGAGCTTGTCACCAGCAGTGAATTTGGCCCTTGTAGTAAGTTGAGGTTGGCACCAACATTTGTTTTGAAAATCAGGGTGGATTGAGCCTCTAACCAGCAGAGTTTGGGCAAATTCATGGTGGAGGGAGCCTCTAAAAACCCCAGTTTGGACCAATTCATGGTGGAGGGAGCCTCTAACCAGCCCAGTTTGGGCAAATTCATGGTGGAGGGAGCCTCTAAAAAACCCAGTTTGGACCAATTCATGGTGGAGGGAGCCTCTAACCAGCCCAGTTTGGGCAAATTCATGGTGGAGGGAGCCTCTAACCAGCCCAGTTTGGACCAATTAATGGTGGAGGGAGCCTCTAACCAGCCCAGTTTGGACCAATTAATGGTGGAGGGAGCCTCTAACCACCCCAGTTTGGACCAATTCATGGTGGAGGGAGCCTCTAAACAGCCCAGTTTGGGCAAATTCATGGTGGAGGGAGCCTCTAAAAAACCCAGTTTGGACCAATTCATGGTGGAGGGAGCCTCTAACCAGCCCAGTTTGGACCAATTAATGGTGGAGGGAGCCTCTAAACAGCCAAGTTTGGACCAATTCATGGTGGAGGGAGCCTCTAAAAACCCCAGTTTGGACCAATTCATGGTGGAGGGAGCCTCTAACCAGCCCAGTTTGGGCAAATTCATGGTGGAGGGAGCCTCTAAACAGCCCAGTTTGGGCAAATTCATGGTGGAGGGAGCCTCTAACCAGCCCAGTTTGGACCAATTAATGGTGGAGGGAGCCTCTAACCAGCCCAGTTTGGACCAATTAATGGTGGAGGGAGCCTCTAACCAGCCCAGTTTGGACCAATTAATGGTGGAGGGAGCCTCTAACCACCCCAGTTTGGACCAATTCATGGTGGAGGGAGCCTCTAACCAGCCCAGTTTGGACCAATTCATGGTGGAGGGAGCCTCTAAAAAACCCAGTTTGGACCAATTCATGGTGGAGGGAGCCTCTAAACAGCCCAGTTTGGGCAAATTCATGGTGGAGGGAGCCTCTAAAAAACCCAGTTTGGACCAATTCATGGTGGAGGGAGCCTCTAACCAGCCCAGTTTGGACCAATTAATGGTGGAGGGAGCCTCTAAACAGCCAAGTTTGGACCAATTCATGGTGGAGGGAGCCTCTAAAAACCCCAGTTTGGACCAATTCATGGTGGAGGGAGCCTCTAACCAGCCCAGTTTGGACCAATTAATGGTGGAGGGAGCCTCTAACCAGCCCAGTTTGGACCAATTAATGGTGGAGGGAGCCTCTAAAAAACCCAGTTTGGACCAATTCATGGTGGAGGGAGCCTCTAACCAGCCCAGTTTGGACCAATTAATGGTGGAGGGAGCCTCTAAACAGCCAAGTTTGGACCAATTCATGGTGGAGGGAGCCTCTAAAAACCCCAGTTTGGACCAATTCATGGTGGAGGGAGCCTCTAACCAGCCCAGTTTGGACCAATTAATGGTGGAGGGAGCCTCTAACCAGCCCAGTTTGGACCAATTAATGGTGGAGGGAGCCTCTAACCACCCCAGTTTGGACCAATTCATGGTGGAGGGAGCCTCTAAACAGCCAAGTTTGGACCAATTCATGGTGAAGGGAGCCTCTAAAAACCCGTTTGGACCAATTCATGGTGGAGGGAGCCTCTAACCAGCCCAGTTTGGGCAAATTCATGGTGGAGGGAGCCTCTAAACAGCCCAGTTTGGGCAAATTCATGGTGGAGGGAGCCTCTAACCAGCCCAGTTTGGACCAATTAATGGTGGAGGGAGCCTCTAACCAGCCCAGTTTGGACCAATTAATGGTGGAGGGAGCCTCTAACCACCCCAGTTTGGACCAATTCATGGTGGAGGGAGCCTCTAAACAGCCAAGTTTGGACCAATTCATGGTGGAGGGAGCCTCTAAAAACCCCAGTTTGGACCAATTCATGGTGGAGGGAGCCTCTAACCAGCCCAGTTTGGACCAATTAATGGTGGAGGGAGCCTCTAAACAGCCAAGTTTTGGGAAATTCATGGTGGAGGGAGCCTCTAACCAGCCCAGTTTGGACCAATTCATGGTGGAGGGAGCCTCTAAACAGCCCAGTTTGGGCAAATTCATGGTGGAGGGAGCCTCTAAAAAACCCAGTTTGGACCAATTCATGGTGGAGGGAGCCTCTAACCAGCCCAGTTTGGACCAATTAATGGTGGAGGGAGCCTCTAACCAGCCCAGTTTGGACCAATTAATGGTGGAGGGAGCCTCTAACCACCCCAGTTTGGACCAATTCATGGTGGAGGGAGCCTCTAAACAGCCAAGTTTGGACCAATTCATGGTGGAGGGAGCCTCTAAAAACCCCAGTTTGGACCAATTCATGGTGGAGGGAGCCTCTAACCAGCCCAGTTTGGGCAAATTCATGGTGGAGGGAGCCTCTAAACAGCCCAGTTTGGGCAAATTCATGGTGGAGGGAGCCTCTAACCAGCCCAGTTTGGACCAATTAATGGTGGAGGGAGCCTCTAACCAGCCCAGTTTGGACCAATTAATGGTGGAGGGAGCCTCTAACCAGCCCAGTTTGGACCAATTAATGGTGGAGGGAGCCTCTAACCACCCCAGTTTGGACCAATTCATGGTGGAGGGAGCCTCTAACCAGCCCAGTTTGGACCAATTCATGGTGGAGGGAGCCTCTAAAAAACCCAGTTTGGACCAATTCATGGTGGAGGGAGCCTCTAAACAGCCCAGTTTGGGCAAATTCATGGTGGAGGGAGCCTCTAAACAGCCCAGTTTGGGCAAATTCATGGTGGAGGGAGCCTCTAACCAGCCCAGTTTGGACCAATTAATGGTGGAGGGAGCCTCTAACCAGCCCAGTTTGGACCAATTCATGGTGGAGGGAGCCTCTAAACAGCCCAGTTTGGGCAAATTCATGGTGGAAGGAGCCTCTAACCAGCAGAGTTGTGGGAAAGCAGGGTGGAGGGAGCCTCTAACCAGCAGAGTTGGTGGAAATCAGGGTGGAGGGAGCCTCTAACCAGCAGAGTTGGGGGAAATCATGTTGGAGGGAGCCTAGTATTAGCAGAATTGTGCAACGCTTATGGTGGATGAGTATGAGGATGCGGAGGAATTGGAGAGGTTGAGTACAGACATGGAGTTTCATGTTGGGGTGCTTTACACAGGTGGGCACAAAAATGAAGGCTCTATCCAGTGGTGGTTCATTTTTATCAAAGTGAGCCGGTCGGCACTCTCAGCTGACAGACGGGTGCGCTTGTCAGTGATGATGCCACCGGCTGCACTGAACACCCTCTCAGATAGGACGCTGGCGGCAGGACAGGACAGCACCTCCAAGGCATATAGGGCAAGTTCAAGCCACAGGTCCAACTTTGACACCCAATACGTGTAGGGCGCAGAGGGGTCGGAGAGGACAGGGCTGTGGTCGGAAAGGTATTCCCGCAACATGCGCCTATACTTCTCACGCCTGGTGACACTAGGACCCTCCGTGGCGGCACTTTGGCGAGGGGGTGCCATCAAGGTGTCCCAGACCTTAGACAGTGTGCCCCTCGTTTGTGTGGACCGGTGAGAACTTGGTTGCCTACTGGAGGAACTGCCCTCCCTGCCGCCAACGTCACATGCTGGAAACATCTCCATCATATTCTGCACCAATTGCCTGTGGCAAGCATTGATGCGATTGGCCCTCCCCTCTACCGGAATAAAAGACGAGATGTTGTTTTTATACCGGGGGTCAAGGATAGCAAAGATCCAGTACTGGTTGTCCTCCATGATTTTGACAATACGCTTGTCGGTTGTAAAGCACCCCAACATGAACTCAGCCATGTCTGCCACAGTGTTAGTTGGCATGACTCCTCTGGCCCCACCGGAAAGTTCAATCTCCATTTCCTCCTCATCCTCCATGTCTACCCATCCGCGCTGCAACAATGGGACGATTCGAAGTTGCCCGGAAGCCTCCTGTATCACCATCACATCATCGGACAACTCTTCTTCCTCCTCCTCCTCCTCCTCCTCCTCCTCCATTAAACGCAGTGAAGCGGACAGATGTGTGGACCTACTCTCCAGCTGTGACGGATCGGATGCTATCCCTAACTCCTCTGTGTGATCTGAGTTATCCCTGATGTCAATCAGGGATTCTCTCAGAACACACAAGAGCGGGATTGTAAGGCTCACCATCGCATCCTCAGAGCTCACCCTCCTTGTGGACTCCTCAAAGACCCGTAGGATGTCACAAAGGTCTCTCATCCATGGCCACTCATGGATGTGAAACTGAGGCAGCTGACTTTGTGGCACCCTAGGGTTTTGTAGCTGGTATTCCATCAAAGGTCTCTGCTGCTCAACCACTCTATTCAACATCTGAAACGTTGAGTTCCAGCGTGTGGGGACGTCGCACAAAAGCCGGTGTTGTGGCACATGCAGGCGTTGCTGGAGAGATTTTAAGCTAGCAGCGGCTACTGTCGACTTGCGAAAGTGGGCGCACATGCGCCGCACTTTCACCAGTAGCTCTGGAACATTGGGGTAGCTCTTTAGGAAACGTTGCACCACTAGGTTGAAGACGTGGGCCAGGCATGGAACATGTTGGAGTCCGGCAAGCTCCAGAGCTGCTACCAGGTTCCGGCCGTTATCACAAACGACCATGCCTGGGCCCAGGTGCAGCGGCTCAAACCATATTGCCGTCTCATCGAGGAGGGCATCCCTCACCTCGGAGGCAGTGTGCTGTCTGTCCCCCAAGCTGATCAGCTTCAGCACAGCCTGCTGACGTCTACCAACGCCAGTGCTGCAACGTTTCCAACTCGTAGCTGGGGTCAATCTAACAGCGGAGGAGGAGGCGGTGGCGGAGGAGGAGGCGGTAGAGGAGGAGGAGGAGGGGGGTGTTCTTCTCGTGTCCCTGCCAGGAATGTTAGGCGGGGAGACGAGGTACACCGGGCCAGTTTGGGAAGCAGTCCCAGCCTCAACTACATTCACCCAGTGTGCCGTCAGTGAAATGTAGCGTCCCTGTCCGCATGCACTTGTCCACGCGTCGGTGGTCAAGTGGACCTTTGTGCAAAGCGCGGAACTAAGGGCCCGCCTGATGTTGAGTGACACGTGCTGGTGCAAGGCGGGGACGGCACACCGGGAGAAGTAGTGACGGCTAGGGACGGCATAGCGAGGTGCCGCAGTTGCCATCAGGTCCAGGAAGGCGGGAGTTTCAACAAGCCGGAACGCCAACATCTCCTGGGCCAGCAGTTTAGCGATGTTGGCGTTCAAGGCTTGCGCGTGTGGGTGGTTAGCAGTGTATTTCTGCCGCCGCTCCAATGTCTGAGAGATGGTGGGTTGTTGTAAAGAAACGCCTGATGGTGCCTTTGATGGTGCAGGAGAAGGAGATAAGACAGGACCAAGGGAGGATGAGGTAGAAGTCAACAAAGTGGCGGAGGCAGATGAAGTGGTGTCCTGGCTCGTCCTCTGGAGTGCATCGCCAGCACAGTCAGCAGTGGCAGTGGCAGAGGCAGAGGCAGTGGCAGAGGCAGTGGCAGTGGCAGTGGCGTGAACGGCAGGCGGCCTTTGTCCTGCCGTTGCTGCCTGCCACTGATTCCAGTGCTTGGATTCCAAATGACGGCGCATTGAAGTGGTGGACAGGTTGCTCTTCTCAGAGCCCCTAATCAATTTCGAGAGGCAAATTGTGCAGACAACACTATATCTGTCCTCGGCGCATTCCTTGAAAAAACTCCACACCTTCGAGAAACGTGCCCTCGAGGTGGGAGTTTTTCGGGGCTGGGTACGAACTGGAACATCTTGGGAGATTCCGGGTGTGGCCTGGCTTCGCCTAAGCTGCTGACCTCTGCCTCTGCCTCTAGCTACCCTTTTTGGTGCTGCACCTGCCTCAACATCCACACTACTTTCCCCGCTTGACATCCCCCCTGTCCAGGTCGGGTCAGTGTCCTCATCATCCACCACTTCCTCTTCCAACTCCTGTCTCATCTCCTCCTCCCGCACAATGCGCCGGTCAACTGGATGCCCTGACGGCAACTGCGTCACATCATCGTCGATGAGGGTGGGTTGCTGGTCATCCACCACCAAATCGAACGGAGATGGAGGAGACTCTAGTGTTTGAGCATCTGGACACAGATGCTCCTCTGTTAGGTTCGTGGAATCGTGACGTGGAGAGGCAGGTTGAGGGACAATGAAAGGAGCGGAGAACAGCTCTGGGGAGCAGGGACAGTTTGGGTTATTGTTCTGTAAAGCTTCGGAATTTTGGGAGGAAGGAAGACAAGACTGTTGGGTAATAGGAGGAGAGGAGGCAGAGTCTGACTGGCTGCTGGACAATGTGCTGTAAGCGTTCTCTGACAGCCATTGCAAGACCTGTTCCTGGTTCTCGGGCCTACTAAGGTTTGTACCCTGCAGTTTAGTTAATGTGGCAAGCAACCCTGGCACTGTGGAGTGGCGCAATGCTTGCTGCCCCACAGGAGTAGGCACGGGACGCCCTGTGGCTTCACTGCTACCTTGCTCCCCAGAACCATTCCCCCGACCTCGCCCACGGCCTCGTCCACGTCCCTTTCCGGGAGCCTTGCGCATTTTGAATTCCTAGTTAGAAATTGGCACTGTATACCAGTAGTAAAAATTGTGGGTGCACGTAACCCCAATATATTCTTTGAATTCCCAGTCAGACACTGGCACTATATGGCAGTAGCAAGAAATGAGGGTATTTATAACCCCAATATATTCTTTGAATTCCCAGTCAGACAATGGCACTGTATACCAGTAGTAAAAATTGTGGGTGCACGTAACCCCAATATATTCTTTGAATTACCAGTCAGAAACTGGCACTATATGGCAGTAGCAAGAAATGAGGGTATTTGTATTCCCAATATACTCTTTGAATTCCCAGTCAGACAATGGCACTGTATACCAGTAGTAAAAATTGTGGGTGCACGTAACCCCAATATATTCTTTGAATTACCAGTCAGAAACTGGCACTATATGGCAGTAGCAAGAAATGAGGGTATTTATAACCCCAATATATTCTTTGAATTCCCAGTCAGACAATGGCACTGTATACCAGTAGTAAAAATTGTGGGTGCACGTAACCCCAATATATTCTTTGAATTCCCAGTCAGAAACTGGCACTATATGGCAGTAGCAAGAAATGAGGGTATTTGTATTCCCAATATACTCTTTGAATTCCCAGTCAGACAATGGCACTGTATACCAGTAGTAAAAATTGTGGGTGCACGTAACCCCAATATATTCTTTGAATTACCAGTCAGAAACTGGCACTATATGGCAGTAGCAAGAAATGAGGGTATTTATAACCCCAATATATTCTTTGAATTCCCAGTCAGACAATGGCACTGTATACCAGTAGTAAAAATTGTGGGTGCACGTAACCCCAATATATTCTTTGAATTCCCAGTCAGAAACTGGCACTATATGGCAGTAGCAAGAAATGAGGGTATTTGTATTCCCAATATACTCTTTGAATTCCCAGTCAGACAATGGCACTGTATACCAGTAGTAAAAATTGTGGGTGCACGTAACCCCAATATATTCTTTGAATTACCAGTCAGAAACTGGCACTATATGGCAGTAGCAAGAAATGAGGGTATTTATAACCCCAATATATTCTTTGAATTCCCAGTCAGACAATGGCACTGTATACCAGTAGTAAAAATTGTGGGTGCACGTAACCCCAATATATTCTTTGAATTCCCAGTCAGAAACTGGCACTATATGGCAGTAGCAAGAAATGAGGGTATTTGTATTCCCAATATACTCTTTGAATTCCCAGTCAGACAATGGCACTGTATACCAGTAGTAAAAATTGTGGGTGCACGTAACCCCAATATATTCTTTGAATTACCAGTCAGAAACTGGCACTATATGGCAGTAGCAAGAAATGAGGGTATTTATAACCCCAATATATTCTTTGAATTCCCAGTCAGACAATGGCACTGTATACCAGTAGTAAAAATTGTGGGTGCACGTAACCCCAATATATTCTTTGAATTACCAGTCAGAAACTGGCACTATATGGCAGTAGCAAGAAATGAGGGTATTTGTATTCCCAATATACTCTTTGAATTCCCAGTCAGACAATGGCACTGTATACCAGTAGTAAAAATTGTGGGTGCACGTAACCCCAATATATTCTTTGAATTACCAGTCAGAAACTGGCACTATATGGCAGTAGCAAGAAATGAGGGTATTTATAACCCCAATATATTCTTTGAATTCCCAGTCAGACAATGGCACTGTATACCAGTAGTAAAAATTGTGGGTGCACGTAACCCCAATATATTCTTTGAATTCCCAGTCAGAAACTGGCACTATATGGCAGTAGCAAGAAATGAGGGTATTTGTATTCCCAATATACTCTTTGAATTCCCAGTCAGACAATGGCACTGTATACCAGTAGTAAAAATTGTGGGTGCACGTAACCCCAATATATTCTTTGAATTACCAGTCAGAAACTGGCACTATATGGCAGTAGCAAGAAATGAGGGTATTTATAACCCCAATATATTCTTTGAATTCCCAGTCAGACAATGGCACTGTATACCAGTAGTAAAAATTGTGGGTGCACGTAACCCCAATATATTCTTTGAATTCCCAGTCAGAAACTGGCACTATATGGCAGTAGCAAGAAATGAGGGTATTTGTATTCCCAATATACTCTTTGAATTCCCAGTCAAACAATGGCACTGTATACCAGTAGTAAAAATTGTGGGTGCACGTAACCCCAATATATTCTTTGAATTACCAGTCAGAAACTGGCACTATATGGCAGTAGCAAGAAATGAGGGTATTTATAACCCCAATATATTCTTTGAATTCCCAGTCAGACAATGGCACTGTATACCAGTAGTAAAAATTGTGGGTGCACGTAACCCCAATATATTCTTTGAATTACCAGTCAGAAACTGGCACTATATGGCAGCAGCAAGAAATGAGGGTATTTGTATTCCCAATATACTCTTTGAATTCCCAGTCAGACAATGGCACTGTATACCAGTAGTAAAAATTGTGGGTGCACGTAACCCCAATATATTCTTTGAATTCCCAGTCAGAAACTGGCACTATATGGCAGTAGCAAGAAATGAGGGTATTTATAACCCCAATATATTCTTTGAATTCCCAGTCAGACAATGGCACTGTATACCAGTAGTAAAAATTGTGGGTGCACGTAACCCCAATATATTCTTTGAATTCCCAGTCAGAAACTGGCACTATATGGCAGTAGCAAGAAATGAGGGTATTTGTATTCCCAATATACTCTTTGAATTCCCAGTCAGACAATGGCACTGTATACCAGTAGTAAAAATTGTGGGTGCACGTAACCCCAATATATTCTTTGAATTACCAGTCAGAAACTGGCACTATATGGCAGTAGCAAGAAATGAGGGTATTTATAACCCCAATATATTCTTTGAATTCCCAGTCAGACAATGGCACTGTATACCAGTAGTAAAAATTGTGGGTGCACGTAACCCCAATATATTCTTTGAATTCCCAGTCAGAAACTGGCACTATATGGCAGTAGCAAGAAATGAGGGTATTTGTATTCCCAATATACTCTTTGAATTCCCAGTCAGACAATGGCACTGTATACCAGTAGTAAAAATTGTGGGTGCACGTAACCCCAATATATTCTTTGAATTACCAGTCAGAAACTGGCACTATATGGCAGTAGCAAGAAATGAGGGTATTTGTATTCCCAATATACTCTTTGAATTCCCAGTCAGACAATGGCACTGTATACCAGTAGTAAAAATTGTGGGTGCACGTAACCCCAATATATTCTTTGAATTACCAGTCAGAAACTGGCACTATATGGCAGTAGCAAGAAATGAGGGTATTTATAACCCCAATATATTCTTTGAATTCCCAGTCAGACAATGGCACTGTATACCAGTAGTAAAAATTGTGGGTGCACGTAACCCCAATATATTCTTTGAATTCCCAGTCAGAAACTGGCACTATATGGCAGTAGCAAGAAATGAGGGTATTTGTATTCCCAATATACTCTTTGAATTCCCAGTCAGACAATGGCACTGTATACCAGTAGTAAAAATTGTGGGTGCACGTAACCCCAATATATTCTTTGAATTACCAGTCAGAAACTGGCACTATATGGCAGTAGCAAGAAATGAGGGTATTTATAACCCCAATATATTCTTTGAATTCCCAGTCAGACAATGGCACTGTATACCAGTAGTAAAAATTGTGGGTGCACGTAACCCCAATATATTCTTTGAATTCCCAGTCAGAAACTGGCACTATATGGCAGTAGCAAGAAATGAGGGTATTTGTATTCCCAATATACTCTTTGAATTCCCAGTCAGACAATGGCACTGTATACCAGTAGTAAAAATTGTGGGTGCACGTAACCCCAATATATTCTTTGAATTACCAGTCAGAAACTGGCACTATATGGCAGTAGCAAGAAATGAGGGTATTTATAACCCCAATATATTCTTTGAATTCCCAGTCAGACAATGGCACTGTATACCAGTAGTAAAAATTGTGGGTGCACGTAACCCCAATATATTCTTTGAATTCCCAGTCAGAAACTGGCACTATATGGCAGTAGCAAGAAATGAGGGTATTTGTATTCCCAATATACTCTTTGAATTCCCAGTCAGACAATGGCACTGTATACCAGTAGTAAAAATTGTGGGTGCACGTAACCCCAATATATTCTTTGAATTCCCAGTCAGAAACTGGCACTATATGGCAGTAGCAAGAAATGAGGGTATTTATAACCCCAATATATTCTTTGAATTCCCAGTCAGACAATGGCACTGTATACCAGTAGTAAAAATTGTGGGTGCACGTAACCCCAATATATTCTTTGAATTCCCAGTCAGAAACTGGCACTATATGGCAGTAGCAAGAAATGAGGGTATTTGTATTCCCAATATACTCTTTGAATTCCCAGTCAGACAATGGCACTGTATACCAGTAGTAAAAATTGTGGGTGCACGTAACCCCAATATATTCTTTGAATTACCAGTCAGAAACTGGCACTATATGGCAGTAGCAAGAAATGAGGGTATTTATAACCCCAATATATTCTTTGAATTCCCAGTCAGACAATGGCACTGTATACCAGTAGTAAAAATTGTGGGTGCACGTAACCCCAATATATTCTTTGAATTCCCAGTCAGAAACTGGCACTATATGGCAGTAGCAAGAAATGAGGGTATTTGTATTCCCAATATACTCTTTGAATTCCCAGTCAGACAATGGCACTGTATACCAGTAGTAAAAATTGTGGGTGCACGTAACCCCAATATATTCTTTGAATTACCAGTCAGAAACTGGCACTATATGGCAGTAGCAAGAAATGAGGGTATTTGTATTCCCAATATACTCTTTGAATTCCCAGTCAGACAATGGCACTGTATACCAGTAGTAAAAATTGTGGGTGCACGTAACCCCAATATATTCTTTGAATTACCAGTCAGAAACTGGCACTATATGGCAGTAGCAAGAAATGAGGGTATTTATAACCCCAATATATTCTTTGAATTCCCAGTCAGACAATGGCACTGTATACCAGTAGTAAAAATTGTGGGTGCACGTAACCCCAATATATTCTTTGAATTCCCAGTCAGAAACTGGCACTATATGGCAGTAGCAAGAAATGAGGGTATTTGTATTCCCAATATACTCTTTGAATTCCCTGTCAGACAATGGCACTGTATACCAGTAGTAAAAATTGTGGGTGCACGTAACCCCAATATATTCTTTGAATTACCAGTCAGAAACTGGCACTATATGGCAGTAGCAAGAAATGAGGGTATTTATAACCCCAATATATTCTTTGAATTCCCAGTCAGACAATGGCACTGTATACCAGTAGTAAAAATTGTGGGTGCACATAACCCCAATATATTCTTTGAATTACCAGTCAGAAACTGGCACTATATGGCAGTAGCAAGAAATGAGGGTATTTGTATTCCCAATATACTCTTTGAATTCCCAGTCAGACAATGGCACTGTATACCAGTAGTAAAAATTGTGGGTGCACGTAACCCCAATATATTCTTTGAATTACCAGTCAGAAACTGGCACTATATGGCAGTAGCAAGAAATGAGGGTATTTATAACCCCAATATATTCTTTGAATTCCCAGTCAGACAATGGCACTGTATACCAGTAGTAAAAATTGTGGGTGCACGTAACCCCAATATATTCTTTGAATTACCAGTCAGAAACTGGCACTATATGGCAGTAGCAAGAAATGAGGGTATTTGTATTCCCAATATACTCTTTGAATTCCCAGTCAGACAATGGCACTGTATACCAGTAGTAAAAATTGTGGGTGCACGTAACCCCAATATATTCTTTGAATTACCAGTCAGAAACTGGCACTATATGGCAGTAGCAAGAAATGAGGGTATTTATAACCCCAATATATTCTTTGAATTCCCAGTCAGACAATGGCACTGTATACCAGTAGTAAAAATTGTGGGTGCACGTAACCCCAATATATTCTTTGAATTCCCAGTCAGAAACTGGCACTATATGGCAGTAGCAAGAAATGAGGGTATTTGTATTCCCAATATACTCTTTGAATTCCCAGTCAAACAATGGCACTGTATACCAGTAGTAAAAATTGTGGGTGCACGTAACCCCAATATATTCTTTGAATTACCAGTCAGAAACTGGCACTATATGGCAGTAGCAAGAAATGAGGGTATTTATAACCCCAATATATTCTTTGAATTCCCAGTCAGACAATGGCACTGTATACCAGTAGTAAAAATTGTGGGTGCACGTAACCCCAATATATTCTTTGAATTACCAGTCAGAAACTGGCACTATATGGCAGTAGCAAGAAATGAGGGTATTTGTATTCCCAATATACTCTTTGAATTCCCAGTCAGACAATGGCACTGTATACCAGTAGTAAAAATTGTGGGTGCACGTAACCC
Organism: Leptodactylus fuscus; assembly: GCF_031893055.1. Taxonomy (NCBI): domain Eukaryota; kingdom Metazoa; phylum Chordata; class Amphibia; order Anura; family Leptodactylidae; genus Leptodactylus; species Leptodactylus fuscus. The sequence goes on along the minus strand of NC_134274.1, from coordinate 65,127,034 downwards.
CAATATATTCTTTGAATTCCCAGTCAGAAACTGGCACTATATGGCAGTAGCAAGAAATGAGGGTATTTGTATTCACAATATACTCTTTGAATTCCCAGTCAGACAATGGCACTGTATACCAGTAGTAAAAATTGTGGGTGCACGTAACCCCAATATATTCTTTGAATTACCAGTCAGAAACTGGCACTATATGGCAGTAGCAAGAAATGAGGGTATTTATAACCCCAATATATTCTTTGAATTCCCAGTCAGACAATGGCACTGTATACCAGTAGTAAAAATTGTGGGTGCACGTAACCCCAATATATTCTTTGAATTCCCAGTCAGAAACTGGCACTATATGGCAGTAGCAAGAAATGAGGGTATTTGTATTCCCAATATACTCTTTGAATTCCCAGTCAGACAATGGCACTGTATACCAGTAGTAAAAATTGTGGGTGCACGTAACCCCAATATATTCTTTGAATTACCAGTCAGAAACTGGCACTATATGGCAGTAGCAAGAAATGAGGGTATTTATAACCCCAATATATTCTTTGAATTCCCAGTCAGACAATGGCACTGTATACCAGTAGTAAAAATTGTGGGTGCACGTAACCCCAATATATTCTTTGAATTCCCAGTCAGAAACTGGCACTATATGGCAGTAGCAAGAAATGAGGGTATTTGTATTCCCAATATACTCTTTGAATTCCCAGTCAGACAATGGCACTGTATACCAGTAGTAAAAATTGTGGGTGCACGTAACCCCAATATATTCTTTGAATTACCAGTCAGAAACTGGCACTATATGGCAGTAGCAAGAAATGAGGGTATTTATAACCCCAATATATTCTTTGAATTCCCAGTCAGACAATGGCACTGTATACCAGTAGTAAAAATTGTGGGTGCACGTAACCCCAATATATTCTTTGAATTACCAGTCAGAAACTGGCACTATATGGCAGTAGCAAGAAATGAGGGTATTTGTATTCCCAATATACTCTTTGAATTCCCAGTCAGACAATGGCACTGTATACCAGTAGTAAAAATTGTGGGTGCACGTAACCCCAATATATTCTTTGAATTACCAGTCAGAAACTGGCACTATATGGCAGTAGCAAGAAATGAGGGTATTTATAACCCCAATATATTCTTTGAATTCCCAGTCAGACAATGGCACTGTATACCAGTAGTAAAAATTGTGGGTGCACGTAACCCCAATATATTCTTTGAATTCCCAGTCAGAAACTGGCACTATATGGCAGTAGCAAGAAATGAGGGTATTTGTATTCCCAATATACTCTTTGAATTCCCAGTCAAACAATGGCACTGTATACCAGTAGTAAAAATTGTGGGTGCACGTAACCCCAATATATTCTTTGAATTACCAGTCAGAAACTGGCACTATATGGCAGTAGCAAGAAATGAGGGTATTTATAACCCCAATATATTCTTTGAATTCCCAGTCAGACAATGGCACTGTATACCAGTAGTAAAAATTGTGGGTGCACGTAACCCCAATATATTCTTTGAATTACCAGTCAGAAACTGGCACTATATGGCAGTAGCAAGAAATGAGGGTATTTGTATTCCCAATATACTCTTTGAATTCCCAGTCAGACAATGGCACTGTATACCAGTAGTAAAAATTGTGGGTGCACGTAACCCCAATATATTCTTTGAATTACCAGTCAGAAACTGGCACTATATGGCAGTAGCAAGAAATGAGGGTATTTATAACCCCAATATATTCTTTGAATTCCCAGTCAGACAATGGCACTGTATACCAGTAGTAAAAATTGTGGGTGCACGTAACCCCAATATATTCTTTGAATTCCCAGTCAGACACTGGCACTATATGGCAGTAGCAAGAAATGAGGGTATTTGTATTCCCAATATATTCTTTGAATTCCCAGTCAGACAATGGCACTGTATACCAGTAGTAAAAATTGTGGGTGCACGTAACCCCAATATATTCTTTGAATTCCCAGTCAGACACTGGCACTATATGGCAGTAGCAAGAAATGAGGGTATTTGTATTCCCAATATATTCTTTGAATTCCCAGTCAGACAATGGCACTGTATACCAGTAGTAAAAATTGTGGGTGCACGTAACCCCAATATATTCTTTGAATTCCCAGTCAGAAACTGGCACTATATGGCAGTAGCAAGAAATGAGGGTATTTATAACCCCAATATATTCTTTGAATTACCAGTCAGAAACTGGCACTATATGGCAGTAGCAAGAAATGAGGGTATTTGTATTCCCAATATATTCTTTGAATTCCCAGTCAGACAATGGCACTGTATACCAGTAGTAAAAATTGTGGGTGCACGTAACCCCAATATATTCTTTGAATTCCCAGTCAGACACTGGCACTATATGGCAGTAGCAAGAAATGAGGGTATTTGTATTCCCAATATATTCTTTGAATTCCCAGTCAGACAATGGCACTGTATACCAGTAGTAAAAATTGTGGGTGTATATAGCCCCAATTCTATTGCTAGGGGACTTGCAGGGTATTTCTGGGGTGAAGGTGGGGGGGCACACCGTTGGAACGGGTATCGGGGTATATATCGGGTATACGGGAATACACTGACAGTGTATTCCATTCAGGATCCTGGGAAAGCTGGGTTGCGGCGATTGAGCCCGTCAGTGCCACGTTACACTGACAAGCTTCTCCCTGGAATTTAGCTCTTACAAGAGCTGTTGGTTGTCTTCTCCTTCCTATCCTAGCCTGTCCCTGCCTACCCAGAATCTAAGCCCTAGCTAGCTGGACGGAAACCTCCGTCCTCGGTGAATTGCAAGCTCAGAATGACGCGAACCTGGGCGGTGCTGTTCTTTTAAATTAGAGGTCACATGTTTTCGGCAGCCAATGGGTTTTGCCTACTTTTTTCAACGTCACCGGTGTCGTAGTTCCTGTCCCACCTACCCTGCGCTGTTATTGGAGCAAAAAAGGCGCCAGGGAAGGTGGGAGGGGAATCGAGTAATGGCGCACTTTACCACGCGGTGTTCGATTCGATTCGAACATGCCGAACAGCCTAATATCCGATCGAACATGAGTTCGATAGAACACTGTTCGCTCATCTCTACAGACAACTGATGTACACACACACGCATACACAGACAAATGATGTAAACACACATGCACAGACAACTGATGTACACACACATGCACAGACAACTGACTGACACACACATACACAGACAACTGATGTATACATACATACACAGGCAACTGATGTACACATACACAGGCAACAACTGATGTACACGCACATACACAGACAACTGATGTACACACACATACACAGACAGCTGATGTACATACACTCATACACAGACAACTTATGTACATACACTTAGACAGACAACTGACTGACACACAGATCCATAGACAACTGATGTACACAAACACACACACAGACATCTGACTGACTCACAGATCCACAGACAACTCATGTACATACACCCACATACACAGACAACTCATGTACACACACATACACAGACAACTGACTGACAAATACACAGACAACTGATGTACACATACACAGACAACTGATGTACACACACATACACAGACATCTAATGTACACACATACACAGACAACTGACTAACACACACATACACAGACAACTGATGTACACACACATACACAGACAACTGATGTACACACACCTACACAGACTACTGACTGACACACACATACACAGAAAACCGATGTACACATGCATACACAGACAACTAATGTACACACACACACATACACAGACAACTGATGTACACACACAAAAACACAGACAACTGATGTACACACACATACACAGACAACTGATTTACACACACATACACAGACAACTGATGTACACACACATACAACTGATGTACACACACATACACAGAGAACTGACTGACACACATACCCAGACAACTGATGTACACACACATACACAGACAACTGATGTACACACATACATAGACAACTGATGTACACACACATGCACAGACAAATGATGTACACACATACACAGACAAATGATGTACACACACATACGCAGACACATGACTGACACACATACACAGACAACTGATGTACACACACATACACAGACATCTGACTGACACACACATATACAGACAACTGATGCACACACACATACACAGACAACTGATGTACACACACATATACAGACAAGTAATGTACACACACATGCACAGACAACTAATGTACACACACATACACAGACAACTGACTGACACAGACATACACAGACACCTGATGTACACACACATAAAAAGACAACTGATGTACACACACATACACAGACAACTGACTGACACACACATACACAGACAACTGATGTACACACACACAAACACAGACAACTGATGTACACACACATACAAAGACAACTGACTGACACATACACAGACAACTGATGTACACACACATACACAGAGAACTGACTGACACACACATACACAGACAACTGATGTACACACACATACAAAGACAACTGATGTACACGCATACACAGACAACTGATGTACACACACATACACAGACAACTGATGTACACACATATACAGACAAATGATGTACACACAAATACACAGACAAATGACTAACACACACATACACAGACAACTGATGTACACACACATACACAGACAACTGACTAAAACCCACATACACAGACAACTGATGTACACACACGTACACAGACAACTGACTGACACACACATATACAGACAACTGATGTACACACACATACACAGACAACTGATGTACACACACATACACAGACAACTGACTAAAACCCACATACACAGACAACTGATGTACACACACATACACAGACAACTGACTGACACACACATATACAGACAACTGATGTACACACACACATACACAGACAACTGATGTACACACACATACACAGACAAATGACTGACACACACATACACAGACAACTTATGTACACACAGACACAGATACACACACACCTGACTGACACACACATACACAGACAACTCATGTTCACGCACATACACAGACAAGATATTTACGCACAGACATACACAGACAACTGATGTACACAAACACATACACAGACAACTGCCTGACACACACATACACAGACAACTGATGCACACACACATACACAGACAACTGATGTACACAAACATACACAGACAACTGATGTATACATACATACTCAGGCAACTGATGTACACATACACAGACAACAACTGACGTACACGAACATACACAGACATCTGATGTACACACATATACACAGACAAATAATGTACACATACACATATAACTGACTGACACACACAAATACACTTTCAACTGATGTACACACACATATACACAGACAGCTGATGTACACACACACATACACAGACAACTGATGTACACACACATAAACAGACAACTGATGTACACGCATACACAGACAACTGATGTACACACACATACAAAGACAACTGACTGACACACACATATACAGACAACTGATGTACACACACATACACAGACAACTGATGAACACACATACACAGACAAATGATGTACACACACATACACAGACAAATGACTAAAACCGACATACACAGACAACTGATGTACACACACATACAAAGACAACTGACTGACACACACATATACAGACAACTGATGTACACACACACATACACAGACAACTGATGTACACACACACGCATACACAGACAACTGATGTACACACACATGCACAGACAACTGATGTACACACACATGCACAGACAACTGACTGACACACACATACACAGACAACTGATGTATACATACATACACAGGCAACTGATGTACACATACACAGGCAACATCTGATGTACACGCACATACACAGACAACTGATGTACACACATATACACAGACAAATGATGTACACATACACATACACATACAACTAACTGACACACACATACACAGACAGCTGATGTACATACACTCATACACAGACAACTTATGTACATACACTTAGACAGACAACTGACTGACACACAGATCCATAGACAACTGATGTACACACACATACACAGACATCTGACTGACACACAGATCCACAGACAACTCATGTATATACACCCACATACACAGACAACTCATGTACACACACATACACAGACAACTGACTGACAAATACACAGACAACTGATGTACACATACACAGACAACTGATGTACACACACATACACAGATATCTAATGTACACACACATACACAGACAACTGACTAACACACACATACACAGACAACTGATGTACACACACATACACAGACAACTGATGTACACACCTACACAGACTACTGACTGACACACACATACACAGAAAACCGATGTACACATGTATACACAGACAACTAAGGTACACACACACACACATACACAGACAACTGATGTACACACACAAAAACACAGACAACTGATGTACACACACATACACAGAGAACTGACTGACACACACATACACAGTCAACTGACTGACACACACATACACAGACAACTGATGTACACACACATACAAAGACAACTGATGTACACGCATACACAGACAACTGATGTACACACACATACACAGACAACTGATGTACACACATACACAGACAAATGATGTACACACAAATACACAGACAAATGACTAACACACACACACAGACAACTGATGTACACACACATACACAGACAACTGACTAAAACCCACATACACAGACAACTAATGTACACACACATACACAGACAACTGACTGACACACACATATACAGACAACTGATGTACACACACATACTCAGACAACTGATGTACACACACATACACAGACAACTGACTAAAACCCACATACACAGACAACTGATGTACACACACATACACAGACAAATGACTGACACACACATACACAGACAACTTATGTACACACAGACACAGATACACACACAACTGACTGACACACACATACACAGACAACTCATGTTCATGCACATACACAGACAAGATATTTACACACAGACATACACAGAGAACTGCTGTACACACACACATACACAGACAATTGCCTGACACACACATACACAGACAACTGATGCACACACACATACACAGACAACTGATGTACACAAACATACACAGACAACTGATGTATACATACATACTCAGGTAACTGATGTACACATACACAGACAACAACTGACGTACACGCACATACACAGACATCTGATGTACACACATATACACAGACAAATAATGTACACATACACATACAACTGACTGACACACACACACATACACTTTCAACTGATGTACACACACATATACACAGACAGCTGATGTACACACACACATAAACAGACAACTGATGTACACTCACATAAACAGACAACTGATGTACACGCATACACAGACAACTGATGTACACAAACATACACAGACAACTGATGAACACAGATACACAGACAAATGATGTACATACACATACACAGACAACTGATGAACACACATACACAGACAAATGATGTACACACACATACACAGACAACGGACTGACACACACATACACAGACAACTGATGTACACACAGACACAGATACACACACAACTGACTGACACACATACATACGCAGACAACTCATAAACACACACACATACAACTGACTGACACACACATACACAGACAACTGATGCACACAAATACACAGACAACTGATGTACACACACATACACAGACAACGGACTGACACACACATACACAGACAACTGATGTACACACAGACACAGATACACACACAACTGACTGACACACATACATACGCAGACAACTGATGTACACACACACATACAACTGACTGACACACACATACACAGACAACTGATGCACACACATACACAGACAACTGATGTACACACAAATACACAGACAACTGATGTACACACACATGCACAGACATCTGACTGACACACAGATCCACAGACAACTCATGTACACACACCCACATACACAGACAACTCATGTACACACAAACACAGATACACACACAACTGACTGACACACACACATACGCAGATAACTGATGTACACGCACATACACAGACAACATATTTACACACAGACATACACAGACAACTGATGTACACACACAAATACACAGACAACTGACTGACACACACATACACAGACAACTGATGCACACACACATACACAGACAACTGATGTACACACAAATACACAGACAACTAATGTACACACACATGCACAGACAACTGACTGACAAACACATACACAGACAACTGATGTATACATACATACACAGGCAACTGATGTACACATACACAGGCAACAACTGATGTACACGCACATACACAGACAACTGATGTACACACATATACACAGACAAATGATGCACACATACACATACACATACAACTGACTGACACACACATACACTGACAACTGATGCACACACACAAACATACACAGACAGCTGATGTACATACACTCATACACAGACAACTTATGTACATACACTTAGACAGACAACTGACTGACACACAGATCCACAGACAACTGATGTACACACACACATACACAGACATCTGACTGACACACAGATCCACAGACAACTCATGTACATACACCCACATACACAGACAACTCATGTACACACACATACGCAGACAACTGACTAACAAATACACAGACAACTGATGTACACATACACAGACAACTAATGTACACACACATACACAGACAACTAATGTACACACAAATACACAGACAACTGACTAACACACACATACACAGACAACTGATGTACACACGCATACACAGACAACTGACTGACACACACATACACAGACAACTGATGAACACACATACACAGACAACTGATGTACACACACATACACAGACAACGGACTGACACACACATACACAGACAACTGATGTACACACAGACACAGATACACACACAACTGACTGACACACACACATACACAAACAACTGATGCACACACAACTACACAGACAACTTATGTACACACATACACAGACAACTGATGTACACACACATACACAGACAACTGATGTACACACATACACAGACAAATGATGTACACACACATACACAGACAAATGATGTACACACATACACAGACAAATGACTGACACACACATACACAGACAACTGATGTACACACACATACACAGACAACTGACTGACACACACATATACAGACAACTGATGTACACACACACATACACAGACAACTGATGTACACACACATATACACAGACAACTGATGTAAACACACATGCACAGACAGCTGATGTACACACATACACAGAAAACTGACTGACACAGACATACACAGACAACTGATGTACACACACATAAAAAGACAACTGATGTACACACAAACATACACACAAAACTGATATACACACACATACACAGACAACTGAATGACACACACATACAACGACAACTGACTGACACACACATACACAGACAACTGACTGACACACACATATACAGACAACTGATGTACACACACACATACACAGACAACTGATGTACACACACATACACAGACAACTGATGTAAACACACATGCACAGACAACTGATGTACACACACATACACAGACAACTGACTGACACACACAAACACAGACAACTGATGTACACACATATACAAAGACAACTAATGTACACACACACAGAGACAACTGATATACACACACATACACAGACAACTGAATGACACACACATACAAAGACAACTGATGTACACACACATACACAGACAACTGACTGACACACACATACACAGACAACTGATTTACACACACATACACAGACAACTGACTGACACACAGATACACAGACAACTGATGAACACACATACACAGACAACTGATGTACACACACATACACAGACAACGGACTGACACACACATACACAGACAACTGATGTACACACAGACACAGATACACACACAACTGACTGACACACATACATACGCAGACAACTGATGTACACACACACATACAACTGACTGACACACACATACACAGACAACTGATGCACACACATACACAGACAACTGATGTACACACACATGCACAGACATCTGACTGACACACAGATCCACAGACAACTCATGTACACACACCCACATACACAGACAACTCATGTACACACAAACACAGATACACACACAACTGACTGACACACACACATACGCAGACAACTGATGTACACGCACATACACAGACAACATATTTACACACAGACATACACAGACAACTGATGTACACACACAAATACACAGACAACTGACTGACACACACATACACAGACAACTGATGCACACACACATACACAGACAACTGATGTACACACAAATACACAGACAACTAATGTACACACACATGCACAGACAACTGACTGACAAACACATACACAGACAACTGATGTATACATACATACACAGGCAACTGATGTACACATACACAGGCAACAACTGATGTACACGCACATACACAGACAACTGATGTACACACATATACACAGATAAATGATGTACACATACACATACACATACAACTGACTGACACACACATACACTGACAACTGATGCACACACACAAACATACACAGACAGCTGATGTACATACACTCATACACAGACAACTTATGTACATATACTTAGACAGACAACTGACTGACACACAGATCCACAGACAACTGATGAACACACACACATACACAGACATCTGACTGACACACAGATCCACAGACAACTCATGTACTCACACATACGCAGACAACTGACTAACAAATACACAGACAACTGATGTACACATACACAGACAACTAATGTACACACACATACACAGACAACTAATGTACACACTAGAGATGAGCGAACACTAAAATGTTCGAGGTTCGAAATTCGATTCGAACAGCCGCTCAATGTTCGTGTGTTCGAACGGGTTTCGAACCCCATTATAGTCTATGGGGAACAGATACTCGTTAAGGGGGAAACCCAAATCCGTGTCTGGAGGGTCACCAAGTCCACTATGACACCCCAGGAAATGATGCCAACACCTCTGGAATGACACTGGGACAGCAGGGGAAGCATGTCTGGGGGCATCTAACACACCAAAGACCCTCTATTACCCCAACATCACAGCCTAACAACTACACACTTTACACACTCAATACCACCTCTCTGACAGTAGGAAAACACCTTGAAACATGTGTATTTGGCACTTGCAGTGAGGAGAGCTTGTCACCAGCAGTGAATTTGGCCCTTGTAGTAAGTTGAGGTTGGCACCAACATTTGTTTTGAAAATCAGGGTGGATTGAGCCTCTAACCAGCAGAGTTTGGGCAAATTCATGGTGGAGGGAGCCTCTAAAAACCCCAGTTTGGACCAATTCATGGTGGAGGGAGACTCTAAAAACCCCAGTTTGGACCAATTCATGGTGGAGGGAGACTCTAAAAACCCCAGTTTGGACCAATTCATGGTGGAGGGAGCCTCTAAAAACCCCAGTTTGGACCAATTCATGGTGGAGGGAGCCTCTAACCAGCCCAGTTTGGACCAATTAATGGTGGAGGGAGCCTCTAAACAGCCAAGTTTTGGGAAATTCATGGTGGAGGGAGCCTCTAACCAGCCCAGTTTGGACCAATTCATGGTGGAGGGAGCCTCTAAACAGCCCAGTTTGGGCAAATTCATGGTGGAGGGAGCCTCTAACCAGCCCAGTTTGGACCAATTAATGGTGGAGGGAGCCTCTAAACAGCCCAGTTTGGACCAATTAATGGTGGAGGGAGCCTCTAACCAGCCCAGTTTGGACCAATTAATGGTGGAGGGAGCCTCTAACCAGCCCAGTTTGGACCAATTAATGGTGGAGGGAGCCTCTAACCAGCCCAGTTTGGACCAATTAATGGTGGAGGGAGCCTCTAAACAGCCAAGTTTTGGGAAATTCATGGTGGAGGGAGCCTCTAACCAGCCCAGTTTGGACCAATTCATGGTGGAGGGAGCCTCTAAACAGCCCAGTTTGGGCAAATTCATGGTGGAGGGAGCCTCTAAAAAACCCAGTTTGGACCAATTCATGGTGGAGGGAGCCTCTAATTAGCCCAGTTTGGACCAATTAATTGTGGAGGGAGCCTCTAACCAGCCCAGTTTGGACCAATTAATGGTGGAGGGAGCCTCTAACCACCCCAGTTTGGGCAAATTCATGGTGGAGGGAGCCTCTAACCAGCCCAGTTTGGACCAATTAATGGTGGAGGGAGCCTCTAACCAGCCCAGTTTGGACCAATTAATGGTGGAGGGAGCCTCTAACCACCCCAGTTTGGACCAATTCATGGTGGAGGGAGCCTCTAACCAGCCCAGTTTGGACCAATTCATGGTGGAGGGAGCCTCTAAACAGCCAAGTTTTGGGAAATTCATGGTGGAGGGAGCCTCTAACCAGCCCAGTTTGGACCAATTCATGGTGGAGGGAGCCTCTAAACAGCCCAGTTTGGGCAAATTCATGGTGGAGGGAGCCTCTAACCAGCCCAGTTTGGACCAATTAATGGTGGAGGGAGCCTCTAAACAGCCAAGTTTTGGGAAATTCATGGTGGAGGGAGCCTCTAACCAGCCCAGTTTGGACCAATTCATGGTGGAGGGAGCCTCTAAACAGCCAAGTTTTGGGAAATTCATGGTGGAGGGAGCCTCTAAAAAACCCAGTTTGGACCAATTCATGGTGGAGGGAGCCTCTAATTAGCCCAGTTTGGACCAATTAATTGTGGAGGGAGCCTCTAACCAGCCCAGTTTGGACCAATTAATGGTGGAGGGAGCCTCTAACCACCCCAGTTTGGGCAAATTCATGGTGGAGGGAGCCTCTAACCAGCCCAGTTTGGACCAATTAATGGTGGAGGGAGCCTCTAAACAGCCAAGTTTTGGGAAATTCATGGTGGAGGGAGCCTCTAACCAGCCCAGTTTGGACCAATTCATGGTGGAGGGAGCCTCTAAACAGCCCAGTTTGGGCAAATTCATGGTGGAGGGAGCCTCTAAACAGCCCAGTTTGGGCAAATTCATGGTGGAGGGAGCCTCTAACCAGCCCAGTTTGGACCAATTAATGGTGGAGGGAGCCTCTAAACAGCCAAGTTTTGGGAAATTCATGGTGGAGGGAGCCTCTAACCAGCCCAGTTTGGACCAATTAATGGTGGAGGGAGCCTCTAACCAGCCCAGTTTGGACCAATTAATGGTGGAGGGAGCCTCTAACCAGCCCAGTTTGGACCAATTAATGGTGGAGGGAGCCTCTAACCACCCCAGTTTGGACCAATTCATGGTGGAGGGAGCCTCTAACCAGCCCAGTTTGGACCAATTAATGGTGGAGGGAGCCTCTAAACAGCCAAGTTTTGGGAAATTCATGGTGGAGGGAGCCTCTAACCAGCCCAGTTTGGACCAATTCATGGTGGAGGGAGCCTCTAAACAGCCCAGTTTGGGCAAATTCATGGTGGAGGGAGCCTCTAACCAGCCCAGTTTGGACCAATTAATGGTGGAGGGAGCCTCTAAACAGCCAAGTTTTGGGAAATTCATGGTGGAGGGAGCCTCTAACCAGCCCAGTTTGGACCAATTCATGGTGGAGGGAGCCTCTAAACAGCCCAGTTTGGGCAAATTCATGGTGGAGGGAGCCTCTAAAAAACCCAGTTTGGACCAATTCATGGTGGAGGGAGCCTCTAATTAGCCCAGTTTGGACCAATTAATTGTGGAGGGAGCCTCTAACCAGCCCAGTTTGGACCAATTAATGGTGGAGGGAGCCTCTAAAAAACCCAGTTTGGACCAATTCATGGTGGAGGGAGCCTCTAATTAGCCCAGTTTGGACCAATTAATTGTGGAGGGAGCCTCTAACCAGCCCAGTTTGGACCAATTAATGGTGGAGGGAGCCTCTAAAAAACCCAGTTTGGACCAATTCATGGTGGAGGGAGCCTCTAATTAGCCCAGTTTGGACCAATTAATTGTGGAGGGAGCCTCTAACCAGCCCAGTTTGGACCAATTAATGGTGGAGGGAGCCTCTAACCACCCCAGTTTGGACCAATTCATGGTGGAGGGAGCCTCTAACCACCCCAGTTTGGACCAATTCATGGTGGAGGGAGCCTCTAAACAGCCCAGTTTGGGCAAATTCATGGTGGAGGGAGCCTCTAACCAGCAGAGTTGGGGGAAATCAGGGTGGAGGGAGCCTAGTATTAGCAGAATTGTGCAACGCTTATGGTGGATGAGTATGAGGATGCGGAGGAATTGGAGAGGTTGAGTACAGACATGGAGTTTCATGTTGGGGTGCTTTACACAGGTGGGCACAAAAATGACGGCTCTACCCAGTGGTGGTTCATTTTTATCAAAGTGAGCCGGTCGGCACTCTCAGCTGACAGACGGGTGCGCTTGTCAGTGATGATGCCACCGGCTGCACTGAACACCCTCTCAGATAGGACGCTGGCGGCAGGACAGGACAGCACCTCCAAGGCATATAGGGCAAGTTCAAGCCACAGGTCCAACTTCGACACCCAATACGTGTAGGGCGCAGAGGGGTCGGAGAGGACAGGGCTGTGGTCGGAAAGGTATTCCCGCAACATGCGCCTATACTTCTCACGCCTGGTGACACTAGGACCCTCCGTGGCGGCACTTTGGCGAGGGGGTGCCATCAAGGTGTCCCAGACCTTAGACAGTGTGCCCCTCGTTTGTGTGGACCGGTGAGAACTTGGTTGCCTACTGGAGGAACTGCCCTCCCTGCCGCCAACGTCACATGCTGGAAACATCTCCATCATATTCTGCACCAATTGCCTGTGGCAAGCATTGATGCGATTGGCCCTCCCCTCTACCGGAATAAAAGACGAGATGTTGTTTTTATACCGGAGGTCAAGGATAGCAAAGATCCAGTACTGGTTGTCCTCCATGATTTTGACAATACGCTTGTCGGTTGTAAAGCACCCCAACATGAACTCAGCCATGTCTGCCACAGTGTTAGTTGGCATGACTCCTCTGGCCCCACCGGAAAGTTCAATCTCCATTTCCTCCTCATCCTCCATGTCTACCCATCCGCGCTGCAACAATGGGACGATTCGAAGTTGCCCGGAAGCCTCCTGTATCACCATCACATCATCGGACAACTCTTCTTCCTCCTCCTCCTCCTCCTCCTCCTCCATTAAACGCAGTGAAGCGGACAGATGTGTGGACCTACTCTCCAGCTGTGACGGATCGGATGCTATCCCTAACTCCTCTGTGTGATCTGAGTTATCCCTGATGTCAATCAGGGATTCTCTCAGAACACACAAGAGCGGGATTGTAAGGCTCACCATCGCATCCTCAGAGCTCACCCTCCTTGTGGACTCCTCAAAGACCCGTAGGATGTCACAAAGGTCTCTCATCCATGGCCACTCATGGATGTGAAACTGAGGCAGCTGACTTTGTGGCACCCTAGGGTTTTGTAGCTGGTATTCCATCAAAGGTCTCTGCTGCTCAACCACTCTATTCAACATCTGAAACGTTGAGTTCCAGCGTGTGGGGACGTCGCACAAAAGCCGGTGTTGTGGCACATGCAGGCGTTGCTGGAGAGATTTTAAGCTAGCAGCGGCTACTGTCGACTTGCGAAAGTGGGCGCACATGCGCCGCACTTTCACCAGTAGCTCTGGAACATTGGGGTAGCTCTTTAGGAAACGTTGCACCACTAGGTTGAAGACGTGGGCCAGGCATGGAACATGTTGGAGTCCGGCAAGCTCCAGAGCTGCTACCAGGTTCCGGCCGTTATCACAAACGACCATGCCTGGGCCCAGGTGCAGCGGCTCAAACCATATTGCCGTCTCATCGAGGAGGGCATCCCTCACCTCGGAGGCAGTGTGCTGTCTGTCCCCCAAGCTGATCAGCTTCAGCACAGCCTGCTGACGTCTACCAACGCCAGTGCTGCAACGTTTCCAACTCGTAGCTGGGGTCAATCTAACAGCGGAGGAGGAGGCGGTGGCGGAGGAGGAGGCGGTGGCGGAGGAGGAGGCGGTAGAAGAGGAGGAGGAGGGGGGTGTTCTTCTCGTGTCCCTGCCAGGAATGTTAGGCGGGGAGACGAGGTACACCGGGCCAGTTTGGGAAGCAGTCCCAGCCTCAACTACATTCACCCAGTGTGCCGTCAGTGAAATGTAGCGTCCCTGTCCGCATGCACTTGTCCACGCGTCGGTGGTCAAGTGGACCTTTGTGCAAAGCGCGGAACTAAGGGCCCGCCTGATGTTGAGTGACACGTGCTGGTGCAAGGCGGGGACGGCACACCGGGAGAAGTAGTGACGGCTAGGGACGGCATAGCGAGGTGCCGCAGTTGCCATCAGGTCCAGGAAGGCGGGAGTTTCAACAAGCCGGAACGCCAACATCTCCTGGGCCAGCAGTTTAGCGATGTTGGCGTTCAAGGCTTGCGCGTGTGGGTGGTTAGCAGTGTATTTCTGCCGCCGCTCCAATGTCTGAGAGATGGTGGGTTGTTGTAAAGAAACGCCTGATGGTGCCTTTGATGGTGCAGGAGAAGGAGATAAGACAGGACCAGGGGAGGATGAGGTAGAAGTCAACAAAGTGGCGGAGGCAGATGAAGTGGTGTCCTGGCTCGTCCTCTGGAGTGCATTGCCAGCACAGTCAGCAGTGGCAGTGGCAGAGGCAGAGGCAGAGGCAGTGGCAGTGGCGTGAACGGCAGTCGGCCTTTGTCCTGCCGTTGCTGCCTGCCACTGATTCCAGTGCTTGGATTCCAAATGACGGCGCATTGAAGTGGTGGACAGGTTGCTCTTCTCAGAGCCCCTAATCAATTTCGAGAGGCAAATTGTGCAGACAACACTATATCTGTCCTCGGCGCATTCCTTGAAAAAACTCCACACCTTCGAGAAACGTGCCCTCGAGGTGGGAGTTTTTCGGGGCTGGGTACGAACTGGAACATCTTGGGAGATTCCGGGTGTGGCCTGGCTTCGCCTAAGCTGCTGACCTCTGCCTCTGCCTCTAGCTACCCTTTTTGGTGCTGCACCTGCCTCAACATCCACACTACTTTCCCCGCTTGACATCCCCCCTGTCCAGGTCGGGTCAGTGTCCTCATCATCCACCACTTCCTCTTCCAACTCCTGTCTCATCTCCTCCTCCCGCACAATGCGCCGGTCAACTGGATGCCCTGACGGCAACTGCGTCACATCATCGTCGATGAGGGTGGGTTGCTGGTCATCCACCACCAAATCGAACGGAGATGGAGGAGACTCTAGTGTTTGAGCATCTGGATACAGATGCTCCTCTGTTAGGTTCGTGGAATCGTGACGTGGAGAGGCAGGTTGAGGGACAATGAAAGGAGCGGAGAACAGCTCTGGGGAGCAGGGACAGTTTGGGTTATTGTTCTGTAAAGCTTCGGAATTTTGGGAGGAAGGAAGACAAGACTGTTGGGTAATAGGAGGAGAGGAGGCAGAGTCTGACTGGCTGCTGGACAATGTGCTGTAAGCGTTCTCTGACAGCCATTGCAAGACCTGTTCCTGGTTCTCGGGCCTACTAAGGTTTGTACCCTGCAGTTTAGTTAATGTGGCAAGCAACCCTGGCACTGTGGAGTGGCGCAATGCTTGCTGCCCCACAGGAGTAGGCACGGGACGCCCTGTGGCTTCACTGCTACCTTGCTCCCCAGAACCATTCCCCCGACCTCGCCCACGGCCTCGTCCACGTCCCTTTCCGGGAGCCTTGCGCATTTTGAATTCCTAGTTAGAAATTGGCACTGTATACCAGTAGTAAAAATTGTGGGTGCACGTAACCCCAATATATTCTTTGAATTCCCAGTCAGAAACTGGCACTATATGGCAGTAGCAAGAAATGAGGGTATTTGTATTCCCAATATACTCTTTGAATTCCCAGTCAGACAATGGCACTGTATACCAGTAGTAAAAATTGTGGGTGCACGTAACCCCAATATATTCTTTGAATTACCAGTCAGAAACTGGCACTATATGGCAGTAGCAAGAAATGAGGGTATTTATAACCCCAATATATTCTTTGAATTCCCAGTCAGACAATGGCACTGTATACCAGTAGTAAAAATTGTGGGTGCACGTAACCCCAATATATTCTTTGAATTCCCAGTCAGAAACTGGCACTATATGGCAGTAGCAAGAAATGAGGGTATTTGTATTCCCAATATACTCTTTGAATTCCCAGTCAGACAATGGCACTGTATACCAGTAGTAAAAATTGTGGGTGCACGTAACCCCAATATATTCTTTGAATTCCCAGTCAGACACTGGCACTATATGGCAGTAGCAAGAAATGAGGGTATTTGTATTCCCAATATATTCTTTGAATTCCCAGTCAGACAATGGCACTGTATACCAGTAGTAAAAATTGTGGGTGCACGTAACCCCAATATATTCTTTGAATTACCAGTCAGAAACTGGCACTATATGGCAGTAGCAAGAAATGAGGGTATTTATAACCCCAATATATTCTTTGAATTCCCAGTCAGACAATGGCACTGTATACCAGTAGTAAAAATTGTGGGTGCACGTAACCCCAATATATTCTTTGAATTCCCAGTCAGAAACTGGCACTATATGGCAGTAGCAAGAAATGAGGGTATTTATAACCCCAATATATTCTTTGAATTCCCAGTCAGACAATGGCACTGTATACCAGTAGTAAAAATTGTGGGTGCACGTAACCCCAATATATTCTTTGAATTCCCAGTCAGAAACTGGCACTATATGGCAGTAGCAAGAAATGAGGGTATTTGTATTCCCAATATACTCTTTGAATTCCCAGTCAGACAATGGCACTGTATACCAGTAGTAAAAATTGTGGGTGCACGTAACCCCAATATATTCTTTGAATTCCCAGTCAGAAACTGGCACTATATGGCAGTAGCAAGAAATGAGGGTATTTGTATTCCCAATATACTCTTTGAATTCCCAGTCAGACAATGGCACTGTATACCAGTAGTAAAAATTGTGGGTGCACGTAACCCCAATATATTCTTTGAATTCCCAGTCAGACACTGGCACTATATGGCAGTAGCAAGAAATGAGGGTATTTGTATTCCCAATATACTCTTTGAATTCCCAGTCAGACAATGGCACTGTATACCAGTAGTAAAAATTGTGGGTGCACGTAACCCCAATATATTCTTTGAATTACCAGTCAGAAACTGGCACTATATGGCAGTAGCAAGAAATGAGGGTATTTATAACCCCAATATATTCTTTGAATTCCCAGTCAGACAATGGCACTGTATACCAGTAGTAAAAATTGTGGGTGCACGTAACCCCAATATATTCTTTGAATTCCCAGTCAGAAACTGGCACTATATGGCAGTAGCAAGAAATGAGGGTATTTGTATTCCCAATATACTCTTTGAATTCCCAGTCAGACAATGGCACTGTATACCAGTAGTAAAAATTGTGGGTGCACGTAACCCCAATATATTCTTTGAATTCCCAGTCAGACACTGGCACTATATGGCAGTAGCAAGAAATGAGGGTATTTGTATTCCCAATATATTCTTTGAATTCCCAGTCAGACAATGGCACTGTATACCAGTAGTAAAAATTGTGGGTGCACGTAACCCCAATATATTCTTTGAATTACCAGTCAGAAACTGGCACTATATGGCAGTAGCAAGAAATGAGGGTATTTATAACCCCAATATATTCTTTGAATTCCCAGTCAGACAATGGCACTGTATACCAGTAGTAAAAATTGTGGGTGCACGTAACCCCAATATATTCTTTGAATTCCCAGTCAGAAACTGGCACTATATGGCAGTAGCAAGAAATGAGGGTATTTATAACCCCAATATATTCTTTGAATTCCCAGTCAGACAATGGCACTGTATACCAGTAGTAAAAATTGTGGGTGCACGTAACCCCAATATATTCTTTGAATTCCCAGTCAGAAACTGGCACTATATGGCAGTAGCAAGAAATGAGGGTATTTGTATTCCCAATATACTCTTTGAATTCCCAGTCAGACAATGGCACTGTATACCAGTAGTAAAAATTGTGGGTGCACGTAACCCCAATATATTCTTTGAATTCCCAGTCAGAAACTGGCACTATATGGCAGTAGCAAGAAATGAGGGTATTTGTATTCCCAATATACTCTTTGAATTCCCAGTCAGACAATGGCACTGTATACCAGTAGTAAAAATTGTGGGTGCACGTAACCCCAATATATTCTTTGAATTACCAGTCAGAAACTGGCACTATATGGCAGTAGCAAGAAATGAGGGTATTTATAACCCCAATATATTCTTTGAATTCCCAGTCAGACAATGGCACTGTATACCAGTAGTAAAAATTGTGGGTGCACGTAACCCCAATATATTCTTTGAATTCCCAGTCAGAAACTGGCACTATATGGCAGTAGCAAGAAATGAGGGTATTTGTATTCCCAATATACTCTTTGAATTCCCAGTCAGACAATGGCACTGTATACCAGTAGTAAAAATTGTGGGTGCACGTAACCCCAATATATTCTTTGAATTCCCAGTCAGACACTGGCACTATATGGCAGTAGCAAGAAATGAGGGTATTTGTATTCCCAATATATTCTTTGAATTCCCAGTCAGACAATGGCACTGTATACCAGTAGTAAAAATTGTGGGTGCACGTAACCCCAATATATTCTTTGAATTACCAGTCAGAAACTGGCACTATATGGCAGTAGCAAGAAATGAGGGTATTTGTATTCCCAATATATTCTTTGAATTCCCAGTCAGACAATGGCACTGTATACCAGTAGTAAAAATTGTGGGTGCACGTAACCCCAATATATTCTTTGAATTACCAGTCAGAAACTGGCACTATATGGCAGTAGCAAGAAATGAGGGTATTTATAACCCCAATATATTCTTTGAATTCCCAGTCAGACAATGGCACTGTATACCAGTAGTAAAAATTGTGGGTGCACGTAACCCCAATATATTCTTTGAATTCCCAGTCAGAAACTGGCACTATATGGCAGTAGCAAGAAATGAGGGTATTTATAACCCCAATATATTCTTTGAATTCCCAGTCAGACAATGGCACTGTATACCAGTAGTAAAAATTGTGGGTGCACGTAACCCCAATATATTCTTTGAATTCCCAGTCAGAAACTGGCACTATATGGCAGTAGCAAGAAATGAGGGTATTTGTATTCCCAATATACTCTTTGAATTCCCAGTCAGACAATGGCACTGTATACCAGTAGTAAAAATTGTGGGTGCACGTAACCCCAATATATTCTTTGAATTCCCAGTCAGAAACTGGCACTATATGGCAGTAGCAAGAAATGAGGGTATTTGTATTCCCAATATACTCTTTGAATTCCCAGTCAGACAATGGCACTGTATACCAGTAGTAAAAATTGTGGGTGCACGTAACCCCAATATATTCTTTGAATTCCCAGTCAGACACTGGCACTATATGGCAGTAGCAAGAAATGAGGGTATTTGTATTCCCAATATACTCTTTGAATTCCCAGTCAGACAATGGCACTGTATACCAGTAGTAAAAATTGTGGGTGCACGTAACCCCAATATATTCTTTGAATTCCCAGTCAGACAATGGCACTGTATACCAGTAGTAAAAATTGTGGGTGCACGTAACCCCAATATATTCTTTGAATTCCCAGTCAGAAACTGGCACTATATGGCAGTAGCAAGAAATGAGGGTATTTGTATTCCCAATATACTCTTTGAATTCCCAGTCAGACAATGGCACTGTATACCAGTAGTAAAAATTGTGGGTGCACGTAACCCCAATATATTCTTTGAATTACCAGTCAGAAACTGGCACTATATGGCAGTAGCAAGAAATGAGGGTATTTGTATTCCCAATATATTCTTTGAATTCCCAGTCAGACAATGGCACTGTATACCAGTAGTAAAAATTGTGGGTGCACGTAACCCCAATATATTCTTTGAATTACCAGTCAGAAACTGGCACTATATGGCAGTAGCAAGAAATGAGGGTATTTATAACCCCAATATATTCTTTGAATTCCCAGTCAGACAATGGCACTGTATACCAGTAGTAAAAATTGTGGGTGCACGTAACCCCAATATATTCTTTGAATTCCCAGTCAGAAACTGGCACTATATGGCAGTAGCAAGAAATGAGGGTATTTATAACCCCAATATATTCTTTGAATTCCCAGTCAGACAATGGCACTGTATACCAGTAGTAAAAATTGTGGGTGCACGTAACCCCAATATATTCTTTGAATTCCCAGTCAGAAACTGGCACTATATGGCAGTAGCAAGAAATGAGGGTATTTGTATTCCCAATATACTCTTTGAATTCCCAGTCAGACAATGGCACTGTATACCAGTAGTAAAAATTGTGGGTGCACGTAACCCCAATATATTCTTTGAATTCCCAGTCAGAAACTGGCACTATATGGCAGTAGCAAGAAATGAGGGTATTTGTATTCCCAATATACTCTTTGAATTCCCAGTCAGACAATGGCACTGTATACCAGTAGTAAAAATTGTGGGTGCACGTAACCCCAATATATTCTTTGAATTCCCAGTCAGACACTGGCACTATATGGCAGTAGCAAGAAATGAGGGTATTTGTATTCCCAATATACTCTTTGAATTCCCAGTCAGACAATGGCACTGTATACCAGTAGTAAAAATTGTGGGTGCACGTAACCCCAATATATTCTTTGAATTCCCAGTCAGACAATGGCACTGTATACCAGTAGTAAAAATTGTGGGTGCACGTAACCCCAATATATTCTTTGAATTCCCAGTCAGAAACTGGCACTATATGGCAGTAGCAAGAAATGAGGGTATTTATAACCCCAATATATTCTTTGAATTCCCAGTCAGACAATGGCACTGTATACCAGTAGTAAAAATTGTGGGTGCACGTAACCCCAATATATTCTTTGAATTACCAGTCAGAAACTGGCACTATATGGCAGTAGCAAGAAATGAGGGTATTTGTATTCCCAATATATTCTTTGAATTCCCAGTCAGACAATGGCACTGTATACCAGTAGTAAAAATTGTGGGTGTATATAGCCCCAATTCTATTGCTAGGGGACTTGCAGGGTATTTCTGGGGTGAAGGTGGGGGGGCACACCGTTGGAACGGGTATCGGGGTATATATCGGGTATACGGGAATACACTGACAGTGTATTCCATTCAGGATCCTGGGAAAGCTGGGTTGCGGCGATTGAGCCCGTCAGTGCCACGTTACACTGACAAGCTTCTCCCTGGAATTTAGCTCTTACAAGAGCTGTTGGTTGTCTTCTCCTTCCTATCCTAGCCTGTCCCTGCCTACCCAGAATCTAAGCCCTAGCTAGCTGGACGGAAACCTCCGTCCTCGGTGAATTGCAAGCTCAGAATGACGCGAAGCTGGGCGTCGCTGTTCTTTTAAATTAGAGGTCACATGTTTTCGGCAGCCAATGGGTTTTGCCTACTTTTTTCAACGTCACCGGTGTCGTAGTTCCTGTCCCACCTACCCAGCGCTGTTATTGGAGCAAAAAAGGCGCCAGGGAAGGTGGGAGGGGAATCGAGTAATGGCGCACTTTACCACGCGGTGTTCGATTCGATTCGAACATGCCGAACAGCCTAATATCCGATCGAACATGAGTTCGATAGAACACTGTTCGCTCATCTCTAGTACACACAAATACACAGACAACTGACTAACACACACATACACAGACAACTGATGTACACACGCATACACAGACAACTGACTGACACACACATACACAGACAACTGATGAACACACATACACAGACAACTGATGTACACACACATACACAGACAACGGACTGACACACACATAGACAGACAACTGATGTACACACAGACACAGATACACACACAACTGACTGACACACACACATACACAAACAACTGATGCACACACACATACACAGACAACTTATGTACACACATACACAGACAACTGATGTACACACACATACACAGACAACTGATGTACACACATACACAGACAAATGATGTACACACAAATACACAGACAAATGATGTACACACATACACAGACAAATGACTGACACACACATACACAGACAACTGATGTACACACACATACACAGACAACTGACTGACACACACATATACAGACAACTGATGTACACACACACATACACAGACAACTGATGTACACACACATATACACAGACAACTGATGTAAACACACATGCACAGACAACTGATGTACACACATACACAGACAACTGACTGACACAGACATACACAGACTACTGATGTACACACACATAAAAAGACAACTGATGTACACACAAACATACACACAAAACTGATATACACACACATACACAGACAACTGACTGACACTCATACACACACAACTGATGTACACACACAAAAACACAGAAAACTGATGTACACACACATACACAGACAACTGATGTACACACACATACACAGACAAATGACTGACACACACATACACAGACAACTTATGTACACACAGACACAGATACACACACAACTGACTGACACACACATACACAGACAACTCATGTTCATGCACATACACAGACAAGATATTTACACACAGACATACACAGAGAACTGCTGTACACACACAAATACACAGACAATTGCCTGACACACACATACACAGACAACTGATGCACACACACATACACAGACAACTGATGTACACAAACATACACAGACAACTGATGTATACATACATACTCAGGTAACTGATGTACACATACACAGACAACAACTGACGTACACGCACATACACAGACATCTGATGTACACACATATACACAGACAAATAATGTACACATACACATACAACTGACTGACACACACACACATACACTTTCAACTGATGTACACACACATATACACAGACAGCTGATGTACACACACACATAAACAGACAACTGATGTACACACACATAAACAGACAACTGATGTACACGCATACACAGACAACTGATGTACACAAACATACACAGACAACTGATGAACACAGATACACAGACAAATGATGTACATACACATACACAGACAACTGATGAACACACATACACAGACAAATGATGTACACACACATAAACAGACAACGGACTGACACACACATACACAGACAACTGATGTACACACAGACACAGATACACACACAACTGACTGACACACATACATACGCAGACAACTGATGTACACACACACATACAACTGACTGACACACACATACACAGACAACTGATGCACACACATACACAGACAACTGATGTACACACACATACACAGACAACGGACTGACACACACATACACAGACAACTGATGTACACACAGACACAGATACACACACAACTGACTGACACACATACATACGCAGACAACTGATGTACACACACACATACAACTGACTGACACACACATACACAGACAACTGATGCACACACATACACAGACAACTGATGTACACACAAATACACAGACAACTGATGTACACACACATGCACAGACATCTGACTGACACACAGATCCACAGACAACTCATGTACACACACTCACATACACAGACAACTCATGTACACACAAACACAGATACACACACAACTGACTGACACACACACATACGCAGACAACTGATGTACACGCACATACACAGACAACATATTTACACACAGACATACACAGACAACTGATGTACACACACAAATACACAGACAACTGACTGACACACACATACACAGACAACTGATGCACACACACATACACAGACAACTGATGTACACACAAATACACAGACAACTAATGTACACACACATGCACAGAAAACTGACTGACAAACACATACACAGACAACTGATGTATACATACATACACAGGCAACTGATGTACACATACACAGGCAACAACTGATGTACACGCACATACACAGACAACTGATGTACACTCATATACACAGACAAATGATGTACACATACACATACACATACAACTGACTGACACACACATACACTGACAACTGATGCACACACACAAACATACACAGACAGCTGATGTACATACACTCATACACAGACAACTTATGTACATACACTTAGACAGACAACTGACTGACACACAGATCCACAGACAACTGATGTACACACACACATACACAGACATCTGACTGACACACAGATCCACAGACAACTCATGTTCATACACCCACATACACAGACAACTCATGTACACACACATACGCAGACAACTGACTAACAAATACACAGACAACTGATGTACACATACACAGACAACTAATGTACACACACATACACAGACAACTAATGTACACACAAATACACAGACAACTGACTAACACACACATACACAGACAACTGATGTACACACGCATACACAGACAACTGACTGACACACACATACACAGACAACTGATGAACACACATACACAGACAACTGATGTACACACACATACACAGACAACGGACTGACACACACATACACAGACAACTGATGTACACACAGACACAGATACACACACAACTGACTGACACACACATATACACAAACAACTGATGCACACACACATACACAGACAACTTATGTACACACATACACAGACAACTGATGTACACACACATACACAGACAACTGATGTACACACATACACAGACAAATGATGTACACACACATACACAGACAAATGATGTACACACATACACAGACAAATGACTGACACACACATACACAGACAACTGATGTACACACACATACACAGACAACTGACTGACACACACATATACAGACAACTGATGTACACACACACATACACAGACAACTGATGTACACACACATATACACAGACAACTGATGTAAACACACATGCACAGACAACTGATGTACACACATACACAGAAAACTGACTGACACAGACATACACAGACAACTGATGTACACACACATAAAAAGACAACTGATGTACACACAAACATACACACAAAACTGATATACACACACATACACAGACAACTGAATGACACACACATACAACGACAACTGACTGACACACACATACACAGACAACTGACTGACACACACATATACAGACAACTGATGTACACACACACATACACAGACAACTGATGTACACACACATACACAGACAACTGATGTAAACACACATGCACAGACAACTGATGTACACACACATACACAGACAACTGACTGACACACACAAACACAGACAACTGATGTACACACATATACAAAGACAACTGATGTACACACACACAGAGACAACTGATATACACACACATACACAGACAACTGAATGACACACACATACAAAGACAACTGATGTACACACACATACACAGACAACTGACTGACACACACATACACAGACAACTGATTTACACACACATACACAGACAACTGACTGACACACAGATACACAGACAACTGATGAACACACATACACAGACAACTGATGTACACACACATACACAGACAACGGACTGACACACACATACACAGACAACTGATGTACACACAGACACAGATACACACACAACTGACTGACACACATACATACGCAGACAACTGATGTACACACACACATACAACTGACTGACACACACATACACAGACAACTGATGCACACACATACACAGACAACTGATGTACACACAAATACACAGACAACTGATGTACACACACATGCACAGACATCTGATTGACACACAGATACACAGACAACTCATGTACACACACCCAAATACACAGACAACTCATGTACACACAAACACAGATACACACACAACTGACTGACACACACACATACGCAGACAACTGATGTACACGCACATACACAGACAACATATTTACACACAGACATACACAGACAACTGATGTACACACACAAATACACAGACAACTGACTGACACACACATACACAGACAACTAATGCACACACACATACACAGACAACTGATGTACACACAAATACACAGACAACTAATGTACACACACATGCACAGACAACTGACTGACAAACACATACACAGACAACTGATGTATACATACATACACAGGCAACTGATGTACACATACACAGGCAACAACTGATGTACACGCACATACACAGACAACTGATGTACACACATATACACAGACAAATGATGTACACATACACATACACATACAACTGACTGACACACACATACACTGACAACTGATGCACACACACAGACATACACAGACAGCTGATGTACATACACTCATACACAGACAACTTATGTACATATACTTAGACAGACAACTGACTGACACACAGATCCACAGACAACTGATGTACACACACACATACACAGACATCTGACTGACACACAGATCCACAGACAACTCATGTACATACACCCACATACACAGACAACTCATGTACACACACATACGCAGACAACTGACTAACAAATACACAGACAACTGATGTACACATACACAGACAACTAATGTACACACACATACACAGACAACTAATGTACACACAAATGCACAGACAACTGACTAACACACACATACACAGACAACTGATGTACACACGCATACACAGACAACTGACTGACACACACATACACAGACAACTGATGAACACACATACACAGACAACTGATGTACACACACATACACAGACAACGGACTGACACACACATACACAGACAACTGATGTACACACAGACACAGATACACACACAACTGACTGACACACACACATACACAAACAACTGATGCACACACACATACACAGACAACTTATGTACACACATACACAGACAACTGATGTACACACACATACACAGACAACTGATGTACACACATACACAGACAAATGATGTACACACAAATACACAGACAAATGATGTACACACATACACAGACAAATGACTGACACACACATACACAGACAACAGATGTACACACACATACACAGACAACTGACTGACACACACATATACAGACAACTGATGTACACACACACATACACAGACAACTGATGTACACACACATATACACAGACAACTGATGTAAACACACATGCACAGACAACTGATGTACACACATACACAGACAACTGACTGACACAGACATACACAGACTACTGATGTACACACACATAAAAAGACAACTGATGTACACACAAACATACACACAAAACTGATATACACACACATACACAGACAACTGACTGACACACATACACACACAACTGATGTACACACACAAAAACACAGAAAACTGATGTACACACATACACAGACAACTGATGTACACACACATACACAGACAAATGACTGACACACACATACACAGACAACTTATGTACACACAGACACAGATACACACACAACTGACTGACACACACATACACAGACAACTCATGTTCATGCACATACACAGACAAGATATTTACACACAGACATACACAGAGAACTGCTGTACACACACACATACACAGACAATTGCCTGACACACACATACACAGACAACTGATGCACACACACATACACAGACAACTGATGTACACAAACATACACAGACAACTGATGTATACATACATACTCAGGTAACTGATGTACACATACACAGACAACAACTGACGTACACGCACATACACAGACATCTGATGTACACACATATACACAGACAAATAATGTACACATACACATACAACTGACTGACACACACACACATACACTTTCAACTGATGTACACACACATATACACAGACAGCTGATGTATACACACACATAAACAGACAACTGATGTACACACACATAAACAGACAACTGATGTACACGCATACACAGACAACTGATGTACACAAACATACACAGACAACTGATGAACACAGATACACAGACAAATGATGTACATACACATACACAGACAACTGATGAACACACATACACAGACAAATGATGTACACACACATACACAGACAACGGACTGACACACACATACACAGACAACTGATGTACACACAGACACAGATACACACACAACTGACTGACACACATACATACGCAGACAACTGATGTACACACACATACAACTGACTGACACACACATACACAGACAACTGATGCACACACATACACAGACAACTGATGTACACACACATACACAGACAACGGACTGACACACACATACACAGACAACTGATGTACACACAGACACAGATACACACACAACTGACTGACACACATACATACGCAGACAACTGATGTACACACACACATACAACTGACTGACACACACATACACAGACAACTGATGCACACACATACACAGACAACTGATGTACACACAAATACACAGACAACTGATGTACACACACATGCACAGACATCTGACTAACACACAGATCCACAGACAACTCATGTACACACACCCACATACACAGACAACTCATGTACACACAAACACAGATACACACACAACTGACTGACACACACACATACGCAGACAACTGATGTACACGCACATACACAGACAACATATTTACACACAGACATACACAGTCAACTGATGTACACACACAAATACACAGACAACTGACTGACACACACATACACAGACAACTGATGCACACACACATACACAGACAACTGATGTACACACAAATACACAGAGAACTAATGTACACACACATGCACAGACAACTGACTGACAAACACATACACAGACAACTGATGTATACATACATACACAGGCAACTGATGTACACATACACAGGCAACAACTGATGTACACGCACATACACAGACAACTGATGTACACACATATACACAGACAAATGATGTACACATACACATACAACTGACTGACATACACATACACTGACAACTGATGCACACACACAAACATACACAGACAGCTGATGTACATACACTCATACACAGACAACTTATGTATATACACTTAGACAGACAACTGACTGACACACAGATCCACAGACAACTCATGTACATACACCCACATACACAGACAACTCATGTACACACACATACGCAGACAACTGACTAACAAATACACAGACAACTGATGTACACATACACAGACAACTAATGTACACACACATACACAGACAACTAATGTACACACAAATACACAGACAACTGACTAACACACACATACACAGACAACTGATGTACACACGCATACACAGACAACTGAGTGACACACACATACACAGACAACTGATGAACACACATACACAGACAACTGATGTACACACACATACACAGACAACGGACTGACACACACATACACAGACAACTGATGTACACACAGACACAGATACACACGCAACTGACTGACACACACACATACACAAACAACTGATGCACACACACATACACAGACAACTTATGTACACACATACACAGACAACTGATGTACACACACATACACAGACAACTGATGTACACACATACACAGACAAATGATGTACACACACATACACAGACAAATGATGTACACACATACACAGACAAATGACTGACACACACATACACAGACAACTGATGTACACACACATACACAGACAACTGACTGACACACACATATACAGACAACTGATGTACACACACACATACACAGACAACTGATGTACACACACATATACACAGACAACTGATGTAAACACATGCACAGACAACTGATTTACACACATACACAGAAAACTGACTGACACAGACATACACAGACAACTGATGTACACACACATAAAAAGACAACTGATGTACACACAAACATACACACAAAACTGATATACACACACATACACAGACAACTGAATGACACACACATACAACGACAACTGACTGACACACACATACACAGACAACTGACTGACACACACATATACAGACAACTGATGTACACACACATACACAGACAACTGATGTACACACACATACACAGACAACTGATGTAAACACACATGCACAGACAACTGATGTACACACACATACACATACAACTGACTGACACACACACATACACTTTCAACTGATGTACACACACATATACACAGACAGCTGATATACACACACACATAAACAGACAACTGATGTACACACACATAAACAGACAACTGATGTACACGCATACACAGACAACTGATGTACACAAACATACACAGACAACTGATGAACACAGATACACAGACAAATGATGTACATACACATACACAGACAACTGATGAACACACATACACAGACAAATGATGTACACACACATACACAGACAACGGACTGACACACACATACACAGACAACTGATGTACACACAGACACAGATACACACACAACTGACTGACACACATACATACGCAGACAACTGATGTACACACACACATACAACTGACTGACACACACATACACAGACAACTGATGCACACACATACACAGACAACTGATGTACACACACACACATACACAGACAACGGACTGACACACACATACACAGACAACTGATGTACACACAGACACAGATACACACACAACTGACTGACACACATACATACGCAGACAACTGATGTACACACACACATACAACTGACTGACACACACATACACAGACAACTGATGCACACACATACACAGACAACTGATGTACACACAAATACACAGACAACTGATGTACACACACATGCACAGACATCTGACTGACACACAGATCCACAGACAACTCATGTACACACACCCACATACACAGACAACTCATGTACACACAAACACAGATACACACACAACTGACTGACACACACACATACGCAGACAACTGATGTACACGCACATACACAGACAACATATTTACACACAGACATACACAGTCAACTGATGTACACACACAAATACACAGACAACTGACTGACACACACATACACAGACAACTGATGTACACACACATACACAGACAACTGATGTACACACAAATACACAGACAACTAATGTACACACACATGCACAGACAACTGACTGACAAACACATACACAGACAACTGATGTATACATACATACACAGGCAACTGATGTACACATACACAGGCAACAACTGATGTACACGCACATACACAGACAACTGATGTACACACATATACACAGACAAATGATGTACACATACACATACACATACAACTGACTGACATACGCATACACTGACAACTGATGCACACACACAAACATACACAGACAGCTGATGTACATACACTCATACACAGACAACTGATGTATATACACTTAGACAGACAACTGACTGACACACATATCCACAGACAACTGATGTACACACACACATACACAGACATCTGACTGACACACAGATCCACAGACAACTCATGTACATACACCCACATACACAGACAACTCATGTACACACACATACGCAGACAACTGACTAACAAATACACAGACAACTGATGTACACATACACAGACAACTAATGTACACACACATACACAGACAACTAATGTACACACAAATACACAGACAACTGACTAACACACACATACACAGACAACTGATGTACACACGCATACACAGACAACTGACTGACACACACATACACAGACAACTGATGAACACACATACACAGACAACTGATGTACACACACATACACAGACAACGGACTGACACACACATACACAGACAACTGATGTACACACAGACACAGATACACACACAACTGACTGACACACACACATACACAAACAACTGATGCACACACACATACACAGACAACTTATGTACACACATACACAGACAACTGATGTACACACACATACACAGACAACTGATGTACACACATACACAGACAAATGATGTACACACACATACACAGACAAATGATGTACACACATACACAGACAAATGACTGACACACACATACACAGACAACTGATGTACACACACATACACAGACAACTGACTGACACACACATATACAGACAACTGATGTACACAC
Source organism: Leptodactylus fuscus (assembly GCF_031893055.1). NCBI lineage: Eukaryota > Metazoa > Chordata > Amphibia > Anura > Leptodactylidae > Leptodactylus > Leptodactylus fuscus. Next base: position 65,092,976 of record NC_134274.1, on the reverse strand, counting down.
ACACATACACAGACAACTGATGTACACACACATATACACAGACAACTGATGTAAACACACATGCACAGACAACTGATTTACACACATACACAGAAAACTGACTGACACAGACATACACAGACAACTGATGTACACACACATAAAAAGACAACTGATGTACACACAAACATACACACAAAACTGATATACACACACATACACAGACAACTGAATGACACACACATACAACGACAACTGACTGACACACACATACACAGACAACTGACTGACACACACATATACAGACAACTGATGTACACACACACATACACAGAAAACTGATGTACACACACATACACAGACAACTGATGTAAACACACATGCACAGACAACTGATGTACACACACATACACAGACAACTGACTGACACACACAAACACAGACAACTGATGTACACACATATACAAAGACAACTGATGTACACACACACAGAGACAACTGATATACACAAACATTCACAGACAACTGAATGACACACACATACAAAGACAACTGATGTACACACACATACACAGACAACTGACTGACACACACATACACAGACAACTGATTTACACACACATACACAGACAACTGACTGACACACAGATACACAGACAACTGATGAACACACATACACAGACAACTGATGTACACACACATACACAGACAACGGACTGACACACACATACACAGACAACTGATGTACACACAGACACAGATACACACACAACTGACTGACACACATACATACGCAGACAACTGATGTACACACACACATACAACTGACTGACACACACATACACAGACAACTGATGCACACACATACACAGACAACTGATGTACACACAAATACACAGACAACTGATGTACACACACATGCACAGACATCTGACTGACACACAGATCCACAGACAACTCATGTACACACACCCACATACACAGACAACTCATGTACACACAAACACAGATACACACACAACTGACTGACACACACACATACGCAGACAACTGATGTACACGCACATACACAGACAACATATTTACACACAGACATACACAGACAACTGATGTACACACACAAATACACAGACAACTGACTGACACACACATACACAGACAACTGATGCACACACACATACACAGACAACTGATGTACACACAAATACACAGACAACTAATGTACACACATGCACAGACAACTGACTGACAAACACATACACAGACAACTGATGTATACATACATACACAGGCAACTGATGTACACATACACAGGCAACAACTGATGTACACGCACATACACAGACAACTGATGTACACACATATACACAGACAAATGATGTACACATACACATACACATACAACTGACTGACACACACATACACTGACAACTGATGCACACACACAAACATACACAGACAGCTGATGTACATACACTCATACACAGACAACTTATGTACATACACTTACACAGACATCTGACTGACACACAGATCCACAGACAACTCATGTACATACACCCACATACACAGACAACTCATGTACACACACATACGCAGACAACTGACTAACAAATACACAGACAACTGATGTACACATACACAGACAACTAATGTACACACAAATACACAGACAACTGACTAACACACACATACACAGACAACTGATGTACACACGCATACACAGACAACTGACTGACACACACATACACAGACAACTGATGAACACACATACACAGACAACTGATGTACACACACATACACAGACAACGGACTGACACACACATACACAGACAACTGATGTACACACAGACACAGATACACACACAACTGACTGACACACACACATACACAAACAACTGATGCACACACACATACACAGACAACTTATGTACACACATACACAGACAACTGATGTACACACACATACACAGACAACTGATGTACACACATACACAGACAAATGATGTACACACAAATACACAGACAAATGATGTACACACATACACAGACAAATGACTGACACACACATACACAGACAACTGATGTACACACACATACACAGACAACTGACTGACACACACATATACAGACAACTGATGTACACACACACATACACAGACAACTGATGTACACACACATATACACAGACAACTGATGTAAACACACATGCACAGACAACTGATGTACACACATACACAGACAACTGACTGACACAGACATACACAGACTACTGATGTACACACACATAAAAAGACAACTGATGTACACACAAACATACACACAAAACTGATATACACACATACACAGACAACTGACTGACACACATACACACACAACTGATGTACACACACAAAAACACAGAAAACTGATGTACACACACATACACAGACAACTGATGTAAACACACATGCACAGACAACTGATGTACACACACACATACACAGACAACTGATGTAAACACACATTCACGGACAACTGATGTACACACACATACACAGACAACTGACTGACACAGACATACACAGACAACTGATGTACACACACATAAAAAGACAACTGATGTACACACAAACATACACAGACAACTGACTGACACACACAAACACAGACAACTGATGTACACACATATACAAAGACAACTGATGTACAGACAAACACAGACAACTGATATACACACACATACACAGACAACTGAATGACACACACATACAAAGACAACTGATGTACACACACATACACAGACAACTGACTGACAAACACATACACAGACAACTGATTTACACACGCGTACACAGACAACTGACTGACACACATACACAGACAACTGATGAACACACATACACAGACAACTGATGTACACACACATACACAGACAACAGACTGACACACGCATACACAGACAACTGATATACACACAGACACAGATACACACACAAATGACTGACACACACACATACGCAGTCAACTGATGTACACGCACATACACAGACAACATATTTACACACAGACATACAGACAACTGATGTACACACACACATACACAGACAACTGACTGACACACACATACACAGACAACTGATGCACACACACATACACAGACAACTGATGTACACACAAATACACAGACAACTTATGTATACATAAATACTCAGGCAACTGATGTACACATACACATACAACTGACTGACACACACACACATACACTTTCAACTGATGTACACACACATACACAGACAGCTGATGTACACACACACATACACAGACAACTGATGTACACACACATAAACAGACAACTGATGTACACGCATACAGAGACAACTGATGTACACACACATACACAGACAACTGATGAACACACATACACAGACAAATGATGTACACACACATACACAGACAAATGACTGACACACACATACACAGACAACTGATGTACACACACATACACAGACAACTGACTAAAACCGACATACACAGACAACTGATGTACACACACATACAAAGACAACTGACTGACACACACATATACAGACAACTGATGTACACACACACATACACAGACAACTGATGTACACACACACGCATACACAGACAACTGATGTACACACACATGCACAGACAACTGATGTACACACACATACACAGACAACTGACTAAGACATGCACAGACAACTGACGGACACACACATACAAAGACAACTGATGTACGCACACACATACACAGACAACTGATATACCCACACATACACAGACAACTGACTGACACACACATACAAAGACAACTGATGTACACACACACATACACAGACAACTGACTGACACACACATACACTGACAATTGATTTACACACGCATACACAGACAATTGACTGAAACACACATACACAGACAACTGATGAACACACATACACAGACAACTGATGTACACACACATACACAGACAACGGACTGACACACACATACACAGACAACTGATGTACACACAGACACAGATACACACACAACTGACTGACACACACATACGCAGACAACTGATGTACACACACACATACACAGACAACTGACTGACACACACATACACAGACAACTGATGCACACACACATACACAGACAACTGATGTAAACACACATGCACAGACAACTTATGTACACACACATACACAGACAACTGACTGACACAGACATACACAGACAACTGATGTACACACACATAAAAAGACAACTGATGTACACACAAACATACACAGACAACTGACTGACACACACAAACACAGACAACTGATGTACACACATATACAAAGACAACTGATGTACAGACATACACAGACAACTGATATACACACACATACACAGACAACTGAATGACACACGCATACAAAGACAACTGATGTAAACACACATACACAGACAACTGACTGACACACACATACACAGTCAACTGATGTACACACACATACACAGACAACGGACTGACACACACATACACAGGCAACTGATGTACACACAGACACAGATACACACACAACTGACTGACACACACATACGCAGACAACTGATGTACACGCACATACACAGACAACATATTTACACACAGACATACACAGACAACTGATGTACACACACATACACAGAAAACTGACTGACACACACATACACAGACAACTGATGCACACACACATACACAGACAACTGATGTACACACAAATACACCGACAACTGATGTACACACACATGCACAGACAACTGACTGACACACACATTCACAGACAACTGATGTATACATACATACACAGGCAACTGATGTACACATACACAGGCAACAACTGATGTACACGCACATACACAGACAACTGATGTACACACATATACACAGACAAATGATGTACACATACACATACACATACAACTGACTGACACACACATACACTGACAGCTGATACATACACACACACACATACAGCTGTTGTACATACACTCATACACAGACAACTTATGTACATACACTTAGACAGACATCTGACTGACACACAGATCCACAGACAACTCATGTACATACACCCACATACACAGACAACTCATGTACACACACATACACAGACAACTGACTGACAAATACACAGACAACTGATGTACACATACACAGACAACTGATGTACACACACATACACAGACAACTAATATACACACACATGTACAGACAACTGACTAACACACACATACACAGACAACTGATGTACACACACATACACAGACAACTGATGTTCACACACCTACACAGACAACTGACTGACACACACATACACAGAAAACTGATGTACACATGCATACACAGACAACTAATGTACACACACACACACATACACAGACAACTGATGTACACACAAAAACACAGACAACTGATGTACACACACATACACAGAGAACTGACTGACACACACATACACAGTCAACTGATTTACACACACATACACAGACAACTGATGTACACACACATACAACTGATGTACACACACATACACAGAGAACTGACTGACACACACATACACAGACAACTGATGTACACACACATACACAGACAACCGTTGTACACACATATATAGACAACTGATGTACACACACATGCACAGACAACTGATGTACACACATACACAGACAAATGATGTACACACACAAAAACACAGACAACTGATGTACACACATACATAGACAACTGATGTACACACACATGCACAGACAACTGATGTACACACATACACAGACAAATGATGTACACACACATACACAGACACATGACTGACACACACATACACAGACAACTGATGCACACACATACACACACAGACAACTGACTGACACCCACATACACAGACAACTGATATACACACACATATACAGACAACTAATGTACACACACATGCACAGACAACTAATGTACACACACATATACAGACAACTAATGTACACACACATGCACAGACAACTAATGTACACACACATACACAGACAACTTACTGACACAGACATACACAGACACCTGATGTACACACACATAAAAAGACAACTGATGTACACACACATACACAGACAACTGACTGACACACACATACACAGACAACTGATGTACACACACAAATACACAGACAACTTATGTACACACAGACACAGATACACACACAACTGACTGACAGACACATACACAGACAACTGATGTACACACACATACACACACACACAGACAACTGACAAACACCCACATACACAGACAACTGATGTACACACACATACACAGACAACTGACTGACACACACATATACAGACAACTGATGTACACACACATACACAGACAACTGATGTACACACACATGCACAGACAACTGATGTACACACACATACACAGACAACTGACTGACACACACATACACAGACATCTGATGTACACACACACAAACACAGACAACTGATGTACACACACATACAAAGACAACTAACTGACACACATACACAGACAACTGATGTACACACACATACACAGATAACTGATGTACACACACATACACATACAACTGATGTACACACACAAACACAGAGAACTGACTGACACACACATACACAGACAACTGATGTACACACATACACAGACAACTGATGTACACGCATACACAGACAACTGATGTACACACACATACACAGACAACTGATGTACATACATACACAGACAAATCATGTACACACACATACACAGACAAATGACTGACACACACATACACAGACAACTGATGCACACACATACACAGACAACTGACTAAAACCCACATACACAGACAACTGATGTACACACACATACACAGACAACTGATGTAAACACACATGCACAGACAACTGATGTACACACACACACATACACAGACAACTGATGTAAACACACATTCACGGACAACTGATGTACACACACATACACAGACAACTGACTGACACAGACATACACAGACAACTGATGTACACATACACAGACAACTAATGTACACACACATACACAGACAACTAATGTACACACAAATACACAGACAACTGACTAACACACACATACACAGACAACTGATGTACACACGCATACACAGACAACTGAGTGACACACACATACACAGACAACTGATGAACACACATACACAGACAACTGATGTACACACACATACACAGACAACGGACTGACACACACATACACAGACAACTGATGTACACACAGACACAGATACACACACAACTGACTGACACACACACATACACAAACAACTGATGCACACACACATACACAGACAACTTATGTACACACATACACAGACAACTGATGTACACACACATACACAGACAACTGATGTACACACATACACAGACAAATGATGTACACACACATACACAGACAAATGATGTACACACATACACAGACAAATGACTGACACACACATACACAGACAACTGATGTACACACACATACACAGACAACTGACTGACACACACATATACAGACAACTGATGTACACACACACATACACAGACAACTGATGTACACACACATATACACAGACAACTGATGTAAACACATGCACAGACAACTGATTTACACACATACACAGAAAACTGACTGACACAGACATACACAGACAACTGATGTACACACACATAAAAAGACAACTGATGTACACACAAACATACACACAAAACTGATATACACACACATACACAGACAACTGAATGACACACACATACAACGACAACTGACTGACACACACATACACAGACAACTGACTGACACACACATATACAGACAACTGATGTACACACACATACACAGACAACTGATGTACACACACATACACAGACAACTGATGTAAACACACATGCACAGACAACTGATGTACACACACATACACATACAACTGACTGACACACACACATACACTTTCAACTGATGTACACACACATATACACAGACAGCTGATATACACACACACATAAACAGACAACTGATGTACACACACATAAACAGACAACTGATGTACACGCATACACAGACAACTGATGTACACAAACATACACAGACAACTGATGAACACAGATACACAGACAAATGATGTACATACACATACACAGACAACTGATGAACACACATACACAGACAAATGATGTACACACACATACACAGACAACGGACTGACACACACATACACAGACAACTGATGTACACACAGACACAGATACACACACAACTGACTGACACACATACATACGCAGACAACTGATGTACACACACACATACAACTGACTGACACACACATACACAGACAACTGATGCACACACATACACAGACAACTGATGTACACACACACACATACACAGACAACGGACTGACACACACATACACAGACAACTGATGTACACACAGACACAGATACACACACAACTGACTGACACACATACATACGCAGACAACTGATGTACACACACACATACAACTGACTGACACACACATACACAGACAACTGATGCACACACATACACAGACAACTGATGTACACACAAATACACAGACAACTGATGTACACACACATGCACAGACATCTGACTGACACACAGATCCACAGACAACTCATGTACACACACCCACATACACAGACAACTCATGTACACACAAACACAGATACACACACAACTGACTGACACACACACATACGCAGACAACTGATGTACACGCACATACACAGACAACATATTTACACACAGACATACACAGTCAACTGATGTACACACACAAATACACAGACAACTGACTGACACACACATACACAGACAACTGATGTACACACACATACACAGACAACTGATGTACACACAAATACACAGACAACTAATGTACACACACATGCACAGACAACTGACTGACAAACACATACACAGACAACTGATGTATACATACATACACAGGCAACTGATGTACACATACACAGGCAACAACTGATGTACACGCACATACACAGACAACTGATGTACACACATATACACAGACAAATGATGTACACATACACATACACATACAACTGACTGACATACGCATACACTGACAACTGATGCACACACACAAACATACACAGACAGCTGATGTACATACACTCATACACAGACAACTGATGTATATACACTTAGACAGACAACTGACTGACACACATATCCACAGACAACTGATGTACACACACACATACACAGACATCTGACTGACACACAGATCCACAGACAACTCATGTACATACACCCACATACACAGACAACTCATGTACACACACATACGCAGACAACTGACTAACAAATACACAGACAACTGATGTACACATACACAGACAACTAATGTACACACACATACACAGACAACTAATGTACACACAAATACACAGACAACTGACTAACACACACATACACAGACAACTGATGTACACACGCATACACAGACAACTGACTGACACACACATACACAGACAACTGATGAACACACATACACAGACAACTGATGTACACACACATACACAGACAACGGACTGACACACACATACACAGACAACTGATGTACACACAGACACAGATACACACACAACTGACTGACACACACACATACACAAACAACTGATGCACACACACATACACAGACAACTTATGTACACACATACACAGACAACTGATGTACACACACATACACAGACAACTGATGTACACACATACACAGACAAATGATGTACACACACATACACAGACAAATGATGTACACACATACACAGACAAATGACTGACACACACATACACAGACAACTGATGTACACACACATACACAGACAACTGACTGACACACACATATACAGACAACTGATGTACACACACACATACACAGACAACTGATGTACACACACATATACACAGACAACTGATGTAAACACACATGCACAGACAACTGATTTACACACATACACAGAAAACTGACTGACACAGACATACACAGACAACTGATGTACACACACATAAAAAGACAACTGATGTACACACAAACATACACACAAAACTGATATACACACACATACACAGACAACTGAATGACACACACATACAACGACAACTGACTGACACACACATACACAGACAACTGACTGACACACACATATACAGACAACTGATGTACACACACACATACACAGAAAACTGATGTACACACACATACACAGACAACTGATGTAAACACACATGCACAGACAACTGATGTACACACACATACACAGACAACTGACTGACACACACAAACACAGACAACTGATGTACACACATATACAAAGACAACTGATGTACACACACACAGAGACAACTGATATACACAAACATTCACAGACAACTGAATGACACACACATACAAAGACAACTGATGTACACACACATACACAGACAACTGACTGACACACACATACACAGACAACTGATTTACACACACATACACAGACAACTGACTGACACACAGATACACAGACAACTGATGAACACACATACACAGACAACTGATGTACACACACATACACAGACAACGGACTGACACACACATACACAGACAACTGATGTACACACAGACACAGATACACACACAACTGACTGACACACATACATACGCAGACAACTGATGTACACACACACATACAACTGACTGACACACACATACACAGACAACTGATGCACACACATACACAGACAACTGATGTACACACAAATACACAGACAACTGATGTACACACACATGCACAGACATCTGACTGACACACAGATCCACAGACAACTCATGTACACACACCCACATACACAGACAACTCATGTACACACAAACACAGATACACACACAACTGACTGACACACACACATACGCAGACAACTGATGTACACGCACATACACAGACAACATATTTACACACAGACATACACAGACAACTGATGTACACACACAAATACACAGACAACTGACTGACACACACATACACAGACAACTGATGCACACACACATACACAGACAACTGATGTACACACAAATACACAGACAACTAATGTACACACATGCACAGACAACTGACTGACAAACACATACACAGACAACTGATGTATACATACATACACAGGCAACTGATGTACACATACACAGGCAACAACTGATGTACACGCACATACACAGACAACTGATGTACACACATATACACAGACAAATGATGTACACATACACATACACATACAACTGACTGACACACACATACACTGACAACTGATGCACACACACAAACATACACAGACAGCTGATGTACATACACTCATACACAGACAACTTATGTACATACACTTACACAGACATCTGACTGACACACAGATCCACAGACAACTCATGTACATACACCCACATACACAGACAACTCATGTACACACACATACGCAGACAACTGACTAACAAATACACAGACAACTGATGTACACATACACAGACAACTAATGTACACACAAATACACAGACAACTGACTAACACACACATACACAGACAACTGATGTACACACGCATACACAGACAACTGACTGACACACACATACACAGACAACTGATGAACACACATACACAGACAACTGATGTACACACACATACACAGACAACCGACTGACACACACATACACAGACAACTGATGTACACACAGACACAGATACACACACAACTGACTGACACACACACATACACAAACAACTGATGCACACACACATACACAGACAACTTATGTACACACATACACAGACAACTGATGTACACACACATACACAGACAACTGATGTACACACATACACAGACAAATGATGTACACACAAATACACAGACAAATGATGTACACACATACACAGACAAATGACTGACACACACATACACAGACAACTGATGTACACACACATACACAGACAACTGACTGACACACACATATACAGACAACTGATGTACACACACACATACACAGACAACTGATGTACACACACATATACACAGACAACTGATGTAAACACACATGCACAGACAACTGATGTACACACATACACAGACAACTGACTGACACAGACATACACAGACTACTGATGTACACACACATAAAAAGACAACTGATGTACACACAAACATACACACAAAACTGATATACACACATACACAGACAACTGACTGACACACATACACACACAACTGATGTACACACACAAAAACACAGAAAACTGATGTACACACACATACACAGACAACTGATGTAAACACACATGCACAGACAACTGATGTACACACACACATACACAGACAACTGATGTAAACACACATTCACGGACAACTGATGTACACACACATACACAGACAACTGACTGACACAGACATACACAGACAACTGATGTACACACACATAAAAAGACAACTGATGTACACACAAACATACACAGACAACTGACTGACACACACAAACACAGACAACTGATGTACACACATATACAAAGACAACTGATGTACAGACAAACACAGACAACTGATATACACACACATACACAGACAACTGAATGACACACACATACAAAGACAACTGATGTACACACACATACACAGACAACTGACTGACAAACACATACACAGACAACTGATTTACACACGCGTACACAGACAACTGACTGACACACATACACAGACAACTGATGAACACACATACACAGACAACTGATGTACACACACATACACAGACAACAGACTGACACACGCATACACAGACAACTGATATACACACAGACACAGATACACACACAAATGACTGACACACACACATACGCAGTCAACTGATGTACACGCACATACACAGACAACATATTTACACACAGACATACAGACAACTGATGTACACACACACATACACAGACAACTGACTGACACACACATACACAGACAACTGATGCACACACACATACACAGACAACTGATGTACACACAAATACACAGACAACTTATGTATACATAAATACTCAGGCAACTGATGTACACATACACATACAACTGACTGACACACACACACATACACTTTCAACTGATGTACACACACATACACAGACAGCTGATGTACACACACACATACACAGACAACTGATGTACACACACATAAACAGACAACTGATGTACACGCATACAGAGACAACTGATGTACACACACATACACAGACAACTGATGAACACACATACACAGACAAATGATGTACACACACATACACAGACAAATGACTGACACACACATACACAGACAACTGATGTACACACACATACACAGACAACTGACTAAAACCGACATACACAGACAACTGATGTACACACACATACAAAGACAACTGACTGACACACACATATACAGACAACTGATGTACACACACACATACACAGACAACTGATGTACACACACACGCATACACAGACAACTGATGTACACACACATGCACAGACAACTGATGTACACACACATACACAGACAACTGACTAAGACATGCACAGACAACTGACGGACACACACATACAAAGACAACTGATGTACGCACACACATACACAGACAACTGATATACCCACACATACACAGACAACTGACTGACACACACATACAAAGACAACTGATGTACACACACACATACACAGACAACTGACTGACACACACATACACTGACAATTGATTTACACACGCATACACAGACAATTGACTGAAACACACATACACAGACAACTGATGAACACACATACACAGACAACTGATGTACACACACATACACAGACAACGGACTGACACACACATACACAGACAAGTGATGTACACACAGACACAGATACACACACAACTGACTGACACACACATACGCAGACAACTGATGTACACACACACATACACAGACAACTGACTGACACACACATACACAGACAACTGATGCACACACACATACACAGACAACTGATGTAAACACACATGCACAGACAACTTATGTACACACACATACACAGACAACTGACTGACACAGACATACACAGACAACTGATGTACACACACATAAAAAGACAACTGATGTACACACAAACATACACAGACAACTGACTGACACACACAAACACAGACAACTGATGTACACACATATACAAAGACAACTGATGTACAGACATACACAGACAACTGATATACACACACATACACAGACAACTGAATGACACACGCATACAAAGACAACTGATGTAAACACACATACACAGACAACTGACTGACACACACATACACAGTCAACTGATGTACACACACATACACAGACAACGGACTGACACACACATACACAGGCAACTGATGTACACACAGACACAGATACACACACAACTGACTGACACACACATACGCAGACAACTGATGTACACGCACATACACAGACAACATATTTACACACAGACATACACAGACAACTGATGTACACACACATACACAGAAAACTGACTGACACACACATACACAGACAACTGATGCACACACACATACACAGACAACTGATGTACACACAAATACACCGACAACTGATGTACACACACATGCACAGACAACTGACTGACACACACATTCACAGACAACTGATGTATACATACATACACAGGCAACTGATGTACACATACACAGGCAACAACTGATGTACACGCACATACACAGACAACTGATGTACACACATATACACAGACAAATGATGTACACATACACATACACATACAACTGACTGACACACACATACACTGACAGCTGATACATACACACACACACATACAGCTGTTGTACATACACTCATACACAGACAACTTATGTACATACACTTAGACAGACATCTGACTGACACACAGATCCACAGACAACTCATGTACATACACCCACATACACAGACAACTCATGTACACACACATACACAGACAACTGACTGACAAATACACAGACAACTGATGTACACATACACAGACAACTGATGTACACACACATACACAGACAACTAATATACACACACATGTACAGACAACTGACTAACACACACATACACAGACAACTGATGTACACACACATACACAGACAACTGATGTTCACACACCTACACAGACAACTGACTGACACACACATACACAGAAAACTGATGTACACATGCATACACAGACAACTAATGTACACACACACACACATACACAGACAACTGATGTACACACAAAAACACAGACAACTGATGTACACACACATACACAGAGAACTGACTGACACACACATACACAGTCAACTGATTTACACACACATACACAGACAACTGATGTACACACACATACAACTGATGTACACACACATACACAGAGAACTGACTGACACACACATACACAGACAACTGATGTACACACACATACACAGACAACCGTTGTACACACATATATAGACAACTGATGTACACACACATGCACAGACAACTGATGTACACACATACACAGACAAATGATGTACACACACAAAAACACAGACAACTGATGTACACACATACATAGACAACTGATGTACACACACATGCACAGACAACTGATGTACACACATACACAGACAAATGATGTACACACACATACACAGACACATGACTGACACACACATACACAGACAACTGATGCACACACACATACACACACAGACAACTGACTGACACCCACATACACAGACAACTGATATACACACACATATACAGACAACTAATGTACACACACATGCACAGACAACTAATGTACACACAGATATACAGACAACTAATGTACACACACATGCACAGACAACTAATGTACACACACATACACAGACAACTTACTGACACAGACATACACAGACACCTGATGTACACACACATAAAAAGACAACTGATGTACACACACATACACAGACAACTGACTGACACACACATACACAGACAACTGATGTACACACACAAATACACAGACAACTTATGTACACACAGACACAGATACACACACAACTGACTGACAGACACATACACAGACAACTGATGTACACACACATACACACACACACAGACAACTGACAAACACCCACATACACAGACAACTGATGTACACACACATACACAGACAACTGACTGACACACACATATACAGACAACTGATGTACACACACATACACAGACAACTGATGTACACACACATGCACAGACAACTGATGTACACACACATACACAGACAACTGACTGACACACACATACACAGACATCTGATGTACACACACACAAACACAGACAACTGATGTACACACACATACAAAGACAACTAACTGACACACATACACAGACAACTGATGTACACACACATACACAGATAACTGATGTACACACACATACACATACAACTGATGTACACACACAAACACAGAGAACTGACTGACACACACATACACAGACAACTGATGTACACACATACACAGACAACTGATGTACACGCATACACAGACAACTGATGTACACACACATACACAGACAACTGATGTACATACATACACAGACAAATCATGTACACACACATACACAGACAAATGACTGACACACACATACACAGACAACTGATGCACACACATACACAGACAACTGACTAAAACCCACATACACAGACAACTGATGTACACACACATACACAGACAACTGATGTAAACACACATGCACAGACAACTGATGTACACACACACACATACACAGACAACTGATGTAAACACACATTCACGGACAACTGATGTACACACACATACACAGACAACTGACTGACACAGACATACACAGACAACTGATGTACACATACACAGACAACTAATGTACACACACATACACAGACAACTAATGTACACACAAATACACAGACAACTGACTAACACACACATACACAGACAACTGATGTACACACGCATACACAGACAACTGAGTGACACACACATACACAGACAACTGATGAACACACATACACAGACAACTGATGTACACACACATACACAGACAACGGACTGACACACACATACACAGACAACTGATGTACACACAGACACAGATACACACACAACTGACTGACACACACACATACACAAACAACTGATGCACACACACATACACAGACAACTTATGTACACACATACACAGACAACTGATGTACACACACATACACAGACAACTGATGTACACACATACACAGACAAATGATGTACACACACATACACAGACAAATGATGTACACACATACACAGACAAATGACTGACACACACATACACAGACAACTGATGTACACACACATACACAGACAACTGACTGACACACACATATACAGACAACTGATGTACACACACACATACACAGACAACTGATGTACACACACATATACACAGACAACTGATGTAAACACATGCACAGACAACTGATTTACACACATACACAGAAAACTGACTGACACAGACATACACAGACAACTGATGTACACACACATAAAAAGACAACTGATGTACACACAAACATACACACAAAACTGATATACACACACATACACAGACAACTGAATGACACACACATACAACGACAACTGACTGACACACACATACACAGACAACTGACTGACACACACATATACAGACAACTGATGTACACACACATACACAGACAACTGATGTACACACACATACACAGACAACTGATGTAAACACACATGCACAGACAACTGATGTACACACACATACACATACAACTGACTGACACACACACATACACTTTCAACTGATGTACACACACATATACACAGACAGCTGATATACACACACACATAAACAGACAACTGATGTACACACACATAAACAGACAACTGATGTACACGCATACACAGACAACTGATGTACACAAACATACACAGACAACTGATGAACACAGATACACAGACAAATGATGTACATACACATACACAGACAACTGATGAACACACATACACAGACAAATGATGTACACACACATACACAGACAACGGACTGACACACACATACACAGACAACTGATGTACACACAGACACAGATACACACACAACTGACTGACACACATACATACGCAGACAACTGATGTACACACACACATACAACTGACTGACACACACATACACAGACAACTGATGCACACACATACACAGACAACTGATGTACACACAAATACACAGACAACTGATGTACACACACATGCACAGACATCTGACTGACACACAGATCCACAGACAACTCATGTACACACACCCACATACACAGACAACTCATGTACACACAAACACAGATACACACACAACTGACTGACACACACACATACGCAGACAACTGATGTACACGCACATACACAGACAACATATTTACACACAGACATACACAGTCAACTGATGTACACACACAAATACACAGACAACTGACTGACACACACATACACAGACAACTGATGTACACACACATACACAGACAACTGATGTACACACAAATACACAGACAACTAATGTACACACACATGCACAGACAACTGACTGACAAACACATACACAGACAACTGATGTATACATACATACACAGGCAACTGATGTACACATACACAGGCAACAACTGATGTACACGCACATACACAGACAACTGATGTACACACATATACACAGACAAATGATGTACACATACACATACACATACAACTGACTGACATACGCATACACTGACAACTGATGCACACACACAAACATACACAGACAGCTGATGTACATACACTCATACACAGACAACTGATGTATATACACTTAGACAGACAACTGACTGACACACATATCCACAGACAACTGATGTACACACACACATACACAGACATCTGACTGACACACAGATCCACAGACAACTCATGTACATACACCCACATACACAGACAACTCATGTACACACACATACGCAGACAACTGACTAACAAATACACAGACAACTGATGTACACATACACAGACAACTAATGTACACACACATACACAGACAACTAATGTACACACAAATACACAGACAACTGACTAACACACACATACACAGACAACTGATGTACACACGCATACACAGACAACTGACTGACACACACATACACAGACAACTGATGAACACACATACACAGACAACTGATGTACACACACATACACAGACAACGGACTGACACACACATACACAGACAACTGATGTACACACAGACACAGATACACACACAACTGACTGACACACACACATACACAAACAACTGATGCACACACACATACACAGACAACTTATGTACACACATACACAGACAACTGATGTACACACACATACACAGACAACTGATGTACACACATACACAGACAAATGATGTACACACACATACACAGACAAATGATGTACACACATACACAGACAAATGACTGACACACACATACACAGACAACTGATGTACACACACATACACAGACAACTGACTGACACACACATATACAGACAACTGATGTACACACACACATTCACAGACAACTGATGTACACACACATATACACAGACAACTGATGTAAACACACATGCACAGACAACTGATTTACACACATACACAGAAAACTGACTGACACAGACATACACAGACAACTGATGTACACACACATAAAAAGACAACTGATGTACACACAAACATACACACAAAACTGATATACACACACATACACACGACAACTGAATGACACACACATACAACGACAACTGACTGACACACACATACACAGACAACTGACTGACACACACATATACAAGACAACTGATGTACACACACACATACACAGAAAACTGATGTACACACACATACACAGACAACTGATGTAAACACACATGCACAGACAACTGATGTACACACACATACACAGACAACTGACTGACACACACAAACACAGACAACTGATGTACACACATATACAAAGACAACTGATGTACACACACACAGAGACAACTGATATACACAAACATTCACAGACAACTGAATGACACACACATACAAAGACAACTGATGTACACACACATACACAGACAACTGACTGACACACACATACACAGACAACTGATTTACACACACATACACAGACAACTGACTGACACACAGATACACAGACAACTGATGAACACACATACACAGACAACTGATGTACACACACATACACAGACAACGGACTGACACACACATACACAGACAACTGATGTACACACAGACACAGATACACACACAACTGACTGACACACATACATACGCAGACAACTGATGTACACACACACATACAACTGACTGACACACACATACACAGACAACTGATGCACACACATACACAGACAACTGATGTACACACAATACACAGACAACTGATGTACACACACATGCACAGACATCTGACTGACACACAGATCCACAGACAACTCATGTACACACACCCACATACACAGACAACTCATGTACACACAAACACAGATACACACACAACTGACTGACACACACACCATACGCAGACAACTGATGTACACGCACATACACAGACAACATATTTACACACAGACATACACAGACAACTGATGTACACACACAAATACACAGACAACTGACTGACACACACATACACAGACAACTGATGCACACACACATACACAGACAACTGATGTACACACAAATACACAGACAACTAATGTACACACATGCACAGACAACTGACTGACAACACATACACAGGACCAACTGATGTATACATACATACATACACAGGCAACTGATGTACACATACACAGGCAACAACTGATGTACACGCACATACACAGACAACTGATGTAACACACATATACACAGACAAATGATGTACACATACACATACCACATACAACTGACTGACACACACATACACTGACAACTGATGCACACACACAAACATACACAGACAGCTGATGTACATACACTCATACACAGACAACTTATGTACATACACTTACACAGACATCTGACTGACACACAGATCCACAGACAACTCATGTACATACACCCACATACACAGACAACTCATGTACACACACATACGCAGACAACTGACTAACAAATACACAGACAACTGATGTACACATACACAGACAACTAATGTACACACAATACACAGACAACTGACTAACACACACATACACAGACAACTGATGTACACACGCATACACAGACAACTGACTGACACACACATACACAGACAACTGATGAACACACATACACAGACAACTGATGTACACACACATACACAGACAACGGACTGACACACACATACACAGACAACTGATGTACACACAGACACAGATACACACACAACTGACTGACACACACACATACACAAACAACTGATGCACACACACATACACAGACAACTTATGTACACACATACACAGACAACTGATGTACACACACATACACAGACAACTGATGTACACACATACACAGACAAATGATGTACACACAAATACACAGACAAATGATGTACACACATACACAGACAAATGACTGACACACACATACACAGACAACTGATGTACACACACATACACAGACAACTGACTGACACACACATATACAGACAACTGATGTACACACACACATACACAGACAACTGATGTACACACACATATACACAGACAACTGATGTAAACACACATGCACAGACAACTGATGTACACACATACACAGACAACTGACTGACACAGACATACACAGACTACTGATGTACACACACATAAAAAGACAACTGATGTACACACAAACATACACACAAAACTGATATACACACATACACAGACAACTGACTGACACACATACACACACAACTGATGTACACACACAAAAACACAGAAAACTGATGTACACACACATACACAGACAACTGATGTAAACACACATGCACAGACAACTGATGTACACACACACATACACAGACAACTGATGTAAACACACATTCACGGACAACTGATGTACACACACATACACAGACAACTGACTGACACAGACATACACAGACAACTGATGTACACACACATAAAAAGACAACTGATGTACACACAAACATACACAGACAACTGACTGACACACACAAACACAGACAACTGATGTACACACATATACAAAGACAACTGATGTACAGACAAACACAGACAACTGATATACACACACATACACAGACAACTGAATGACACACACATACAAAGACAACTGATGTACACACACATACACAGACAACTGACTGACAAACACATACACAGACAACTGATTTACACACGCGTACACAGACAACTGACTGACACACATACACAGACAACTGATGAACACACATACACAGACAACTGATGTACACACACATACACAGACAACAGACTGACACACGCATACACAGACAACTGATATACACACAGACACAGATACACACACAAATGACTGACACACACACATACGCAGTCAACTGATGTACACGCACATACACAGACAACATATTTACACACAGACATACAGACAACTGATGTACACACACACATACACAGACAACTGACTGACACACACATACACAGACAACTGATGCACACACACATACACAGACAACTGATGTACACACAAATACACAGACAACTTATGTATACATAAATACTCAGGCAACTGATGTACACATACACATACAACTGACTGACACACACACACATACACTTTCAACTGATGTACACACACATACACAGACAGCTGATGTACACACACATACACAGACAACTGATGTACACACACATAAACAGACAACTGATGTACACGCATACAGAGACAACTGATGTACACACACATACACAGACAACTGATGAACACACATACACAGACAAATGATGTACACACACATACACAGACAACTGATGTACACACACATACACAGACAACTGACTAAAACCGACATACACAGACAACTGATGTACACACACATACAAAGACAACTGACTGACACACACATATACAGACAACTGATGTACACACACACATACACAGACAACTGATGTACACACACACGCATACACAGACAACTGATGTACACACACATGCACAGACAACTGATGTACACACACATACACAGACAACTGACTAAGACATGCACAGACAACTGACGGACACACACATACAAAGACAACTGATGTACGCACACACATACACAGACAACTGATATACCCACACATACACAGACAACTGACTGACACACACATACAAAGACAACTGATGTACACACACACATACACAGACAACTGACTGACACACACATACACTGACAATTGATTTACACACGCATACACAGACAATTGACTGAAACACACATACACAGACAACTGATGAACACACATACACAGACAACTGATGTACACACACATACACAGACAACGGACTGACACACACATACACAGACAACTGATGTACACACAGACACAGATACACACACAACTGACTGACACACACATACGCAGACAACTGATGTACACACACACATACACAGACAACTGACTGACACACACATACACAGACAACTGATGCACACACACATACACAGACAACTGATGTAAACACACATGCACAGACAACTTATGTACACACACATACACAGACAACTGACTGACACAGACATACACAGACAACTGATGTACACACACATAAAAAGACAACTGATGTACACACAAACATACACAGACAACTGACTGACACACACAAACACAGACAACTGATGTACACACATATACAAAGACAACTGATGTACAGACATACACAGACAACTGATATACACACACATACACAGACAACTGAATGACACACGCATACAAAGACAACTGATGTAAACACACATACACAGACAACTGACTGACACACACATACACAGTCAACTGATGTACACACACATACACAGACAACGGACTGACACACACATACACAGGCAACTGATGTACACACAGACACAGATACACACACAACTGACTGACACACACATACGCAGACAACTGATGTACACGCACATACACAGACAACATATTTACACACAGACATACA
Source organism: Leptodactylus fuscus (assembly GCF_031893055.1). NCBI lineage: Eukaryota > Metazoa > Chordata > Amphibia > Anura > Leptodactylidae > Leptodactylus > Leptodactylus fuscus. Next base: position 65,068,695 of record NC_134274.1, on the reverse strand, counting down.
CAGACAACTGATGTACACACACATACACAGAAAACTGACTGACACACACATACACAGACAACTGATGCACACACACATACACAGACAACTGATGTACACACAAATACACCGACAACTGATGTACACACACATGCACAGACAACTGACTGACACACACATTCACAGACAACTGATGTATACATACATACACAGGCAACTGATGTACACATACACAGGCAACAACTGATGTACACGCACATACACAGACAACTGATGTACACACATATACACAGACAAATGATGTACACATACACATACACATACAACTGACTGACACACACATACACTGACAGCTGATACATACACACACACACATACAGCTGTTGTACATACACTCATACACAGACAACTTATGTACATACACTTAGACAGACATCTGACTGACACACAGATCCACAGACAACTCATGTACATACACCCACATACACAGACAACTCATGTACACACACATACACAGACAACTGACTGACAAATACACAGACAACTGATGTACACATACACAGACAACTGATGTACACACACATACACAGACAACTAATATACACACACATGTACAGACAACTGACTAACACACACATACACAGACAACTGATGTACACACACATACACAGACAACTGATGTTCACACACCTACACAGACAACTGACTGACACACACATACACAGAAAACTGATGTACACATGCATACACAGACAACTAATGTACACACACACACACATACACAGACAACTGATGTACACACAAAAACACAGACAACTGATGTACACACACATACACAGAGAACTGACTGACACACACATACACAGTCAACTGATTTACACACACATACACAGACAACTGATGTACACACACATACAACTGATGTACACACACATACACAGAGAACTGACTGACACACACATACACAGACAACTGATGTACACACACATACACAGACAACCGTTGTACACACATATATAGACAACTGATGTACACACACATGCACAGACAACTGATGTACACACATACACAGACAAATGATGTACACACACAAAAACACAGACAACTGATGTACACACATACATAGACAACTGATGTACACACACATGCACAGACAACTGATGTACACACATACACAGACAAATGATGTACACACACATACACAGACACATGACTGACACACACATACACAGACAACTGATGCACACACACATACACACACAGACAACTGACTGACACCCACATACACAGACAACTGATATACACACACATATACAGACAACTAATGTACACACACATGCACAGACAACTAATGTACACACACATATACAGACAACTAATGTACACACACATGCACAGACAACTAATGTACACACACATACACAGACAACTTACTGACACAGACATACACAGACACCTGATGTACACACACATAAAAAGACAACTGATGTACACACACATACACAGACAACTGACTGACACACACATACACAGACAACTGATGTACACACACAAATACACAGACAACTTATGTACACACAGACACAGATACACACACAACTGACTGACAGACACATACACAGACAACTGATGTACACACACATACACACACACACAGACAACTGACAAACACCCACATACACAGACAACTGATGTACACACACATACACAGACAACTGACTGACACACACATATACAGACAACTGATGTACACACACATACACAGACAACTGATGTACACACACATGCACAGACAACTGATGTACACACACATACACAGACAACTGACTGACACACACATACACAGACATCTGATGTACACACACACAAACACAGACAACTGATGTACACACACATACAAAGACAACTAACTGACACACATACACAGACAACTGATGTACACACACATACACAGATAACTGATGTACACACACATACACATACAACTGATGTACACACACAAACACAGAGAACTGACTGACACACACATACACAGACAACTGATGTACACACATACACAGACAACTGATGTACACGCATACACAGACAACTGATGTACACACACATACACAGACAACTGATGTACATACATACACAGACAAATCATGTACACACACATACACAGACAAATGACTGACACACACATACACAGACAACTGATGCACACACATACACAGACAACTGACTAAAACCCACATACACAGACAACTGATGTACACACACATACACAGACAACTGATGTAAACACACATGCACAGACAACTGATGTACACACACACACATACACAGACAACTGATGTAAACACACATTCACGGACAACTGATGTACACACACATACACAGACAACTGACTGACACAGACATACACAGACAACTGATGTACACATACACAGACAACTAATGTACACACACATACACAGACAACTAATGTACACACAAATACACAGACAACTGACTAACACACACATACACAGACAACTGATGTACACACGCATACACAGACAACTGAGTGACACACACATACACAGACAACTGATGAACACACATACACAGACAACTGATGTACACACACATACACAGACAACGGACTGACACACACATACACAGACAACTGATGTACACACAGACACAGATACACACACAACTGACTGACACACACACATACACAAACAACTGATGCACACACACATACACAGACAACTTATGTACACACATACACAGACAACTGATGTACACACACATACACAGACAACTGATGTACACACATACACAGACAAATGATGTACACACACATACACAGACAAATGATGTACACACATACACAGACAAATGACTGACACACACATACACAGACAACTGATGTACACACACATACACAGACAACTGACTGACACACACATATACAGACAACTGATGTACACACACACATACACAGACAACTGATGTACACACACATATACACAGACAACTGATGTAAACACATGCACAGACAACTGATTTACACACATACACAGAAAACTGACTGACACAGACATACACAGACAACTGATGTACACACACATAAAAAGACAACTGATGTACACACAAACATACACACAAAACTGATATACACACACATACACAGACAACTGAATGACACACACATACAACGACAACTGACTGACACACACATACACAGACAACTGACTGACACACACATATACAGACAACTGATGTACACACACATACACAGACAACTGATGTACACACACATACACAGACAACTGATGTAAACACACATGCACAGACAACTGATGTACACACACATACACATACAACTGACTGACACACACACATACACTTTCAACTGATGTACACACACATATACACAGACAGCTGATATACACACACACATAAACAGACAACTGATGTACACACACATAAACAGACAACTGATGTACACGCATACACAGACAACTGATGTACACAAACATACACAGACAACTGATGAACACAGATACACAGACAAATGATGTACATACACATACACAGACAACTGATGAACACACATACACAGACAAATGATGTACACACACATACACAGACAACGGACTGACACACACATACACAGACAACTGATGTACACACAGACACAGATACACACACAACTGACTGACACACATACATACGCAGACAACTGATGTACACACACACATACAACTGACTGACACACACATACACAGACAACTGATGCACACACATACACAGACAACTGATGTACACACAAATACACAGACAACTGATGTACACACACATGCACAGACATCTGACTGACACACAGATCCACAGACAACTCATGTACACACACCCACATACACAGACAACTCATGTACACACAAACACAGATACACACACAACTGACTGACACACACACATACGCAGACAACTGATGTACACGCACATACACAGACAACATATTTACACACAGACATACACAGTCAACTGATGTACACACACAAATACACAGACAACTGACTGACACACACATACACAGACAACTGATGTACACACACATACACAGACAACTGATGTACACACAAATACACAGACAACTAATGTACACACACATGCACAGACAACTGACTGACAAACACATACACAGACAACTGATGTATACATACATACACAGGCAACTGATGTACACATACACAGGCAACAACTGATGTACACGCACATACACAGACAACTGATGTACACACATATACACAGACAAATGATGTACACATACACATACACATACAACTGACTGACATACGCATACACTGACAACTGATGCACACACACAAACATACACAGACAGCTGATGTACATACACTCATACACAGACAACTGATGTATATACACTTAGACAGACAACTGACTGACACACATATCCACAGACAACTGATGTACACACACACATACACAGACATCTGACTGACACACAGATCCACAGACAACTCATGTACATACACCCACATACACAGACAACTCATGTACACACACATACGCAGACAACTGACTAACAAATACACAGACAACTGATGTACACATACACAGACAACTAATGTACACACACATACACAGACAACTAATGTACACACAAATACACAGACAACTGACTAACACACACATACACAGACAACTGATGTACACACGCATACACAGACAACTGACTGACACACACATACACAGACAACTGATGAACACACATACACAGACAACTGATGTACACACACATACACAGACAACGGACTGACACACACATACACAGACAACTGATGTACACACAGACACAGATACACACACAACTGACTGACACACACACATACACAAACAACTGATGCACACACACATACACAGACAACTTATGTACACACATACACAGACAACTGATGTACACACACATACACAGACAACTGATGTACACACATACACAGACAAATGATGTACACACACATACACAGACAAATGATGTACACACATACACAGACAAATGACTGACACACACATACACAGACAACTGATGTACACACACATACACAGACAACTGACTGACACACACATATACAGACAACTGATGTACACACACACATACACAGACAACTGATGTACACACACATATACACAGACAACTGATGTAAACACACATGCACAGACAACTGATTTACACACATACACAGAAAACTGACTGACACAGACATACACAGACAACTGATGTACACACACATAAAAAGACAACTGATGTACACACAAACATACACACAAAACTGATATACACACACATACACAGACAACTGAATGACACACACATACAACGACAACTGACTGACACACACATACACAGACAACTGACTGACACACACATATACAGACAACTGATGTACACACACACATACACAGAAAACTGATGTACACACACATACACAGACAACTGATGTAAACACACATGCACAGACAACTGATGTACACACACATACACAGACAACTGACTGACACACACAAACACAGACAACTGATGTACACACATATACAAAGACAACTGATGTACACACACACAGAGACAACTGATATACACAAACATTCACAGACAACTGAATGACACACACATACAAAGACAACTGATGTACACACACATACACAGACAACTGACTGACACACACATACACAGACAACTGATTTACACACACATACACAGACAACTGACTGACACACAGATACACAGACAACTGATGAACACACATACACAGACAACTGATGTACACACACATACACAGACAACGGACTGACACACACATACACAGACAACTGATGTACACACAGACACAGATACACACACAACTGACTGACACACATACATACGCAGACAACTGATGTACACACACACATACAACTGACTGACACACACATACACAGACAACTGATGCACACACATACACAGACAACTGATGTACACACAAATACACAGACAACTGATGTACACACACATGCACAGACATCTGACTGACACACAGATCCACAGACAACTCATGTACACACACCCACATACACAGACAACTCATGTACACACAAACACAGATACACACACAACTGACTGACACACACACATACGCAGACAACTGATGTACACGCACATACACAGACAACATATTTACACACAGACATACACAGACAACTGATGTACACACACAAATACACAGACAACTGACTGACACACACATACACAGACAACTGATGCACACACACATACACAGACAACTGATGTACACACAAATACACAGACAACTAATGTACACACATGCACAGACAACTGACTGACAAACACATACACAGACAACTGATGTATACATACATACACAGGCAACTGATGTACACATACACAGGCAACAACTGATGTACACGCACATACACAGACAACTGATGTACACACATATACACAGACAAATGATGTACACATACACATACACATACAACTGACTGACACACACATACACTGACAACTGATGCACACACACAAACATACACAGACAGCTGATGTACATACACTCATACACAGACAACTTATGTACATACACTTACACAGACATCTGACTGACACACAGATCCACAGACAACTCATGTACATACACCCACATACACAGACAACTCATGTACACACACATACGCAGACAACTGACTAACAAATACACAGACAACTGATGTACACATACACAGACAACTAATGTACACACAAATACACAGACAACTGACTAACACACACATACACAGACAACTGATGTACACACGCATACACAGACAACTGACTGACACACACATACACAGACAACTGATGAACACACATACACAGACAACTGATGTACACACACATACACAGACAACGGACTGACACACACATACACAGACAACTGATGTACACACAGACACAGATACACACACAACTGACTGACACACACACATACACAAACAACTGATGCACACACACATACACAGACAACTTATGTACACACATACACAGACAACTGATGTACACACACATACACAGACAACTGATGTACACACATACACAGACAAATGATGTACACACAAATACACAGACAAATGATGTACACACATACACAGACAAATGACTGACACACACATACACAGACAACTGATGTACACACACATACACAGACAACTGACTGACACACACATATACAGACAACTGATGTACACACACACATACACAGACAACTGATGTACACACACATATACACAGACAACTGATGTAAACACACATGCACAGACAACTGATGTACACACATACACAGACAACTGACTGACACAGACATACACAGACTACTGATGTACACACACATAAAAAGACAACTGATGTACACACAAACATACACACAAAACTGATATACACACATACACAGACAACTGACTGACACACATACACACACAACTGATGTACACACACAAAAACACAGAAAACTGATGTACACACACATACACAGACAACTGATGTAAACACACATGCACAGACAACTGATGTACACACACACATACACAGACAACTGATGTAAACACACATTCACGGACAACTGATGTACACACACATACACAGACAACTGACTGACACAGACATACACAGACAACTGATGTACACACACATAAAAAGACAACTGATGTACACACAAACATACACAGACAACTGACTGACACACACAAACACAGACAACTGATGTACACACATATACAAAGACAACTGATGTACAGACAAACACAGACAACTGATATACACACACATACACAGACAACTGAATGACACACACATACAAAGACAACTGATGTACACACACATACACAGACAACTGACTGACAAACACATACACAGACAACTGATTTACACACGCGTACACAGACAACTGACTGACACACATACACAGACAACTGATGAACACACATACACAGACAACTGATGTACACACACATACACAGACAACAGACTGACACACGCATACACAGACAACTGATATACACACAGACACAGATACACACACAAATGACTGACACACACACATACGCAGTCAACTGATGTACACGCACATACACAGACAACATATTTACACACAGACATACAGACAACTGATGTACACACACACATACACAGACAACTGACTGACACACACATACACAGACAACTGATGCACACACACATACACAGACAACTGATGTACACACAAATACACAGACAACTTATGTATACATAAATACTCAGGCAACTGATGTACACATACACATACAACTGACTGACACACACACACATACACTTTCAACTGATGTACACACACATACACAGACAGCTGATGTACACACACACATACACAGACAACTGATGTACACACACATAAACAGACAACTGATGTACACGCATACAGAGACAACTGATGTACACACACATACACAGACAACTGATGAACACACATACACAGACAAATGATGTACACACACATACACAGACAACTGATGTACACACACATACACAGACAACTGACTAAAACCGACATACACAGACAACTGATGTACACACACATACAAAGACAACTGACTGACACACACATATACAGACAACTGATGTACACACACACATACACAGACAACTGATGTACACACACACGCATACACAGACAACTGATGTACACACACATGCACAGACAACTGATGTACACACACATACACAGACAACTGACTAAGACATGCACAGACAACTGACGGACACACACATACAAAGACAACTGATGTACGCACACACATACACAGACAACTGATATACCCACACATACACAGACAACTGACTGACACACACATACAAAGACAACTGATGTACACACACACATACACAGACAACTGACTGACACACACATACACTGACAATTGATTTACACACGCATACACAGACAATTGACTGAAACACACATACACAGACAACTGATGAACACACATACACAGACAACTGATGTACACACACATACACAGACAACGGACTGACACACACATACACAGACAACTGATGTACACACAGACACAGATACACACACAACTGACTGACACACACATACGCAGACAACTGATGTACACACACACATACACAGACAACTGACTGACACACACATACACAGACAACTGATGCACACACACATACACAGACAACTGATGTAAACACACATGCACAGACAACTTATGTACACACACATACACAGACAACTGACTGACACAGACATACACAGACAACTGATGTACACACACATAAAAAGACAACTGATGTACACACAAACATACACAGACAACTGACTGACACACACAAACACAGACAACTGATGTACACACATATACAAAGACAACTGATGTACAGACATACACAGACAACTGATATACACACACATACACAGACAACTGAATGACACACGCATACAAAGACAACTGATGTAAACACACATACACAGACAACTGACTGACACACACATACACAGTCAACTGATGTACACACACATACACAGACAACGGACTGACACACACATACACAGGCAACTGATGTACACACAGACACAGATACACACACAACTGACTGACACACACATACGCAGACAACTGATGTACACGCACATACACAGACAACATATTTACACACAGACATACACAGACAACTGATGTACACACACATACACAGAAAACTGACTGACACACACATACACAGACAACTGATGCACACACACATACACAGACAACTGATGTACACACAAATACACCGACAACTGATGTACACACACATGCACAGACAACTGACTGACACACACATTCACAGACAACTGATGTATACATACATACACAGGCAACTGATGTACACATACACAGGCAACAACTGATGTACACGCACATACACAGACAACTGATGTACACACATATACACAGACAAATGATGTACACATACACATACACATACAACTGACTGACACACACATACACTGACAGCTGATACATACACACACACACATACAGCTGTTGTACATACACTCATACACAGACAACTTATGTACATACACTTAGACAGACATCTGACTGACACACAGATCCACAGACAACTCATGTACATACACCCACATACACAGACAACTCATGTACACACACATACACAGACAACTGACTGACAAATACACAGACAACTGATGTACACATACACAGACAACTGATGTACACACACATACACAGACAACTAATATACACACACATGTACAGACAACTGACTAACACACACATACACAGACAACTGATGTACACACACATACACAGACAACTGATGTTCACACACCTACACAGACAACTGACTGACACACACATACACAGAAAACTGATGTACACATGCATACACAGACAACTAATGTACACACACACACACATACACAGACAACTGATGTACACACAAAAACACAGACAACTGATGTACACACACATACACAGAGAACTGACTGACACACACATACACAGTCAACTGATTTACACACACATACACAGACAACTGATGTACACACACATACAACTGATGTACACACACATACACAGAGAACTGACTGACACACACATACACAGACAACTGATGTACACACACATACACAGACAACCGTTGTACACACATATATAGACAACTGATGTACACACACATGCACAGACAACTGATGTACACACATACACAGACAAATGATGTACACACACAAAAACACAGACAACTGATGTACACACATACATAGACAACTGATGTACACACACATGCACAGACAACTGATGTACACACATACACAGACAAATGATGTACACACACATACACATACACAGACAACTGATATACACACACATATACAGACAACTAATGTACACACACATGCACAGACAACTAATGTACACACACATATACAGACAACTAATGTACACACACATGCACAGACAACTAATGTACACACACATACACAGACAACTTACTGACACAGACATACACAGACACCTGATGTACACACACATAAAAAGACAACTGATGTACACACACATACACAGACAACTGACTGACACACACATACACAGACAACTGATGTACACACACAAATACACAGACAACTTATGTACACACAGACACAGATACACACACAACTGACTGACAGACACATACACAGACAACTGATGTACACACACATACACACACACACAGACAACTGACAAACACCCACATACACAGACAACTGATGTACACACACATACACAGACAACTGACTGACACACACATATACAGACAACTGATGTACACACACATACACAGACAACTGATGTACACACACATGCACAGACAACTGATGTACACACACATACACAGACAACTGACTGACACACACATACACAGACATCTGATGTACACACACACAAACACAGACAACTGATGTACACACACATACAAAGACAACTAACTGACACACATACACAGACAACTGATGTACACACACATACACAGATAACTGATGTACACACACATACACATACAACTGATGTACACACACAAACACAGAGAACTGACTGACACACACATACACAGACAACTGATGTACACACATACACAGACAACTGATGTACACGCATACACAGACAACTGATGTACACACACATACACAGACAACTGATGTACATACATACACAGACAAATCATGTACACACACATACACAGACAAATGACTGACACACACATACACAGACAACTGATGCACACACATACACAGACAACTGACTAAAACCCACATACACAGACAACTGATGTACACACACATACACAGACAACTGATGTAAACACACATGCACAGACAACTGATGTACACACACACACATACACAGACAACTGATGTAAACACACATTCACGGACAACTGATGTACACACACATACACAGACAACTGACTGACACAGACATACACAGACAACTGATGTACACACACATAAAAAGACAACTGATGTACACACAAACATACACAGACAACTGACTGACACACACAAACACAGACAACTGATGTACACACATATACAAAGACAACTGATGTACAGACAAACACAGACAACTGATATACACACACATACACAGACAACTGAATGACACACACATACAAAGACAACTGATGTACACACACATACACAGACAACTGACTGACAAACACATACACAGACAACTGATTTACACACGCGTACACAGACAACTGACTGACACACATACACAGACAACTGATGAACACACATACACAGACAACTGATGTACACACACATACACAGACAACAGACTGACACACGCATACACAGACAACTGATGTACACACAGACACAGATACACACAAATGACTGACACACACACATACGCAGTCAACTGATGTACACGCACATACACAGACAACATATTTACACACAGACATACAGACAACTGATGTACACACACACATACACAGACAACTGACTGACACACACATACACAGACAACTGATGCACACACACATACACAGACAACTGATGTACACACAAATACACAGACAACTTATGTATACACAAATACTCAGGCAACTGATGTACACATACACATACAACTGACTGACACACACACACACATACACTTTCAACTGATGTACACACACACATACACAGACAGCTGATGTACACACACACATACACAGACAACTGATGTACACACACATAAACAGACAACTGATGTACACGCATACAGAGACAACTGATGTACACACACATACACAGACAACTGATGAACACACATACACAGACAAATGATGTACACACACATACACAGACAAATGACTGACACACACATACACAGACAACTGATGTACACACACATACACAGACAACTGACTAAAACCGACATACACAGACAACTGATGTACACACACATACAAAGACAACTGACTGACACACACATATACAGACAACTGATGTACACACACACATACACAGACAACTGATGTACACACACACGCATACACAGACAACTGATGTACACACACATGCACAGACAACTGATGTACACACACATACACAGACAACTGATTAAGACATGCACAGACAACTGACGGACACACACGTACACAGAAAACTGCCTTAGACACACATGCACAGACAACTGATGTACACACACATACACAGACATCTGATGTACTCACACATACACAGACAACTGATGTACACAGACATACACAAACAACTGACTGACACACATATACACAAACAACTGATGTATATACGCATTCACAGACAACTGATGTACACACACATTCACAGACAACTGACTGACACACACATACACAGACAACTGATGTACACACATAAATACGCAGACAGTTGATGTACACACACATACACAGCCAAACTGATGTACACACTCATATACAGACACCTGATGTACACACACACACACACACACACAGACAACTGACTGACACACACATACACAGACAACTGATGTACACACACACACACACACATAAAAAGACAACTGATGTACACACATATACAGACAACTGATGTACACACACACATACACAGACAACTGATGTACACACACACGCATACACAGACAACTGATGTACACACACATGCACAGACAACTGATGTACACACACATACACAGACAACTGACTAAGACATGCACAGACAACTGACGGACACACACATACAAAGACAACTGATGTACGCACACACATACACAGACAACTGATATACCCACACATACACAGACAACTGACTGACACACACATACAAAGACAACTGATGTACACACACACATACACAGACAACTGACTGACACACACATACACTGACAATTGATTTACACACGCATACACAGACAATTGACTGAAACACACATACACAGACAACTGATGAACACACATACACAGACAACTGATGTACACACACATACACAGACAACGGACTGACACACACATACACAGACAACTGATGTACACACAGACACAGATACACACACAACTGACTGACACACACATACGCAGACAACTGATGTACACACACACATACACAGACAACTGACTGACACACACATACACAGACAACTGATGCACACACACATACACAGACAACTGATGTAAACACACATGCACAGACAACTTATGTACACACACATACACAGACAACTGACTGACACAGACATACACAGACAACTGATGTACACACACATAAAAAGACAACTGATGTACACACAAACATACACAGACAACTGACTGACACACACAAACACAGACAACTGATGTACACACATATACAAAGACAACTGATGTACAGACATACACAGACAACTGATATACACACACATACACAGACAACTGAATGACACACGCATACAAAGACAACTGATGTAAACACACATACACAGACAACTGACTGACACACACATACACAGTCAACTGATGTACACACACATACACAGACAACGGACTGACACACACATACACAGGCAACTGATGTACACACAGACACAGATACACACACAACTGACTGACACACACATACGCAGACAACTGATGTACACGCACATACACAGACAACATATTTACACACAGACATACACAGACAACTGATGTACACACACATACACAGAAAACTGACTGACACACACATACACAGACAACTGATGCACACACACATACACAGACAACTGATGTACACACAAATACACCGACAACTGATGTACACACACATGCACAGACAACTGACTGACACACACATTCACAGACAACTGATGTATACATACATACACAGGCAACTGATGTACACATACACAGGCAACAACTGATGTACACGCACATACACAGACAACTGATGTACACACATATACACAGACAAATGATGTACACATACACATACACATACAACTGACTGACACACACATACACTGACAGCTGATACATACACACACACACATACAGCTGTTGTACATACACTCATACACAGACAACTTATGTACATACACTTAGACAGACATCTGACTGACACACAGATCCACAGACAACTCATGTACATACACCCACATACACAGACAACTCATGTACACACACATACACAGACAACTGACTGACAAATACACAGACAACTGATGTACACATACACAGACAACTGATGTACACACACATACACAGACAACTAATATACACACACATGTACAGACAACTGACTAACACACACATACACAGACAACTGATGTACACACATACACAGACAACTGATGTTCACACACCTACACAGACAACTGACTGACACACACATACACAGAAAACTGATGTACACATGTATACACAGACAACTAATGTACACACACACACACATACACAGACAACTGATGTACACACAAAAACACAGACAACTGATGTACACACACATACACAGAGAACTGACTGACACACACATACACAGTCAACTGATTTACACACACATACACAGACAACTGATGTACACACACATACAACTGATGTACACACACATACACAGAGAACTGACTGACACACACATACACAGACAACTGATGTACACACACATACACAGACAACCGTTGTACACACATATATAGACAACTGATGTACACACACATGCACAGACAACTGATGTACACACATACACAGACAAATGATGTACACACACAAAAACACAGACAACTGATGTACACACATACATAGACAACTGATGTACACACACATGCACAGACAACTGATGTACACACATACACAGACAAATGATGTACACACACATACACAGACACATGACTGACACACACATACACAGACAACTGATGCACACACACATACACACACAGACAACTGACTGACACCCACATACACAGACAACTGATATACACACACATATACAGACAACTAATGTACACACACATGCACAGACAACTAATGTACACACACATATACAGACAACTAATGTACACACACATGCACAGACAACTAATGTACACACACATACACAGACAACTTACTGACACAGACATACACAGACACCTGATGTACACACACATAAAAAGACAACTGATGTACACACACATACACAGACAACTGACTGACACACACATACACAGACAACTGATGTACACACACAAATACACAGACAACTTATGTACACACAGACACAGATACACACACAACTGACTGACAGACACATACACAGACAACTGATGTACACACACATACACACACACACAGACAACTGACAAACACCCACATACACAGACAACTGATGTACACACACATACACAGACAACTGACTGACACACACATATACAGACAACTGATGTACACACACATACACAGACAACTGATGTACACACACATGCACAGACAACTGATGTACACACACATACACAGACAACTGACTGACACACACATACACAGACATCTGATGTACACACACACAAACACAGACAACTGATGTACACACACATACAAAGACAACTAACTGACACACATACACAGACAACTGATGTACACACACATACACAGATAACTGATGTACACACACATACACATACAACTGATGTACACACACAAACACAGAGAACTGACTGACACACACATACACAGACAACTGATGTACACACATACACAGACAACTGATGTACACGCATACACAGACAACTGATGTACACACACATACACAGACAACTGATGTACATACATACACAGACAAATCATGTACACACACATACACAGACAAATGACTGACACACACATACACAGACAACTGATGCACACACATACACAGACAACTGACTAAAACCCACATACACAGACAACTGATGTACACACACATACACAGACAACTGATGTAAACACACATGCACAGACAACTGATGTACACACACACACATACACAGACAACTGATGTAAACACACATTCACGGACAACTGATGTACACACACATACACAGACAACTGACTGACACAGACATACACAGACAACTGATGTACACACACATAAAAAGACAACTGATGTACACACAAACATACACAGACAACTGACTGACACACACAAACACAGACAACTGATGTACACACATATACAAAGACAACTGATGTACAGACAAACACAGACAACTGATATACACACACATACACAGACAACTGAATGACACACACATACAAAGACAACTGATGTACACACACATACACAGACAACTGACTGACAAACACATACACAGACAACTGATTTACACACACGTACACAGACAACTGACTGACACACATACACAGACAACTGATGAACACACATACACAGACAACTGATGTACACACACATACACAGACAACAGACTGACACACGCATACACAGACAACTGATGTACACACAGACACAGATACACACAAATGACTGACACACACACATACGCAGTCAACTGATGTACACGCACATACACAGACAACATATTTACACACAGACATACAGACAACTGATGTACACACACACATACACAGACAACTGACTGACACACACATACACAGACAACTGATGCACACACACATACACAGACAACTGATGTACACACAAATACACAGACAACTTATGTATACACAAATACTCAGGCAACTGATGTACACATACACATACAACTGACTGACACACACACACATACACTTTCAACTGATGTACACACACACATACACAGACAGCTGATGTACACACACACATACACAGACAACTGATGTACACACACATAAACAGACAACTGATGTACACGCATACAGAGACAACTGATGTACACACACATACACAGACAACTGATGAACACACATACACAGACAAATGATGTACACACACATACACAGACAAATGACTGACACACACATACACAGACAACTGATGTACACACACATACACAGACAACTGACTAAAACCGACATACACAGACAACTGATGTACACACACATACAAAGACAACTGACTGACACACACATATACAGACAACTGATGTACACACACACATACACAGACAACTGATGTACACACACACGCATACACAGACAACTGATGTACACACACATGCACAGACAACTGATGTACACACACATACACAGACAACTGATTAAGACATGCACAGACAACTGACGGACACACACGTACACAGAAAACTGCCTTAGACACACATGCACAGACAACTGATGTACACACACATACACAGACATCTGATGTACTCACACATACACAGACAACTGATGTACACAGACATACACAAACAACTGACTGACACACATATACACAAACAACTGATGTATATACGCATTCACAGACAACTGATGTACACACACATTCACAGACAACTGACTGACACACACATACACAGACAACTGATGTACACACATAAATACGCAGACAGTTGATGTACACACACATACACAGCCAAACTGATGTACACACTCATATACAGACACCTGATGTACACACACACACACACACACACAGACAACTGACTGACACACACATACACAGACAACTGATGTACACACACACACACACACATAAAAAGACAACTGATGTACACACATACACAGACAACTGACTGACACACACATACACAGACAACTGATGTACACGCAAACATAAAAAGACAACTGATGTACACACATACACAGACAACTGATTGACACACACATACACAGACAACTGATACACACACACACATACAGACAACTAAATGACACACACATTCACAGACACAGACAACTGATGTACACAAACATACACAGACAACTGACTGACACACACATACACAGACAACTGAATGACACACACATTCACAGACACAGACAACTGATGTACACACACATACACAGACAACTGATGTACAAAAACTTACACAGACAACTGACTCATACACACATACACTGACAACTGATGTACACACATAAATACGCAGACAGTTGATGTACACACACATACACAGCCAAACTGATGTACACACACACATACACAGACAACTAATATACACACACTTACACAGACAACTGATGTACACACACATAAAAAGACAACTGATGCGCACACACATACACAGACAACTGACTGACACACACATACATAGACAAAGACAACTGATGTACACACAAATACACAGACAACTCACTGACACACACATAGAAAACTGATATACACACACACATACACAGACAACTGACTGACACAAACATATGCAGACAACTGATGTACACACACATACACAGACAAACTGATGTACACACACACATACACAGACACCTGATGTACACGCACACATACACAGACAACTGACGGACACACACACATACAACTGATGTACACAAACACATATACAGACAGTTGATGTACTCACACACATACACAGACAACTGACTGACACACACATGCACAGACAACTGATGTACACACACATACAGAGATAACTGACTGACACACACATCCACAGACAATTGACTGACATACACATACACAGACAACCGATGTACACACACTTACACAGACAACTGATGTACACACATACACAAACAACTGATGTACACACACTCATACACTGACAGCTGATGAACAAACACATACACAGACAACTGACTGAAACTCACATCCACAGACAACTGATGTACACACACATACACAGACAACTGACTGACACACATATCCACAGACAACTGATGTACACACAAATACACAGAAAACTGACTTGCACACATACACATACAACTGATGAACACACATACACAGACAACTGATGTACACACACACATACTCAGACAACTGACTGACACACCCATGCACAGACAACTGATGAACACACACATACACAGACAACAGATTTAAACACAGACATACACAGACAATTGATGTACACACATACACAGAAAACTGACTGAGACACACATGCACAGACAACTGATGTACACCCACATACACAGACATCTGATGTACTCACACATACACAGACAGCTGATGTACACAGACATACACAGACAACTGACTGACACACACATACATAAACAACTGATGTACATACGCATTCAAAGACAACTGATGTACACACACATACACAGACAACTGATGTACACACAAACACAGACAACTGATGCACACACACATGCACAGACAACTGATGAACACACATACACACAGACAACTGACTGACACACAAATATGCAGACAACTGATGTACACACTCATACACAGACAACTGACTGACACACACATATACAGACAACTGATGTACACACATACACAGACAACTAATGTACACACACATACACAGAAAACTGATATACAAAAACTTACAGAGACAACTGATGTACACACATACAGAGACAACTGACTTACACACACATACACAGACAACTGATGTACACACACACACATAAAAAGACAACTGACTGACACACACATACACAGACAACTGATGTACACGCACACATAAAAAGACAACTGATGTACACACATACACAGACAACTGATTGACACACACATACACAGACAACTGATACACACACACACACATACAGACAACTAAATGACACACACATTCACAGACACAGACAACTGATGTACACAAACATACACAGACAACTGACTGACACACACATACACAGACAACTGAATGACACATACATTCACAGACACAGACAACTGATGTACACACACATACACAGACAAGTGACTGACACCCACATACACAGACAACAGATGTACAAAAACTTGCACAGACAACTGACTGATACACACATACACTGACAACTGATGTACACATAAATACGCAGACAGTTGATGTACACACACATACACAGACAACTGATGTACACACACATACACAGACAACTGATATACACACACATACACAGACAACTGACTGAGACACACATACACAGACAACTGATGTACACACACATACAGAGACATATGATGTACACAAACATACACAGACAACTGATGTAAATACATACACAGACAACTGATGTACACACACACATACACAGACAACTGACTGACACACACATACACAGACAACTGATGTACACACACATTCACACAGACAATTGACTGACACAAACAAACACAGACAACTGAGTGACACACATACACAGACAACTGATGTACACACATAAACAGACAAATGATGTACAAACACATACCCAGACAACTGACTGACACACACATACACAGACAACTGATGTACACACACATACACAGACAACTGATGTACACATACACAGACAACTGATGTACACACAAACATCCAGACAACTGATGTACACACACATACACAGACAAATGATGTACAAACACATACCCAGACAACTGACTGACACACACATACACAGACAACTGATGTACACACACATAAACAGTCAACTGACTGACACACACACATACACAGACAACTGACTGACACACACATATTTAGACAACTGATGTACACACACACACATACAACTGATGTACACACACATACACAGACAACTGATATACACACACTTACACAGACAACTGATGTACACACACATACACAGATAACTGACTGACACACATTCACAGACAACTGATGTACACACACATAAAAAGACAACTGATGTGCACACACATACACAGACAACTGACTGACAAACACGTACACAGAAAACTGATGTACACACATACACAGTCAACTGATGTAAACACACATACAAAGACAGCTGATATACACATACAAATACACAAACAACTGACTGACACACACATGCATAGACAAAGACAACTGATGTACACACATACACAGACAACTCACTAACACACACATAGAAAACTGATATACACACACACATACACAGACAACTGACTGACACAAACATACGCAGACAACTGATGTACACACACATACACAGACAAACTGATGTACACACACACATACACAGACACCTGATGTACACGCACACATACACAGACAACTGACGGACACACACACATACAACTGAAGTACACAAACACATATACAGACAGTTGATGTACTCACACACATACACAGACAACTGACTGACACACACATGCACAGATAACTGATGTACACACACATACAGAGATAACTGACTGACACACACATCCACAGACAATTGACTGACATACACATACACAAACAACTGATGTACACACACTTACACAGACAACTGATGTACACACATACACAAACAACTGATGTATACACACTCATACACTGACAGCTGATGTACAAACACATACACAGACAACTGACTGAAACTCACATCCACAGACAACTGATGTACACACACATACACAGACAACTGACTGACACACATATCCACAGACAACTGATGTACACACAAATACACAGAAAACTGACTTGCACACATACACATACAACTGATGAACACACATACACAGACAACTGATGTACAAACACACATACTCAGACAACTGACTTACACACCCATGCACAGACAACTGATGAACACACACATACACAGACAACAGATTTAAACACAGACATACACAGACAATTGATGTACACACATACATAGAAAACTGACTGAGACACACATGCACAGACAACTGATGTACACAGACATACACAGACAACTGACTGACACACACATACATAAACAACTGATGTACATAAGCATTCACAGACAACTGATTTACACACACATACACAGACAACTGACTGATACACACATACGCAGACAACTGACTGACACACACATATACAGACAACTGATGTACACACATACACAGACAACTAATGTACACACACATACACAGACAACTGATTTTCAAACACTTATAGAGACAAATGATGTACACACATACACAGACAACTGACTGACACACACATACACAGACAACTGATGTACACACACACACATAAAAAGACAACTGATGTACACACATACACAGACAACTGACTGACACACACATACACAGACAACTGATGTACACACACACACATAAAAAGACAACTGATGTACACACATACACAGACAACTGATTGACACACACATACACAGACAACTGATACACACATACACAGACAACTAAATGACACACACATTCACAGACACAGACAACTGCTGTACACAAACATACACAGACAACTGAATGACACACACATTCACAGACACAGACAACTGATGTACACACACATACACAGACAAGTGACTGACACCCACATACGCAGACAACTGATGTACAAAAACATACACAGACGTCTGATGTATACACACATACACAGACAACTGATGTACACACATACACAGACAACTGATGTACACACACATACACAGACAACTGATGTACACACACATACACAGACAACTGATATAAACACACACACAGACAACTGATGTACACACACATACACAGACAACTGACTGACACACACATACACAGACAACTGATGTACACACACAGACATCTGATGTACACACATATACACAGACAACTGATGTACACACATATACACAGACAACTGACTGAGACACACATACACAGACAACTGACTGAGACACACAGACAACTGATGTACAAACACATACACAGACATCTGATATATACACACATACACAGACAATTGATGTAAACACATACACAGACAACTGACTGACACACACATACACAGACAACTGATGTACACACAGATACACAGACAACTGACTTACAAACATACACAGACAACTGATGTATACACACATACACAGACAATAGATTTACACACTCACACATACACAGAAAACTGATGTACAAACACATACACAGTCATCTGATGTACACACACATACACAGACATCTGATGTACTCACACATACACAGACAACTGATGTACACAGACATACACAGACAACTGACTGACACACACATACACAGAAAACTGATGTACATACACATACACAGTCAACTGATGTACACACACATACACAGACAGCTGATATACACACACAAATACATATACAACTGACTGACACACACATACACAGACAACTGATGTACACATGCATACACAGACAACTGATGTACACACACATACAAAGACAACTTACTGACACACACATAGACAACTGATGTACACACACATACACAGACAACTGACTGACACAAACAGACGCAGACAACTGATGTACACACACACATACACAGACACCTGATGTACACGTACACACAGACAACTGACGGACACACACACACATACATCTGATGTACACACACATATACAGACAATTGATGTACTCAAACGCATACACAGACAACAGATGTACTTAATCACATACACAGACAACTGACTGACACACAAATACACAGACAATTGATGTACACACACATACACAGACAACTGATGTACACACATACACAAACAACTGATGTACACACACTCATTAACTGACAGCTGATGTACATACACATACTTAGACAACTGACTGAAACTCACATGCACAGACAACTGATGTACACACACATACACAGACAACTGACTGACACACATATCCACAGACAACTGATGTACACACACATACACAGACAACTGATGTACACACAAATACACAGACAACTGACTTACACACATACACATACAACTGATGAACACACATACACAGACTACTGATGTACACACACACATACTCAGACAACTGACTGACACACAAATGCACTGACAAATGATGAACACACACATACACAGACAAAAGATTTACACAAAGACATACACAGACAACTGAAGTACACACACGTACACAGAAAACTGCCTTAGACACACATGCACAGACAACTGATGTACACACATACACAGACATCTGATGTACTCACACATACACAGACAACTGATGTACACAGACATACACAAACAACTGACTGACACACATATACACAAACAACTGATGTATATACACATTCACAGACAACTGATGTACACACATTCACAGACAAGTGACTGACACACACATACACAGACAACTGATGTACACACACAAACACAGACAACTGATGTACACACACATACACAGACAACTGACTGACACACAAATACACAGACAATGGATGTACACACACATACACAGACAACTGATGTACACACATACACAAACAACTGATGTACACACACTCATAAACTGACAGCTGAAGTACATACACATACACAGACAACTGACTGAAACTCACATGCACAGACAACTGATGTACACACACATACACAGACAACTGACTGATACACATCCTCAGACAACTGATGTACACACAGATACACAGACAACTAACGTACACACATACACATACAACTGATGAACACACATACACAGACAACTGATGTACACACACACATACTCAGACAACTGAATGACACACACATGCACAGACAACTGATGAACACACAAATACACAAACAAAAGATTTACACACAGACATACACAGACAACTGACTGACACACACATACACAGAAAACTGATGTACATACACATACACAGTCAACTGATGTACACACACATACACAGACAACTGACTGACACAAACATACGCAGACAACTGATGTACACACACATACACAGACACCTGATGTACACGTACACACAGACAACTGACGGACACACACACACATACAACTGATGTACACACACATATACAGACAATTGATGTACTCAAACACATACACAGACAACTGATGTACTCAATCACATACACAGACAACTGACTGACACACAAATACACAGACAATTGATGTACACACACATACACAGACAACTGATGTACACACATACACAAACAACTGATGTACACACACTCATAAACTGACAGCTGATGTACATACACATACTTAGACAACTGACTGAAACTCACATGCACAGACAACTGATGTACACACACATACACAGACAACTGACACACATATCCACAGACAACTGATGTACACACACATACACAGAAAACTGATGTACACACAAATACACAGACAACTGACTTACACACATACACATACAACTGATGAACACACATACACAGACTACTGATGTACACACACACACACATACTCAGACAACTGACTGACACACACATACACAGACAACTGTTGTACACACACATACACAGAAAACTGCCTTAGACACACATGCACAGACAACTGATGTACACACACATACACAGACATCTGATGTACTCACACATACACAGACAACTGATGTACACAGACATACATAAACAACTGACTGACACACATATACTCAAAAAACAACTGATGTATATACGCATTCACAGACAACTGATGTACACACACATTCACAGACAACTGACTGACACACACATACACAGACAACTGATGTACACACACAAACACAGACAACTGATGTACACACACATACACAGACAACTGATGTACACACATATACACAGACAACTGACTGACACACACATACGCAGACAACTGATGTACACACTCATACACAGACAACTGACTGACACACACATACACAGACAACAGATGTACACACACACACATAAAAAGACAACTGATGTACACACACATACATAGACAACTGATAGATACACACATACACAGACAACTGATGTACACACACATACACAGTCAACTGATGTACACACACATACACAGACAACTGATACACACACATACACATACAACTAAATGACACACACATTCACAGACACAGACAACATATGTACACAAACATACACAGACAACTGACTGACACACACATAGACAGACAACTGAATGACACACACATTCACAGACACAGACAAATGTACACACACATACACAGACAAGTGACTTACACTTACATACACAGACAACTGATGTACACAAACATACACAGACAACTTACTGATACACACATACACTGACAACTGATGTACACACACAAATACGCAGACAGTTGATGTACACACACATACACAGCCAAACTGATGTACACACACATACACAGACACCTGATGTACACACACATACACAGACAACTGACTTACACACACATTCACAGACAACTGATGTACTCACACACATACACAGACAACTGACTGACACACACATACACAGACAACTGATGTACACACATATAAACAGACAACTGAATGACACACACATACACAGACAACTGATGTACACACAAATACACAAGAAACTGATGTACACACACATAGACAGACAATTGATTGACACACACATACACAGACAACTAATGTACACACACACACAGACAACTGATGTACACAAACATACACAGACAACTGATGTACACACACATACACAGTCAACCGTATGAGGTCAGAGCCAGAATCAGTATGAGAGGTCAGAGCCGGAATCAGACTGAGAGATCAGAGCCGGAATCAGACTGAGAAGTCAGAGGCAGAATCAGACTGAGAGGTCAGAGCCGGAATCAGACTGAGAAGTCAGAGCCTGAATAAGACAGAGAGGTCAGAGCCAGAATCAGAATGAGAGGTCAGAGCCGGAATCAGACTGGGAGGTCAGAGCTGGAATCAGTAGGATAGGTCAGAGCCGGAATTAGTAGGAGATGTCAGAGCTGGAATCAGTAGGAGAGGTCAGAGTAAGAATCAGACTGAGAAGTCAGAGCCATAATCAGTATGAGAGGTCACAGCCAGAATAAGAGTGAGAGGTCAGAGCCGGAATCAGTATGAGAGGTCAGAGCCAGAGTCAGGCTGAGATGTCTGAGCCGAAATCAGACTGAGAGGTCAGAGCCAGAATCAGACTGAGAGGTCAGAGCAGGATTCAGTAGGAGAGGTCAGAGCCAGAATCCGACTGAGAGGTCAGAGCTGGAATCAGACTGAGACGTCAGAGCCGGAATCAGACTGAGAGGTCAGAGCCGGAATCAGTAGGAGAGGATAGAGCCGGAATCAGACTAAGAGGTCAGAGCCGGAATCAGACTGAGACTTCAGAGCCGGAATCAGACTGAGAGGTCAGAGCCGGAATCACACTGAGAGGTCAGAGCCAGAATCAGACTGAGAAGTCAGAGCCGGAATCAGACTGAGAGGTTAGAGCCAGAATCAGTATGACTGGTCAGAGCCGGAATCAGACTGAGAGGTCAGAGCCAGAATCAGACTAAGAGGTCTGAGCTGGAATCAGACTAAGATGTCAGAGCCGGAATCAGTAGGAGAGGTCAGAGCCGTAATCAGTAGGAAAGGTCAGAGCCGGAATCAGACTGAGAGGTCAGAGCCGGAATCAGACTGAGAGGTCAGAGCCGAAATCAGACTGAGAGGTCAGAGCCGAAATCAGACTGAGAGGTCAGAGCCAGAATAAGACTGAGAAGTCAGAGCCAGAATCAGACTGAGAGGTTAGAGCCAGAATCAGTATGACAGGTCAGAGCCGGAATCAGACTGAGAGGTCAGAGCCGGAAACAGACTGAGAGGACAGAGCCAGAATAAGACAGAGAGGTCAGAGAAAGAATCAGTATAAGAGGTCAGAGCCGGAATCAGACTGAGAGGTCAGAGCCAGAATCAGACTGAGAGGTCAGAGCCAGAATCAGACTAAGAGGTCTGAGCTGGAATCAGACTAAGAGGTCAGAGCCGGAATCAGTAGGAGAGGTCAGAGCCGTAATCAGTAGGAAAGGTCAGAGCCGGAATCAGACTGAGAGGTCAGAGCCGTAATCAGACTGAGAGGTCAGAGCCGGAATCAGACTGAGAGGTGAGAGCCGGAATCAGTATGAGAGGTCAGAGCCGGAATCAGACTGAGAGGTCAGGGCTTGAATCAGACTGAGAGGTCAGAGCCACAATCAGACTGAGAGGTCAGAGCAAGAATAAGTATGAGAGGTCAGAGCCAGAATCAATA
Organism: Leptodactylus fuscus; assembly: GCF_031893055.1. Taxonomy (NCBI): domain Eukaryota; kingdom Metazoa; phylum Chordata; class Amphibia; order Anura; family Leptodactylidae; genus Leptodactylus; species Leptodactylus fuscus. Next base: position 65,039,795 of record NC_134274.1, on the reverse strand, counting down.
TGAGAGGTCAGAGCCGGAATAGACTGAGTAGTCAGAGCCAGAATCAGACTGAAAGGTCAGATCCGGAATCAAACTGAGAAGTCAGAGCCAGAATCAGACTAAGAGGTCAGAGCCAGAATCAGAATGAAAGGTCAGAGCCGGAATCAGACTGAGAGGTCAGAGCCGGAATCAGTAGGAGAGGTCAGAGCCGGAATCAGACTGAGAGGTCAGAGCCGGAATCAGACTGAGAGGTCAGAGCCGGAATCAGACTGAGAGGTCAGAGCAGGAATCAGACTGAGAGGTCAGAGCTAGAATTAGACTGAGAAGTCAGAGCTGGAATCAGACTGAAAGGTCAGAGCCAGAATCAGACTGAGAGGTTAGAGCCAGAATCAGTATGACAGGTCAGAGCTGGAATCAGACTGAGAGGTCAGAGCCAGAATAAGGCTGAGAGGTCAGAGTCGGAGTCAGACTGAGAGGTCAGAGCTCGAATCAGTATAATAGCTCAGAGCCCGAATCAGACTGAGAGGTCAGAGCAAGAATCAGAATGAGAGGTCAGAGCAAGAATCAGACTGAGAGGTCAGAGCCGGAAACAGACTGAGAGGTCAGAGTCAGAATGAGACAGAGAGGTCAGAGAAAGAATCAGTATAAGAGGTCAAAGCCAGAATCAGACTGAGAGGTCAAAGCCAGAATCAGACTGAGAGGTCAGAGCCGGAATCAGACTGAGAGGTCAGAGCTGGAATCAGACTAAGAGGTCAGAGCCGGAATCAGACTGAGAGGTCAGAGCCGGAATCAGACTGAGAGGTCAGAGCCGGAATCAGTAGGAGAGGTCAGAGCCGAAATCAGACTAAGAGGTCAGATCCGGAATCAGACTGAGAGGTCAGAGCCGGAATCAGACTGAGAGGTCAGAGCCAGAATCAGACTGAGAGGTCAGAGCCAGAATCAGACTGAGAAGTCAGAGCCAGAATCAGACTGAGAGGTTAGAGCCAGAATTAGTATGACAGGTCAGAGCCGGAATCAGACTGAGAGGCCAGAGCCGGAAACAGACAGAGAGGTTAGAGCCAGAATAAGACAGAGAGATCAGAGAAAGAATCAGTATAAGAGGTCAGAGCCGGAATCAGACCGAGAGGTCAGAGCCAGAATCAGACTGAGAGGTCAGAGCCAGAATCAGACTGAGAGATCAGAGACGGAATCAGATTGAGAGGTTAGAGTCGGAGTCAGACTGAGAGGTCAGAGCCAGAATCAGTATGAGAGGCCAGAGCCCGAATCAGACTGAGAGGTCAGAGCCAGAATCAGAATGAGAGGTCAGAGCAAGAATCAGACTGAGAAGTCAGAGCCAGAATAAGACAGAGAGGTCAGAGAAAGAATCAGTATAAGAGGTCAGAGCCGGAATCAGACTGAGAGGTCAGAGCCAAAATCAGACTGAGAGGTCAGAGACGGAATCAGATTGAGAGGTTAGAGTCGGAGTCAGACTGAGAGGTCAGAGCAAGAATCAGAATGAGAGGTCAGAGCAAGAATCAGACTAAGAGGTCAGAGCCAAAATCAGACTGAGAGGTCAGAGCCAGAATCAGACTGAGAGGTCAGGGCCGGAATCAGACTGAGAGGTCAGAGCCGGAATCAGACTAAGAGGTCAGAGCCAGAATCAGACTGAGAAGTCAGAGCCAGAATCAGACAGAGAGGTTAGAGTCGGAATCAGTATGACAGGTCAGAGCCGGAATCAGACTGAGAGGTCAGAGACGGAAACAGACTGAGAGGACAGAGCCAGAATAAGACAGAGAGGTCAAAGAAAGTATCAGTATAAGAGGTCAGAGCCGGAATCAGACTGAGAGGTCAGAGCCAGAATCAGACTGAGAGGTCAGAGCCAGAATCAAACTGAGAGGTCAGAGCCGGAATAAGACTGTGAGGTCAGAGCCGGAATCAGACTGAGAGGTCAGAGCCGGAATCAGACTGAGAGGTCAGAGCCGGAAACAGACTGAGAGGTCAGAGCAAGAATCAGTATGAGAGGTCAGAGCCAGAATCAGTATGAGAGGTCAGAACCGGAATCAGACTGAGAGGTCAGAGCCGGAATCAGACTGAGTAGTCAGAGCCAGAATCAGACTGAAAGGTCACATCTGGAATCAGACTGAGAAGTCAGAGCCAGAATCAGACTGAGAGGTCAGAGCCAGATTCAGAATGAGAGGTCAGAGCCGTAATCAGACTGAGAGGTCAGAGCTGGAATCAGACTGAGAGGTCAGAGCCGGAATCAGACTGAGAGGTCAGAGCCGGAATCAGTAGGAGAGGTCAGAGCCGAAATCAGACTAAAAGGTCAGAGCCGGAATCAGACTGAGAGGTCAGAGCCGGAATCAGACTGAGAGGTAAGAGCCAGAATCAGACTGAGAGGTCAGAGCCGGAATTAAACTGAGAGGTCAGAGCCGGAATAAGACTGTGAGGTCAGAGCCAGGATCAGACTGAGAGGTCAGAGCCGGAATCAGACTGAGAGGTCAGAGCCGGAATCAGACTGAGAGGTCAGAGCAAGAATCAGTATGAGAGGTCAGAGCCAGAATCAGTATGAGAGGTCAGAACCGGAATCAGATTGAGAGGTCAGAGCCGGAATCAGACTGAGTAGTCAGAGCCAGAATCAGACTGAAAGGTCACATCCGGAATCAGACTGAGAAGTCAGAGCCAGAATCAGACTGAGAGGTCAGAGCCAGAATCAGAATGAGAGGTCAGAGCCGTAATCAGACTGAGAGGTCAGAGCTGGAATCAGACTGAGAGGTCAGAGCCGGAATCAGACTGAGAGGTCAGAGCCGGAATCAGTAGGAGAGGTCAGAGCCGAAATCAGACTAAAAGGTCAGAGCCAGAATCAGACTGAGAGGTCAGAGCCGGAATCAGACTGAGAGGTCAGAGCCGGAATCAGACTGAGAGGTCAGAGCCAGAATCAGACTGAGAAGTCAGAGCCAGAATCAGACTGAGAGGTTAGAGCCAGAATCAGTATGACAGGTCAGAGCCGGAATCAGACTGAGAGGTCAGAGCCAGAATCAGACTGAGAGGTCAGAGCCAGAATCAGACTGAGAGGTCAGAGCCGGAATCAGACTGAGAGGTCAGAGCTGGAATAAGACTGTGAGGTCAGAGCCGGAATCAGACTGAGAGGTCAGAGCCGGAATCAGACTGAGAGGTCAGAGCCGGAATCAGACTGAGAGGTCAGAGCCAGAATCAGTATGAGAGGTCAGAGCCGGAATCAGACTGAGAGGACAGAGCCGGAATCAGACTGAAAGGTCAGATCCGGAATCAGACTGAGAAGTCAGAGCCAGAATCAGACTGAGAGGTCAGAGCCAGAATCAGAATGAGAGGTCAGAGCCGTAATCAGACTGAGAGGTCAGAGTTGGAATGAGACTAAGAAATCAGAGCCGGAATCAGACTGAGAGGTTAGAGCCGGAATCAGACTGAGAGGTCAGAGCCGGAATCAGACTAAGAGGTTGGAGCCGGAATCAGTATTAGAGGTCAGAGCCGTAATCAGTAGGAGAGGTCAGAGCCGGAATCAGACTGAGAGGTCAGAACCAGAATCAGACTGAGAAGTAAGAGCCGGAATCAGACTGAGAGGTCAGAGCCTGAATCAGACTAAGAAATCAGAGCCGGAATCAGTAGGAGAGGTCAGAGCCAGAATCAGTAGGAGAGGTCAGAGCCCAAATTAGACTGAGAGGTCAGAGCCAGAATCAGACTGAGAGGTCAGAGCCAGAATCAGACTGAGAAGTCAGAGCAGAATGAGTATGAGAGGTCAGAGCCAGAATCAGTATCAGAGTTCAGAGCCGGAATCAGTTGGAGAGGTCAGAGCCGGAAACAGACTGAGAGGTCAGAGCCAGAATCAGACTGAGAGGTCAGAGCCAGAATCAGACTGAAAGGTCAGAGCCGGAATCAGACTGAGAGGTCAGAGCCGGAATCAGACTGAGAGGTCAGAGCAGGAATCAAACTGAGAGGTCAGAGTCGGAATCAGACAAAGAGGTCAGAGCCGGAATAAGACTGTGAGGTCAGAGCCGGAATCAGACTGAGAGGTCAGAGCCAGAAACAGTACAAGAGGTAAGAGCCAGAATCACATTGAGGGGTTATAGCCGGAATCAGACTGAGAGGTCAGAGCCGGAATCAGATTGAGAAGTCAGAGCCGGAATCAGACTGAGAGGTCAGAGCTGGAATCAGACTGAGAGGTCAGAGTTGGAATCAGACTGAGAGGTCAGATCCAGAATCAGACTGAGAAGTCAGAGCCGGAATGAGACTGAAAGGTCAGAGCCAGAATCAGACTGAGAGGTTAGAGCCAGAATAGGTATGATAGGTCAGAGCTGAAATCAGACTGAGAGGTCAGAGCCAGAACAAGACTGAGAGGTCAGGGTCGGAGTCAGACTGAGAGGTCAGAGCCAAAATCAGTATGAGAGGTCAGAGCCCGTATCAGACTGAGAGGTCAGAGCCAGAATCAGAATGAGAGGTCCGAGCAAGAATCAGACTGAGAGTTCAGAGATGGAAACAGACTGAGAGGTAAGAGCCAGAATAAGACAGAGAGGTCAGAGAAAGAATCAGTATAAGAGGTCAGAGCCAGAATCAGACTGAGAGGTCAAAGCCAGAATCAGACTGAGAGGTCAGAGCCAGAATCAGACTGAGAGGTCAAAACCAGAATCAGACTGAGAGGTCAGAGCTGGAATCAGTCCGAGAGGTCAGAGCCAGAATCAGACTGAGAGGTCAGAGCCAGAATCAGACTGAGAGGTCAGAGACGGAATCAGATTGAGAGGTTAGAGTCGGAGTCAGACTGAGAGGTCAGAGCCAGAATCAGTATGAGAGGTCAGAGCCCGAATCAGACTGAGAGGTCAGAGCCAGAATCAGAATGAGAGGTCAGAGCAAGAATCAGACTGAGAAGTCAGAGCCAGAATAAGACAGAGAGGTCAGAGAAGGAATCAGTATAAGAGGTCAGAGCCGGAATCAGACTGAGAGGTTAGAGTCGGAGTCAGACTGAGAGGTCAGAGCCAGAATCAGAATGAGAGGTCAGAGCAAAAATCAGACTAAGAGGTCAGAGCCGAAATCAGACTGAGAGGTCAGAGCCAGAATCAGACTGAGAGGTCAGGGCCGGAATCAGACTGAGAGGTCAGGGCCGGAATCAGACTGAGAGGTCAGAGCCGGAATCAGACTGCGAGGTCAGAGCCAGAATCAGACTGAGAAGTCAGAGCCAGAATCAGACTGAGAGGTTAGAGCCGGAATCAGTATGACAGGTCAGAGCCGGAATCAGACTGAGAGGTCAGAGACGGAAACAGACTGAGAGGACAGAGCCAGAATAAGACAGAGAGGTCAGAGAAAGTATCAGTATAAGAGGTCAGAGCCGGAATCAGACTGAGAGGTCAGAGCCAGAATCAGACTGAGAGGTCAGAGCCGGAATCAAACTGAGAGGTCAGAGCCGGAAACAGACTGAGAGGTCAGAGCAAGAATCAGTATGAGAGGTCAGAGCCAGAATCAGTATGAGAGGTCAGAACCGGAATCAGACTGAGAGGTCAGAGCCGGAATCAGACTGAGTAGTCAGAGCCAGAATCAGACTGAAAGGTCACATCTGGAATCAGACTGAGAAGTCAGAGCCAGAATCAGACTGAGAGGTCAGAGCCAGATTCAGAATGAGAGGTCAGAGCCGTAATCAGACTGAGAGGTCAGAGCTGGAATCAGACTGAGAGGTCAGAGCCGGAATCAGACTGAGAGGTCAGAGCCGGAATCAGTAGGAGAGGTCAGAGCCGAAATCAGACTAAAAGGTCAGAGCCGGAATCAGAATGAGAGGTCAGAGCCGGAATCAGACTGAGAGGTAAGAGCCAGAATCAGACTGAGAGGTCAGAGCCGGAATTAAACTGAGAGGTCAGAGCCGGAATAAGACTGTGAGGTCAGAGCCAGGATCAGACTGAGAGGTCAGAGCCGGAATCAGACTGAGAGGTCAGAGCCGGAATCAGACTGAGAGGTCAGAGCAAGAATCAGTATGAGAGGTCAGAGCCAGAATCAGTATGAGAGGTCAGAACCGGAATCAGATTGAGAGGTCAGAGCCGGAATCAGACTGAGTAGTCAGAGCCAGAATCAGACTGAAAGGTCACATCCGGAATCAGACTGAGAAGTCAGAGCCAGAATCAGACTGAGAGGTCAGAGCCAGAATCAGAATGAGAGGTCAGAGCCGTAGTCAGACTGAGAGGTCAGAGCTGGAATCAGACTGAGAGGTCAGAGCCGGAATCAGACTGAGAGGTCAGAGCCGGAATCAGTAGGAGAGGTCAGAGCCGAAATCAGACTAAAAGGTCAGAGCCAGAATCAGACTGAGAGGTCAGAGCCGGAATCAGACTGAGAGGTCAGAGCCGGAATCAGACTGAGAGGTCAGAGCCAGAATCAGACTGAGAAGTCAGAGCCAGAATCAGACTGAGAGGTTAGAGCCAGAATCAGTATGACAGGTCAGAGCCGGAATCAGACTGAGAGGTCAGAGCCAGAATCAGACTGAGAGGTCAGAGCCAGAATCAGACTGAGAGGTCAGAGCCGGAATCAGACTGAGAGGTCAGAGCTGGAATAAGACTGTGAGGTCAGAGCCGGAATCAGACTGAGAGGTCAGAGCCGGAATCAGACTGAGAGGTCAGAGCCGGAATCAGACTGAGAGGTCAGAGCCAGAATCAGTATGAGAGGTCAGAGCCGGAATCAGACTGAGAGGACAGAGCCGGAATCAGACTGAAAGGTCAGATCCGGAATCAGACTGAGAAGTCAGAGCCAGAATCAGACTGAGAGGTCAGAGCCAGAATCAGAATGAGAGGTCAGAGCCGTAATCAGACTGAGAGGTCAGAGTTGGAATGAGACTAAGAAATCAGAGCCGGAATCAGACTGAGAGGTTAGAGCCGGAATCAGACTGAGAGGTCAGAGCCGGAATCAGACTAAGAGGTTGGAGCCGGAATCAGTATTAGAGGTCAGAGCCGTAATCAGTAGGAGAGGTCAGAGCCGGAATCAGACTGAGAGGTCAGAACCAGAATCAGACTGAGAAGTAAGAGCCGGAATCAGACTGAGAGGTCAGAGCCTGAATCAGACTAAGAAATCAGAGCCGGAATCAGTAGGAGAGGTCAGAGCCAGAATCAGTAGGAGAGGTCAGAGCCCAAATTAGACTGAGAGGTCAGAGCCAGAATCAGACTGAGAGGTCAGAGCCAGAATCAGACTGAGAAGTCAGAGCAGAATGAGTATGAGAGGTCAGAGCCAGAATCAGTATCAGAGTTCAGAGCCGGAATCAGTTGGAGAGGTCAGAGCCGGAAACAGACTGAGAGGTCAGAGCCAGAATCAGACTGAGAGGTCAGAGCCAGAATCAGACTGAAAGGTCAGAGCCGGAATCAGACTGAGAGGTCAGAGCCGGAATCAGACTGAGAGGTCAGAGCAGGAATCAAACTGAGAGGTCAGAGTCGGAATCAGACAAAGAGGTCAGAGCCGGAATAAGACTGTGAGGTCAGAGCCGGAATCAGACTGAGAGGTCAGAGCCAGAAACAGTACAAGAGGTAAGAGCCAGAATCACATTGAGGGGTTATAGCCGGAATCAGACTGAGAGGTCAGAGCCGGAATCAGATTGAGAAGTCAGAGCCGGAATCAGACTGAGAGGTCAGAGCTGGAATCAGACTGAGAGGTCAGAGTTGGAATCAGACTGAGAGGTCAGATCCAGAATCAGACTGAGAAGTCAGAGCCGGAATGAGACTGAAAGGTCAGAGCCAGAATCAGACTGAGAGGTTAGAGCCAGAATAAGTATGATAGGTCAGAGCTGAAATCAGACTGAGAGGTCAGAGCCAGAACAAGACTGAGAGGTCAGGGTCGGAGTCAGACTGAGAGGTCAGAGCCAAAATCAGTATGAGAGGTCAGAGCCCGTATCAGACTGAGAGGTCAGAGCCAGAATCAGAATGAGAGGTCCGAGCAAGAATCAGACTGAGAGTTCAGAGATGGAAACAGACTGAGAGGTAAGAGCCAGAATAAGACAGAGAGGTCAGAGAAAGAATCAGTATAAGAGGTCAGAGCCAGAATCAGACTGAGAGGTCAAAGCCAGAATCAGACTGAGAGGTCAGAGCCAGAATCAGACTGAGAGGTCAAAACCAGAATCAGACTGAGAGGTCAGAGCTGGAATCAGTCCGAGAGGTCAGAGCCAGAATCAGACTGAGAGGTCAGAGCCAGAATCAGACTGAGAGGTCAGAGACGGAATCAGATTGAGAGGTTAGAGTCGGAGTCAGACTGAGAGGTCAGAGCCAGAATCAGTATGAGAGGTCAGAGCCCGAATCAGACTGAGAGGTCAGAGCCAGAATCAGAATGAGAGGTCAGAGCAAGAATCAGACTGAGAAGTCAGAGCCAGAATAAGACAGAGAGGTCAGAGAAGGAATCAGTATAAGAGGTCAGAGCCGGAATCAGACTGAGAGGTCAGAGCCAAAATCAGACTGAGAGGTCAGAGACGGAATCAGATTGAGAGGTTAGAGTCGGAGTCAGACTGAGAGGTCAGAGCCAGAATCAGAATGAGAGGTCAGAGCAAAAATCAGACTAAGAGGTCAGAGCCGAAATCAGACTGAGAGGTCAGAGCCAGAATCAGACTGAGAGGTCAGGGCCGGAATCAGACTGAGAGGTCAGAGCCGGAATCAGACTGCGAGGTCAGAGCCAGAATCAGACTGAGAAGTCAGAGCTAGAATCAGACTGAGAGGTTAGAGCCGGAATCAGTATGACAGGTCAGAGCCGGAATCAGACTGAGAGGTCAGAGACGGAAACAGACTGAGAGGACAGAGCCAGAATAAGACAGAGAGGTCAGAGAAAGTATCAGTATAAGAGGTCAGAGCCGGAATCAGACTGAGAGGTCAGAGCCAGAATCAGACTGAGAGGTCAGAGCCGGAATCAAACTGAGAGGTCAGAGCCGGAATAAGACTGTGAGGTCAGAGCCGGAATCAGACTGAGAGGTCAGAGCCGGAATCAGACTGAGAGGTCAGAGCCGGAAACAGACTGAGAGGTCAGAGCAAGAATCAGTATGAGAGGTCAGAGCCAGAATCAGTATGAGAGGTCAGAACCGGAATCAGACTGAGAGGTCAGAGCCGGAATCAGACTGAGTAGTCAGAGCCAGAATCAGACTGAAAGGTCACATCTGGAATCAGACTGAGAAGTCAGAGCCAGAATCAGACTGAGAGGTCAGAGCCAGAATCAGAATGAGAGGTCAGAGCCGTAATCAGACTGAGAGGTCAGAGGTGGAATCAGACTGAGAGGTCAGAGCCGGAATCAGACTGAGAGGTCAGAGCCGGAATCAGTAGGAGAGGTCAGAGCCAGAATCAGACTAAAAGGTCAGAGCCGGAATCAGACTGAGAGGTCAGAGCCGGAATCAGACTGAGAGGTCAGAGCCAGAATCAGACTGAGAGGTCAGAGCCGGAATTAAACTGAGAGGTCAGAGCCGAAATAAGACTGTGAGGTCAGAGCCGGAATCAGACTGAGAGGTCAGAGCCGGAATCAGACTGAGAGGTCAGAGCCGGAATCAGACTGAGAGGTCAGAGCAAGAATCAGTATGAGAGGTCAGAGCCAGAATCAGTATGAGAGGTCAGAACCGGAATCAGACTGAGAGGTCAGAGCCGGAATCAGACTGAGTAGTCAGAGCCAGAATCAGACTGAAAGGTCACATCCGGAATCAGACTGAGAAGTAAGAGCCAGAATCAGACTGAGAGGTCAGAGCCAGAATCAGAATGAGAGGTCAGATCCGTAATCAGACTGAGAGGTCAGAGCTGGTATCAGACTGAGAGGTCAGAGCCGGAATCAGACTGAGAGGTCAGAGCCAGAATCAGACTGAGAGGTCAGAGCCAGAATCAGACTAAGAGGTCTGAGCTGGAATCAGACTAAGAGGTCAGAGCCGGAATCAGTAGGAGAGGTCAGAGCCGTAATCAGTAGGAAAGGTCAGAGCCGGAATCAGACTGAGAGGTCAGAGCCGTAATCAGACTGAGAGGTCAGAGCCGGAATCAGACTGAGAGGTGAGAGCCGGAATCAGTATGAGAGGTCAGAGCCGGAATCAGACTGAGAGGTCAGGGCTTGAATCAGACTGAGAGGTCAGAGCCACAATCAGACTGAGAGGTCAGAGCAAGAATAAGTATGAGAGGTCAGAGCCAGAATCAATATGAGAGGTCAGAACCGGAATCAGACTGAGAGGTCAGAGCCGGAATAGACTGAGTAGTCAGAGCCAGAATCAGACTGAAAGGTCAGATACGGAATCAAACTGAGAAGTCAGAGCCAGAATCAGACTAAGAGGTCAGAGCCAGAATCAGAATGAAAGGTCAGAGCCGGAATCAGACTGAGAGGTCAGAGCCGGAATCAGTAGGAGAGGTCAGAGCCGGAATCAGACTGAGAGGTCAGAGCCGGAATCAGACTGAGAGGTCAGAGCAGGAATCAGACTGAGAGGTCAGAGCTAGAATTAGACTGAGAAGTCAGAGCTGGAATCAGACTGAAAGGTCAGAGCCAGAATCAGACTGAGAGGTTAGAGCCAGAATCAGTATGACAGGTCAGAGCTGGAATCAGACTGAGAGGTCAGAGCCAGAATAAGGCTGAGAGGTCAGAGTCGGAGTCAGACTGAGAGGTCAGAGCTCGAATCAGTATAATAGCTCAGAGCCCGAATCAGACTGAGAGGTCAGAGCAAGAATCAGAATGAGAGGTCAGAGCAAGAATCAGACTGAGAGGTCAGAGCCGGAACATACTGAGAGGTCAGAGTCAGAATGAGACAGAGAGGTCAGAGAAAGAATCAGTATAAGAGGTCAAAGCCAGAATCAGACTGAGAGGTCAAAGCCAGAATCAGACTGAGAGGTCAGAGCCGGAATCAGACTGAGAGGTCAGAGCTGGAATCAGACTAAGAGGTCAGAGCCGGAATCAGACTGAGAGGTCAGAGCCGGAATCAGACTGAGAGGTCAGAGCCGGAATCAGTAGGAGAGGTCAGAGCCGAAATCAGACTAAGAGGTCAGATCCGGAATCAGACTGAGAGGTCAGAGCCGGAATCAGACTGAGAGGTCAGAGCCAGAATCAGACTGAGAGGTCAGAGCCAGAATCAGACTGAGAAGTCAGAGCCAGAATCAGACTGAGAGGTTAGAGCCAGAATTAGTATGACAGGTCAGAGCCGGAATCAGACTGAGAGGCCAGAGCCGGAAACAGACAGAGAGGTTAGAGCCAGAATAAGACAGAGAGATCAGAGAAAGAATCAGTATAAGAGGTCAGAGCCGGAATCAGACCGAGAGGTCAGAGCCAGAATCAGACTGAGAGGTCAGAGCCAGAATCAGACTGAGAGGTCAGAGACGGAATCAGATTGAGAGGTTAGAGTCGGAGTCAGACTGAGAGGTCAGAGCCAGAATCAGTATGAGAGGCCAGAGCCCGAATCAGACTGAGAGGTCAGAGCCAGAATCAGAATGAGAAGTCAGAGCCAGAATCAGACTGAAAGGTCACATCCGGAATCAGACTGAGAAGTAAGAGCCAGAATCAGACTGAGAGGTCAGAGCCAGAATCAGAATGAGAGGTCAGATCCGTAATCAGACTGAGAGGTCAGAGCTGGTATCAGACTGAGAGGTCAGAGCCGGAATCAGACTGAGAGGTCAGAGCCAGAATCAGACTGAGAGGTCAGAGCCAGAATCAGACTAAGAGGTCTGAGCTGGAATCAGACTAAGAGGTCAGAGCCGGAATCAGTAGGAGAGGTCAGAGCCGTAATCAGTAGGAAAGGTCAGAGCCGGAATCAGACTGAGAGGTCAGAGCCGTAATCAGACTGAGAGGTCAGAGCCGGAATCAGACTGAGAGGTGAGAGCCGGAATCAGTATGAGAGGTCAGAGCCGGAATCAGACTGAGAGGTCAGGGCTTGAATCAGACTGAGAGGTCAGAGCCACAATCAGACTGAGAGGTCAGAGCAAGAATAAGTATGAGAGGTCAGAGCCAGAATCAATATGAGAGGTCAGAACCGGAATCAGACTGAGAGGTCAGAGCCGGAATAGACTGAGTAGTCAGAGCCAGAATCAGACTGAAAGGTCAGATACGGAATCAAACTGAGAAGTCAGAGCCAGAATCAGACTAAGAGGTCAGAGCCAGAATCAGAATGAAAGGTCAGAGCCGGAATCAGACTGAGAGGTCAGAGCCGGAATCAGTAGGAGAGGTCAGAGCCGGAATCAGACTGAGAGGTCAGAGCCGGAATCAGACTGAGAGGTCAGAGCAGGAATCAGACTGAGAGGTCAGAGCTAGAATTAGACTGAGAAGTCAGAGCTGGAATCAGACTGAAAGGTCAGAGCCAGAATCAGACTGAGAGGTTAGAGCCAGAATCAGTATGACAGGTCAGAGCTGGAATCAGACTGAGAGGTCAGAGCCAGAATAAGGCTGAGAGGTCAGAGTCGGAGTCAGACTGAGAGGTCAGAGCTCGAATCAGTATAATAGCTCAGAGCCCGAATCAGACTGAGAGGTCAGAGCAAGAATCAGAATGAGAGGTCAGAGCAAGAATCAGACTGAGAGGTCAGAGCCGGAAACAGACTGAGAGGTCAGAGTCAGAATGAGACAGAGAGGTCAGAGAAAGAATCAGTATAAGAGGTCAAAGCCAGAATCAGACTGAGAGGTCAAAGCCAGAATCAGACTGAGAGGTCAGAGCCGGAATCAGACTGAGAGGTCAGAGCTGGAATCAGACTAAGAGGTCAGAGCCGGAATCAGACTGAGAGGTCAGAGCCGGAATCAGACTGAGAGGTCAGAGCCGGAATCAGTAGGAGAGGTCAGAGCCGAAATCAGACTAAGAGGTCAGATCCGGAATCAGACTGAGAGGTCAGAGCCGGAATCAGACTGAGAGGTCAGAGCCAGAATCAGACTGAGAGGTCAGAGCCAGAATCAGACTGAGAAGTCAGAGCCAGAATCAGACTGAGAGGTTAGAGCCAGAATTAGTATGACAGGTCAGAGCCGGAATCAGACTGAGAGGCCAGAGCCGGAAACAGACAGAGAGGTTAGAGCCAGAATAAGACAGAGAGATCAGAGAAAGAATCAGTATAAGAGGTCAGAGCCGGAATCAGACCGAGAGGTCAGAGCCAGAATCAGACTGAGAGGTCAGAGCCAGAATCAGACTGAGAGGTCAGAGACGGAATCAGATTGAGAGGTTAGAGTCGGAGTCAGACTGAGAGGTCAGAGCCAGAATCAGTATGAGAGGCCAGAGCCCGAATCAGACTGAGAGGTCAGAGCCAGAATCAGAATGAGAAGTCAGAGCAAGAATCAGACTGAGAAGTCAGAGCCAGAATAAGACAGAGAGGTCAGAGAAAGAATCAGTATAAGAGGTCAGAGCCGGAATCAGACTGAGAGGTCAGAGCCAAAATCAGACTGAGAGGTCAGAGACGGAATCAGATTGAGAGGTTAGAGTCGGAGTCAGACTGAGAGGTCAGAGCAAGAATCAGAATGAGAGGTCAGAGCAAGAATCAGACTAAGAGGTCAGAGCCAAAATCAGACTGAGAGGTCAGAGCCAGAATCAGACTGAGAGGTCAGGGCCGGAATCAGACTGAGAGGTCAGAGCCGGAATCAGACTAAGAGGTCAGAGCCAGAATCAGACTGAGAAGTCAGAGCCAAAATCAGACAGAGAGGTTAGAGTCGGAATCAGTATGACAGGTCAGAGCCGGAATCAGACTGAGAGGTCAGAGACGGAAACAGACTGAGAGGACAGAGCCAGAATAAGACAGAGAGGTCAGAGAAAGTATCAGTATAAGAGGTCAGAGCCGGAATCAGACTGAGAGGTCAGAGCCAGAATCAGACTGAGAGGTCAGAGCCGGAATCAAACTGAGAGGTCAGAGCCGGAATAAGACTGTGAGGTCAGAGCCGGAATCAGACTGAGAGGTCAGAGCCGGAATCAGACTGAGAGGTCAGAGCCGGAAACAGACTGAGAGGTCAGAGCAAGAATCAGTATGAGAGGTCAGAGCCAGAATCAGTATGAGAGGTCAGAACCGGAATCAGACTGAGAGGTCAGAGCCGGAATCAGACTGAGTAGTCAGAGCCAGAATCAGACTGAAAGGTCACATCTGGAATCAGACTGAGAAGTCAGAGCCAGAATCAGACTGAGAGGTCAGAGCCAGATTCAGAATGAGAGGTCAGAGCCGTAATCAGACTGAGAGGTCAGAGCTGGAATCAGACTGAGAGGTCAGAGCCGGAATCAGACTGAGAGGTCAGAGCCGGAATCAGTAGGAGAGGTCAGAGCCGAAATCAGACTAAAAGGTCAGAGCCGGAATCAGACTGAGAGGTCAGAGCCGGAATCAGACTGAGAGGTAAGAGCCAGAATCAGACTGAGAGGTCAGAGCCGGAATTAAACTGAGAGGTCAGAGCCGGAATAAGACTGTGAGGTCAGAGCCAGGATCAGACTGAGAGGTCAGAGCCGGAATCAGACTGAGAGGTCAGAGCCGGAATCAGACTGAGAGGTCAGAGCAAGAATCAGTATGAGAGGTCAGAGCCAGAATCAGTATGAGAGGTCAGAACCGGAATCAGATTGAGAGGTCAGAGCCGGAATCAGACTGAGTAGTCAGAGCCAGAATCAGACTGAAAGGTCACATCCGGAATCAGACTGAGAAGTCAGAGCCAGAATCAGACTGAGAGGTCAGAGCCAGAATCAGAATGAGAGGTCAGAGCCGTAATCAGACTGAGAGGTCAGAGCTGGAATCAGACTGAGAGGTCAGAGCCGGAATCAGACTGAGAGGTCAGAGCCGGAATCAGTAGGAGAGGTCAGAGCCGAAATCAGACTAAAAGGTCAGAGCCAGAATCAGACTGAGAGGTCAGAGCCGGAATCAGACTGAGAGGTCAGAGCCGGAATCAGACTGAGAGGTCAGAGCCAGAATCAGACTGAGAAGTCAGAGCCAGAATCAGACTGAGAGGTTAGAGCCAGAATCAGTATGACAGGTCAGAGCCGGAATCAGACTGAGAGGTCAGAGCCAGAATCAGACTGAGAGGTCAGAGCCAGAATCAGACTGAGAGGTCAGAGCCGGAATCAGACTGAGAGGTCAGAGCTGGAATAAGACTGTGAGGTCAGAGCCGGAATCAGACTGAGAGGTCAGAGCCGGAATCAGACTGAGAGGTCAGAGCCGGAATCAGACTGAGAGGTCAGAGCCAGAATCAGTATGAGAGGTCAGAGCCGGAATCAGACTGAGAGGACAGAGCCGGAATCAGACTGAAAGGTCAGATCCGGAATCAGATTGAGAAGTCAGAGCCAGAATCAGACTGAGAGGTCAGAGCCAGAATCAGAATGAGAGGTCATAGCCGTAATCAGACTGAGAGGTCAGAGTTGGAATGAGACTAAGAAATCAGAGCCGGAATCAGACTGAGAGGTTAGAGCCGGAATCAGACTGAGAGGTCAGAGCCGGAATCAGACTAAGAGGTTGGAGCCGGAATCAGTATTAGAGGTCAGAGCCGTAATCAGTAGGAGAGGTCAGAGCCGGAATCAGACTGAGAGGTCAGAACCAGAATCAGACTGAGAGGTAAGAGCCGGAATCAGACTGAGAGGTCAGAGCCTGAATCAGACTAAGAAATCAGAGCCGGAATCAGTAGGAGAGGTCAGAGCCAGAATCAGTAGGAGAGGTCAGAGCCCAAATTAGACTGAGAGGTCAGAGCCAGAATCAGACTGAGAGGTCAGAGCCAGAATCAGACTGAGAAGTCAGAGCAGAAAGAGTATGAGAGGTCAGAGCCAGAATCAGTATCAGAGTTCAGAGCCGGAATCAGTTGGAGAGGTCAGAGCCGGAAACAGACTGAGAGGTCAGAGCCAGAATCAGACTGAGAGGTCAGAGCCAGAATCAGACTGAAAGGTCAGAGCCGGAATCAGACTGAGAGGTCAGAGCAGGAATCAAACTGAGAGGTCAGAGCCGGAATCAGACAAAGAGGTCAGAGCCGGAATAAGACTGTGAGGTCAGAGCCGGAATCAGACTGAGAGGTCAGAGCCAGAAACAGTACAAGAGGTAAGAGCCAGAATCACATTGAGGGGTTATAGCCGGAATCAGACTGAGAGGTCAGAGCCGGAATCAGATTGAGAAGTCAGAGCCGGAATCAGACTGAGAGGTCAGAGCTGGAATCAGACTGAGAGGTCAGAGTTGGAATCAGACTGAGAGGTCAGATCCAGAATCAGACTGAGAAGTCAGAGCCGGAATGAGACTGAAAGGTCAGAGCCAGAATCAGACTGAGAGGTTAGAGCCAGAATAAGTATGATAGGTCAGAGCTGAAATCAGACTGAGAGGTCAGAGCCAGAACAAGACTGAGAGGTCAGGGTCGGAGTCAGACTGAGAGGTCAGAGCCACAATCAGTATGAGAGGTCAGAGCCCGTATCAGACTTAGAGGTCAGAGCCAGAATCAGAATGAGAGGTCCGAGCAAGAATCAGACTGAGAGTTCAGAGATGGAAACAGACTGAGAGGTAAGAGCCAGAATAAGACAGAGAGGTCAGAGAAAGAATCAGTATAAGAGGTCAGAGCCAGAATCAGACTGAGAGGTCAAAGCCAGAATCAGACTGAGAGGTCAGAGCCAGAATCAGACTGAGAGGTCAAAACCAGAATCAGACTGAGAGGTCAGAGCTGGAATCAGTCCGAGAGGTCAGAGCCAGAATCAGACTGAGAGGTCAGAGCCAGAATCAGACTGAGAGGTCAGAGACGGAATCAGATTGAGAGGTTAGAGTCGGAGTCAGACTGAGAGGTCAGAGCCAGAATCAGTATGAGAGGTCAGAGCCCGAATCAGACTGAGAGGTCAGAGCCAGAATCAGAATGAGAGGTCAGAGCAAGAATCAGACTGAGAAGTCAGAGCCAGAATAAGACAGAGAGGTCAGAGAAGGAATCAGTATAAGAGGTCAGAGCCGGAATCAGACTGAGAGGTTAGAGTCGGAGTCAGACTGAGAGGTCAGAGCCAGAATCAGAATGAGAGGTCAGAGCAAAAATCAGACTAAGAGGTCAGAGCCGAAATCAGACTGAGAGGTCAGAGCCAGAATCAGACTGAGAGGTCAGGGCCGGAATCAGACTGAGAGGTCAGGGCCGGAATCAGACTGAGAGGTCAGAGCCGGAATCAGACTGCGAGGTCAGAGCCAGAATCAGACTGAGAAGTCAGAGCCAGAATCAGACTGAGAGGTTAGAGCCGGAATCAGTATGACAGGTCAGAGCCGGAATCAGACTGAGAGGTCAGAGACGGAAACAGACTGAGAGGACAGAGCCAGAATAAGACAGAGAGGTCAGAGAAAGTATCAGTATAAGAGGTCAGAGCCGGAATCAGACTGAGAGGTCAGAGCAAGAATCAGACTGAGAGGTCAGAGCCGGAATCAAACTGAGAGGTCAGAGCCGGAATAAGACTGTGAGGTCAGAGCCGGAATCAGACTGAGAGGTCAGAGCCGGAATCAGACTGAGAGGTCAGAGCCGGAAACAGACTGAGAGGTCAGAGCAAGAATCAGTATGAGAGGTCAGAGCCAGAATCAGTATGAGAGGTCAGAACCGGAATCAGACTGAGAGGTCAGAGCCGGAATCAGACTGAGTAGTCAGAGCCAGTATCAGACTGAAAGGTCACATCTGGAATCAGACTGAGAAGTCAGAGCCAGAATCAGACTGAGAGGTCAGAGCCAGAATCAGAATGAGAGGTCAGAGCCGTAATCAGACTGAGAGGTCAGAGGTGGAATCAGACTGAGAGGTCAGAGCAAGAATCAGTATGAGAGGTCAGAGCCGGAATCAGACTGAGAGGTCAGAGCCGGAATCAGTAGGAGAGGTCAGAGCCAGAATCAGACTAAAAGGTCAGAGCTGGAATCAGACTGAGAGGTCAGAGCCAGAATCAGACTGAGAGGTCAGAGCCGGAATCAGTAGGAGAGGTCAGAGCCGGAATCAGACTCAGAGGTCAGAGCTGGAATCAGACTGAGAGGTCAGAGCCGGAATAAGTATGAGAGGTCAGAGCCGGAATTAGACTGAGAGGTCAGGGCTTGAATCAGATTGATAGGTCAGAGCCAGAATCAGACTGAGAGGTCAGAGCAAGAATCAGTATGAGAGGTCAGAGCCAGAATCAGTATGAGAGGTCAGAATCGGAATCAGTCGGAGAGGTCAGAGCCGGAATCAGACTGAGAGGTCAAAGCCGGAATCAGACTGAGAGGTCAGAGCCGGAATCAGACTGAGAGGTCAGAGCCGGAATAAGTATGAGAGGTCAGAGCCGGAATTAGACTGAGAGGTCAGGGCTTGAATCAGATTGATAGGTCAGAGCCAGAATCAGACTGAGAGGTCAGAGCAAGAATCAGTACGAGAGGTCAGAGCCAGAATCAGTATGAGAGGTCAGAATCGGAATCAGACTGAGAGGTCAGAGCCGGAATCAGACTGAGAAGTCAGAGCCAGAATCAGACTGAGAGGTCAGAGCCAGAATGAGACTGAGAGGTTAGAGCCAGAATCAGACTGAGAGGTCAGAGCCAGAATCAGACTGAGAGGTCAGAGCCAGAATCAGACTAAGAGGTCAGAGCTGGAATCAGACTAAGAGGTAGAGCCGGAATCAGGCTGAGAGGTCAGAGCCGGAATCAGACTGAGAGGTCAGAGCCGGAATCAGACTGAGAGGTCAGAGCCAGAATCAGACTGAGAGGTTAGAGCCAGAATCAGACTGAGAGGTCAGAGCCGGAATCAGACTGAGAGGTCAGAGCCGGAATCAGACTGAGAGGTCAGAGCCGGAATCAGACTGAGAGGTCAGAGCCGGAATCAGACTGAGAGGTCAGAGCCGGAATAAGTATGAGAGGTCAGAGCCGGAATCAGACTGAGATGTCAGGGCTTGAATCAGATTGATAGGTCAGAGCCAGAATCAGACTGAGAGGTCAGAGCAAGAATCAGTATGAGAGGTCAGAGCCGGAATCAGTATGAGAGGTCAGAATCGGAATCAGACTGAGAGGTCAGAGCCGGAATCAGACTGAGAAGTCAGAGCCAGAATCAGACTGAGAGGTCAGAGCCGGAATCAGACTGAGAAGTCAGAGCCAGAATCAGACTGAGAGGTCAGAGCCAGAATCAGAATGAGAGGTCAGAGCCGGAATCAGACTGGGAGGTCAGAGACGGAATTAGTAGGAGAGGTCAGAGCTGGAATCAGTAGGAGAGGTCAGAGCCAGAATCAGACTGAGAGGTCAGAACCAGAATCAGACTAGGAGGTCAGAGCCGGAATAAGACTGAGAGGTCAGAGCCAGAATCAGAATGAGAGGTCAGAGCCGGAATCAGACTGGGAGATCAGAGCCGGAATCAGACTGAGAGGTCAGAGCCGGAATCAAACTGAGAGGTCAGATCCGGAATCAGACTGAGAGGTCAGAGCCAGATTTAGGCTGAGATGTCAGAGCCGAAATCAGACTGAGAGGTCAGAGCCAGAATCAGACTGATAGGTCAGAGCCGGAATCAGTGGGAGAGGTCAGAGCCGGAATCAGACTGAGAGGTCAGAGCCGGAATCAGACTGAGAGGTCAGAGCCGGAATCAGACTGAGAGGTCAGAGCCAGAATCAGACTGAGAAGTCAGAGACGGAATCAGACTGAAAGGTCAGAGCCAGAATCAGACTGAGAGGTTAGAGCCAGAATCAGTATGAAAGGCCAGAGCTGGAATCAGACTGAAAGGTCAGAGCCGGAATAAGGCTGAGAGGTCAGAGTCGGAGTCAGACTGAGAGGTCAGAGCCAGAATCAGTATGAGAGGTCAGTGCCCGAATCAGACTGAGAGGTCAGAGCCAGAATCAGAATGAGAGGTCAGAGCAAGAATCAGACTGAGAGGTCAGAGCCGGAAACAGACTGAGAGATCAGAGCCAGAATAAGAGAGAGAGGTCAGAGAAAGAATCAGTATAAGAGGTAAGAGCCAGAATCAGACTGAGAGGTAAAAGCCAGAATCAGACTGAGAGGTCAGAGCCAGAATCAGACTGAGAGGTCAAAACCAGAATCAGACTGAGAGGTCAGAGCTGGAATCAGACTAAGAGGTCAGAGCCGGAATCAGACTGAGAGGTCAGAGCCGGAATTAGACTGAGAGGTCAGAGTAGGAGTAACACTGAGAGGTCAGAGCCGGAATAAGACTGAGAGGTCAGAGCCAGAATCAGACTGAATGGTCATGGCAAGAATCAGACTGAGAGGTCAGAGCCAGAATCAGACTGAGAGGTCCGAGCCAGAATCAGTATGAGAGGTCAGAGCCGGAATCAGACTGAGAGTTCAGAGCCGGAATCAGACTGAGAGGTCAGAGCCGGAATCAGACTGAGAGGTCAGAGCCAGAATCAGTACAAGAGGTCAGAGCCAGAATCATTTTGAGGGGTCAGAGCCGGAATCAGACTGAGAGGTCAGAGCCAGAATAAGACTGAGAGGTCAGAGCCGGAATCAGTAGGAGAGGCCAGAGCCGGAATCAGACTAAGAGGTCAGAGCTGGAATCAGACTGAGAGGTCAGAGCCGGAATCAGACTGAGAGGTCAGAGCCGGAATCAGACTGAGAGGTCAGAGCCGGAATCAGACTGAAAGGTCAGAGCCAGAATCAGACTGAGAGGTTAGAGCCAGAATCAGTATGAAAGGTCAGAGCTGGAATCAGACTGAAAGGTCAGAGCCGGAATAAGGCTGAGAGGTCAGAGTCGGAGTCAGACTGAGAGGTCAGAGCCAGAATCAGTATGAGAGGTCAGTGCCCGAATCAGACTGAGAGGTCAGAGCCAGAATCAGAATGAGAGGTCAGAGCAAGAAACAGACTGAGAGGTCAGAGCCGGAAACAGACTGATAGGTCAGAGCTGGAATAAGTCAGAGAGGTCAGAGAAAGAATCAGTATAAGAGGTCAGAGCCAGAATCAGACTGAGAGGTCAGGGCAAGAATCAGACTGAGAAGTCAGTGCCAGAATCAGTATGAGAGGTCAGAGCCAGAATCAGGCTGAGAGGTCCTAGCCAGAATCAGTATGAGAGGTCAGAGCCGGAATCAGACTGAGAGGTCAGAGCTGGAATCAGACTGAGAGGTCAGAGCCGGAATCAGACTAAGAAATCAGAGCCGGAATCAGTAGGAGAGGTCAGAGCCAGAATCAGACTGAGAGGTCAGAGCAAGAGTCAGACGGAGAAGTCAAAGCCAGAATCAGTATGAGTAGTCAGAGCCAGAATCAGTTTTAGAGGTCAGAGCCGGAATCAGTAGGAGAGGTCAGAGCCGGAATCAGATTGAGAGGTCAGAGCCAGAATCTGACTGAGAGGTCAGAGCCAGAATCAGACTGAGAGGTCAGAGCCAGATTCAGACTGAAAGGTAAGAGCAGGAATCAGACTGAGAGTTCAAAGCTGGAATCAGCCTGAGAGGTTAGAGCCAGAATCAGTATGACTGGTCAAAGCCGGAATCAGACTGAGAGGTCAGAGCCAGAATCAGACTAAGAGGTCAGAGCTGGAATCAGACTGAGAGCTCAGAGCCAGATTTAGGCTGAGATGTCAGAGCCGAAATCAGACT
Source organism: Leptodactylus fuscus (assembly GCF_031893055.1). Taxonomy (NCBI): domain Eukaryota; kingdom Metazoa; phylum Chordata; class Amphibia; order Anura; family Leptodactylidae; genus Leptodactylus; species Leptodactylus fuscus. The sequence goes on along the minus strand of NC_134274.1, from coordinate 65,018,452 downwards.
GAGAGGTCAGAGCAAGAATCAGACTGAAAAGTCAGAGCCGGAATCAGACTGAAAGGTCAGAGCCAGAATCAGACTGAGAGGTCAGAGCCAGAATCAGACTGAGAGGTCAGAGCCAGAATCAGACTGAGAGGTCAGAGCCGGAATCAGACTGAGAGGTCAGAGCCAGAATCAGACTGAGAGGTCAGAGCCAGAATCAGTATGACAGGTCAGAGCTGGAATCAGACGGAGAGGTCAGAGCCAGAATCAGACTAAGAGGTCAGAGCTGGAATCAGACTGAGAGGTCAGAGCCAGATTTAGGCTGAGATGTCAGAGCCGAAATCAGACTGAGAGGTCAGAGCCAGAATCAGACTGAAAAGTCAGAGCCGGAATCAGACTGAAAGGTCAGAGCCAGAATCAGACTGAGAGGTCAGAGCTCGAATCAGACTGAGAGGTCAGAGCCAGAATCAGAATGAGAAGTCAGAGCAAGAATCAGACTGAGAGGTCAGAGCCGGAAACAGACTGAGAGGTCAGAGCCGGAATCAGACTGAAAGGTCAGAGCCAGAATCAGACTGAGAGGTTAGAGCCAGAATCAGTATGAAAGGTCAGAGTTGGAATCAGACTGAAAGGTCAGAGCCGAAATAAGGCTGAGAGGTCAGAGTCGGAGTCAGACTGAGAGGTCAGAGCCAGAATCAGTATGAGAGGTCAGTGCCCGAATCAGACTGAGAGGTCAGAGCCAGAATCAGAATGAGAGGTCAGAGCAAGAAACAGACTGAGAGGTCAGAGCCGGAAACAGACTGATAGGTCAGAGCTGGAATAAGTCAGAGAGGTCAGAGAAAGAATCAGTATAAGAGGTCAGAGCCAGAATCAGACTGAGAGGTCAAAGCCAGAATCAGACTGAGAGGTCAGAGCCAGAATCAGACTGAGTGGTCAAAACCAGAATCAGACTGAGAGGTCAGAGCTGGAATCAGACTAAGAGGTCAGAGCCGGAATCAGACTGAGAGGTCAGAGCCGGAATTAGACTGAGAGGTCAGAGCCGGAGTAACACTGAGAGGTCAGAGCCGGAATAAGACTGAGAGGTCAGAGCCAAAATCAGACTGAGAGGTCAGGGCAAGAATCAGACTGAGAAGTCAGTGCAAGAATCAGTATGAGAGGTCAGAGCCAGAATCAGGCTGAGAGGTCCTAGCCAGAATCAGTTTGAGAGGTCAGAGCCGGAATCAGACTGAGAGGTCAGAGCCAGAATCAGACTGAGAGGTCAGAGCCGGAATCAGACAAAGAGGTCAGAGCCGGAATCAGACTGAGAGGTCAGAGCCAGAATCAGTACAAGAGGTCAGAGCCAGAATCATTTTGAGGGGTCAGAGCCGGAATCAGACTGAGAGGTCAGAGCCAGAATAAGACTGAGAGGTCAGAGCCGGAATCAGTAGGAGAGGCCAGAGCCGGAATCAGACTAAAAGGTCAGAGCTGGAATCAGACTGAGAGGTCAGAGCCGGAATCAGACTGAGAGGTCAGAGCGGGAATCAGACTGAGAGGTCTGAGCCGGAATCAGACTAAGAGGTCAGAGCCGGAATCAGTATTAGAGGTCAGAGCCGTAATCAGTAAGAGAGGTCAAAGCCGGAATCAGACTGAAAGGTCAGAACCAGCATCAGACTGAGAGGTCAGAGCTGGAATCAGACTGAGAGGTCAGAGCCGGAATCAGACTAAGAAATCAGAGCCGGAATCAGTAGGAGAGGTCAGAGTCGGAATCCGTAGGAGAGGTCAGAACCATAATCAGACTAAGAGGTCAGAGCCAGAATCAGACTGAGAGGTCAGAGCAAGAGTCAGACGGAGAAGTCAAAGCCAGAATCAGTATGAGTAGTCAGAGCCAGAATCAGTTTTAGAGGTCAGAGCCGGAATCAGTAGGAGAGGTCAGAGCCGGAATCAGATTGCGAGGTCAGAGCCAGAATCTGACTGAGAGGTCAGAGCCAGAATCAGACTGAGAGGTCAGAGCCAGATTCAGACTGAAAGGTAAGAGCAGGAATCAGACTGAGAGTTCAAAGCTGGAATCAGCCTGAGAGGTTAGAGCCAGAATCAGAATGAGAAGTCAGAGCAAGAATCAGACTGAGAGGTCAGAGCCGGAAACAGACTGAGAGGTCAGAGCCAGAATCAGACTGAGAGGTCAAAACCAGAATCAGACTGAGAGGTCAAAACCAGAATCAGACTGAGAGGTCAGAGCTGGAATCAGACTAAGAGGTCAGACCCGGAATCAGGCTGAGAGGTCAGAGCCGGAATCAGACTGAGAAGTCAGAGCCAGAATCAGACTGAGAGGTCAGAGCAAGAATCAGACTGAGAAGTCAAAGCCAGAATCAGTATGAGTAGTCAGAGCCAGAATCAGTATCAGAGGTCAGAGCCGGAATCAGTAGAAGAGGTCAGAGCCGGAATCAGACTGAGAGGTCAGAGCCAGAATCTGACTGAGAGGTCAGAGCCAGAATCAGACTGAGAGGTCAGAGCCAGATTCAGACTGAAAGGTAAGAGCCAGAATCAAACTGAGAGTTCAAAGCCGGAATCAGCCTGAGAGGTTAGAGCCAGAATCAGTATGACTGGTCAAAGCCGGAATCAGACTGAGAGGTCAGAGCCAGAATCAGACTAAGAGGTCAGAGCTGGAATCAGACTGAGAGGTCAGAGCCAGATTTAGGCTGAGATGTCAGAGCCGAAATCAGACTGAGAGGTCAGAGCCAGAATCAGACTGAAAAGACAGAGCCGGAATCAGACTGAAAGGTCAGAGCCAGAATCAGACTGAGAGGTTAGAGCCAGAATCAGTATGACAGGTCAGAGCTGGAATCAGACGGAGAGGTCAGAGCCAGAATCAGACTAAGAGGACAGAGCTGGAATCAGACTGAGAGGTCAGAGCCAGATTTAGGCTGAGATGTCAGAGCCGAAATCAGACTGAGAGGTCAGAGCCAGAATCAGACTGAAAAGTCAGAGCCGGAATCAGACTGAAAGGTCAGAGCCAGAATCAGACTGAGAGGTCAGAGCTCGAATCAGACTGAGAGGTCAGAGCCAGAATCAGAATGAGAAGTCAAAACCAGAATCAGACTGAGAGGTCAGAGCTGGAATCAGACTTAGAGGTCAGACCCGGAATCAGGCTGAGAGGTCAGAGCCGGAATCAGACTGAGAAGTCAGAGCCAGAATCAGTATGAGAGGTCAGAGCCAGAATCCGGCTGAGAGGTCCGAGCCAGAATCAGTATGAGAGGTCAGAGCCGGAATCAGACTGAGAGGTCAGAGCCAGAATCAGTACAAGAGGTCAGAGCCAGAATCATATTGAGGGGTCAGAGCCGGAATCAGACTGAGAGGTCAGAGCTGGAATCAGACTGAGATGTCAGAGCCAGAATCAGTACAAGAGGTCAGAGCCAGAATCAGAATGAGAGGTCAGAGCAAGAATATGACTGAGAGGTCAGAGCCGGAAACAGACTGAGAGGTCAGAGCCAGAATAAGACTGAGAGGTCAGAGCTGGAATCAGACTAAGAGGTCAGAGCCGGAATGAGTAGGAGAGGTCAGAGCCGGAATCAGACTGAGAGGTCAGAACCAGAATCAGACTAAGAGGTCAGAGCCGGAATCAGACTGAGAGGTCAGAGCAAGAATCAGACTGAGAAGTCAGAGCCAGAATCAGTATGACAGGTCAGAGCCGGAATCAGACTGAGAGGTCAGAGCCGGAAACAGACTGAGAGGTTAGAGCCGGAATCAGACTGAGAGGTCAGGGCTTGAAACAGATTGATAGGTCAGAGCCAGAATCAGACTGAGAGGTTAGAGCCAGAATCAGAATGAGAGGTCAGAGTCGGAATCAGACTGGGAGATCAGAGCCGGAATCAGACTGAGAGGTCAGAGCCGGAATCAAACTGAGAGGTCAGGGCTTGAAACAGATTGATAGGTCAGAGCCAGAATCAGACTGAGAGGTTAGAGCCAGAATCAGAATGAGAGGTCAGAGTCGGAATCAGACTGGGAGATCAGAGCCGGAATCAGACTGAGAGGTCAGAGCCGGAATCAGACTGAGAGGTCAGAGCCGGAATCAGACTGAGAGGTCAGAGCCAGATTTAGGCTGAGATGTCAGAGCCGAAATAAGACTGAGAGGTCAGAGCCAGAATCAGACTGAGAGGTCAGAGCCGGAATCAGTAGGAGAGGTCAGAGCCGGAATCAGACTGAGAGGTCAGAGCCGGAATCAGACTGAGAGGTCAGAGCCGGAATCAGACTGAAAGGTCAGAGCCGGAATCAGACTGAGAGGTCAGAGCCAGATTTAGGCTGAGATGTCAGAGCCGAAATCAGACTGAGAGGTCAGAGCCAGAATCAGACTGAGAGGTCAGAGCCGGAATCAGTAGGAGAGGTCAGAGCCGGAATCAGACTGAGAGGTCAGAGCAAGAATCAGTATGAGAGGTCAGAACCGGAATCAGACTGAGATTTCAGAGTCGGAGTCAGACTGAGAGGTCAGAGCCAGAATCAGTATGAGAGGTCAGTGCCCGAATCAGACTGAGAGGTCTGAGCCAGAATCAGAATGAGAGGTCAGAGCAAGAATCAGACTGAGAGGTCAGAGCCGGAAACAGACTGAGAGGTCATAGCCAGAATAAGACAGAGAGGTCAGAGAAAGAATCAGTATAAGAGGTCAGAGCCAGAATCAGACTGAGAGGTCAAAGCTAGAATCAGACTGAGAGGTCATAGCCAGAATAAGACAGAGAGGTCAGAGCTGGAATCAGACTAAGAGGTCAGAGCCGGAATCAGACTGAGAGGTCAGAGCCGGAATTAGACTGAGAGGTCAGAGCCGGAGTAACACTCAGAGGTCAGAGCCGGAATAAGACTGAGAGGTCAGAGCCAGAATCAGACTGAGAGGTCAGGGCAAGAATCAGACTGAGAGGTCAGAGCCAGAATCAGACTGAGAGATCAGAGACGGAATCAGATTGAGAGGTCAGAGTCGGAGTCAGACTGAGAGGTCAGAGCCAGAATCAGTATGAGAGGTCAGAGCCCGAATCAGACTGAGAGGTCAGAGCCAGAATCAGACTGAGAGGTCAGAGCCGGAATCAGACTAAGAGGTCAGAGTCGGAATCAGACTGAGAGGTCAGAGCCAGAATCAGTACAAGAGGTCAGAGCCAGAATCATTTTGAGGGGTCAGAGCCGGAATCAGACTGAGAGGTCAGAGCCAGAATTAGATTGAGAGGTAGGAGCCGGAATCAGTAGGAGAGGCCAGAGCCGGAATAAGACTAAGAGGTCAGAGCTGGAATCAGACTGAGAGGTCAGAGCCGGAATCAGACTGAGAGGTTAGAGCGGGAATCAGACTGAGAGGTCTGAGCCGGAATCAGACTGAGAGGTCAGAGCCAGAATCAGACTGAGAAGTCAGAGCCAGAATCAGACTGAAAGGTCAGAGCCAGAATCAGACTGAGAGGTTAGAGCTGGAATCAGTATGAAAGGTCAGAGCTGGAATCAGACTGAGAGGTCAGTGCCGGAATAAGACTGAGAGGTCAGAGCCAGAATCAGTATGAGAGGTCAGTTCCCGAATCAGACTGAGAGGTCAGAGCCAGAATCAGAATGAGAGGTCAGAGCAAGAATCAGACTGAGAGTTCAGAGCCGGAAACAGACTGAGAGGTCAGAGCCAGAATAAGACAGAGAGGTCAGAGTAAGAATCAGTATAAGAGGTCAGAGCCAGAATCAGACTGAGAGGTCAAAGCCAGAATCAGACTGAGAGGTCAGAGCCAGAATTAGACTGAGAGGTCAAAACCAGAATCGGAATGAGAGGTCAGAGCCAGAATCAGACTGAGAGTCAGGGCAAGAATCAGACTGAGAAGTCCGTGCCAGAATCAGTATGAGAGGTCAGAGCCAGAATCAGGCTGAGAGGTCCTAGCCAGAATCAGTATGAGAGGTCAGAGCCGGAATCAGACTGAGAGGTCAGAGCCAGAATCAGACTGAGAGGTCAGAGCCGGAATCAGACTAAGAGGTCAGAGCCGGAATCAGACTGAGAGGTCAGAGCCAGAATCAGTACAAGAGGTCAGAGCCAGAATCATTTTGAGGGGTCAGAGCCGGAAACAGACTGAGAGGTCAGAGCCAGAATAAGACTGAGAGGTCAGAGCCGGAATCAGTAGGAGAGGCCAGAGCCGGAATCAGACTAAGAGGTCAGACCTGGAATCAGACTGAGAGGTCAGAGACGGAATCAGACTGAGCGGTCAGAGCGGGAATCAGACTGAGAGGTCTGAGCCGGAATCAGACTAAGAGGTCAGAGCCGGAATCAGTATTAGAGGTCAGAGCCGTAATCAGTAGGAGAGGTCAAAGCCGGAATCAGACTGAAAGGTCAGAACCAGAATCAGACTGAGAGGTCAGAGCTGGAATCAGACTGAGAGGTCAGAGCCGGAATCAGACTAAGAAATCAGAGCCGGAATCAGTAGGAGAGGTCAGAGCCGGAATCCGTAGGAGAGGTCAGAGCCATAATCAGACAAAGAGGTCAGAGCCAGAATCAGACTGAGAGGTCAGAGCAAGAATCAGACTGAGAAGTCAGAGCCAGAATCAGTATGAGTAGTCAGAGCCAGAATCAGTATCAGAGGTCAGAGCCGGAATCAGAAGGAGAGGTCAGAGCCGGAATCAGACTGAGAGGTCAGAGCCAGAATCTGACTGAGAGGTCGGAGCCAGAATCAGACTGAGAGGTCAGAGCCAGATTCAGACTGAAAGGTAAGAGCCGGAATCAGACTGAGAGGTCAGGGCTTGAATCAGACTAAGAGGTCAGAGCCAGAATCAGACTGAGAGGTCAGAGCAAGAATCAGTATGAGAGGTCAGAGCCAGAATCAGTATGAGAGGTCAGAACCAGAATCAGACTGAGAGGGCAGAGCCGGAATCAGTCTGAGAAGTCAGAGCCAGAATCAGACTGAGAGGTCAGAGCCGGAATCAGACTGAGAATTTAGAGCCAGAATCAGACGGAGAGGTCAGAGCCAGAATCAGAATGAGAGGTCTGAGCCGGAATCAGACTGGGAGGTCAGAGCAGGAATCAGTAGGAGAGGTCAGAGCCGGAATCAGACTGAGAGGTCAGAGCCAGAATCAGACTGAGAGGTCAGAGCCGGAATCAGACTGAGAGGTCAGAGCCAGAATCAGACTGAGAAGTCAGCGCAAGAATCAGTCCGTGAAGTCAAAGCCAGAATCAGTATGAGAGGTCACAGCCAAAATAAGAGTGAGAGGTCAGAGCCGGAATCAGTATGAGAGGTCAGAGCCAGAATCAGGCTGAGATGTCAGAGCCGAAATCAGACCGAGAGGTCAGAGCCAGAATCAGACTGAGAGGTCAGAGTCGGAATCAGTGGGAGAGGTCAGAGCCTGAATCAGACTGAGAGGTCAGAGCCAGAATAAGACAGAGAGGTCAGAGAAAGAATCAGTATAAGAGGTCAGAGCCAGAATCAGACTGAGAGGTCAAAGCCAGAATCAGACTGCGAAGTCAGAGCCAGAATCAGACTGAGAGGTCAGAGCCAGAATCAGAATGAGAGGTCAGAGCGGGAATCAGACTGGGAGGTCAGATCTGGAATTAGTAGGAGAGGTCAGAGCCGGAATCAGTAGGAGAGGACAGAGCCGGAATCAGACTGAGAGGTCAGAGCCGGAATCAGTAGGAGAGGTCAGAGCCGGAATCAGACTGAGAGGTCAGAGCCAGAATCAGTCGGTGAAGTCAAAGCCAGAATCAGTATGAGAGGTCACAGCCAAAATAAGAGTGAGAGGTCAGAGCCGGAATCAGTATGAGAGGTCAGAGCCAGAATCAGGCTGAGATGTCACAGCCGAAATCAGACCGAGAGGTCAGAGCCAGAATCAGACTGAGAGGTCAGAGTCGGAATCAGTAGGAGAGGTCAGAGCCTGAATCAGACTGAGAGGTCAGAGCCAGAATAAGACAGAGAGGTCAGAGAAAGAATCAGTATAAGAGGTCAGAGCCAGAATCAGACTGAGAGGTCAAAGCCAGAATCAGACTGCGAAGTCAGAGCCAGAATCAGACTGAGAGGTCAGAGCCAGAATCAGAATGAGAGGTCAGAGCGGGAATCAGACTGGGAGGTCAGAGCTGGAATTAGTAGGAGAGGTCAGAGCCGGAATCAGTAGGAGAGGACAGAGCCGGAATCAGACTGAGAGGTCAAAGCCAGAATCAGAATGAGAAGTCAAAACCAGAATCAGACTGAGAGGTCAGAGCTGGAATCAGACTTAGAGGTCAGACCCGGAATCAGGCTGAGAGGTCAGAGCCGGAATCAGACTGAGAAGTCAGAGCCAGAATCAGTATGAGAGGTCAGAGCCAGAATCCGGCTGAGAGGTCCGAGCCAGAATCAGTATGAGAGGTCAGAGCCGGAATCAGACTGAGAGGTCAGAGCCAGAATCAGTACAAGAGGTCAGAGCCAGAATCATATTGAGGGGTCAGAGCCGGAATCAGACTGAGAGGTCAGAGCTGGAATCAGACTGAGATGTCAGAGCCAAAATCAGTACAAGAGGTCAGAGCCAGAATCAGAATGAGAGGTCAGAGCAAGAATATGACTGAGAGGTCAGAGCCGGAAACAGACTGAGAGGTCAGAGCCAGAATAAGACTGAGAGGTCAGAGCTGGAATCAGACTAAGAGGTCAGAGCCGGAATGAGTAGGAGAGGTCAGAGCCGGAATCAGACTGAGAGGTCAGAACCAGAATCAGACTAAGAGGTCAGAGCCGGAATCAGACTGAGAGGTCAGAGCAAGAATCAGACTGAGAAGTCAGAGCCAGAATCAGTATGACAGGTCAGAGCCGGAATCAGACTGAGAGGTCAGAGCCGGAAACAGACTGAGAGGTTAGAGCCAGAATGAGACAGAGAGGTCAGAGAAAGAATCAGACTGAGAGGTCAGAGCCGGAATCAGACTGAGAGGTCAGAGCCAGAAGCAGACTGAGAGGTCAGAGCCAGAATCAGACTGAGAGGTCAGAGCCGGAATAAGTGTAAGAGTTCAGAGCCGGAATCAGACTGAGAGGTCAGAGCCAGAATCAGACTGAGAAGTCAGAGACAGAATCAGACTGAGAGGTTAGAGACAGAATTAGTATGTCTGGTCAGAGCCGGAATCAGACTGAGAGGACAGAGCCAGAATCAGACTAAGAGGTCAGAGCTGGAATCAGACTAAGTGGTCAGAGCCGGAATCAGTAGGAGAGGTCAGAGCCGTAATTAGTCGGAGAGGTCAGAGCCGGAATCAGACTGAGAGGTCAGAACCAGAATCAGACTAAGAGGTCAGAGCCGGAATCAGACTGAGAGGTCAGAGCAAGAATCAGACTGAGAAGTCAGAGCCAGAATCAGTATGACAGGTCAGAGCCGGAATCAGACTGAGAGGTCAGAGCCGGAAACAGACTGAGAGGTTAGAGCCAGAATGAGACAGAGAGGTCAGAGAAAGAATCAGACTGAGAGGTCAGAGCCGGAATCAGACTGAGAGGTCAGAGCCAGAAGCAGACTGAGAGGTCAGAGCCAGAATCAGACTGAGAGGTCAGAGCCGGAATAAGTGTAAGAGTTCAGAGCCGGAATCAGACTGAGAGGTCAGAGCCAGAATCAGACTGAGAAGTCAGAGACAGAATCAGACTGAGAGGTTAGAGCCAGAATTAGTATGTCTGGTCAGAGCCGGAATCAGACTGAGAGGACAGAGCCAGAATCAGACTAAGAGGTCAGAGCTGGAATCAGACTAAGTGGTCAGAGCCGGAATCAGTAGGAGAGGTCAGAGCCGTAATTAGTCGGAGAGGTCAGAGCCGGAATCAGACTGAGAGGTCAGAGTCGGAATCAGACAGAGAGGTCAGAGCCGGAATCAGACTGAGAGGTCAGAGCCGGAATCAGACTGAGAGGTCAGAGCAAGAATCAGTATGAGATGTCAGAGCCAGAATCAGTATGAGAGGTCAGAACCGGAATCAGACTGAGAGTTCAGAGCTGGAATCAGACTGAGAAGTCAGAGCCAGAATCAGACTGAGAGGTTAGAGCCAGAATCAGACTAAGAGGTCAGAGCTGGAATCAGACTAAGAGGTCAGAGCTGGAATCAGACTAAGAGGTCAGAGCCGGAATGAGTAGGAGAGGTCAGAGCCGGAATCAGACTGAGAGGTCAGAACCAGAATCAGACTAAGAGGTCAGAGCCGGAATCAGACTGAGAGGTCAGAGCAAGAATCAGACTGAGAAGTCAGAGCCAGAGGTCAGTGTATGACAGGTCAGAGCCGGAATCAGACTGAGAGGTCAGAGCCGGAAACAGACTGAGAGGTCAGAGCCAGAATGGGACAGAGAGGTCAGAGAAAGAATCAGACTGAGAGGTCAGAGCCGGAATCAGACTGAGAGGTCAGAGCCAGAATCAGACTGAGAGGTCAGAGCCAGAATCAGACTGAGAGGTCAGAGCCGGAATAAGTGTGAGAGATCAGAGCCGGAATCAGACTGAGAGGTCAAAGCCAGAATCAGACTGAGAAGTCAGAGACAGAATCAGACTGAGAGGTTAGAGCCAGAATCAGTATGACTGGTCAGAGCCGGAATCAGCCTGAGAGGACAGAGCCAGAATCAGACTAAGATTTCAGAGCTGGAATCAGACTAAGTGGTCAGAGCCGGAATCAGTAGGAGAGGTCAGAGCCGTAATCAGTCGGAGAGGTCAGAGCCGGAATCAGACTGAGAGGTCAGAGTCGGAATCAAACTGAGAGGTCAGAGCCGGAATCAGACTGAGAGGTCAGAGCCGGAATCAGACTGAGAGGTCAGAGCCGGAATCAGACTGAGAGGTCAGAGCAAGAATCAGTATGAGAGGTCAGAACCGGAATCAGACTGAGAGTTCAGAGCCGGAATCAGACTAAGAGGTCAGAGCCGGAAGAAGACTGAGAAGTCAGAGCCATAGTCAGACTGAGAAGTCAGAGACAGAATCAGACTGAAAGGTTAGAGCCAGAATCAGTATGACTGGTCAGAGCCGGAATCAGACTGAGAGGGCGGAGCCAGAATCAGACTAAGAGCTCAGAGCCGGAATCAGACTAAGTGGTCAGAACAAGAATCAGACTATGAGGTCAGAGCCGGAATAAGTGTGAAAGATCAGAGCCGTAATCAGACTGAGAGGTCAGAGCCAGAATCAGACTGAGAAGTCAGAGACAGAATCAGACTGAGAGGTCAGAGCAAGAATCAGTATGAGAGGTCAGAGCCAGAATCAGTATGAGAGGTCAGAACCGGAATCAGACTGAGAAGTCAGAGCCAGAATCAGACTGAGAGGTCAGAGCCGGAATCAGACTGAGAAGTCAGAGCCAGAGTCAGACTGAGAGGTCAGAGCCAGAATCAGAATGAGAGGTCAGAGCCAGAATCAGACTGAGAGGTCAGAGCTGGAATTAGTAGGAGAGGTCAGAGCCGCAATCAGTAGGAGAGGTCAGAGCCGGAATCAGACTGAGAGGTCAGAACAAGAATCAGACTGAGAGGTCAGAGCCAGAATCAGACTGAGAAGTCAGAGCCAGAATAAGACTGAGAGGTCAGAGCTGGAATCTGACTGAGAGTTCAGAGCCAGAAAAAGCCTGAGAGGTCAGAGTCGGAGTCAGACTAAGAGGTCAGAGCCAGAATCAGTATGAGAGGTCAGAGCCCGAATCAGGCTGAGAGGTCAGAGCCGGAATCAGACTGAAAAGTCAGAGCCAGAATCAGACTGAGAGGTCAGAGCAAGAATCAGACTGAGAAGTCAAAGCCAGAATCAGTATGAGTAGTCAGAGCCAGAATCAGTATCAGAGGTCAGAGCCGGAATCAGTAGGAGAGGTCAGAGCCGGAATCAGACTGAGAGGTCAGAGCCAGAATCTGACTGAGCGGTCAGAGCCAGAATCAGACTGAGAGGTCAGAGCCAGATTCAGACTGAAAGGTAAGAGCCGGAATCAGACTGAGAGTTCAAAGCCGGAATCAGCCTGAGAGGTTAGAGCCAGAATCAGTATGACTGGTCAAAGCCGGAATCAGACTGAGAGGTCAGAGCCAGAATCAGACTAAGAGGTCAGAGCTGGAATCAGACTGAAAAGTCAGAGCCGGAATCAGACTGAAAGGTCAGAGCCAGAATCAGACTGAGAGGTTAGAGCCAGAATCAGTATGACAGGTCAGAGCTGGAATCAGACGGAGAGGTCAGAGCCAGAATCAGACTAAGAGGACAGAGCTGGAATCAGACTGAGAGCTCAGAGCAAGATTTAGGCTGAGATGTCAGAGCCGAAATCAGACTGAGAGGTCAGAGCCAGAATCAGACTGAAAAGTCAGAGCCTGAATCAGACTGAAAGGTCAAAGCCAGAATCAGACTGAGAGGTTAGAGCCAGAATCAGTATGACAGGTCAGAGCTGGAATCAGACGGAGAGGTCAGAGCCAGAATCAGACTAAGAGGTCAGAGCTGGAATCAGACTGAGAGGTCAGAGCCAGATTTAGGCTGAGATGTCAGAGCCGAAATCAGACTGAGAGGTCAGAGCCAGAATCAGACTGAAAAGTCAGAGCCGGAATCAGACTGAAAGGTCAGAGCCAGAATCAGACTGAGAGGTCAGAGCTCGAATCAGACTGAGAGGTCAGAGCCAGAATCAGACTGAGAGGTCAAAACCAGAATCAGACTGAGAGGTCAGAGCTGGAATCAGACTAAGAGGTCAGACCCGGAATCAGGCTGAGAGGTCAGAGCCGGAATCAGACTGAGAAGTCAGAGCCAGAATCAGTATGAGAGGTCAGAGCCAGAATCCGGCTGAGAGGTCCGAGCCAGAATCAGTATGAGAGGTCAGAGCCGGAATCAGACTGAGAGGTCAGAGCCAGAATCAGTACAAGAGGTCAGAGCCAGAATCATATTGAGGGGTCAGAGCCGGAATCAGACTGAGAGGTCAGAGCCGGAATCAGACTGAGATGTCAGAGCCAGAATCAGTGCAAGAGGTCAGAGCCAGAATCAGAATGAGAGGTCAGAGCAAGAATATGACTGAGAGGTCAGAGCCGGAAACAGACTGAGAGGTCAGAGCCAGAATAAGACTGAGAGGTCAGAGTTGGAATCAGACAAAGAGGTCAGAGCCGGAATTAGACTGAGAGGTCAAAGCCGGAATCAGTAGGAGAGGTCAGAGCCGAAATTTAGACTAAGAGGTCAGAGCCGTAATCAGACTGAGAGGTCAGAGCCAGAATCAGACTGAGAAGTCAGAGCCAGAATCAGACTGAGAGGTTAGAGCCAGAATCAGACTAAGAGGTCAGAGCTGGAATCAGACTAAGAGGTCAGAGCTGGAATCAGACTAAGAGGTCAGAGCCGGAATGAGTAGGAGAGGTCAGATCCGGTATCAGACTGAGAGGTCAGAACCAGAATCAGACTAAGAGGTCAGAGCCGGAATCAGACTGAGAGGTCAGAGCCGGAAACAGACTGAGAGGTCAGAGCCAGAATGAGACAGAGAGGTCAGAGAAAGAATCAGACTGAGAGGTCAGAGCCGGAATCAGACTGAGAGGTCAGAGCCAGAATCAGACTGAGAGGTCAGAGCCAGAATCAGACTGAGAGGTCAGAGCCGGAATAAGTGTGAGAGATCAGAGCCGGAATCAGACTGAGAGGTCAGAGCCGGAATCAGACTGAGAGGTCAGAGCCGGAATCAGACTGAGTGGTCAGAGCCGGAATCAGACTGAGAGGTCAGAGCAAGAATCAGTATGAGAGGTCAGAGCCAGAATCAGTATGAGAGGTCAGAACCGGAATCAGACTGAGAGTTCAGAGCCGGAATCAGACTGAGAGGTCAGAGCCAGAATCAGACTGAGAGGTCAGAGCCGGAATAAGTGTGAGAGATCAGAGCCGGAATCAGACTGAGAGGTCAGAGCCAGAATCAGACTGAGAAGTCAGAGACAGAATCAGACTGAGAGGTCAGAGCTGGAATCAGAGTAAGTGGTCAGAGCCGGAATCAGTAGGAGAGGTCAGAGCCGTATTCAGTCGGAGAGGTCAGAGCCGGAATCAGACTGAGTGGTCAGAGCCGGAATCAGTCTGAGAGGTCAGAGCAAGAATCAGTATGAGAGGTCAGAGCCAGAATCAGTATGAGAGGTCAGAACCGGAATCAGACTGAGAGTTCAGAGCCGGAATCAGACTGAGAAGTCAGAGCCAGAATCAGACTGAGAGGTCAGAGCCGGAAGCAGACTGAGAAGTCAGAGCCATAGTCAGACTGAGAAGTCAGAGACAGAATCAGACTGAGAGGTTAGAGCCAGAATCAGTATGACTGGTCAGAGCCGGAATCAGACTGAGAGGTCAGAGCCAGAATCAGACTAAGAGCTCAGAGCCGGAATCAGACTAAGTGGTCAGAGCCGGAATCAGTAGGAGAGGTCAGAGCCGTAATCAGTCGGAGAGGTCAGAGCTGGAATCAGACTGAGAGGTCAGAACAAGAATCAGACTGAGAGGTCAGAGCCAGAATCAGAATGAGAAGTCAGAGCAAGAATCAGACTGAGAGGTCAGAGCCGGAAACAGACTGAGAGGTCAGAGCCAGAATCAGACTGAGAGGTCAAAACCAGAATCAGACTGAGAGGTCAGAGCTGGAATCAGACTAAGAGGTCAGACCCGGAATCAGGCTGAGAGGTCAGAGCCGGAATCAGACTGAGAAGTCAGAGCCAGAATCAGTATGAGAGGTCAGAGCCAGAATCCGGCTGAGAGGTCCGAGCCAGAATCAGTATGAGAGGTCAGAGCCGGAATCAGACTGAGAGGTCAGAGCCAGAATCAGTACAAGAGGTCAGAGCCAGAATCATATTGAGCGGTCAGAGCCGGAATCAGACTGAGAGGTCAGAGCCGGAATCAGACTGAGATGTCAGAGCCAGAATCAGTACAAGAGGTCAGAGCCAGAATCAGAATGAGAAGTCAGAGCAAGAATATGACTGAGAGGTCAGAGCCGGAAACAGACTGAGAGGTCAGAGCCAGAATAAGACTGAGAGGTCAGAGCTGGAATCAGACAAAGAGGTCAGAGCCGGAATTAGACTGAGAGGTCAAAGTTGGAATCAGTAGGAGAGGTCAGAGCCAAAATTTAGACTAAGAGGTCAGAGCCGGAATCAGACTGAGAGGTCAGAGCCAGAATCAGACTGAGAAGTCAGAGCCAGAATCAGACTGAGAGGTTAGAGCCAGAATCAGACTAAGAGGTCAGAGCTGGAATCAGACTAAGAGGTCAGAGCTGGAATCAGACTAAGGCTGCATTCACACAGAGTAACGGCAGGTGTTTTTTGTGTGTTTTTTGCAAATAGCGCCGCGTTTACGCCGCTTAGCGCCACGTTAACGCCGCGTATACGCCGCGTTAACGCCGCGCTATTTAGCGCTGGCGTTGCCCGGCGTTAACGCGGCGTATACGCAGCGTTAACGCGGCGATACGCGGCGTAAACGCGGCGCTATGTGCAAAAAACACACAAAAAACGCCTGGCGTTACTCTGTGTGAATGCAGCCTAAGAGGTCAGAGCCGGATTGAGTAGGAGAGGTCAGAGCCGGAATCAGACTGAGAGGTCAGAACCAGAATCAGACTAAGAGGTCAGAGCCGGAATCAGACTGAGAGGTCAGAGCAAGAATCAGACCGAGAAGTTAGAGCCAGAATCAGTATGACAGGTCAGAGCCGGAATCAGACTGAGAGGTCAGAGCCGGAAACAGACTGAGAGGTCAGAGTCAGAATGAGACAGAGAGGTCAGAGAAAGAATCAGACTGAGAGGTCAGAGCCGGAATCAGACTGAGAGGTCAGAGCCAGAATCAGACTGAGAGGTCAGAGCCAGAATCAGACTGAGAGGTCAGAGCCGGAATAAGTGTGAGAGATCAGAGCCGGAATCAGACTGAGAGGTCAGAGCCAGAATCAGACTGAGAAGTCAGAGACAATATCAGACTGAGAGGTTAGAGCCAGAATCAGTATGACTGGTCAGAGTCGGAATCAGACTGAGAGGACAGAGCCAGAATCAGACTAAGAGGTCAGAGCTGGAATCAGACTAAGTGGTCAGAGCCGGAATCAGACTGAGAGGTCAGAGCCGTAATCAGTCGGAGAGGTCAGAGCCGGAATCAGACTGAGAGGTCAGAGTCGGAATCAGACTGAGAGGTCAGAGCCGGAATCAGACTGAGAGGTCAGAGCCGGAATCAGACTGAGAGGTCAGAGCCGGAATCAGACTGAGAGGTCAGAGCAAGAATCAGTATGAGAGGTCAGAGCCAGAATCAGTATGAGAGGTCAGAACCGGAATCAGACTGAGAGTTCAGAGCCGGAATCAGACTGAGAGGTCAGAGCAAGAATCAGTATGAGAGGTCAGAGCCAGAATCAGACTGAGAGGTCAGGGCAAGAATCAGACTGAGAAGTCCGTGCCAGAATCAGAACGAGAGGTCAGAGCCAGAATCAGGCTGAGAGGTCCTTGCCAGAATCAGTATGAGAGGTCAGAGTCGGAATCAGACTGGGGAGATCAGAGCCGGAATCAGACTGAGAGGTCAGAGCCGGAATCAGACTGAGAGGTCAGAGCCGGAATCAGACTGAGAGGTCAGAGCCAGAATCAGACTGAGAGGTCAGAGCCAGAACAAGACTGAGAGGTCAGAGCCAGAACAAGACTGAGAGGTCAGAGCCAGAATCAGACTGAGAGGTTAGAGCCAGAATAAGTATGATAGGTCAGAGCTGGAATCAGAGTGAGAGGTCAGAGCCTGAACAAGACTGAGAGGTAAGAGCCGGAATCAGACTGAGAGGTCAGAGCCGGAATCAGACTGAGAGGTCAGAGCCGGTATAAGTATGAGAGGTCAGAGCCGGAATCAAACTGAGAGGTCAGGGCTTGAATCAGATTGATAGGTCAGAGCCAGAATCAGACTGAGAGGTTAGAGCCAGAATCAGAATGAGAGGTCAGAGTCGGAATCAGACTGGGAAATCAGAGCCGGAATCAGACTGAGAAGTCAGAGCCAGAATCAGACTGAGAGGTCAGAGCCGGAAGCAGACTGAGAAGTCAGAGCCATAGTCAGACTGAGAAGTCAGAGACAGAATCAGACTGAGAGGTTAGAGCCAGAATCAGTATGACTGGTCAGAGCCGGAATCAGACTGAGAGGTCAGAGCCAGAATCAGACTAAGAGCTCAGAGCCGGAATCAGACTAAGTGGTCAGAGCCGGAATCAGTAGGAGAGGTCAGAGCCGTAATCAGTCGGAGAGGTCAGAGCCGGAATCAGACTGAGAGGTCAGAACAAGAATCAGACTGAGAGGTCAGAGCCAGAATCAGAATGAGAAATCAGAGCAAGAATCAGACTGAGAGGTCAGAGCCGGAAACAGACTGAGAGGTTAGAGCCAGAATCAGACTGAGAGGTCAAAACCAGAATCAGACTGAGAGGTCAGAGCTGGAATCAGACTAAGAGGTCAGACCCGGAATCAGGCTGAGAGGTCAGAGCCGGAATCAGACTGAGAAGTCAGAGCCAGAATCAGTATGAGAGGTCAGAGCCGGAAACAGACTGAGAGGTCAGAGCCAGAATCAGACTGAGAGGTCAAAACCAGAATCAGACTGAGAGGTCAGAGCTGGAATCAGACTAAGAGGTCAGACCCGGAATCAGGCTGAGAGGTCAGAGCCGGAATCAGACTGAGAAGTCAGAGCTAGAATCAGTATGAGAGGTCAGAGCCAGAATCCGGCTGAGAGGTCCGAGCCAGAATCAGTATGAGAGGTCAGAGCCGGAATCAGACTGAGAGGTCAGAGCCAGAATCAGTACAAGAGGTCAGAGCCAGAATCATATTGAGGGGTCAGAGCCGGAATCAGACTGAGAGGTCAGAGCCGGAATCAGACTGAGATGTCAGAGCCAGAATCAGTACAAGAGGTCAGAGCCAGAATCAGAATGAGAGGTCAGAGCCAGATTCAGACTGAAAGGTAAGAGCCGGAATCAGACTGAGAGTTCAAAGCCGGAATCAGCCTGAGAGGTTAGAGCCAGAATCAGTATGACTGGTCAAAGCCGGAATCAGACTAAGAGGTCAGAGCTGGAATCAGACTGAGAGGTCAGAGCCAGATTTAGGCTGAGATGTCAGAGCCGAAATCAGACTGAGAGGTCAGAGCCAGAATCAGACTGAAAAGTCAGAGCCGGAATCAGACTGAAAGGTCAGAGCCAGAATCAGACTGAGAGGTCAGAGCTCGAATCAGTCTGAGAGGTCAGAGCCAGAATCAGAATGAGAAGTCAGAGCAAGAATCAGACTGAGAGGTCAGAGCCGGAAACAGACTGAGAGGTCAGAGCCAGAATCAGACTGAGAGGTCAAAACCAGAATCAGACTGAGAGGTCAGAGCTGGAATCAGACTAAGAGGTCAGACCCGGAATCAGGCTGAGAGGTCAGAGCCGGAATCAGACTGAGAAGTCAGAGCCAGAATCAGTATGAGAGGTCAGAGCCAGAATCCGGCTGAGAGGTCCGAGCCAGAATCAGTATGAGAGGTCAGAGCCAGAATCAGACTGAGAGGTCAGAGCCAGAATCAGTACAAGAGGTCAGAGCCAGAATCATATTGAGGGGTCAGAGCCGGAATCAGACTGAGAGGTCAGAGCCGGAATCAGACTGAGATGTCAGAGCCAGAATCAGTACAAGAGGTCAGAGCCAGAATCAGAATGAGAGGTCAGAGCAAGAATATGACTGAGAGGTTAGAGCCGGAAACAGACTGAGAGGTCAGAGCCAGAATAAGACTGAGAGGTCAGAGCTGTAATCAGACAAAGAGGTCAGAGCCGGAATTAGACTGAGAGGTCAAAGTTGGAATCAGTAGGAGAGGTCAGAGCCGAAATTTAGACTAAGAGGTCAGAGCCGGAATCAGACTGAGAGGTCAGAGACAGAATCAGACTGAGAAGTCAGAGCCAGAATCAGACTGAGAGGTTAGAGCCAGAATCAGACTAAGAGGTCAGAGCTGGAATCAGACTAAGAGGTCAGAGCTGGAATCAGACTAAGAGGTCAGAGCCGGATTGAGTAGGAGAGGTCAGAGCCGGAATCAGACTGAGAGGTCAGAACCAGAATCAGACTAAGAGATCAGAGCCGGAATCAGACTGAGAGGTCAGAGCAAGAATCAGACCGAGAAGTCAGAGCCAGAATCAGTATGACAGGTCAGAGCCGGAATCAGACTGAGAGGTCAGAGCCGGAAACAGACTGAGAGGTCAGAGCCAGAATGAAACAGAGAGGTCAGAGAAAGAATCAGACTGAGAGGTCAGAGCCGGAATCAGACTGAGAGGTCAGAGCCAGAATCAGACTGAGAGGTCAGAGCCAGAATCAGACTGAGAGGTCAGAGCCGGAATAAGTGTGAGAGATCAGAGCCGGAATCAGACTGAGAGGTCAGAGCCAGAATCAGACTGAGAAGTCAGAGACAATATCAGACTGAGAGGTTAGAGCCAGAATCAGTATGACTGGTCAGAGTCGGAATCAGACTGAGAGGACAGAGCCAGAATCAGACTAAGAGGTCAGGGCTGGAATCAGACTAAGTGGTCAGAGCCGGAATCAGTAGGAGAGGTCAGAGCCGTAATCAATCGGAGAGGTCAGAGCCGGAATCAGACTGAGAGGTCAGAGTCGGAATCAGACTGAGAGGTCAGAGCCGGAATCAGACTGAGAGGTCAGAGTCGGAATCAGACTGAGAGGTCAGAGCCGGAATCAGACTGAGAGGTCAGAGCCGGAATCAGACTGAGAGGTCAGAGCCGGAATCAGACTGAGAGGTCAGAGCAAGAATCAGTATGAGAGGTCAGAGCCAGAATCAGTATGAGAGGTCAGAACCGGAATCAGACTGAGAGTTCAGAGCCGGAATCAGACTGAGAGGTCAGAGCAAGAATCAGTATGAGAGGTCAGAGCCAGAATCAGACTGAGAGGTCAGGGCAAGAATCAGACTGAGAAGTCCGTGCCAGAATCAGAATGAGAGGTCAGAGCCAGAATCAGGCTGAGAGGTCCTTGCCAGAATCAGTATGAGAGGTCAGAGTCGGAATCAGACTGGGAGATCAGAGCCGGAATCAGACTGAGAGGTCAGAGCCGGAATCAGACTGAGAGGTCAGAGCCGAAATCAGACTGAGAGGTCAGAGCCAGAATCAGACTGAGAGGTTAGAGCCAGAACAAGACTGAGAGGTCAAAGCCAGAACAAGACTGAGAGGTCAGAGCCAGAATCAGACTGAGAGGTTAGAGCCAGAATAAGTATGATAGGTCAGAGCTGGAATCAGACTGAGAGGTCAGAGCCTGAACAAGACTGAGAGGTAAGAGCCGGAATCAGACTGAGAGGTCAGAGCCGGAATCAGACTGAGAGGTCAGAGCCGGTATAAGTATGAGAGGTCAGAGCCGGAATCAAACTGAGAGGTCAGGGCTTGAAACAGATTGATAGGTCAGAGCCAGAATCAGACTGAGAGGTTAGAGCCAGAATCAGAATGAGAGGTCAGAGTCGGAATCAGACTGGGAGATCAGAGCCGGAATCAGACTGAGAGGTCAGAGCCGGAATCAGACTGAGAGGTCAGAGCCGGAATCAGACTGAGAGGTCAGAGCCAGATTTAGGCTGAGATGTCAGAGCCGAAATAAGACTGAGAGGTCAGAGCCAGAATCAGACTGAGAGGTCAGAGCCGGAATCAGTAGGAGAGGTCAGAGCCGGAATCAGACTGAGAGGTCAGAGCCGGAATCAGACTGAGAGGTCAGAGCCGGAATCAGACTGAAAGGTCAGAGCCGGAATCAGACTGAGAGGTCAGAGCCAGATTTAGGCTGAGATGTCAGAGCCGAAATCAGACTGAGAGGTCAGAGCCAGAATCAGACTGAGAGGTCAGAGCCGGAATCAGTAGGAGAGGTCAGAGCCGGAATCAGACTGAGAGGTCAGAGCAAGAATCAGTATGAGAGGTCAGAACCGGAATCAGACTGAGATTTCAGAGTCGGAGTCAGACTGAGAGGTCAGAGCCAGAATCAGTATGAGAGGTCAGTGCCCGAATCAGACTGAGAGGTCTGAGCCAGAATCAGAATGAGAGGTCAGAGCAAGAATCAGACTGAGAGGTCAGAGCCGGAAACAGACTGAGAGGTCATAGCCAGAATAAGACAGAGAGGTCAGAGAAAGAATCAGTATAAGAGGTCAGAGCCAGAATCAGACTGAGAGGTCAAAGCTAGAATCAGACTGAGAGGTCATAGCCAGAATAAGACAGAGAGGTCAGAGCTGGAATCAGACTAAGAGGTCAGAGCCGGAATCAGACTGAGAGGTCAGAGCCGGAATTAGACTGAGAGGTCAGAGCCGGAGTAACACTCAGAGGTCAGAGCCGGAATAAGACTGAGAGGTCAGAGCCAGAATCAGACTGAGAGGTCAGGGCAAGAATCAGACTGAGAGGTCAGAGCCAGAATCAGACTGAGAGATCAGAGACGGAATCAGATTGAGAGGTCAGAGTCGGAGTCAGACTGAGAGGTCAGAGCCAGAATCAGTATGAGAGGTCAGAGCCCGAATCAGACTGAGAGGTCAGAGCCAGAATCAGACTGAGAGGTCAGAGCCGGAATCAGACTAAGAGGTCAGAGTCGGAATCAGACTGAGAGGTCAGAGCCAGAATCAGTACAAGAGGTCAGAGCCAGAATCATTTTGAGGGGTCAGAGCCGGAATCAGACTGAGAGGTCAGAGCCAGAATTAGATTGAGAGGTAGGAGCCGGAATCAGTAGGAGAGGCCAGAGCCGGAATAAGACTAAGAGGTCAGAGCTGGAATCAGACTGAGAGGTCAGAGCCGGAATCAGACTGAGAGGTTAGAGCGGGAATCAGACTGAGAGGTCTGAGCCGGAATCAGACTGAGAGGTCAGAGCCAGAATCAGACTGAGAAGTCAGAGCCAGAATCAGACTGAAAGGTCAGAGCCAGAATCAGACTGAGAGGTTAGAGCTGGAATCAGTATGAAAGGTCAGAGCTGGAATCAGACTGAGAGGTCAGTGCCGGAATAAGACTGAGAGGTCAGAGCCAGAATCAGTATGAGAGGTCAGTTCCCGAATCAGACTGAGAGGTCAGAGCCAGAATCAGAATGAGAGGTCAGAGCAAGAATCAGACTGAGAGTTCAGAGCCGGAAACAGACTGAGAGGTCAGAGCCAGAATAAGACAGAGAGGTCAGAGTAAGAATCAGTATAAGAGGTCAGAGCCAGAATCAGACTGAGAGGTCAAAGCCAGAATCAGACTGAGAGGTCAGAGCCAGAATTAGACTGAGAGGTCAAAACCAGAATCGGAATGAGAGGTCAGAGCCAGAATCAGACTGAGAGTCAGGGCAAGAATCAGACTGAGAAGTCCGTGCCAGAATCAGTATGAGAGGTCAGAGCCAGAATCAGGCTGAGAGGTCCTAGCCAGAATCAGTATGAGAGGTCAGAGCCGGAATCAGACTGAGAGGTCAGAGCCAGAATCAGACTGAGAGGTCAGAGCCGGAATCAGACTAAGAGGTCAGAGCCGGAATCAGACTGAGAGGTCAGAGCCAGAATCAGTACAAGAGGTCAGAGCCAGAATCATTTTGAGGGGTCAGAGCCGGAAACAGACTGAGAGGTCAGAGCCAGAATAAGACTGAGAGGTCAGAGCCGGAATCAGTAGGAGAGGCCAGAGCCGGAATCAGACTAAGAGGTCAGACCTGGAATCAGACTGAGAGGTCAGAGACGGAATCAGACTGAGCGGTCAGAGCGGGAATCAGACTGAGAGGTCTGAGCCGGAATCAGACTAAGAGGTCAGAGCCGGAATCAGTATTAGAGGTCAGAGCCGTAATCAGTAGGAGAGGTCAAAGCCGGAATCAGACTGAAAGGTCAGAACCAGAATCAGACTGAGAGGTCAGAGCTGGAATCAGACTGAGAGGTCAGAGCCGGAATCAGACTAAGAAATCAGAGCCGGAATCAGTAGGAGAGGTCAGAGCCGGAATCCGTAGGAGAGGTCAGAGCCATAATCAGACAAAGAGGTCAGAGCCAGAATCAGACTGAGAGGTCAGAGCAAGAATCAGACTGAGAAGTCAGAGCCAGAATCAGTATGAGTAGTCAGAGCCAGAATCAGTATCAGAGGTCAGAGCCGGAATCAGAAGGAGAGGTCAGAGCCGGAATCAGACTGAGAGGTCAGAGCCAGAATCTGACTGAGAGGTCGGAGCCAGAATCAGACTGAGAGGTCAGAGCCAGATTCAGACTGAAAGGTAAGAGCCGGAATCAGACTGAGAGGTCAGGGCTTGAATCAGACTAAGAGGTCAGAGCCAGAATCAGACTGAGAGGTCAGAGCAAGAATCAGTATGAGAGGTCAGAGCCAGAATCAGTATGAGAGGTCAGAACCAGAATAAGACTGAGAGGGCAGAGCCGGAATCAGACTGAGAAGTCAGAGCCAGAATCAGACTGAGAGGTCAGAGCCGGAATCAGACTGAGAATTTAGAGCCAGAATCAGACGGAGAGGTCAGAGCCAGAATCAGAATGAGAGGTCTGAGCCGGAATCAGACTGGGAGGTCAGAGCAGGAATCAGTAGGAGAGGTCAGAGCCGGAATCAGACTGAGAGGTCAGAGCCAGAATCAGACTGAGAGGTCAGAGCCGGAATCAGACTGAGAGGTCAGAGCCAGAATCAGACTGAGAAGTCAGCGCAAGAATCAGTCCGTGAAGTCAAAGCCAGAATCAGTATGAGAGGTCACAGCCAAAATAAGAGTGAGAGGTCAGAGCCGGAATCAGTATGAGAGGTCAGAGCCAGAATCAGGCTGAGATGTCAGAGCCGAAATCAGACCGAGAGGTCAGAGCCAGAATCAGACTGAGAGGTCAGAGTCGGAATCAGTGGGAGAGGTCAGAGCCTGAATCAGACTGAGAGGTCAGAGCCAGAATAAGACAGAGAGGTCAGAGAAAGAATCAGTATAAGAGGTCAGAGCCAGAATCAGACTGAGAGGTCAAAGCCAGAATCAGACTGCGAAGTCAGAGCCAGAATCAGACTGAGAGGTCAGAGCCAGAATCAGAATGAGAGGTCAGAGCGGGAATCAGACTGGGAGGTCAGATCTGGAATTAGTAGGAGAGGTCAGAGCCGGAATCAGTAGGAGAGGACAGAGCCGGAATCAGACTGAGAGGTCAGAGCCGGAATCAGTAGGAGAGGTCAGAGCCGGAATCAGACTGAGAGGTCAGAGCCAGAATCAGTCGGTGAAGTCAAAGCCAGAATCAGTATGAGAGGTCACAGCCAAAATAAGAGTGAGAGGTCAGAGCCGGAATCAGTATGAGAGGTCAGAGCCAGAATCAGGCTGAGATGTCACAGCCGAAATCAGACCGAGAGGTCAGAGCCAGAATCAGACTGAGAGGTCAGAGTCGGAATCAGTAGGAGAGGTCAGAGCCTGAATCAGACTGAGAGGTCAGAGCCAGAATAAGACAGAGAGGTCAGAGAAAGAATCAGTATAAGAGGTCAGAGCCAGAATCAGACTGAGAGGTCAAAGCCAGAATCAGACTGCGAAGTCAGAGCCAGAATCAGACTGAGAGGTCAGAGCCAGAATCAGAATGAGAGGTCAGAGCGGGAATCAGACTGGGAGGTCAGAGCTGGAATTAGTAGGAGAGGTCAGAGCCGGAATCAGTAGGAGAGGACAGAGCCGGAATCAGACTGAGAGGTCAGAGCCGGAATCAGTAGGAGAGGTCAGAGCCGGAATCAGACTGAGAGGTCAGAGCCAGAATCAGACTAAGAGGTCAGTGCCGGAATAAGACTGAGAGGTCAGAGCCAGAATCAGTATGAGAGGTCAGTGCCCGAATCAGACTGAGAGGTCAGAGCCAGAATCAGACTGAGAAGTCAGAGCCAGAATCAGACTGAGAGGTTAGAGCCAGAATCAGACTAAGAGGTCAGAGCTGGAATCAGACTAAGAGGTCAGAGCTGGAATCAGACTAAGGCCGCATTCACATAGAGTAACGGCAGGTGTTTTTTGTGTGTTTTTTGCAAATAGCGCCGCGTTTACGCCGCTTAGCGCCGCGTTAACGCCGCGTATACGCCGCGTTAACGCCGCGCTATTTAGCGCTGGCGTTGCCCGGCGTTAACGCGGCGTATACGCGGCGTTAACGCGGCGCTACGCGGCGTAAACGCGGCGCTATGTGCAAAAAACACACAAAAAACGCCTGGCGTTACTCTGTGTGAATGCAGCCTAAGAGGTCAGAGCCGGATTGAGTAGGAGAGGTCAGAGCCGGAATCAGACTGAGAGGTCAGAACCAGAATCAGACTAAGAGGTCAGAGCCGGAATCAGACTGAGAGGTCAGAGCAAGAATCAGACCGAGAAGTTAGAGCCAGAATCAGTATGACAGGTCAGAGCCGGAATCAGACTGAGAGGTCAGAGCCGGAAACAGACTGAGAGGTCAGAGTCAGAATGAGACAGAGAGGTCAGAGAAAGAATCAGACTGAGAGGTCAGAGCCGGAATCAGACTGAGAGGTCAGAGCCAGAATCAGACTGAGAGGTCAGAGCCAGAATCAGACTGAGAGGTCAGAGCCGGAATAAGTGTGAGAGATCAGAGCCGGAATCAGACTGAGAGGTCAGAGCCAGAATCATACTGAGAAGTCAGAGACAATATCAGACTGAGAGGTTAGAGCCAGAATCAGTATGACTGGTCAGAGTCGGAATCAGACTGAGAGGACAGAGCCAGAATCAGACTAAGAGGTCAGAGCTGGAATCAGACTAAGTGGTCAGAGCCGGAATGAGACTGAGAGGTCAGAGCCGTAATCAGTCGGAGAGGTCAGAGCCGGAATCAGACTGAGAGGTCAGAGTCGGAATCAGACTGAGAGGTCAGAGCCGGAATCAGACTGAGAGGTCAGAGCCGGAATCAGACTGAGAGGTCAGAGCAAGAATCAGTATGAGAGGTCAGAGCCAGAATCAGTATGAGAGGTCAGAACCGGAATCAGACTGAGAGTTCAGAGCCGGAATCAGACTGAGAGGTCAGAGCAAGAATCAGTATGAGAGGTCAGAGCCAGAATCAGACTGAGAGGTCAGGGCAAGAATCAGACTGAGAAGTCCGTGCCAGAATCAGAATGAGAGGTCAGAGCCAGAATCAGGCTGAGAGGTCCTTGCCAGAATCAGTATGAGAGGTCAGAGTCGGAATCAGACTGGGAGATCAGAGCCGGAATCAGACTGAGAGGTCAGAGCCGGAATCAGACTGAGAGGTCAGAGCCGGAATCAGACTGAGAGGTCAGAGCCAGAATCAGACTGAGAGGTCAGAGCCAGAACAAGACTGAGAGGTCAGAGCCAGAACAAGACTGAGAGGTCAGAGCCAGAATCAGACTGAGAGGTTAGAGCCAGAATAAGTATGATAGGTCAGAGCTGGAATCAGACTGAGAGGTCAGAGCCTGAACAAGACTGAGAGGTAAGAGCCGGAATCAGACTGAGAGGTCAGAGCCGGAATCAGACTGAGAGGTCAGAGCCGGTATAAGTATGAGAGGTCAGAGCCGGAATCAAACTGAGAGGTCAGGGCTTGAATCAGATTGATAGGTCAGAGCCAGAATCAGACTGAGAGGTTAGAGCCAGAATCAGAATGAGAGGTCAGAGTCGGAATCAGACTGGGAAATCAGAGCCGGAATCAGACTGAGAAGTCAGAGCCAGAATCAGACTGAGAGGTCAGAGCCGGAAGCAGACTGAGAAGTCAGAGCCATAGTCAGACTGAGAAGTCAGAGACAGAATCAGACTGAGAGGTTAGAGCCAGAATCAGTATGACTGGTCAGAGCCGGAATCAGACTGAGAGGTCAGAGCTAGAATCAGACTAAGAGCTCAGAGCCGGAATCAGACTAAGTGGTCAGAGCCGGAATCAGTAGGAGAGGTCAGAGCCGTAATCAGTCGGAAAGGTCAGAGCCGGAATCAGACTGAGAGGTCAGAACAAGAATCAGACTGAGAGGTCAGAGCCAGAATCAGAATGAGAAATCAGAGCAAGAATCAGACTGAGAGGTCAGAGCCGGAAACAGACTGAGAGGTTAGAGCCAGAATCAGACTGAGAGGTCAGAGCTGGAATCAGACTAAGAGGTCAGACCCGGAATCAGGCTGAGAGGTCAGAGCCGGAATCAGACTGAGAAGTCAGAGCCAGAATCAGTATGAGAGGTCAGAGCCGGAAACAGACTGAGAGGTCAGAGCCAGAATCAGACTGAGAGGTCAAAACCAGAATCAGACTGAGAGGTCAGAGCTGGAATCAGACTAAGAGGTCAGACCCGGAATCAGGCTGAGAGGTCAGAGCCGGAATCAGACTGAGAAGTCAGAGCTAGAATCAGTATGAGAGGTCAGAGCCAGAATCCGGCTGAGAGGTCCGAGCCAGAATCAGTATGAGAGGTCAGAGCCGGAATCAGACTGAGAGGTCAGAGCCAGAATCAGTACAAGAGGTCAGAGCCAGAATCATATTGAGGGGTCAGAGCCGGAATCAGACTGAGAGGTCAGAGCCGGAATCAGACTGAGATGTCAGAGCCAGAATCAGTACAAGAGGTCAGAGCCAGAATCAGAATGAGAGGTCAGAGCCAGATTCAGACTGAAAGGTAAGAGCCGGAATCAGACTGAGAGTTCAAAGCCGGAATCAGCCTGAGAGGTTAGAGCCAGAATCAGTATGACTGGTCAAAGCCGGAATCAGACTAAGAGGTCAGAGCTGGAATCAGACTGAGAGGTCAGAGCCAGATTTAGGCTGAGATGTCAGAGCCGAAATCAGACTGAGAGGTCAGAGCCAGAATCAGACTGAAAAGTCAGAGCCGGAATCAGACTGAAAGGTCAGAGCCAGAATCAGACTGAGAGGTCAGAGCTCGAATCAGTCTGAGAGGTCAGAGCCAGAATCAGAATGAGAAGTCAGAGCAAGAATCAGACTGAGAGGTCAGAGCCGGAAACAGACTGAGAGGTCAGAGCCAGAATCAGACTGAGAGGTCAAAACCAGAATCAGACTGAGAGATCAGAGCTGGAATCCGACTAAGAGGTCAGACCCGGAATCAGGCTGAGAGGTCAGAGCCGGAATCAGACTGAGAAGTCAGAGCCAGAATCAGTATGAGAGGTCAGAGCCAGAATCCGGCTGAGAGGTCCGAGCCAGAATCAGTATGAGAGGTCAGAGCCGGAATCAGACTGAGAGGTCAGAGCCAGAATCAGTACAAGAGGTCAGAGCCAGAATCATATTGAGGGGTCAGAGCCGGAATCAAACTGAGAGGTCAGAGCCGGAATCAGACTGAGATGTCAGAGCCAGAATCAGTACAAGAGGTCAGAGCCAGAATCAGAATGAGAGGTCAGAGCAAGAATATGACTGAGAGGGTAGAGCCGGAAACAGACTGAGAGGTCAGAGCCAGAATAAGACTGAGAGGTCAGAGCTGTAATCAGACAAAGAGGTCAGAGCCGGAATTAGACTGAGAGGTCAAAGTTGGAATCAGTAGGAGAGGTCAGAGCCGAAATTTAGACTAAGAGGTCAGAGCCGGAATCAGACTGAGAGGTCAGAGACAGAATCAGACTGAGAAGTCAGAGCCAGAATCAGACTGAGAGGTTAGAGCCAGAATCAGACTAAGAGGTCAGAGCTGGAATCAGACTAAGAGGTCAGAGCTGGAATCAGACTAAGAGGTCAGAGCCGGATTGAGTAGGAGAGGTCAGAGCCGGAATCAGACTGAGAGGTCAGAACCAGAATCAGACTAAGAGATCAGAGCCGGAATCAGACTGAGAGGTCAGAGCAAGAATCAGACCGAGAAATCAGAGCCAGAATCAGTATGACAGGTCAGAGCCGGAATCAGACTGAGAGGTCAGAGCCGGAAACAGACTGAGAGGTCAGAGCCAGAATGAAACAGAGAGGTCAGAGAAAGAATCAGACTGAGAGGTCAGAGCCGGAATCAGACTGAGAGGTCAGAGCCAGAATCAGACTGAGAGGTCAGAGCCAGAATCAGACTGAGAGGTCAGAGCCGGAATAAGTGTGAGAGATCAGAGCCGGAATCAGACTGAGAGGTCAGAGCCAGAATCAGACTGAGAAGTCAGAGACAATATCAGACTGAGAGGTTAGAGCCAGAATCAGTATGACTGGTCAGAGTCGGAATCAGACTGAGAGGACAGAGCCAGAATCAGACTAAGAGGTCATGGCTGGAATCAGACTAAGTGGTCAGAGCCGGAATCAGTAGGAGAGGTCAGAGCCGTAATCAGTCGGAGAGGTCAGAGCCGGAATCAGACTGAGAGGTCAGAGTCGGAATCAGACTGAGAGGTCAGAGCCGGAATCAGACTGAGAGGTCAGAGCCGGAATCAGACTGAGAGGTCAGAGCCGGAATCAGACTGAGAGGTCAGAGCAAGAATCAGTATGAGAGGTCAGAGCCAGAATCAGTATGAGAGGTCAGAACCGGAATCAGACTGAGAGTTCAGAGCCGGAATCAGACTGAGAGGTCAGAGCAAGAATCAGTATGAGAGGTCAGAGCCAGAATCAGACTGAGAGGTCAGGGCAAGAATCAGACTGAGAAGTCCGTGCCAGAATCAGAATGAGAGGTCAGAGCCAGAATCAGGCTGAGAGGTCCTTGCCAGAATCAGTATGAGAGGTCAGAGTCGGAATCAGACTGGGAGATCAGAGCCGGAATCAGACTGAGAGGTCAGAGCCGGAATCAGACTGAGAGGTCAGAGCCGAAATCAGACTGAGAGGTCAGAGCCAGAATCAGACTGAGAGGTCAGAGCCAGAACAAGACTGAGAGGTCAAAGCCAGAACAAGACTGAGAGGTCAGAGCCAGAATCAGACTGAGAGGTTAGAGCCAGAATAAGTATGATAGGTCAGAGCTGGAATCAGACTGAGAGGTCAGAGCCTGAACAAGACTGAGAGGTAAGAGCCGGAATCAGACTGAGAGGTCAGAGCCGGAATCAGACTGAGAGGTCAGAGCCGGTATAAGTATGAGAGGTCAGAGCCGGAATCAAACTGAGAGGTCAGGGCTTGAAACAGATTGATAGGTCAGAGCCAGAATCAGACTGAGAGGTTAGAGCCAGAATCAGAATGAGAGGTCAGAGCCGGAATCAGACTGAGAGGTCAGAGCCGGAATCAGACTGAGAGGTCAGAGCCGGAATCAGTAGGAGAGGTCAGAGCCGGAATCAGACTGAGAGGTCAGAGCCGGAATCAGACTGAGAGGTCAGAGCCGGAATCAGACTGAAAGGTCAGAGCCGGAATCAGACTGAGAGGTCAGAGCCAGATTTAGGCTGAGATGTCAGAGCCGAAATCAGACTGAGAGGTCAGAGCCAGAATCAGACTGAGAGGTCAGAGCCGGAATCAGTAGGAGAGGTCAGAGCCGGAATCAGACTGAGAGGTCAGAGCAAGAATCAGTATGAGAGGTCAGAACCGGAATCAGACTGAGATTTCAGAGTCGGAGTCAGACTGAGAGGTCAGAGCCAGAATCAGTATGAGAGGTCAGTGCCCGAATCAGACTGAGAGGTCTGAGCCAGAATCAGAATGAGAGGTCAGAGCAAGAATCAGACTGAGAGGTCAGAGCCGGAAACAGACTGAGAGGTCATAGCCAGAATAAGACAGAGAGGTCAGAGAAAGAATCAGTATAAGAGGTCAGAGCCAGAATCAGACTGAGAGGTCAAAGCTAGAATCAGACTGAGAGGTCATAGCCAGAATAAGACAGAGAGGTCAGAGCTGGAATCAGACTAAGAGGTCAGAGCCGGAATCAGACTGAGAGGTCAGAGCCGGAATTAGACTGAGAGGTCAGAGCCGGAGTAACACTCAGAGGTCAGAGCCGGAATAAGACTGAGAGGTCAGAGCCAGAATCAGACTGAGAGGTCAGGGCAAGAATCAGACTGAGAGGTCAGAGCCAGAATCAGACTGAGAGATCAGAGACGGAATCAGATTGAGAGGTCAGAGTCGGAGTCAGACTGAGAGGTCAGAGCCAGAATCAGTATGAGAGGTCAGAGCCCGAATCAGACTGAGAGGTCAGAGCCAGAATCAGACTGAGAGGTCAGAGCCGGAATCAGACTAAGAGGTCAGAGTCGGAATCAGACTGAGAGGTCAGAGCCAGAATCAGTACAAGAGGTCAGAGCCAGAATCATTTTGAGGGGTCAGAGCCGGAATCAGACTGAGAGGTCAGAGCCAGAATTAGATTGAGAGGTAGGAGCCGGAATCAGTAGGAGAGGCCAGAGCCGGAATAAGACTAAGAGGTCAGAGCTGGAATCAGACTGAGAGGTCAGAGCCGGAATCAGACTGAGAGGTTAGAGCGGGAATCAGACTGAGAGGTCTGAGCCGGAATCAGACTGAGAGGTCAGAGCCAGAATCAGACTGAGAAGTCAGAGCCAGAATCAGACTGAAAGGTCAGAGCCAGAATCAGACTGAGAGGTTAGAGCTGGAATCAGTATGAAAGGTCAGAGCTGGAATCAGACTGAGAGGTCAGTGCCGGAATAAGACTGAGAGGTCAGAGCCAGAATCAGTATGAGAGGTCAGTGCCCGAATCAGACTGAGAGGTCAGAGCCAGAATCAGAATGAGAGGTCAGAGCAAGAATCAGACTGAGAGTTCAGAGCCGGAAACAGACTGAGAGGTCAGAGCCAGAATAAGACAGAGAGGTCAGAGTAAGAATCAGTATAAGAGGTCAGAGCCAGAATCAGACTGAGAGGTCAAAGCCAGAATCAGACTGAGAGGTCAGAGCCAGAATTAGACTGAGAGGTCAAAACCAGAATCGGAATGAGAGGTCAGAGCCAGAATCAGACTGAGAGTCAGGGCAAGAATCAGACTGAGAAGTCCGTGCCAGAATCAGTATGAGAGGTCAGAGCCAGAATCAGGCTGAGAGGTCCTAGCCAGAATCAGTATGAGAGGTCAGAGCCGGAATCAGACTGAGAGGTCAGAGCCAGAATCAGACTGAGAGGTCAGAGCCGGAATCAGACTAAGAGGTCAGAGCCGGAATCAGACTGAGAGGTCAGAGCCAGAATCAGTACAAGAGGTCAGAGCCAGAATCATTTTGAGGGGTCAGAGCCGGAAACAGACTGAGAGGTCAGAGCCAGAATAAGACTGAGAGGTCAGAGCCGGAATCAGTAGGAGAGGCCAGAGCCGGAATCAGACTAAGAGGTCAGACCTGGAATCAGACTGAGAGGTCAGAGACGGAATCAGACTGAGCGGTCAGAGCGGGAATCAGACTGAGAGGTCTGAGCCGGAATCAGACTAAGAGGTCAGAGCCGGAATCAGTATTAGAGGTCAGAGCCGTAATCAGTAGGAGAGGTCAAAGCCGGAATCAGACTGAAAGGTCAGAACCAGAATCAGACTGAGAGGTCAGAGCTGGAATCAGACTGAGAGGTCAGAGCCGGAATCAGACTAAGAAATCAGAGCCGGAATCAGTAGGAGAGGTCAGAGCCGGAATCCGTAGGAGAGGTCAGAGCCATAATCAGACAAAGAGGTCAGAGCCAGAATCAGACTGAGAGGTCAGAGCAAGAATCAGACTGAGAAGTCAGAGCCAGAATCAGTATGAGTAGTCAGAGCCAGAATCAGTATCAGAGGTCAGAGCCGGAATCAGAAGGAGAGGTCAGAGCCGGAATCAGACTGAGAGGTCAGAGCCAGAATCTGACTGAGAGGTCGGAGCCAGAATCAGACTGAGAGGTCAGAGCCAGATTCAGACTGAAAGGTAAGAGCCGGAATCAGTATGAGTAGTCAGAGCCAGAATCAGTATCAGAGGTCAGAGCCGGAATCAGAAGGAGAGGTCAGGGCTTGAATCAGACTAAGAGGTCAGAGCCAGAATCAGACTGAGAGGTCAGAGCAAGAATCAGTATGAGAGGTCAGAGCCAGAATCAGTATGAGAGGTCAGAACCAGAATCAGACTGAGAGGGCAGAGCCGGAATCAGACTGAGAAGTCAGAGCCAGAATCAGACTGAGAGGTCAGAGCCGGAATCAGACTGAGAATTTAGAGCCAGAATCAGACGGAGAGGTCAGAGCCAGAATCAGAATGAGAGGTCTGAGCCGGAATCAGACTGGGAGGTCAGAGCAGGAATCAGTAGGAGAGGTCAGAGCCGGAATCAGACTGAGAGGTCAGAGCCAGAATCAGACTGAGAGGTCAGAGCCGGAATCAGACTGAGAGGTCAGAGCCAGAATCAGACTGAGAAGTCAGCGCAAGAATCAGTCCGTGAAGTCAAAGCCAGAATCAGTATGAGAGGTCACAGCCAAAATAAGAGTGAGAGGTCAGAGCCGGAATCAGTATGAGAGGTCAGAGCCAGAATCAGGCTGAGATGTCAGAGCCGAAATCAGACCGAGAGGTCAGAGCCAGAATCAGACTGAGAGGTCAGAGTCGGAATCAGTGGGAGAGGTCAGAGCCTGAATCAGACTGAGAGGTCAGAGCCAGAATAAGACAGAGAGGTCAGAGAAAGAATCAGTATAAGAGGTCAGAGCCAGAATCAGACTGAGAGGTCAAAGCCAGAATCAGACTGCGAAGTCAGAGCCAGAATCAGACTGAGAGGTCAGAGCCAGAATCAGAATGAGAGGTCAGAGCGGGAATCAGACTGGGAGGTCAGAGCTGGAATTAGTAGGAGAGGTCAGAGCCGGAATCAGTAGGAGAGGACAGAGCCGGAATCAGACTGAGAGGTCAGAGCCGGAATCAGTAGGAGAGGTCAGAGCCGGAATCAGACTGAGAGGTCAGAGCCAGAATCAGTCGGTGAAGTCAAAGCCAGAATCAGTATGAGAGGTCACAGCCAAAATAAGAGTGAGAGGTCAGAGCCGGAATCAGTATGAGAGGTCAGAGCCAGAATCAGGCTGAGATGTCACAGCCGAAATCAGACCGAGAGGTCAGAGCCAGAATCAGACTGAGAGGTCAGAGTCGGAATCAGTAGGAGAGGTCAGAGCCTGAATCAGACTGAGAGGTCAGAGCCAGAATAAGACAGAGAGGTCAGAGAAAGAATCAGTATAAGAGGTCAGAGCCAGAATCAGACTGCGAAGTCAGAGCCAGAATCAGACTGAGAGGTCAGAGCCAGAATCAGAATGAGAGGTCAGAGCGGGAATCAGACTGGGAGGTCAGAGCTGGAATTAGTAGGAGAGGTCAGAGCCGGAATCAGTAGGAGAGGACAGAGCCGGAATCAGACTGAGAGGTCAGAGCCGGAATCAGTAGGAGAGGTCAGAGCCGGAATCAGACTGAGAGGTCAGAGCCAGAATCAGACTAAGAGGTCAGAGCCAGAATCAGACTGAGAGGTCAGAGCCAGAATCAGACTGAGAGATCAGAGACGGAAATAGATTGAGAGGTCAGAGTCGGAGTCAGACTGAAAGGTCAGAGCCAGAATCAGTCGGTGAAGTCAAAGCCAGAATCAGTATGAGAGGTCACAGCCAAAATAAGAGTGAGAGGTCAGAGCCGGAATCAGTATGAGAGGTCAGAGCCAGAATCAGGCTGAGATGTCACAGCCGAAATCAGACCGAGAGGTCAGAGCCAGAATCAGACTGAGAGGTCAGAGTCGGAATCAGTAGGAGAGGTCAGAGCCTGAATCAGACTGAGAGGTCAGAGCCAGAATAAGACAGAGAGGTCAGAGAAAGAATCAGTATAAGAGGTCAGAGCCAGAATCAGACTGAGAGGTCAAAGCCAGAATCAGACTGCGAAGTCAGAGCCAGAATCAGACTGAGAGGTCAGAGCCAGAATCAGAATGAGAGGTCAGAGCGGGAATCAGACTGGGAGGTCAGAGCTGGAATTAGTAGGAGAGGTCAGAGCCGGAATCAGTAGGAGAGGACAGAGCCGGAATCAGACTGAGAGGTCAGAGCCGGAATCAGTAGGAGAGGTCAGAGCCGGAATCAGACTTAGAGGTCAGAGCCAGAATCAGACTAAGAGGTCAGAGCCAGAATCAGACTGAGAGGTCAGAGCCAGAATCAGACTGAGAGATCAGAGACGGAATCAGATTGAGAGGTCAGAGTCGGAGTCAGACTGAGAGGTCAGAGCCAGAATCAGTATGAGAGGTCAGAGCCCGAATCAGACTGAGAGGTCAGAGCCAGAATCAGACTGAGAGGTCAGAGCCGGAATCAGACTGAGAGGTCAGAGCCAGAATCAGACTGAGAGGTCAGGGCAAGAATCAGACTGAGAGGTCAGAGCCAGAATCAGACTGAGAGATCAGAGACGGAATCAGATTGAGAGGTCAGAGTCGGAGTCAGACTGAGAGGTTAGAGCCAGAATCAGTATGAGAGGTCAGAGCCCGAATCAGACTGAGAGGTCAGAGCCAGAATCAGACTGAGAGGTCAGAGCCGGAATCAGACTAAGAGGTCAGAGCCGGAATCAGACTGAGAGGTCAGAGCCAGAATCAGTACAAGAGGTCAGAGCCAGAATCATTTTGAGGGGTCAGAGCCGGAATCAGACTGAGAGGTCAGAGCCAGAATAAGATTGAGAGGTAGGAGCCGGAATCAGTAGGATAGGCCAGAGCCGGAATCAGACTAAGAGGTCAGAGCTGGAATCAGACTGAGAGGTCAGAGCCGGAATCAGACTGAGAGGTTAGAGCGGGAATCAGACTGAGAGGTCTGAGCCGGAATCAGACTAAGAGGTCAGAGTCGGAATCAGTAGGAGAGGTCAGAGCCGGAATCAGGCTGAGAGATCAGAACCGAAATCAGACTGAGAGGTCAGAGCCGGAATCAGACTGAGAGGTCTGAGCCAGAATCAAACTGAGAAGTCAGAGCCGGAATCAGACTGAAAAGTCAGAGCCAGAATAAGACTGAGAGGTTAGAGCCAGAATCAGTATGACAGGTCAGAGCTGGAATCAGACTGAGAGTTCAGAGCCGGAATAAGACTTAGATTTCAGAGCCGGAATCAGACTGAGAGGTCAGAGCCAGAATCAGAATGAGAGGTCAGAGCCGGAAACAGACTTAGGTGTCAGAGCCAGAATAAGTCAGAGAGGTCAGAGAAAGGATCAGTGTAAGAGGTCAGAGCCAGAATCAGACTGAGAGGTCAAAGCCAGAATCAGAATGAGAGGTCAGAGCCAGAATCAGACTGAGAGGTCAAAACCAGAATCAGACTGAGAGGTAGGAGCTGGAATCAGACTAAGAGGTCAGAGCCGGAATCAGACTGAGAGGTCAGAGCCGGAATCAGTAGGAGAGGTTAGAGCCGGAATCAGACTAAGAGGTCAGAGCTGAAATCAGACTGAGAGGTCAGACCCAGATTTAGGCTGAGATGTCAGAGCCGAAATCAGACTGAGAGGTCAGAGCCAGAATCAGACTGAGAAGTCAGAGCCGGAATCAGACTGAAAGGTCAGAGCTAGAATCAGACTGAGAGGTTAGAGCCAGAATCAGTATGA
Organism: Leptodactylus fuscus; assembly: GCF_031893055.1. NCBI lineage: Eukaryota > Metazoa > Chordata > Amphibia > Anura > Leptodactylidae > Leptodactylus > Leptodactylus fuscus. Next base: position 64,982,537 of record NC_134274.1, on the reverse strand, counting down.
CAGGTCAGAGCTGGAATCAGACGGAGAGGTCAGAGCCGGAATAAGACTGAGAGGTCAGAATCAGAGTCAGACTGAGAGGTCAGAGCCAGAATCCGTATGAGAGGTCAGAGCCCGAATCAGACTAAGAGGTTAGAGCCAGAATCAGAATGAGAGGTCAGAGCAAGAATCAGACTGAGAGGTCAAAACCAGAATCAGACTGAGAGGTCAGAGCTGGAATCAGTCTAAGAGGTCAGACCCGGAATCAGACTGAGAGGTCAGAGCCGGAATCAGGCTGAGAAGTCAGAGCCGGAATCCGACTGAGAAGTCAGAGCCAGAATCAGTATGAGAGGTCAGAGCCAGAATCAGGCTGAGAGGTCCAAGCCAGAATCAGTATGAGAGGTCAAAGCCGGAATCAGACTGAGAGGTCAGAGCCAGAATCAGACTGAGAGGTCAGAGCCGGAATCAGACTAAGAAGTCAGAGCTGGAATAAGACACTGAGGTCAGAGCCGGAATCAGTACAAGAGGTCAGAGCCAGAATCATATTGAGGGGTCAGAGCCGGAATCAGACTGAGAGGTCAGAGCCAGAATAACACTGAGAGGTCAGAGCCGGAATCAGTAGGAGAGGCCAGATCCGGAATCAGACTAAGAGGTCAGAGCTGGAATCAGACTAAGAGGTCAGAGCCGGAATCATTATAAGAGGTCAGAGCCGTAATCAGTAGGAGAGGTCAGAGCCGGAATCAGACTGAGAGGTCAGAAACAGCATCAGACCGAGAGGTCAGAGCCGGAATCAGACTGAGAGGTCAGAGCTAGAATCAGACTGAGAAGTCAGCGCAAGAATCAGTCGGAGAAGTCAAAGCCAGAATCAGTATGAGAGGTCACAGCCAAAATAAGAGTGAGAGGTCAGAGCCGGAATCAGTATGAGAGGTCAGAGCCAGAATCAGGCTGAGATGTCAGAGCCGAAATCAGACCGAGAGGTCAGAGCCAGAATCAGACTGAGAGGTCAGAGCCAGAATCAGACTGAGAGGTCAGAGCCAGAATCAGAATGAGAGGTCAGAGCGGGAATCAGACTGGGAGGTCAGAGCTGGAATTAGTAGGAGAGGTCAGAGCCGGAATCAGTAGGAGAGGACAGAGCCGGAATCAGACTGAGAGGTCAGAGCCGGAATCAGTAGGAGAGGTCAGAGCCGGAATCAGACTGAGAGGTCAGAGCCAGAATCAGTATAAGAGGTCAGAGCCAGCATCAGGCTGAGAGGTCCGAGCCAGAATCAGTATGAGAGGTCAAAGCCGGAATCAGACTGAGAGGTCAGAGCCAGAATCAGACTGAGAGGTCAGAGCCAGAATAAGACAGAGAGGTCAGAGAATGAATCAGTATAAGAGGTCAGAGCCGGAATCAGACTGAGAGGTCCGAGCCAGAATCAGACTGAGAGGATAGAGCCAGAATCAGACTGAGTGGTCAGAGCCGGAATCAGACAGAGAGGTCAGAGCCAGAATCAGACTGAGAGGTCAGAGCAAGAATCAGACTGAGAGGTCAGAGTCGGAATCAGACTGAGAGGTCAGAACCGAAATCAGACTGAGAGGTCAGAGCCGGAATCAGACTGAGAGGTCTGAGCCAGAATCAAACTGAGAAGTCAGAGCCGGAATCAGACTAAAAAGTCAGAGCCAGAATAAGACTGAGAGGTTAGAGCCAGAATCAGTATGACAGGTCAGAGCTGGAATCAGACTGAGAGTTCAGAGCCGGAATAAGACTGAGAGGTCAGAGTCGGAGTCAGACTGAGAGGTCAGAGCCAGAATCAGTATGAGAGGTCAGAGCCGGAATCAGACTGAGAGGTCAGAGCCAGAATCAGAATGAGAGGTCAGAGCCGGAAACAGACTGAGATGTCAGAGCCAGAATAAGTCAGAGAGGTCAGAGAAAGAATCAGTATAAGAGGTCAGAGCCAGAATCAGACTGAGAGGTCAAAGCCAGAATCAGACTGAGAGGTCAGAGCCAGAATCAGACTGAGAGGTCAAAACCAGAATCAGACTGAGAAGTAGGAGCTGGAATCAGACTAAGAGGTCAGAGCCGGAATCAGACTAAGAGGTCAGAGCCGGAATCAGACTGAGAGGTCAGAGCCGGAATCAGACTGAGAGGTCAGAGCCGGAATCAGACTAAGAGGTCAGAGCTGAAATCAGACTGAGAGGTCAGACCCAGATTTAGGCTGAGATGACCGTTTTGTGAAGACGTGGACTCCCTGGATCCTCCACAAGCATTGAGCTTTGCTGATTGTATGCCTCATGGTTTCTAAATGCTCTTCTTCCTCTTAGTTCTTTCTTCCCTTGCCCCCTTTTATTTTTGTCCTTCTAAGATTATTTCTACTCCTCTTCCCTCCCTCTTCATCCTCGTCTCTTTCTTACATGTAGTTCACAAGGTTTCACTTTTTCCGACAGGTCTCCGACGCAATCCTTCTACTGTTGTTATATCTAATTACACATGGTCATTATTTGTTATGTGGTATTGCATTCTGTATTGACAACTTGACAACTACTGGGCGTCATTCTCTGATTGACGTCTTTCACTGTTTCATTTGCTTATTTCACAATGGACTTTTCGCTTGAAAATGCTTGTATTACTGAAAAGGAATTGTGTCACTTACACAACTGTATATTTAGATGCTTTGTGATCTACTTTGTTCTTTTACAAATGTTTTGAAAATACCAATAAACCTTTGAATAGAAAAAAAAGATTTAGGCTGAGATGTCAGAGCCGAAATCAGACTGAGAGGTCAGAGCCAGAATCAGACTGAGAAGTCAGAGCCGGAATCAGACTGAAAGGTCAGAGCTAGAATCAGACTGAGAGGTTAGAGCCGGAATAAGACTGAGAGGTCAGAGTCGGAGTCAGACTGAGAGGTCAGAGCCAGAATCCGTATGAGAGGTCAGAGCCCGAATCAGACTAAGAGTTCAGAGCCAGAATCAGAATGAGAGGTCAGAGCAAGAATCAGACTGAGAGGTCAGAGCTGGAATCAGACTAAGAGGTCAGACCCGGAATCAGACTGAGAGGTCAGAGCCGGAATCAGTAGGAGAGGTGAGAGCCGGAATCAGACTAAGAGGTCAGAGCCGGAATCAGGCTGAGAAGTCAGAGCCGGAATCAGACTGAGAAGTCAGAGACAGAATCAGTATGAGAGGTCAGAGCCAGAATCAGGCTGAGAGGTCCAAGCCAGAATCAGTATGAGAGGTCAGAGCCGGAATCAGACTGAGAGGTCAGAAACAGCATCAGACTGAGAGGTCAGAGCCGGAATCAGACTGAGAGGTCAGAAACAGCATCAGACTGAGAGGTCAGAGCCGGAATCAGACTGAGAGGTCAGAAACAGCATCAGACTGAGAGGTCAGAGCCGGAATCAGACTGAGAGGTCAGAGCCGGAATCAGTATGAGAGGTCAGAGCCGGAATCAGACTGAGAGGTCAGAGCCGGAATCAGTATGAGAGGTCAGAGCCGGAATCAGACTGAGAGGTCAGGGCTTGAATCAGACTAAGAGGTCAGAGCCAGAATCAGACTGAGAGGTCAGAGCAAGAATCAGTATGAGAGGTCAGAGCCGGAATCAGACTGAGAGGTCAGAGCCAGAATAAGACTGAGAGGTCAGAGCCGGAATCAGTAGGAGAGGCCAGAGCCGGAATCAGACTAAGAGGTCAGAGCTGGAATCAGACTGAGAGGTCAGAGCCGGAATCAGACTGAGAGGTCAGAGCCGGAATCAGACTGAGAGGTCAGAGCCGGAATCAGTATGAGAAGTCAGAGTCGGAATCAGACTGAGAGGTCAGAGCCGGAATAAGACTGAGAAGTCGGAGCCAGAATCAGACTGAGAGGTCAGAGCCGGAATCAGACTGAGAGGTCAGAGCCAGAATCAGACTGAGAGGTCGGAGCCAGAATCAGACTGAGAAGTCAGAGCCGGAATCAGACTGAGAGGTTCGAGCAAGAATCAGTATGACTGGTCAGAGCCGGAATCAGACTGAGAGGTCAGAGCCGGAATCAGACTGAGAGGTCAGAGCCAGAATAAGACTGAGAGGTCAGAGCCGGAATTAGTAGGAGAGGCCAGAGCCGGAATCAGACTAAGAGGTCAGAGCTGGAATCAGACTGAGAGGTCAGAGCCGGAATCAGACTGAGAGGTCAGAGCCGGAATCAGACTGAGAGGTCAGAGCCGGAATCAGTATGAGAGGTCAGAGCCGGAATCATACTGAGAGGTCAGGGCTTGAATCAGACTAAGAGGTCAGAGCCAGAATCAGACTGAGAGGTCAGAGCAAGAATCAGTATGAGAGGTCAGAGTCGGAATCAGACTGAGAGGTCAGAGCCAGAATAAGAATGAGAGGTCAGAGCCGGAATCAGTAGGAAAGGCCAGAGCCAGAATCAGAATAAGAGGTCAGAGCTGGAATCAGACTGAGAGGTCAGAGCCGGAATCAGATTGAGAGGTCAGAGCCGGAATCAGACTGAGAGGTCAGAGCCGGAATCAGTGTGAGAGGTCAGAGCCGGAATCAGACTGAGAGGTCAGAGCCGGAATCTGACTGAGAAGTCAGAGCCAGAATCAGACTGAGAGGTCAGAGCCACAATCAGAATGAGAGGTCTGAGCCGGAATCAGACTGGGAGGTCAGAGCTGGAATCAGTAGGAGAGGTCAGAGCCGGAATCAGTAGGAGAGGTCAGAGCCGGAATCAGACTGAGAGGTTAGAGCCGGAATCAAACTGAGAGGTCAGAGCCGATATCAGACTGAGAGGTCAGAGCCAGAATCAGACTGAGAAGTCAGTGCAAGAATCAGTCGGAGAAGTCGAAGCCAGAATCAGTATGAGAGGTCACAGCCAGAATACGAGTGAGAGGTCAGAGCCGGAATCAGTATGAGAGGTCAGAGCCAGAATCAGGCTAAGATGTCAGAGCCGAAATCAGACCGAGAGGTCAGAGCCAGAATCAGACTGAGAGGTCAGAGTCGGAATCAGTAGGAGAGGTCAGAGCCAGAATCAGACTGAGAGGTCAGAGCCAGAATAAGACAGAGAGGTCAGAGAAAGAATCAGTATAAGAGGTCAGAGCCAGAATCAGACTGAGAGGTCAAAGCCAGAATCAGACTGCGAAGTCAGAGCCAGAATCAGACTGAGAGGTCAGAGCCAGAATCAGAATGAGAGGTCAGAGCGGGAATCAGACTGGTAGGTCAGAGCTGGAATTAGTAGGAGAGGTCAGAGCCGGAATCAGTAGGAGAGGTCAGAGACGGAAACAGACTGAGAGGTCAGAGCCGGAATCAGACTGAGAGGTCAGAGCCGGAATAAGTAGGAGAGGTCAGAGCCGGAATCAGACTAAGAGGTCAGAGCTGGAATCAGACTGAGAGGTCAGACCCAGATTTAGGCTGAGATGTCAGAGCCGAAATCAGACTGAGAGGTCAGAGCCAGAATCAGACTGAGAAGTCAGAGCCGGAATCAGACTGAAAGGTCAGAGCTAGAATCAGACTGAGAGGTTAGAGCCAGAATCAGTATGACAGGTCAGAGCTGGAATCAGACGGAGAGGTCAGAGCCGGAATGAGACTGAGAGGTCAGAGTCGGAGTCAGACTGAGAGGTCAGAGCCAGAATCCGTATGAGAGGTCAGAGCCTGAATCAGACTGAGAGGTCAGAGCCAGAATCAGAATGAGAGGTCAGAGCAAGAATCAGACTGAGAGGTCAGAGCCGGAAACAGACTTAGAGGTCAGAGCCAGAATCAGACTGAGAAGTCAGAGCCGGAATCAGACTGAAAGGTCAGAGCTAGAATCAGACTGAGAGGTTAGAGCCAGAATCAGTATGACAGGTCAGAGCTGGAATCAGACGGAGAGGTCAGAGCCAGAATAAGACTGAGAGGTCAGAGTCGGAGTCAGACTGAGAGGTCAGAGCCAGAATCCGTATGAGAGGTCAGAGCCCGAATCAGACTGAGAGGTCAGAGCCAGAATCAGAATGAGAGGTCAGAGCAAGAATCAGACTGAGAGGTCAGAGCCAGAATCAGACTGAGAGGTCAGAGCCGGAATCAGTAGGAGAGGCCAGATCCGGAATCAGACTAAGAGGTCAGAGCTGGAATCAGACTGAATGGTCAGAGCCAGAATAAGACTGAGAGGTCGGAGCCGGAATCAGACTAAGAGGTCAGAGCCGAAATCAGTATAAGAGGTCAGAGCCGTAATCAGTAGGAGAGGTCAGAGCCGGAATCAGACTGAGAGGTCAGAAACAGCATCAGACTGAGAGGTCAGAGCCGGAATCAGACTGAGCGGTCAGAGCCGGAATCAGACTAAGTGGTCAGAGCCGGAATCAGTAGGAGAGGTCAGAGCCGTAATCAGTCGGAGAGGTCAGAGCCGGAATCAGACTGAGAGGTCAGAACAAGAATCAGACTGAGAGTTCAGAGCCAGAATCAGAATGAGAAATCAGAGCAAGAATCAGACTGAGAGGTCCGAGCCGGAAACAGACTGAGAGGTTAGAGCCAGAATCAGACTGAGAGGTCAAAACCAGAATCAGACTGAGAGGTCAGAGCTGGAATCAGACTAAGAGGTCAGACCCGGAATCAGGCTGAGAGGTCAGAGCCGGAATCAGACTGAGAAGTCAGAGCCAGAATCAGTATGAGAGGTCAGAGCCGGAAACAGACTGAGAGGTCAGAGCCAGAATCAGACTGAGAGGTCAAAACCAGAATCAGACTGAGAGGTCAGAGCTGGAATCAGACTGAGAGGTCAGACCCGGAATCAGGCTGAGAGGTCAGAGCCGGAATCAGACTGAGAAGTCAGAGCCAGAATCAGTATGAGAGGTCAGAGCCAGAATCCGGCTGAGAGGTCCGAGCCAGAATCAGTATGAGAGGTCAGAGCCGGAATCAGACTGAGAGGTCAGAGCCAGAATCAGTACAAGAGGTCAGAGCCAGAATCATATTGAGGGGTCAGAGCCGGAATCAGACTGAGAGGTCAGAGCCGGAATCAGACTGAGATGTCAGAGCCAGAATCAGTACAAGAGGTCAGAGCCAGAATCAGAATGAGAGGTCAGAGCCAGATTCAGACTGAAAGGTAAGAGCCGGAATCAGACTGAGAGTTCAAAGCCGGAATCAGCCTGAGAGGTTAGAGCCAGAATCAGTATGACTAGTCAAAGCCGGAATCAGACTAAGAGGTCAGAGCTGGAATCAGACTGAGAGGTCAGAGCCAGATTTAGGCTGAGATGTCAGAGCCGAAATCAGACTGAGAGGTCAGAGCCAGAATCAGACTGAAAAGTCAGAGCCGGAATCAGACTGAAAGGTCAGAGCCAGAAACAGACTGAGAGGTTAGAGCCAGAATCAGTATGACAGGTCAGAGCTGGAATCAGACGGAGAGGTCAGAGCCAGATTTAGGCTGAGATGTCAGAGCCGAAATCAGACTGAGAGGTCAGAGCCAGAATCAGACTGAGAAGTCAGAGCCAGAATCAGACTGAAAGGTCAGAGCCAGAATCAGACTGAGAGGTTAGAGCTGGAATCAGTATGAAAGGTCAGAGCTGGAATCAGACTGAGAGGTCAGTGCCGGAATAAGACTGAGAGGTCAGAGCCAGAATCAGTATGAGAGGTCAGTGCCCGAATCAGACTGAGAGGTCAGAGCCAGAATCAGAATGAGAGGTCAGAGCAAGAATCAGACTGAGAGTTCAGAGCCGGAAACAGACTGAGAGGTCAGAGCCAGAATAAGACAGAGAGGTCAGAGTAAGAATCAGTATAAGAGGTCAGAGCCAGAATCAGACTGAGAGGTCAAAGCCAGAATCAGACTGAGAGGTCAGAGCCAGAATTAGACTGAGAGGTCAAAACCAGAATCGGAATGAGAGGTCAGAGCCAGAATCAGACTGAGAGTCAGGGCAAGAATCAGACTGAGAAGTCCGTGCCAGAATCAGTATGAGAGGTCAGAGCCAGAATCAGGCTGAGAGGTCCTAGCCAGAATCAGTATGAGAGGTCAGAGCCGGAATCAGACTGAGAGGTCAGAGCCAGAATCAGACTGAGAGGTCAGAGCCGGAATCAGACTAAGAGGTCAGAGCCGGAATCAGACTAAGAGGTCAGAGCCGGAATCAGACTGAGAGGTCAGAGCCAGAATCAGTACAAGAGGTCAGAGCCAGAATCATTTTGAGGGGTCAGAGCCGGAAACAGACTGAGAGGTCAGAGCCAGAATAAGACTGAGAGGTCAGAGCCGGAATCAGTAGGAGAGGCCAGAGCCGGAATCAGACTAAGAGGTCAGACCTGGAATCAGACTGAGAGGTCAGAGACGGAATCAGACTGAGCGGTCAGAGCGGGAATCAGACTGAGAGGTCTGAGCCGGAATCAGACTAAGAGGTCAGAGCCGGAATCAGTATTAGAGGTCAGAGCCGTAATCAGTAGGAGAGGTCAAAGCCGGAATCAGACTGAAAGGTCAGAACCAGAATCAGACTGAGAGGTCAGAGCTGGAATCAGACTGAGAGGTCAGAGCCGGAATCAGACTAAGAAATCAGAGCCGGAATCAGTAGGAGAGGTCAGAGCCGGAATCCGTAGGAGAGGTCAGAGCCATAATCAGACAAAGAGGTCAGAGCCAGAATCAGACTGAGAGGTCAGAGCAAGAATCAGACTGAGAAGTCAGAGCCAGAATCAGTATGAGTAGTCAGAGCCAGAATCAGTATCAGAGGTCAGAGCCGGAATCAGAAGGAGAGGTCAGAGCCGGAATCAGACTGAGAGGTCAGAGCCAGAATCTGACTGAGAGGTCGGAGCCAGAATCAGACTGAGAGGTCAGAGCCAGATTCAGACTGAAAGGTAAGAGCCGGAATCAGACTGAGAGGTCAGGGCTTGAATCAGACTAAGAGGTCAGAGCCAGAATCAGACTGAGAGGTTAGAGCAAGAATCAGTATGAGAGGTCAGAGCCAGAATCAGTATGAGAGGTCAGAACCAGAATCAGACTGAGAGGGCAGACCCGGAATCAGACTGAGAAGTCAGAGCCAGAATCAGACTGAGAGGTCAGAGCCGGAATCAGACTGAGAATTTAGAGCCAGAATCAGACGGAGAGGTCAGAGCCAGAATCAGACTGAGAGGTCAGAGCCGGAATCAGACTAAGAGGTCAGAGCCGGAATCAGACTGAGAGGTCAGAGCCAGAATCAGTACAAGAGGTCAGAGCCAGAATCATTTTGAGGGGTCAGAGCCGGAAACAGACTGAGAGGTCAGAGCCAGAATCAGACTGAGAGGTCAGAGCCGGAATCAGACTAAGAGGTCAGAGCCGGAATCAGACTGAGAGGTCAGAGCCAGAATCAGTACAAGAGGTCAGAGCCAGAATCATTTTGAGGGGTCAGAGCCGGAAACAGACTGAGAGGTCAGAGCCAGAATAAGACTGAGAGGTCAGAGCCGGAATCAGTAGGAGAGGCCAGAGCCGGAATCAGACTAAGAGGTCAGACCTGGAATCAGACTGAGAGGTCAGAGACGGAATCAGACTGAGCGGTCAGAGCGGGAATCAGACTGAGAGGTCTGAGCCGGAATCAGACTAAGAGTTCAGAGCCGGAATCAGTATTAGAGGTCAGAGCCGTAATCAGTAGGAGAGGTCAAAGCCGGAATCAGACTGAAAGGTCAGAACCAGAATCAGACTGAGAGGTCAGAGCTGGAATCAGACTGAGAGGTCGGAGCCAGAATCAGACTGAGAAGTCAGAGCCGGAATCAGACTGAGAGGTTCGAGCAAGAATCAGTATGACTGGTCAGAGCCGGAATCAGACTGAGAGGTCAGAGCCGGAATCAGACTGAGAGGTCAGAGCCAGAATAAGACTGAGAGGTCAGAGCCGGAATTAGTAGGAGAGGCCAGAGCCGGAATCAGACTAAGAGGTCAGAGCTGGAATCAGACTGAGAGGTCAGAGCCGGAATCAGACTGAGAGGTCAGAGCCGGAATCAGACTGAGAGGTCAGAGCCGGAATCAGTATGAGAGGTCAGAGCCAGAATCAGACTGAGAGGTCAGAGCAAGAATCAGTATGAGAGGTCAGAGCCGGAATCAGACTGAGAGGTCAGAGCCAGAATAAGACTGAGAGGTCAGAGCCGGAATCAGTAGGAGAGGTCAGAGCCAGAATCAGACTAAGAGGTCAGAGCCAGAATCAGACTGAGAGGTCAGAGCCAGAATCAGACTGAGAGATCAGAGACGGAATCAGATTGAGAGGTCAGAGTCGGAGTCAGACTGAGAGGTCAGAGCCGGAATCAGACTAAGAGGTCAGAGCCGGAATCAGACTGAGAGGTCAGAGCCAGAATCAGAATGAGAGGTCAGAGCAAGAATCAGACTGAGAGTTCAGAGCCGGAAACAGACTGAGAGGTCAGAGCCAGAATAAGACAGAGAGGTCAGAGTAAGAATCAGTATAAGAGGTCAGAGCCAGAATCAGACTGAGAGGTCAAAGCCAGAATCAGACTGAGAGGTCAGAGCCAGAATTAGACTGAGAGGTCAAAACCAGAATCGGAATGAGAGGTCAGAGCCAGAATCAGACTGAAAATCAGGGCAAGAATCAGACTGAGAAGTCCGTGCCAGAATCAGTATGAGAGGTCAGAGCCAGAATCAGGCTGAGAGGTCCTAGCCAGAATCAGTATGAGAGGTCAGAGCCGGAATCAGACTGAGAGGTCAGAGCCAGAATCAGACTGAGAGGTCAGAGCCGGAATCAGACTAAGAGGTCAGAGCCGGAATCAGACTAAGAGGTCAGAGCCGGAATCAGACTAAGAGGTCAGAGCCGGAATCAGACTGAGAGGTCAGAGCCAGAATCAGTACAAGAGGTCAGAGCCAGAATCATTTTGAGGGGTCAGAGCCGGAAACAGACTGAGAGGTCAGAGCCAGAATAAGACTGAGAGGTCAGAGCCGGAATCAGTAGGAGAGGCCAGAGCCGGAATCAGACTAAGAGGTCAGACCTGGAATCAGACTGAGAGGTCAGAGACGGAATCAGACTGAGCGGTCAGAGCGGGAATCAGACTGAGAGGTCTGAGCCGGAATCAGACTAAGAGGTCAGAGCCGGAATCAGTATTAGAGGTCAGTGCCGTAATCAGTAGGAGAGGTCAAAGCCGGAATCAGACTGAAAGGTCAGAACCAGAATCAGACTGAGAGGTCAGAGCTGGAATCAGACTGAGAGGTCAGAGCCGGAATCAGACTAAGAAATCAGAGCCGGAATCAGTAGGAGAGGTCAGAGCCGGAATCCGTAGGAGAGGTCAGAGCCATAATCAGACAAAGAGGTCAGAGCCAGAATCAGACTGAGAGGTCAGAGCAAGAATCAGACTGAGAAGTCAGAGCCAGAATCAGTATGAGTAGTCAGAGCCAGAATCAGTATCAGAGGTCAGAGCCGGAATCAGAAGGAGAGGTCAGAGCCGGAATCAGACTGAGAGGTCAGAGCCAGAATCTGACTGAGAGGTCGGAGCCAGAATCAGACTGAGAGGTCAGAGCCAGATTCAGACTGAAAGGTAAGAGCCGGAATCAGACTGAGAGGTCAGGGCTTGAATCAGACTAAGAGGTCAGAGCCAGAATCAGACTGAGAGGTTAGAGCAAGAATCAGTATGAGAGGTCAGAGCCAGAATCAGTATGAGAGGTCAGAACCAGAATCAGACTGAGAGGGCAGAGCCGGAATCAGACTGAGAAGTCAGAGCCAGAATCAGACTGAGAGGTCAGAGCCGGAATCAGACTGAGAATTTAGAGCCAGAATCAGACGGAGAGGTCAGAGCCAGAATCAGACTGAGAGGTCAGAGCCGGAATCAGACTAAGAGGTCAGAGCCGGAATCAGACTGAGAGGTCAGAGCCAGAATCAGTACAAGAGGTCAGAGCCAGAATCATTTTGAGGGGTCAGAGCCGGAAACAGACTGAGAGGTCAGAGCCAGAATAAGACTGAGAGGTCAGAGCCGGAATCAGTAGGAGAGGCCAGAGCCGGAATCAGACTAAGAGGTCAGACCTGGAATCAGACTGAGAGGTCAGAGACGGAATCAGACTGAGCGGTCAGAGCGGGAATCAGACTGAGAGGTCTGAGCCGGAATCAGACTAAGAGTTCAGAGCCGGAATCAGTATTAGAGGTCAGAGCCGTAATCAGTAGGAGAGGTCAAAGCCGGAATCAGACTGAAAGGTCAGAACCAGAATCAGACTGAGAGGTCAGAGCTGGAATCAGACTGAGAGGTCGGAGCCAGAATCAGACTGAGAAGTCAGAGCCGGAATCAGACTGAGAGGTTCGAGCAAGAATCAGTATGACTGGTCAGAGCCGGAATCAGACTGAGAGGTCAGAGCCGGAATCAGACATAGAGGTCAGAGCCAGAATAAGACTGAGAGGTCAGAGCCGGAATTAGTAGGAGAGGCCAGAGCCGGAATCAGACTAAGAGGTCAGAGCTGGAATCAGACTGAGAGGTCAGAGCCGGAATCAGACTGAGAGGTCAGAGCCGGAATCAGACTGAGAGGTCAGAGCCGGAATCATACTGAGAGGTCAGAGCCGGAATCATACTGAGAGGTCAGGGCTTGAATCAGACTAAGAGGTCAGAGCCAGAATCAGACTGAGAGGTCAGAGCAAGAATCAGTATGAGAGGTCAGAGCCGGAATCAGACTGAGAGGTCAGAGCCAGAATAAGACTGAGAGGTCAGAGCCGGAATCAGTAGGAGAGGTCAGAGCCAGAATCAGACTAAGAGGTCAGAGCCAGAATCAGACTGAGAGGTCAGAGCCAGAATCAGACTGAGAGATCAGAGACGGAATCAGATTGAGAGGTCAGAGTAGGAGTCAGACTGAGAGGTCAGAGCCGGAATCAGACTAAGAGGTCAGAGCCGGAATCAGACTGAGAGGTCAGAGCCAGAATCAGTACAAGAGGTCAGAGCCAGAATCATTTTGAGGGGTCAGAGCCGGAAACAGACTGAGAGGTCAGAGCCAGAATAAGACTGAGAGGTCAGAGCCGGAATCAGTAGGAGAGGCCAGAGCCGGAATCAGACTAAGAGGTCAGACCTGGAATCAGACTGAGAGGTCAGAGACGGAATCAGACTGAGCGGTCAGAGCGGGAATCAGACTGAGAGGTCTGAGCCGGAATCAGACTAAGAGTTCAGAGCCGGAATCAGTATTAGAGGTCAGAGCCGTAATCAGTAGGAGAGGTCAAAGCCGGAATCAGACTGAAAGGTCAGAACCAGAATCAGACTGAGAGGTCAGAGCTGGAATCAGACTGAGAGGTCGGAGCCAGAATCAGACTGAGAAGTCAGAGCCGGAATCAGACTGAGAGGTTCGAGCAAGAATCAGTATGACTGGTCAGAGCCGGAATCAGACTGAGAGGTCAGAGCCGGAATCAGACTGAGAGGTCAGAGCCAGAATAAGACTGAGAGGTCAGAGCCGGAATTAGTAGGAGAGGCCAGAGCCGGAATCAGACTAAGAGGTCAGAGCTGGAATCAGACTGAGAGGTCAGAGCCGGAATCAGACTGAGAGGTCAGAGCCGGAATCAGACTGAGAGGTCAGAGCCGGAATCAGTATGAGAGGTCAGAGCCGGAATCATACTGAGAGGTCAGGGCTTGAATCAGACTAAGAGGTCAGAGCCAGAATCAGACTGAGAGGTCAGAGCAAGAATCAGTATGAGAGGTCAGAGCCGGAATCAGACTGAGAGGTCAGAGCCAGAATAAGACTGAGAGGTCAGAGCCGGAATCAGTAGGAGAGGTCAGAGCCAGAATCAGACTAAGAGGTCAGAGCCAGAATCAGACTGAGAGGTCAGAGCCAGAATCAGACTGAGAGATCAGAGACGGAATCAGATTGAGAGGTCAGAGTCGGAGTCAGACTGAGAGGTCAGAGCCAGAATCAGTCGGTGAAGTCAAAGCCAGAATCAGTATGAGAGGTCACAGCCAAAATAAGAGTGAGAGGTCAGAGCCGGAATCAGTATGAGAGGTCAGAGCCAGAATCAGGCTGAGATGTCACAGCCGAAATCAGACCGAGAGGTCAGAGCCAGAATCAGACTGAGAGGTCAGAGTCGGAATCAGTAGGAGAGGTCAGAGCCTGAATCAGACTGAGAGGTCAGAGCCAGAATAAGACAGAGAGGTCAGAGAAAGAATCAGTATAAGAGGTCAGAGCCAGAATCAGACTGAGAGGTCAAAGCCAGAATCAGACTGCGAAGTCAGAGTCAGAATCAGACTGAGAGGTCAGAGCCAGAATCAGAATGAGAGGTCAGAGCGGGAATCAGACTGGGAGGTCAGAGCTGGAATTAGTAGGAGAGGTCAGAGCCGGAATCAGTAGGAGAGGACAGAGCCGGAATCAGACTGAGAGGTCAGAGCCGGAATCAGTAGGAGAGGTCAGAGCCGGAATCAGACTTAGAGGTCAGAGCCAGAATCAGACTAAGAGGTCAGAGCCAGAATCAGACTGAGAGGTCAGAGCCAGAATCAGACTGAGAGATCAGAGACGGAATCAGATTGAGAGGTCAGAGTCGGAGTCAGACTGAGAGGTCAGAGCCAGAATCAGTATGAGAGGTCAGAGCCCGAATCAGACTGAGAGGTCAGAGCCAGAATCAGACTGAGAGGTCAGAGCCGGAATCAGACTGAGAGGTCAGGGCTTGAATCAGACTAAGAGGTCAGAGCCAGAATCAGACTGAGAGGTCAGAGCAAGAATCAGTATGAGAGGTCAGAGCCGGAATCAGACTGAGAGGTCAGAGCCAGAATCAGACTGAGAGGTCAGGGCAAGAATCAGACTGAGAGGTCAGAGCCAGAATCAGACTGAGAGATCAGAGACGGAATCAGATTGAGAGGTCAGAGTCGGAGTCAGACTGAGAGGTTAGAGCCAGAATCAGTATGAGAGGTCAGAGCCCGAATCAGACTGAGAGGTCAGAGCCAGAATCAGACTGAGAGGTCAGAGCAGGAATCAGACTAAGAGGTCAGAGCCGGAATCAGACTGAGAGGTCAGAGCCAGAATCAGTATAAGAGGTCAGAGCCAGAATCATTTTGAGGGGTCAGAGCCGGAATCAGACTGAGAGGTCAGAGCCAGAATAAGATTGAGAGGTAGGAGCCGGAATCAGTAGGAGAGGCCAGAGCCGGAATCAGACTAAGAGGTCAGAGCTGGAATCAGACTGAGAGGTCAGAGCCGGAATCAGACTGAGAGGTTAGAGCGGGAATCAGACTGAGAGGTCTGAGCCGGAATCAGACTAAGAGGTCAGAGTCGGAATCAGTAGGAGAGGTCAGAGCCGGAATCAGGCTGAGAGGTCAGAACCGAAATCAGACTGAGAGGTCAGAGCCGGAATCAGACTGAGAGGTCTGAGCCAGAATCAAACTGAGAAGTCAGAGCCGGAATCAGACTGAAAAGTCAGAGCCAGAATAAGACTGAGAGGTTAGAGCCAGAATCAGTATGACAGGTCAGAGCTGGAATCAGACTGAGAGTTCAGAGCCGGAATAAGACTTAGAGGTCAGAGCCGGAATCAGACTGAGAGGTCAGAGCCGGAATCAGACTGAGAGGTCAGAGCCAGAATCAGAATGAGAGGTCAGAGCCGGAAACAGACTTAGGTGTCAGAGCCAGAATAAGTCAGAGAGGTCAGAGAAAGGATCAGTATAAGAGGTCAGAGCCAGAATCAGACTGAGAGGTCAAAGCCAGAATCAGAATGAGAGGTCAGAGCTAGAATCAGACTGAGAGGTCAAAACCAGAATCAGACTGAGAGGTAGGAGCTGGAATCAGACTAAGAGGTCAGAGCCGGAATCAGACTAAGAGGTCAGAGCCGGAATCAGACTGAGAGGTCAGAGCCGGAATCAGTAGGAGAGGTTAGAGCCGGAATCAAACTAAGAGGTCAGAGCTGAAATCAGACTGAGAGGTCAGACCCAGATTTAGGCTGAGATGTCAGAGCCGAAATCAGACTGAGAGGTCAGAGCCAGAATCAGACTGAGAAGTCAGAGCCGGAATCAGACTGAAAGGTCAGAGCTAGAATCAGACTGAGAGGTTAGAGCCAGAATCAGTATGACAGGTCAGAGCTGGAATCAGACGGAGAGGTCAGAGCCGGAATAAGACTGAGAGGTCAGAATCAGAGTCAGACTGAGAGGTCAGAGCCAGAATCCGTATGAGAGGTCAGAGCCCGAATCAGACTAAGAGGTTAGAGCCAGAATCAGAATGAGAGGTCAGAGCAAGAATCAGACTGAGAGGTCAAAACCAGAATCAGACTGAGAGGTCAGAGCTGGAATCAGTCTAAGAGGTCAGACCCGGAATCAGACTGAGAGGTCAGAGCCGGAATCAGTAGGAGAGGTGAGAGCCGGAATCAAACTAAGAGGTCAGAGCCGGAATCAGGCTGAGAAGTCAGAGCCGGAATCCGACTGAGAAGTCAGAGCCAGAATCAGTATGAGAGGTCAGAGCCAGAATCAGGCTGAGAGGTCCAAGCCAGAATCAGTATGAGAGGTCAAAGCCGGAATCAGACTGAGAGGTCAGAGCCAGAATCAGACTGAGAGGTCAGAGCCGGAATCAGACTAAGAAGTCAGAGCTGGAATAAGACACTGAGGTCAGAGCCGGAATCAGTACAAGAGGTCAGAGCCAGAATCATATTGAGGGGTCAGAGCCGGAATCAGACTGAGAGGTCAGAGCCAGAATAAGACTGAGAGGTCAGAGCCGGAATCAGTAGGAGAGGCCAGATCCGGAATCAGACTAAGAGGTCAGAGCTGGAATCAGACTGAGTGGTCAGAGTCGGAATCAGACTGAGAGGTCGGAGCCGGAATCAGACTAAGAGGTCAGAGCCGGAATCAGTATAAGAGGTCAGAGCCGTAATCAGTAGGAGAGGTCAGAGCCGGAATCAGACTGAGAGGTCAGAAACAGCATCAGACTGAGAGGTCAGAGCCGGAATCAGACTGAGAGGTCAGAGCCAGAATCAGACTGAGAAGTCAGCGCAAGAATCAGTCGGAGAAGTCAAAGCCAGAATCAGTATGAGAGGTCACAGCCAAAATAAGAGTGAGAGGTCAGAGCCGGAATCAGTATGAGAGGTCAGAGCCAGAATCAGGCTGAGATGTCAGAGCCGAAATCAGACCGAGAGGTCAGAGCCAGAATCAGACTGAGAGGTCAGAGCCAGAATCAGACTGAGAGGTCAGAACCAGAATCAGAATGAGAGGTCAGAGCGGGAATCAGACTGGGAGGTCAGAGCTGGAATTAGTAGGAGAGGTCAGAGCCGGAATCAGTAGGAGAGGACAGAGCCGGAATCAGACTGAGAGGTCAGAGCCGGAATCAGTAGGAGAGGTCAGAGCCGGAATCAGACTGAGAGGTCAGAGCCAGAATCAGTATAAGAGGTCAGAGCCAGAATCAGGCTGAGAGGTCCGAGCCAGAATCAGTATGAGAGGTCAAAGCCGGAATCAGACTGAGAGGTCAGAGCCAGAATCAGACTGAGAGGTCAGAGCCAGAATAAGACAGAGAGGTCAGAGAATGAATCAGTATAAGAGGTCAGAGCCGGAATCAGACTGAGAGGTCCGAGCCAGAATCAGACTGAGAGGACAGAGCCAGAATCAGACTGAGTGGTCAGAGCCGGAATCAGACAGAGAGGTCAGAGCCAGAATCAGACTGAGAGGTCAGAGCAAGAATCAGACTGAGAGGTCAGAGTCGGAATCAGTAGGAGAGGTCAGAGCCGGAATCAGACTGAGAGGTCTGAGCCAGAATCAAACTGAGAAGTCAGAGCCGGAATCAGACTAAAAAGTCAGAGCCAGAATAAGACTGAGAGGTTAGAGCCAGAATCAGTATGACAGGTCAGAGCTGGAATCAGACTGAGAGTTCAGAGCCGGAATAAGACTGAGAGGTCAGAGTCGGAGTCAGACTGAGAGGTCAGAGCCAGAATCAGTATGAGAGGTCAGAGCCGGAATCAGACTGAGAGGTCAGAGCCAGAATCAGAATGAGAGGTCAGAGCCGGAAACAGACTGAGATGTCAGAGCCAGAATAAGTCAGAGAGGTCAGAGAAAGAATCAGTATAAGAGGTCAGAGCCAGAATCAGACTGAGAGGTCAAAGCCAGAATCAGACTGAGAGGTCAGAGCCAGAATCAGACTGAGAGGTCAAAACCAGAATCAGACTGAGAGGTAGGAGCTGGAATGAGACTAAGAGGTCAGAGCCGGAATCAGACTAAGAGGTCAGAGCCGGAATCAGACTGAGAGGTCAGAGCCGGAATCAGACTGAGAGGTCAGAGCCGGAATCAGACTAAGAGGTCAGAGCTGAAATCAGACTGAGAGGTCAGACCCAGATTTAGGCTGAGATGTCAGAGCCGAAATCAGACTGAGAGGTCAGAGCCAGAATCAGACTGAGAAGTCAGAGCCGGAATCAAACTGAGAGGTCAGGGCTTGAAACAGATTGATAGGTCAGAGCCGGAATCAGACTGAGAGGTCAGAGCCGGAATCAGACTAAGAGGTCAGAGCTGAAATCAGACTGAGAGGTCAGAGCCAGATTTAGGCTGAGATGTCAGAGCCGAAATCAGACTGAGAGGTCAGAGCCAGAATCAGACTGAGAGGTCAGAGCCGGAATCAGTAGGAGAGGTCAGAGCCGGAATCAGACTGAGAGGTCAGAGCCGGAATCAGACTGAGAGGTCAGAGCCGGAATCAGACTGAAAGGTCAGAGCCGGAATCAGACTGAGAGGTCAGAGCCAGATTTAGGCTGAGATTTCAGAGCCGAAATCAGACTGAGAGGTCAGAGCCAGAATCAGACTGAGAGGTCAGAGCCGGAATCAGTAGGAGAGGTCAGAGCCGGAATCAGACTGAGAGGTCAGAGCAAGAATCAGTATGAGAGGTCAGAACCGGAATCAGACTGAGATTTCAGAGTCGGAGTCAGACTGAGAGGTCAGAGCCAGAATCAGTATGAGAGGTCAGTGCCCGAATCAGACTGAGAGGTCTGAGCCAGAATCAGAATGAGAGGTCAGAGCAAGAATCAGACTGAGAGGTCAGAGCCGGAAACAGACTGAGAGGTCATAGCCAGAATAAGACAGAGAGGTCAGAGAAAGAATCAGTATAAGAGGTCAGAGCCAGAATCAGACTGAGAGGTCAAAGCCAGAATCAGACTGAGAGGTCATAGCCAGAATAAGACAGAGAGGTCAAAGCTGGAATCAGACTAAGAGGTCAGAGCCGGAATCAGACTGAGAGGTCAGAGCCGGAATTAGACTGAGAGGTCAGAGCCGGAGTAACACTCAGAGGTCAGAGCCGGAATAAGACTGAGAGGTCAGAGCCAGAATCAGACTGAGAGGTCAGGGCAAGAATCAGACTGAGAGGTCAGAGCCAGAATCAGACTGAGAGATCAGAGACGGAATCAGATTGAGAGGTCAGAGTCGGAGTCAGACTGAGAGGTCAGAGCCAGAATCAGTATGAGAGGTCAGAGCCCGAATCAGACTGAGAGGTCAGAGCCAGAATCAGACTGAGAGGTCAGAGCCGGAATCAGACTAAGAGGTCAGAGCCGGAATCAGACTGAGAGGTCAGAGCCAGAATCAGTACAAGAGGTCAGAGCCAGAATCATTTTGAGGGGTCAGAGCCGGAATCAGACTGAGAGGTCAGAGCCAGAATAAGATTGAGAGGTAGGAGCCGGAATCAGTAGGAGAGGCCAGAGCCGGAATAAGACTAAGAGGTCAGAGATGGAATCAGACTGAGAGGTCAGAGCCGGAATCAGACTGAGAGGTTAGAGCGGGAATCAGACTGAGAGGTTTGAGCCGGAATCAGACTGAGAGGTCAGAGCCAGAATCAGACTGAGAAGTCAGAGCCAGAATCAGACTGAAAGGTCAGAGCCAGAATCAGACTGAGAGGTTAGAGCTGGAATCAGTATGAAAGGTCAGAGCTGGAATCAGACTGAGAGGTCAGTGCCGGAATAAAACTGAGAGGTCAGAGCCAGAATCAGTATGAGAGGTCAGTGCCCGAATCAGACTGAGAGGTCAGAGCCAGAATCAGAATGAGAGGTCAGAGCAAGAATCAGACTGAGAGTTCAGAGCCGGAAACAGACTGAGAGGTCAGAGCCAGAATAAGACAGAGAGGTAAGAGTAAGAATCAGTATAAGAGGTCAGAGCCAGAATCAGATTGAGAGGTCAAAGCCAGAATCAGACTGAGAGGTCAGAGCCAGAATTAGACTGAGAGGTCAAAACCAGAATCGGAATGAGAGGTCAGAGCCAGAATCAGACTGAGAGTCAGGGCAAGAATCAGACTGAGAAGTCCGTGCCAGAATCAGTATGAGAGGTCAGAGCCAGAATCAGGCTGAGAGGTCCTAGCCAGAATCAGTATGAGAGGTCAGAGCCGGAATCAGACTGAGAGGTCAGAGCCAGAATCAGACTGAGAGGTCAGAGCAGGAATCAGACTAAGAGGTCAGAGCCGGAATCGGACTGAGAGGTCAGAGCCAGAATCAGTACAAGAGGTCAGAGCCAGAATCATTTTGAGGGGTCAGAGCCGGAAACAGACTGAGAGGTCAGAGCCAGAATAAGACTGAGAGGTCAGAGCCGGAATCAGTAGGAGAGGCCAGAGCCGGAATCAGACTGAGAGGTCGGAGCCAGAATCAGACTGAGAGGTCAGAGCCAGATTCAGACTGAAAGGTAAGAGCCGGAATCAGACTGAGAGGTCAGGGCTTGAATCAGACTAAGAGGTCAGAGCCAGAATCAGACTGAGAGGTCAGAGCAAGAATCAGTATGAGAAGTCAGAGCCAGAATCAGTATGAGAGGTCAGAACCAGAATCAGACTGAGAGGGCAGAGCCGGAATCAGACTGAGAATTCAGAGCCAGAATCAGAATGAGAGGTCAGAGCCGGAATCAGACGGAGAGGTCAGAGCCAGAATCAGAATGAGAGGTCTGAGCCGGAATCAGACTGGGAGGTCAGAGCAGGAATCAGTAGGAGAGGTCAGAGCCGGAATCAGACTGTGAGGTCAGAGCCAGAATCAGACTGAGAGGTCAGAGCCGGAATCAGACTGAGAGGTCAGAGCCAGAATCAGACTGAGAAGTCAGCGCAAGAATCAGTCCGTGAAGTCAAAGCCAGAATCAGTATGAGAGGTCACAGCCAAAATAAGAGTGAGAGGTCAGAGCCGGAATCAGTATGAGAGGTCAGAGCCAGAATCAGGCTGAGATGTCAGAGCCGAAATCAGACCGAGAGGTCAGAGCCAGAATCAGACTGAGAGGTCAGAGTCGGAATCAGTAGGAGAGGTCAGAGCCTGAATCAGACTGAGAGGTCAGAGCCAGAATAAGACAAAGAGGTCAGAGAAAGAATCAGTATAAGAGGTCAGAGCCAGAATCAGACTGAGAGGTCAAAGCCAGAATCAGACTGCGAAGTCAGAGCCAGAATCAGACTGAGAGGTCAGAGCCAGAATCAGAATGAGAGGTCAGAGCGGGAATCAGACTGGGAGGTCAGAGCTGGAATTAGTAGGAGAGGTCAGAGCCGGAATCAGTAGGAGAGGACAGAGCCGGAATCAGACTGAGAGGTCAGAGCCGGAATCAGTAGGAGAGGTCAGAGCCGGAATCAGACTGAGAGGTCAGAGCCAGAATCAGTCGGTGAAGTCAAAGCCAGAATCAGTATGAGAGGTCACAGCCAAAATAAGAGTGAGAGGTCAGAGCCGGAATCAGTATGAGAGGTCAGAGCCAGAATCAGGCTGAGATGTCACAGCCGAAATCAGACCGAGAGGTCAGAGCCAGAATCAGACTGAGAGGTCAGAGTCGGAATCAGTAGGAGAGGTCAGAGCCTGAATCAGACTGAGAGGTCAGAGCCAGAATAAGACAGAGAGGTCAGAGAAAGAATCAGTATAAGAGGTCAGAGCCAGAATCAGACTGAGAGGTCAAAGCCAGAATCAGACTGCGAAGTCAGAGCCAGAATCAGACTGAGAGGTCAGAGCCAGAATCAGAATGAGAGGTCAGAGCGGGAATCAGACTGGGAGGTCAGAGCTGGAATTAGTAGGAGAGGTCAGAGCCGGAATCAGTAGGAGAGGACAGAGCCGGAATCAGACTGAGAGGTCAGAGCCGGAATCAGTAGGAGAGGTCAGAGCCGGAATCAGACTGAGAGGTCAGAGCCAGAATCAGACTAAGAGGTCAGAGCCAGAATCAGACTGAGAGGTCAGAGCCAGAATCAGACTGAGAGATCAGAGACGGAATCAGATTGAGAGGTCAGAGTCGGAGTCAGACTGAGAGGTCAGAGCCAGAATCAGACTGAGAGGTCAGAGCCAGAATCAGACTGAGAGGTCAGAGCCGGAATCAGACTGAGAGGTCAGAGCCAGAATCAGACTGAGAGGTCAGAGCCGGAATCAGACTGAGAGGTCAGGGCTTGAATCAGACTAAGAGGTCAGAGCCAGAATCAGACTGAGAGGTCAGAGCAAGAATCAGTATGAGAGGTCAGAGCCGAAATCAGACTGAGAGGTCAGAGCCAGAATCAGACTGAGAGGTCAGGGCAAGAATCAGACTGAGAGGTCAGAGCCAGAATCAGACTGAGAGATCAGAGACGGAATCAGATTGAGAGGTCAGAGTCGGAGTCAGACTGAGAGGTTAGAGCCAGAATCAGTATGAGAGGTCAGAGCCCAAATCAGACTGAGAGGTCAGAGCCAGAATCAGTCGGTGAAGTCAAAGCCAGAATCAGTATGAGAGGTCACAGCCAAAATAAGAGTGAGAGGTCAGAGCCGGAATCAGTATGAGAGGTCAGAGCCAGAATCAGGCTGAGATGTCACAGCCGAAATCAGACCGAGAGGTCAGAGCCAGAATCAGACTGAGAGGTCAGAGTCGGAATCAGTAGGAGAGGTCAGAGCCTGAATCAGACTGAGAGGTCAGAGCCAGAATAAGACAGAGAGGTCAGAGAAAGAATCAGTATAAGAGGTCAGAGCCAGAATCAGACTGAGAGGTCAAAGCCAGAATCAGACTGCGAAGTCAGAGCCAGAATCAGACTGAGAGGTCAGAGCCAGAATCAGAATGAGAGGTCAGAGTGGGAATCAGACTGGGAGGTCAGAGCTGGAATTAGTAGGAGAGGTCAGAGCCGGAATCAGTAGGAGAGGACAGAGCCGGAATCAGACTGAGAGGTCAGAGCCGGAATCAGTAGGAGAGGTCAGAGCCGGAATCAGACTTAGAGGTCAGAGCCAGAATCAGACTAAGAGGTCAGAGCCAGATTCAGACTGAGAGGTCAGAGCCAGAATCAGACTGAGAGATCAGAGACGGAATCAGATTGAGAGGTCAGAGTCGGAGTCAGACTGAGAGGTCAGAGCCAGAATCAGTATGAGAGGTCAGAGCCCGAATCAGACTGAGAGGTCAGAGCCAGAATCAGACTGAGAGGTCAGAGCCGGAATCAGACTGAGAGGTCAGGGCTTGAATCAGACTAAGAGGTCAGAGCCAGAATCAGACTGAGAGGTCAGAGCAAGAATCAGTATGAGAGGTCAGAGCCGAAATCAGACTGAGAGGTCAGAGCCAGAATCAGACTGAGAGGTCAGGGCAAGAATCAGACTGAGAGGTCAGAGCCAGAATCAGACTGAGAGATCAGAGACGGAATCAGATTGAGAGGTCAGAGTCGGAGTCAGACTGAGAGGTTAGAGCCAGAATCAGTATGAGAGGTCAGAGCCCGAATCAGACTGAGAGGTCAGAGCCGGAATCAGACTAAGAGGTCAGAGCCGGAATCAGACTGAGAGGTCAGAGCCAGAATCAGTACAAGAGGTCAGAGCCAGAATCATTTTGAGGGGTCAGAGCCAGAATCAGACTGAGAGATCAGAGACGGAATCAGATTGAGAGGTCAGAGTCGGAGTCAGACTGAGAGGTTAGAGCCAGAATCAGTATGAGAGGTCAGAGCCCGAATCAGACTGAGAGGTCAGAGCCAGAATCAGACTGAGAGGTCAGAGCCGGAATCAGACTAAGAGGTCAGAGCCGGAATCAGACTGAGAGGTCAGAGCCAGAATCAGTACAAGAGGTCAGAGCCAGAATCATTTTGAGGGGTCAGAGCCGGAATCAGACTGAGAGGTCAGAGCCAGAATAAGATTGAGAGGTAGGAGCCGGAATCAGTAGGAGAGGCCAGAGCCGGAATCAGACTAAGAGGTCAGAGCTGGAATCAGACTGAGAGGTCAGAGCCGGAATCAGACTGAGAGGTTAGAGCGGGAATCAGACTGAGAGGTCTGAGCCGGAATCAGACTAAGAGGTCAGAGTCGGAATCAGTAGGAGAGGTCAGAGCCGGAATCAGGCTGAGAGGTCAGAACCGAAATCAGACTGAGAGGTCAGAGCCGGAATCAGACTGAGAGGTCTGAGCCAGAATCAAACTGAGAAGTCAGAGCCGGAATCAGACTGAAAAGTCAGAGCCAGAATAAGACTGAGAGGTTAGAGCCAGAATCAGTATGACAGGTCAGAGCTGGAATCAGACTGAGAGTTCAGAGCCGGAATAAGACTTAGAGGTCAGAGCCGGAATCAGACTGAGAGGTCAGAGCCAGAATCAGAATGAGAGGTCAGAGCCGGAAACAGACTTAGGTGTCAGAGCCAGAATAAGTCAGAGAGGTCAGAGAAAGGATCAGTATAAGAGGTCAGAGCCAGAATCAGACTGAGAGGTCAAAGCCAGAATCAGAATGAGAGGTCAGAGCCAGAATCAGACTGAGAGGTCAAAACCAGAATCAGACTGAGAGGTAGGAGCTGGAATCAGACTAAGAGGTCAGAGCCGGAATCAGACTAAGAGGTCAGAGCCGGAATCAGAGTGAGAGGTCAGAGCCGGAATCAGTAGGAGAGGTTAGAGCCGGAATCAGACTAAGAGGTCAGAGCTGTAATCAGACTGAGAGGTCAGACCCAGATTTAGGCTGAGATGTCAGAGCCGAAATCAGACTGAGAGGTCAGAGCCAGAATCAGACTGAGAAGTCAGAGCCGGAATCAGACTGAAAGGTCAGAGCTAGAATCAGACTGAGAGGTTAGAGCCAGAATCAGTATGACAGGTCAGAGCTGGAATCAGACGGAGAGGTCAGAGCCGGAATAAGACTGAGAGGTCAGAATCAGAGTCAGACTGAGAGGTCAGAGCCAGAATCCGTATGAGAGGTCAGAGCCCGAATCAGACTAAGAGGTTAGAGCCAGAATCAGAATGAGAGGTCAGAGCAAGAATCAGACTGAGAGGTCAAAACCAGAATCAGACTGAGAGGTCAGAGCTGGAATCAGTCTAAGAGGTCAGACCCGGAATCAGACTGAGAGGTCAGAGCCGGAATCAGTAGGAGAGGTGAGAGCCGGAATCAAACTAAGAGGTCAGAGCCGGAATCAGGCTGAGAAGTCAGAGCCGGAATCCGACTGAGAAGTCAGAGCCAGAATCAGTATGAGAGGTCAGAGCCAGAATCAGGCTGAGAGGTCCAAGCCAGAATCAGTATGAGAGGTCAAAGCCGGAATCAGACTGAGAGGTCAGAGCCAGAATCAGACTGAGAGGTCAGAGCCGGAATCAGACTAAGAAGTCAGAGCTGGAATAAGACACTGAGGTCAGAGCCGGAATCAGTACAAGAGGTCAGAGCCAGAATCATATTGAGGGGTCAGAGCCGGAATCAGACTGAGAGGTCAGAGCCAGAATAAGACTGAGAGGTCAGAGCCGGAATCAGTAGGAGAGGCCAGATCCGGAATCAGACTAAGAGGTCAGAGCTGGAATCAGACTGAGTGGTCAGAGTCGGAATCAGACTGAGAGGTCGGAGCCGGAATCAGACTAAGAGGTCAGAGCCGGAATCAGTATAAGAGGTCAGAGCCGTAATCAGTAGGAGAGGTCAGAGCCGGAATCAGACTGAGAGGTCAGAAACAGCATCAGACTGAGAGGTCAGAGCCGGAATCAGACTGAGAGGTCAGAGCCAGAATCAGACTGAGAAGTCAGCGCAAGAATCAGTCGGAGAAGTCAAAGCCAGAATCAGTATGAGAGGTAACAGCCAAAATAAGAGTGAGAGGTCAGAGCCGGAATCAGTATGAGAGGTCAGAGCCAGAATCAGGCTGAGATGTCAGAGCCGAAATCAGACCGAGAGGTCAGAGCCAGAATCAGACTGAGAGGTGAGAGCCAGAATCAGACTGAGAGGTCAGAGCCAGAATCAGAATGAGAGGTCAGAGCGGGAATCAGACTGGGAGGTCAGAGCTGGAATTAGTAGGAGAGGTCAGAGCCGGAATCAGTAGGAGAGGACAGAGCCGGAATCAGACTGAGAGGTCAGAGCCGGAATCAGTAGGAGAGGTCAGAGCCGGAATCAGACTGAGAGGTCAGAGCCAGAATCAGTATAAGAGGTCAGAGCCAGAATCAGACTGAGAGGTCAGAGCCAGAATCAGACTGAGAGGTCAGAGCCAGAATAAGACAGAGAGGTCAGAGAATGAATCAGTATAAGAGGTCAGAGCCGGAATCAGACTGAGAGGTCCGAGCCAGAATCAGACTGAGAGGACAGAGCCAGAATCAGACTGAGTGGTCAGAGCCGGAATCAGACAGAGAGGTCAGAGCCAGAATCAGACTGAGAGGTCAGAGCAAGAATCAGACTGAGAGGTCAGAGTCGGAATCAGTAGGAGAGGTCAGAGCCAGAATCAGACTGAGAGGTCAGAACCGAAATCAGACTGAGAGGTCAGAGCCGGAATCAGACTGAGAGGTCTGAGCCAGAATCAAACTGAGAAGTCAGAGCCGGAATCAGACTAAAAAGTCAGAGCCAGAATAAGACTGAGAGGTTAGAGCCAGAATCAGTATGACAGGTCAGAGCTGGAATCAGACTGAGAGTTCAGAGCCGGAATAAGACTGAGAGGTCAGAGTCGGAGTCAGACTGAGAGGTCAGAGCCAGAATCAGTATGAGAGGTCAGAGCCGGAATCAGACTGAGAGGTCAGAGCCAGAATCAGAATGAGAGGTCAGAGCCGGAAACAGACTGAGATGTCAGAGCCAGAATAAGTCAGAGAGGTCAGAGAAAGAATCAGTATAAGAGGTCAGAGCCAGAATCAGACTGAGAGGTCAAAGCCAGAATCAGACTGAGAGGTCAGAGCCAGAATCAGACTGAGAGGTCAAAACCAGAATCAGACTGAGAGGTAGGAGCTGGAATCAGACTAAGAGGTCAGAGCCGGAATCAGACTAAGAGGTCAGAGCCGGAATCAGACTGAGAGGTCAGAGCCGGAATCAGACTGAGAGGTCAGAGCCGGAATCAGACTAAGAGGTCAGAGCTGAAATCAGACTGAGAGGTCAGACCCAGATTTAGGCTGAGATGTCAGAGCCGAAATCAGACTGAGAGGTCAGAGCCAGAATCAGACTGAGAAGTCAGAGCCGGAATCAGACTGAAAGGTCAGAGCTAGAATCAGACTGAGAGGTTAGAGCCGGAATAAGACTGAGAGGTCAGAGTCGGAGTCAGACTGAGAGGTCAGAGCCAGAATCCGTATGAGAGGTCAGAGCCCGAATCAGACTAAGAGGTCAGAGCCAGAATCAGAATGAGAGGTCAGAGCAAGAATCAGACTGAGAGGTCAGAGCTGGAATCAGACTAAGAGGTCAGACCCGGAATCAGACTGAGAGGTCAGAGCCGGAATCAGTAGGAGAGGTGAGAGCCGGAATCAGACTAAGAGGTCAGAGCCGGAATCAGGCTGAGAAGTCAGAGCCGGAATCAGACTGAGATGTCAGAGCCAGAATCAGTATGAGAGGTCAGAGCCAGAATCAGGCTGAGAGGTCCAAGCCAGAATCAGTATGAGAGGTCAGAGCCGGAATCAGACTGAGAGGTCAGAAACAGCATCAGACTGAGAGGTCAGAGCCGGAATCAGACTGAGAGGTCAGAAACAGCATCAGACTGAGAGGTCAGAGCCGGAATCAGACTGAGAGGTCAGAAACAGCCTCAGACTGAGAGGTCAGAGCCGGAATCAGACTGAGAGGTCAGAGCCAGAATAAGACTGAGAGGTCAGAGCCGGAATCAGTAGGAGAGGCCAGAGCCGGAATCAGACTAAGAGGTCAGAGCTGGAATCAGACTGAGAGGTCAGAGCCGGAATCAGACTGAGAGGTCAGAGCCGGAATCAGACTGAGAGGTCAGAGCCGGAATCAGTATGAGAAGTCAGAGTCGGAATCAGACTGAGAGGTCAGAGCCGGAATCAGACTGAGAAGTCGGAGCCAGAATCAGACTGAGAGGTCAGAGCCGGAATCAGACTGAGAGGTCAGAGCCAGAATCAGACTGAGAGGTCGGAGACAGAATCAGACTGAGAAGTCAGAGCCAGAATCAGACTGAGAGGTTCGAGCAAGAATCAGTATGACTGGTCAGAGCCGGAATCAGACTGAGAGGTCAGAGCCGGAATCAGACTGAGAGGTCAGAGCCAGAATAAGACTGAGAGGTCAGAGCCGGAATTAGTAGGAGAGGCCAGAGCCGGAATCAGACTAAGAGGTCAGAGCTGGAATCAGACTGAGAGGTCAGAGCCGGAATCAGACTGAGAGGTCAGAGCAGGAATCAGACTGAGAGGTCAGAGCCGGAATCAGTATGAGAGGTCAGAGCCGGAATCAGACTGAGAGGTCAGGGCTTGAATCAGACTAAGAGGTCAGAGCCAGAATCAGACTGAGAGGTCAGAGCAAGAATCAGTATGAGAGGTCAGAGCCGGAATCAGACTGAGAGGTCAGAGCCAGAATAAGACTGAGAGGTCAGAGCCGGAATCAGTAGGAGAGGCCAGAGCCAGAATCAGAATAAGAGGTCAGAGCTGGAATCAGACTGAGAGGTCAGAGCCGGAATCAGATTGAGAGGTCAGAGCCGGAATCAGACTGAGAGGTCAGAGCCGGAATCAGTGTGAGAGGTCAGAGCCGGAATCAGACTGAGAGGTCAGAGCCGGAATCAGACTGAGAAGTCAGAGCCAGAATCAGACTGAGAGGTCAGAGCCAGAATCAGAATGAGAGGTCTGAGCCGGAATCAGACTGGGAGGTCAGAGCTGGAATCAGTAGGAGAGGTCAGAGCCGGCATCAGTAGGAGAGGTCAGAGCCGGAATCAGACTGAATGGTCAGAGCCGGAATCAAACTGAGAGGTCAGAGCCGATATCAGACTGAGAGGTCAGAGCCAGAATCAGACTGAGAAGTCAGTGCAAGAATCAGTCGGAGAAGTCGAAGCCAGAATCAGTATGAGAGGTCACAGCCAGAATACGAGTGAGAGGTCAGAGCCGGAATCAGTATGAGAGGTCAGAGCCAGAATCAGGCAAAGATGTCAGAGCCGAAATCAGACCGAGAGGTCAGAGCCAGAATCAGACTGAGAGGTCAGAGTCGGAATCAGTAGGAGAGGTCAGAGCCAGAATCAGACTGAGAGGTCAGAGCCAGAATAAGACAGAGAGGTCAGAGAAAGAATCAGTATAAGAGGTCAGAGCCAGAATCAGACTGAGAGGTCAAAGCCAGAATCAGACTGCGAAGTCAGAGCCAGAATCAGACTGAGAGGTCAGAGCCAGAATCAGAATGAGAGGTCAGAGCGGGAATCAGACTGGTAGGTCAGAGCTGGAATTATTAGGAGAGGTCAGAGCCGGAATCAGTAGGAGAGGTCAGAGACGGAAACAGACTGAGAGGTCAGAGCCGGAATCAGACTGAGAGGTCAGAGCCGGAATAAGTAGGAGAGGTCAGAGCCGGAATCAGACTAAGAGGTCAGAGCTGGAATCAGACTGAGAGGTCAGACCCAGATTTAGGCTGAGATGTCAGAGCCGAAATCAGACTGAGAGGTCAGAGCCAGAATCAGACTGAGAAGTCAGAGCCGGAATCAGACTGAAAGGTCAGAGCTAGAATCAGACTGAGAGGTTAGAGCCAGAATCAGTATGACAGGTCAGAGCTGGAATCAGACGGAGAGGTCAGAGCCGGAATGAGACTGAGAGGTCAGAGTCGGAGTCAGACTGAGAGGTCAGAGCCAGAATCCGTATGAGAGGTCAGAGCCCGAATCAGACTGAGAGGTCAGAGCCAGAATCAGAATGAGAGGTCAGAGCAAGAATCAGACTGAGAGGTCAGAGCCGGAAACAGACTTAAAGGTCAGAGCCAGAATCAGACTGAGAAGTCAGAGCCGGAATCAGACTGAAAGGTCAGAGCTAGAATCAGACTGAGAGGTTAGAGCCAGAATCAGTATGACAGGTCAGAGCTGGAATCAAACGGAGAGGTCAGAGCCAGAATAAGACTGAGAGGTCAGAGTCGGAGTCAGACTGAGAGGTCAGAGCCAGAATCCGTATGAGAGGTCAGAGCCCGAATCAGACTGAGAGGTCAGAGCCAGAATCAGAATGAGAGGTCAGAGCAAGAATCAGACTGAGAGGTCAGAGCCAGAAACAGACTGAGAAGTCAGAGCCAGAATCATACTGAGAAGTCAGAGCCAGAATCAGACTGAAAGGTCAGAGCTAGAATCAGACTGAGAGGTTAGAGCCAGAATCAGTATGACAGGTCAGAGCTGGAATCAGACTGAGAGGTCAGAGCCGGAATAAGACTGAGAGGTCAGAGTCGGAGTCAGACTGAGAGGTCAGAGCCAGAATCCGTATGAGAGGTCAGAGCCCGAATCAGACTGAGAGGTCAGAGCAAGAATCAGACTGAGAGGTCAGAGCCAGAATCAGACTGAGAGGTCAGAGCCGGAATCAGTAGGAGAGGCCAGATCCGGAATCAGACTAAGAGGTCAGAGCTGGAATCAGACTGAATGGTCAGAGCCAGAATAAGACTGAGAGGTCGGAGCCGGAATCAGACTAAGAGGTCAGAGCCGGAATCAGTATAAGAGGTCAGAGCCGTAATCAGTAGGAGAGGTCAGAGCCGGAATCAGACTGAGAGGTCAGAAACAGCATCAGACTGAGAGGTCAGAGCCGGAATCAGACTAAGAGGTCAGAGCTGGAATCAGACTGAGAGGTCAGAGCCGGAATCAGACTGAGAGGTCAGAGCCGGAATCAGACTGAGAGGTCAGAGCCGGAATCAGTATGAGAAGTCAAAGTCGGAATCAGACTGAGAGGTCAGAGCCGGAATCAGACTGAGAAGTCGGAGCCAGAATCAGACTGAGAGGTCAGAGCCGGAATCAGACTGAGAGGTCAGAGCCAGAATCAGACTGAGAGGTCGGAGCCAGAATCAGACTGAGAAGTCAGAGCCAGAATCAGACTGAGAGGTTCGAGCAAGAATCAGTATGACTGGTCAGAGCCGGAATCAGACTGAGAGGTCAGAGCCGGAATCAGACTGAGAGGTCAGAGCCAGAATAAGACTGAGAGGTCAGAGCCGGAATTAGTAGGAGAGGCCAGAGCCGGAATCAGACTAAGAGGTCAGAGCTGGAATCAGACTGAGAGGTCAGAGCCGGAATCAGACTGAGAGGTCAGAGCCGGAATCAGACTGAGAGGTCAGAGCCGGAATCAGTATGAGAGGTCAGAGCCGGAATCAGACTGAGAGGTCAGGGCTTGAATCAGACTAAGAGGTCAGAGCCAGAATCAGACTGAGAGGTCAGAGCAAGAATCAGTATGAGAGGTCAGAGCCGGAATCAGACTGAGAGGTCAGAGCCAGAATAAGACTGAGAGGTCAGAGCCGGAATCAGTAGGAGAGGCCAGAGCCAGAATCAGAATAAGAGGTCAGAGCTGGAATCAGACTGAGAGGTCAGAGCCGGAATCAGATTGAGAGGTCAGAGCCGGAATCAGACTGAGAGGTCAGAGCCGGAATCAGTGTGAGAGGTCAGAGCCGGAATCAGACTGAGAGGTCAGAGCCGGAATCAGACTGAGAAGTCAGAGCCAGAATCAGACTGAGAGGTCAGAGCCAGAATCAGAATGAGAGGTCTGAGCCGGAATCAGACTGGGAGGTCAGAGCTGGGATCAGTAGGAGAGGTCAGAGCCGGAATCAGTAGGAGAGGTCAGAGCCGGAATCAGACTGAATGGTCAGAGCCGGAATCAAACTGAGAGGTCAGAGCCGATATCAGACTGAGAGGTCAGAGCCAGAATCAGACTGAGAAGTCAGTGCAAGAATCAGTCGGAGAAGTCGAAGCCAGAATCAGTATGAGAGGTCACAGCCAGAATACGAGTGAGAGGTCAGAGCCGGAATCAGTATGAGAGGTCAGAGCCAGAATCAGGCAAAGATGTCAGAGCCGAAATCAGACCGAGAGGTCAGAGCCAGAATCAGACTGAGAGGTCAGAGTCGGAATCAGTAGGAGAGGTCAGAGCCAGAATCAGACTGAGAGGTCAGAGCCAGAATAAGACAGAGAGGTCAGAGAAAGAATCAGTATAAGAGGTCAGAGCCAGAATCAGACTGAGAGGTCAAAGCCAGAATCAGACTGCGAAGTCAGAGCCAGAATCAGACTGAGAGGTCAGAGCCAGAATCAGAATGAGAGGTCAGAGCGGGAATCAGACTGGTAGGTCAGAGCTGGAATTATTAGGAGAGGTCAGAGCCGGAATCAGTAGGAGAGGTCAGAGACGGAAACAGACTGAGAGGTCAGAGCCGGAATCAGACTGAGAGGTCAGAGCCGGAATAAGTAGGAGAGGTCAGAGCCGGAATCAGACTAAGAGGTCAGAGCTGGAATCAGACTGAGAGGTCAGACCCAGATTTAGGCTGAGATGTCAGAGCCGAAATCAGACTGAGAGGTCAGAGCCAGAATCAGACTGAGAAGTCAGAGCCGGAATCAGACTGAAAGGTCAGAGCTAGAATCAGACTGAGAGGTTAGAGCCAGAATCAGTATGACAGGTCAGAGCTGGAATCAGACGGAGAGGTCAGAGCCGGAATGAGACTGAGAGGTCAGAGTCGGAGTCAGACTGAGAGGTCAGAGCCAGAATCCGTATGAGAGGTCAGAGCCCGAATCAGACTGAGAGGTCAGAGCCAGAATCAGAATGAGAGGTCAGAGCAAGAATCAGACTGAGAGGTCAGAGCCGGAAACAGACTTAAAGGTCAGAGCCAGAATCAGACTGAGAAGTCAGAGCCGGAATCAGACTGAAAGGTCAGAGCTAGAATCAGACTGAGAGGTTAGAGCCAGAATCAGTATGACAGGTCAGAGCTGGAATCAGACGGAGAGGTCAGAGCCAGAATAAGACTGAGAGGTCAGAGTCGGAGTCAGACTGAGAGGTCAGAGCCAGAATCCGTATGAGAGGTCAGAGCCCGAATCAGACTGAGAGGTCAGAGCCAGAATCAGAATGAGAGGTCAGAGCAAGAATCAGACTGAGAGGTCAGAGCCGGAAACAGACTGAGAAGTCAGAGCCAGAATCATACTGAGAAGTCAGAGCCGGAATCAAACTGAAAGGTCAGAGCTAGAATCAGACTGAGAGGTTAGAGCCAGAATCAGTATGACAGGTCAGAGCTGGAATCAGACTGAGAGGTCAGAGCCGGAATAAGACTGAGAGGTCAGAGTCGGAGTCAGACTGAGAGGTCAGAGCCAGAATCCGTATGAGAGGTCAGAGCCCGAATCAGACTGAGAGGTCAGAGCAAGAGTCAGACTGAGAGGTCAGAGCCAGAATCAGACTGAGAGGTCAGAGCCGGAATCAGTAGGAGAGGCCAGATCCGGAATCAGACTAAGAGGTCAGAGCTGGAATCAGACTGAATGGTCAGAGCCAGAATAAGACTGAGAGGTCGGAGCCGGAATCAGACTAAGAGGTCAGAGCCGGAATCAGTATAAGAGGTCAGAGCCGTAATCAGTAGGAGAGGTCAGAGCCGGAATCAGACTGAGAGGTCAGAAACAGCATCAGACTGAGAGGTCAGAGCCGGAATCAGACTAAGAGGTCAGAGCTGGAATCAGACTGAGAGGTCAGAGCCGGAATCAGACTGAGAGGTCAGAGCCGGAATCAGACTGAGAGGTCAGAGCCGGAATCAGTATGAGAAGTCAGAGTCGGAATCAGACTGAGAGGTCAGAGCCGGAATCAGACTGAGAAGTCGGAGCCAGAATCAGACTGAGAGGTCAGAGCCGGAATCAGACTGAGAGGTCAGAGCCAGAATCAGACTGAGAGGTCGGAGCCAGAATCAGACTGAGAAGTCAGAGCCAGAATCAGACTGAGAGGTTCGAGCAAGAATCAGTATGACTGGTCAGAGCCGGAATCAGACTGAGAGGTCAGAGCCGGAATCAGACTGAGAGGTCAGAGCCAGAATAAGACTGAGAGGTCAGAGCCGGAATTAGTAGGAGAGGCCAGAGCCGGAATCAGACTAAGAGGTCAGAGCTGGAATCAGACTGAGAGGTCAGAGCCGGAATCAGACTGAGAGGTCAGAGCCGGAATCAGTATGAGAGGTCAGAGCCGGAATCAGACTGAGAGGTCAGGGCTTGAATCAGACTAAGAGGTCAGAGCCAGAATCAGACTGAGAGGTCAGAGCAAGAATCAGTATGAGAGGTCAGAGCCGGAATCAGACTGAGAGGTCAGAGCCAGAATAAGACTGAGAGGTCAGAGCCGGAATCAGTAGGAGAGGCCAGAGCCAGAATCAGAATAAGAGGTCAGAGCTGGAATCAGACTGAGAGGTCAGAGCCGGAATCAGATTGAGAGGTCAGAGCCGGAATCAGACTGAGAGGTCAGAGCCGGAATCAGTGTGAGAGGTCAGAGCCGGAATCAGACTGAGAAGTCAGAGCCAGAATCAGACTGAGAGGTCAGAGCCAGAATCAGAATGAGAGGTCTGAGCCGGAATCAGACTGGGAGGTCAGAGCTGGAATCAGTAGGAGAGGTCAGAGCCGGAATCAGTAGGAGAGGTCAGAGCCGGAATCAGACTGAATGGTCAGAGCCGGAATCAAACTGAGAGGTCAGAGCCGATATCAGACTGAGAGGTCAGAGCCAGAATCAGACTGAGAAGTCAGTGCAAGAATCAGTCGGAGAAGTCGAAGCCAGAATCAGTATGAGAGGTCACAGCCAGAATACGAGTGAGAGGTCAGAGCCGGAATCAGTATGAGAGGTCAGAGCCAGAATCAGGCTAAGATGTCAGAGCCGAAATCAGACCGAGAGGTCAGAGCCAGAATCAGACTGAGAGGTCAGAGTCGGAATCAGTAGGAGAGGTCAGAGCCAGAATCAGACTGAGAGGTCAGAGCCAGAATAAGACAGAGAGGTCAGAGAAAGAATCAGTATAAGAGGTCAGAGCC
This sequence comes from Leptodactylus fuscus, assembly GCF_031893055.1. Lineage (NCBI taxonomy): Eukaryota > Metazoa > Chordata > Amphibia > Anura > Leptodactylidae > Leptodactylus > Leptodactylus fuscus. The sequence continues at coordinate 64,947,822 of NC_134274.1, read as the reverse complement.
AGAATCAGTCTGAGAGGTCAAAGCCAGAATCAGACTGCGAAGTCAGAGCCAGAATCAGACTGAGAGGTCAGAGCCAGAATCAGAATGAGAGGTCAGAGAGGGAATCAGACTGGTAGGTCAGAGCTGGAATTAGTAGGAGAGGTCAGAGCCGGAATCAGTAGGAGAGGTCAGAGACGGAAACAGACTGAGAGGTCAGAGCCGGAATCAGACTGAGAGGTCAGAGCCGGAATAAGTAGGAGAGGTCAGAGCCGGAATCAGACTAAGAGGTCAGAGCTGGAATCAGACTGAGAGGTCAGACCCAGATTTAGGCTGAGATGTCAGAGCCGAAATCAGACTGAGAGGTCAGAGCCAGAATCAGACTGAGAAGTCAGAGCCGGAATCAGACTGAAAGGTCAGAGCTAGAATCAGACTGAGAGGTTAGAGCCAGAATCAGTATGACAGGTCAGAGCTGGAATCAGACGGAGAGGTCAGAGCCGGAATGAGACTGAGAGGTCAGAGTCGGAGTCAGACTGAGAGGTCAGAGCCAGAATCCGTATGAGAGGTCAGAGCCCGAATCAGACTGAGAGGTCAGAGCCAGAATCAGAATGAGAGGTCAGAGCAAGAATCAGACTGAGAGGTCAGAGCCGGAAACAGACTTAAAGGTCAGAGCCAGAATCAGACTGAGAAGTCAGAGCCGGAATCAGACTGAAAGGTCAGAGCTAGAATCAGACTGAGAGGTTAGAGCCAGAATCAGTATGACAGGTCAGAGCTGGAATCAGACGGAGAGGTCAGAGCCAGAATAAGACTGAGAGGTCAGAGTCGGAGTCAGACTGAGAGGTCAGAGCCAGAATCCGTATGAGAGGTCAGAGCCCGAATCAGACTGAGAGGTCAGAGCCAGAATCAGAATGAGAGGTCAGAGCAAGAATCAGACTGAGAGGTCAGAGCCGGAAACAGACTGAGAAGTCAGAGCCAGAATCATACTGAGAAGTCAGAGCCGGAATCAGACTGAAAGGTCAGAGCTAGAATCAGACTGAGAGGTTAGAGCCAGAATCAGTATGACAGGTCAGAGCTGGAATCAGACTGAGAGGTCAGAGCCGGAATAAGACTGAGAGGTCAGAGTCGGAGTCAGACTGAGAGGTCAGAGCCAGAATCCGTATGAGAGGTCAGAGCCCGAATCAGACTGAGAGGTCAGAGCAAGAATCAGACTGAGAGGTCAGAGCCAGAATCAGACTGAGAGGTCAGAGCCGGAATCAGTAGGAGAGGCCAGATCCGGAATCAGACTAAGAGGTCAGAGCTGGAATCAGACTGAATGGTCAGAGCCAGAATAAGACTGAGAGGTCGGAGCCGGAATCAGACTAAGAGGTCAGAGCCGGAATCAGTATAAGAGGTCAGAGCCGTAATCAGTAGGAGAGGTCAGAGCCGGAATCAGACTGAGAGGTCAGAAACAGCATCAGACTGAGAGGTCAGAGCCGGAATCAGACTGAGAGGTCAGAGCCGGAATCAGACTAAGAAATCAGAGCCGGAATCAGTAGGAGAGGTCAGAGCCATAATCGGACTAAGAGGTCAGAGCCAGAATCAGACTGAGAGGTCAGAGCAAGAATCAGACTGAGAAGTCAGAGCCAGAATCAGTATGAGTAGTCAGAGCCAGAATCAGTATCAGAGGTCAGAGCCGGAATCAGAAGGAGAGGTCAGAGCCGGAATCAGACTGAGAGGTCAGAGCCAGAATCTGACTGAGAGGTCAGAGCCAGAATCAGACTGAGAGTTCAGAGCCAGATTCAGACTGAAAGGTAAGAGCCGGAATCAGACTGAGAGGTCAGGGCTTGAATCAGACTAAGAGGTCAGAGCCAGAATCAGACTGAGAGGTCAGAGCAAGAATCAATATGAGAGGTCAGAGCCAGAATCAGTATGAGAGGTCAGAACCAGAATCAGACTGAGAGGCCAGAGCCGGAATCAGACTGAGAAGTCAGAGCCAGAATCAGACTGAGAGGTCAGAGCCGGAATCAGACTGAGAATTTAGAGCCAGAATCAGACTGAGAGGTCAGAGCCAGAATCAGAATGAGAGGTCAGAGCCGGAAACAGACTGAGATGTCAGAGCCAGAATAAGTCAGAGAGGTCAGAGAAAGAATCAGTATAAGAGGTCAGAGCCAGAATCAGACTGAGAGGTCAAAGCCAGAATCAGACTGAGAGGTCCGAGCCAGAATCAGACTGAGAGGTCAAAACCAGAATCAGACTGAGAGGTAGGAGCTGGAATCAGACTAAGAGGTCAGAACCGGAATTAGTAGGAGAGGTCAGAGCCGGAATCAGACTAAGAGGTCAGAGCCGGAATCAGACTGAGAGGTCAGAGCCGGAATCAGACTGAGAGGTCAGAGCCAGAATCAGACTGAGAAGTCAGAGTAAGAATCAGTATGACAGGTCAGAGCCGGAATCAGACTGAGAGGTCAGAGCCAGAATCAGACTGAGAGGGCAGAGACGGATTAAGTATGAAATATCAGAGCCGGAATAAGACTGACATTTCAGAGTCGGAATCAGACTTAGAGGTCAGAGCAGGAATCAGACTGAGAGGTCAGAGCCAGAATCAGACTGAGAGGTCAGAGCAAGAATCAGACTGAGAGGGCAGAGCCAGAATCAGACTGAGAGGTCAGAGCCAGAATCAGACTGAGAGGTCAAAACCAGAATGAGACTGAGAGGTCAGAGCTGGAATCAGACTAAGAGGTCAGACCCGGAATCAGACTGAGAGGTCAGAGCCGGAATCAGTAGGAGAGGTGAGAGCCGGAATCAGACTAAGAGGTAAGAGCCAGAATCAGGCTGAGAGGTCAGAGCCGGAATCAGACTGAGAAGTCAGAGCCAGAATCAGACTGAGAGGTCAGAGCCCGAATCAGACTGAGAGGTCAGAGCCAGAATCAGAATGAGAGGTCAGAGAAAGAATCAGACTGAGAAGTCAGAGCCAGAATCAGACTGAGAGGTCAGAGCCGGAATAAGTATGAGAGGTCAGAGCCGGAATCAGACTGAGAGGTCAGAGCCGGAAACAGACTGAGAGGTCAGAGCCAGAATCAGACTGAGAGGTCAAAACCAGAATGAGACTGAGAGGTCAGAGCTGGAATCAGACTAAGAGGTCAGACCCGGAATCAGACTGAGAGGTCAGAGCCGGAATCAGTAGGAGAGGTGAGAGCCGGAATCAGACTAAGAGGAAAGAGCCAGAATCAGGCTGAGAGGTCAGAGCCGGAATCAGACTGAGAAGTCAGAGCCAGAATCAGACTGAGAGGTCAGAGCCGGAATAAGTATGAGAGGTCAGAGCCGGAATCAGACTGAGAGGTCAGAGCCGGAATCAGACTGAGAAGTCAGAGCCAGAATCAGACTGAGAGGTCAGAGCCAGAATTAGAATGAGAGGTCTGAGCCGGAATCAGACTGGGAGGTCAGAGCTGGAATCAGTAGGAGAGGTCAGAGCCGGAATCAGTAGGAGAGGTCAGAGCCAGAATCAGACTGAGAGGTCAGAGCCGGAATCAGACTGAGAGGTCAGAGCCGGAATAAGTATGAGAGGTCAGAGCCGGAATCAGACTGAGAAGTCAGAGCCAGAATCAGACTGAGAGGTCAGAGCCAGAATCAGAATGAGAGGTCTGAGCCGGAATCAGACTGGGAGGTCAGAGCTGAAATCAGTAGGAGAGGTCAGAGCCGAAATCAGTAGGAGAGGTCAGAGCCGGAATCAGACTGAGAGGTCAGAGCCGGAATCAGACTGAGAGGTCTGAGCCAGAATAAGACTGAGAAGTCAGCGCAAGAATCAGTCGGAGAAGTCGAAGCCAGAATCAGTATGAGAGGTCACAGCCAGAATACGAGTGAGAGGTCAGAGCCGGAATCAGTATGAGAGGTCAGAGCCAGAATCAGGCTGAGATGTCAGAGCCGAAATCAGACCGAGAGGTCAGAGCCAGAATCAGACTGAGAGGTCAGAGTCGGAATCAGTAGGAGAGGTCAGAGCCGGAATCAGACTGAGAGGTCAGAGCCAGAATAAGACAGAGAGGTCAGAGAAAGAATCAGTATAAGAGGTCAGAGCCAGAATCAGACTGAGAGGTCAAAGCCAGAATCAGACTGCGAAGTCAGAGCCAGAATCAGACTGAGAGGTCAGAGCCAGAATCAGAATGAGAGGTCAGAGCCAGAATCAGACTGGTAGGTCAGAGCTGGAATTAGTAGGAGAGGTCAGAGCCGGAATCAGTAGGAGAGGTCAGAGACGGAAACAGACTGAGAGGTCAGAGCCGGAATCAGACTGAGAGGTCAGAGCCGGAATAAGTAGGAGAGGTCAGAGCCGGAATCAGACTAAGAGGTCAGAGCTGGAATCAGACTGAGAGGTCAGAGCCAGAATCAGACTGAGAAGTCAGAGCCGGAATCAGACTGAAAGGTCAGAGCTAGAATCAGACTGAGAGGTTAGAGCCAGAATCAGTATGACAGATCAGAGCTGGAATCAGACGGAGAGGTCAGAGCCGGAATGAGACTGAGAGGTCAGAGTCGGAGTCAGACTGAGAGGTCAGAGCCAGAATCCGTATGAGAGGTCAGAGCCCGAATCAGACTGAGAGGTCAGAGCCAGAATCAGAATGAGAGGTCAGAGCCAGAATCAGAATGAGAGGTCAGAGCAAGAATCAGACTGAGAGGTCAGAGCCGGAAACAGACTGAGAGGTCAGAGCCAGAATCAGACTGAGAAGTCAGAGCCGGAATCAGACTGAAAGGTCAGAGCTAGAATCAGACTGAGAGGTTAGAGCCAGAATCAGTATGACAGGTCAGAGCTGGAATCAGACTGAGAGGTCAGAGCCGGAATAAGACTGAGAGGTCAGAGTCGGAGTCAGACTGAGAGGTCAGAGCCAGAATCCGTATGAGAGGTCAGAGCCCGAATCAGACTGAGAGGTCAGAGCAAGAATCAGACTGAGAGGTCAGAGCAAGAATCAGACTGAGAGGTCAGAGCCAGAATCAGACTGAGAGGTCAGAGCCGGAATCAGTATAAGAGGTCAGAGCCGTAATCAGTAGGAGAGGTGAGAGCCGGAATCAGACTGAGAGGTCAGAAACAGCATCAGACTGAGAGGTCAGAGCCGGAATCAGACTGAGAGGTCAGAGCCGGAATCAGACTAAGAAATCAGAGCCGGAATCAGTAGGAGAGGTCAGAGCCATAATCAGACTAAGAGGTCAGAGCCAGAATCAGACTGAGAGGTCAGGGCTTGAATCAGACTAAGAGGTCAGAGCCAGAATCAGACTGAGAGGTCAGAGCCAGAATCAGACTGAGAGGTCAGAGCCAGATTCAGACTGAAAGGTAAGAGCCGGAATCAGAAGGAGAGATCAGAGCCAGAATCTGACTGAGAGGTCAGAGCCAGAATCAGACTGAGAGGTCAGAGCAAGATTCAGACTGAAAGGTAAGAGCCGGAATCAGACTGAGAGGTCAGGGCTTGAATCAGACTAAGAGGTCAGAGCCAGAATCAGACTGAGAGGTCAGAGCAAGAATCAGTATGAGAGGTCAGAGCCAGAATCAGTATGAGAGGTCAGAACCAGAATCAGACTGAGAGGCCAGAGCCGGAATCAGACTGTGAAGTCAGAGCCAGAATCAGACTGAGAGGTCAGAGCCGGAATCAGACTGAGAATTTAGAGCCAGAATCAGACTGAGAGGTCAGAGCCAGAAAAAGAATGAGAGGTCAGAGCCGGAAACAGACTGAGATGTCAGAGCCAGAATAAGTCAGAGAGGTCAGAAATTGAATCAGTATAAGAGGTCAGAGCCAGAATCAGACTGAGAGGTCAGAGCCAGAATCAGACTGAGAGGTCAAAACCAGAATCAGACTGAGAGGTAGGAGCTGGAATCAGACTAAGAGGTCAGAGTCGGAGTCAGACTGAGAGGTCAGAGCCAGAATCCGTATGAGAGGTCAGAGCCCGAATCAGACTGAGAGGTCAGAGCCAGAATCAGAATGAGAGGTCAGAGCAAGAATCAGACTGAGAGGTCAGAGCCGGAAACAGACTGAGAGGTCAGAGCCAAAATCAGACTGAGAAGTCAGAGCCGGAATCAGACTGAAAGGTCAGAGCTAGAATCAGACTGAGAGGTTACAGCCAGAATCAGTATGACAGGTCAGAGCTGGAATCAGACTGAGAGGTCAGAGTCGGAGTCAGACTGAGAGGTCAGAGCCAGAATCCGTATGAGAGGTCAGAGCCCGAATCAGACTGAGAGGTCAGAGCAAGAATCAGACTAAGAGGTCAGAGCAAGAATCAGACTGAGAGGTCAGAGCCAGAATCAGACTGAGAGGTCAGAGCCGGAATCAGTATAAGAGGTCAGAGCCGTAATCAGTAGGAGAGGTGAGAGCCGGAATCAGACTGAGAGGTCAGAAACAGCATCAGACTGAGAGGTCAGAGCCGGAATCAGACTGAGAGGTCAGAGCCGGAATCAGACTAAGAAATCAGAGCCGGAATCAGTAGGAGAGGTCAGAGCCATAATCAGACTAAGAGGTCAGAGCCAGAATCAGACTGAGAGGTCAGGGCTTGAATCAGACTAAGAGGTCAGAGCCAGAATCAGACTGAGAGGTCAGAGCCAGAATCAGACTGAGAGGTCAGAGCCAGAATAAGACTGAAAGGTAAGAGCCGGAATCAGAAGGAGAGGTCAGAGCCAGAATCTGACAAAGAGGTCAGAGCCAGAATCAGACTGAGAGGTCAGAGCAAGATTCAGACTGAAAGGTAAGAGACGGAATCAGACTGAGAGGTCAGGGCTTGAATCAGACTAAGAGGTCAGAGCCAGAATCAGACTGAGAGGTCAGAGCAAGAATCAGTATGAGAGGTCAGAGCCAGAATCAGTATGAGAGGTCAGAACCAGAATCAGACTGAGAGGCCAGAGCCGGAATCAGACTGAGAAGTCAGAGCCAGAATCAGACTGAGAGGTCAGAGCCGGAATCAGACTGAGAATTTAGAGCCAGAATCAGACTGAGAGGTCAGAGCCAGAATCAGAATGAGAGGTCAGATCCGGAAACAGACTGAGATGTCAGAGCCAGAATAAGTCAGAGAGGTCAGAAATTGAATCAGTATAAGAGGTCAGAGCCAGAATCAGACTGTGAGGTCAGAGCCAGAATCAGACTGAGAGGTCAAAACCAGAATCAGACTGAGAGGTAGGAGCTGGAATCAGACTAAGAGGTCAGAGCCGGAATCAGACTGAGAGGTCATAGTCGGAATCAGTAGGAGAGGTCAGAGCCGGAATCAGACTAAGAGGTCAAAGCCAGAATCAGACTGAGAGGTCAGAGCCAGAATCAGACTGAGAGGTCAAAACCAGAATCAGACTGAGAGGTAGGAGCTGGAATCAGACTAAGAGGTCAGAGCCGGAATCAGACTGAGAGGTCAGTGCCGGAATCAGTAGGAGAGGTCAGAGCCGGAATCAGACTAAGAGGTCAGAGCCGGAATCAGACTGAGAGGTCAGAGCCGGAATCAGACTGAGAGGTCAGAGCCAGAATCAGACTGAGAAGTCAGAGTAAGAATCAGTCTGAGAGGTTAGAGCCAGAATCAGTATGACAGGTCAGAGCCGGAATCAGACTGAGAGGGCAGAGACGGATTAAGTATGAAATATCAGAGCCGGAATAAGACTGACAGGTCAGAGCCGGAATCAGACTGAGAGGTCAGAGCAGGAATCAGTGTGAGAGGTCAGAGCCGGAATCAGACTGAGAGGTCAGAGCCGGAATCAGACTGAGAAGTCAGAGCCAGAATCAGACTGAGAGGTCAGAGCCAGAATCAGAATGAGAGGTCTGAGCCGGAATCAGACTGGGAGGTCAGAGCCGGAATCAGTAGGAGAGGTCAGAGCCGGAATCAGACTGAGAGGTCAGAGCCGGAATCAAACTGAGAGGTCAGAGCCGATATCAGACTGAGAGGTCAGAGCCAGAATCAGACTGAGAAGTCAGTGCAAGAATCAGTCGGAGAAGTCGAAGCCAGAATCAGTATGAGAGGTCACAGCCAGAATACGAGTGAGAGGTCAGAGCCGGAATCAGTATGAGAGGTCAGAGCCAGAATCAGGCTAAGATGTCAGAGCCGAAATCAGACCGAGAGGTCAGAGCCAGAATCAGACTGAGAGGTCAGAGTCGGAATCAGTAGGAGAGGTCAGAGCCAGAATCAGACTGAGAGGTCAGAGCCAGAATAAGACAGAGAGGTCAGAGAAAGAATCAGTATAAGAGGTCAGAGCCAGAATCAGACTGCGAAGTCAGAGCCAGAATCAGACTGAGAGGTCAGAGCCAGAATCAGAATGAGAGGTCAGAGCGGGAATCAGACTGGTAGGTCAGAGCTGGAATTAGTAGGAGAGGTCAGAGCCGGAATCAGTAGGAGAGGTCAGAGACGGAAACAGACTGAGAGGTCAGAGCCGGAATCAGACTGAGAGGTCAGAGCCGGAATAAGTAGGAGAGGTCAGAGCCGGAATCAGACTAAGAGGTCAGAGCTGGAATCAGACTGAGAGGTCAGACCCAGATTTAGGCTGAGATGTCAGAGCCGAAATCAGACTGAGAGGTCAGAGCCAGAATCAGACTGAGAAGTCAGAGCCGGAATCAGACTGAAAGGTCAGAGCTAGAATCAGACTGAGAGGTTAGAGCCAGAATCAGTATGACAGGTCAGAGCTGGAATCAGACGGAGAGGTCAGAGCCGGAATGAGACTGAGAGGTCAGAGTCGGAGTCAGACTGAGAGGTCAGAGCCAGAATCCGTATGAGAGGTCAGAGCCCGAATCAGACTGAGAGGTCAGAGCCAGAATCAGAATGAGAGGTCAGAGCAAGAATCAGACAGAGAGGTCAGAGCCGGAAACAGACTTAGAGGTCAGAGCCAGAATCAGACTGAGAAGTCAGAGCCGGAATCAGACTGAAAGGTCAGAGCTAGAATAAGACTGAGAGGTTAGAGCCAGAATCAGTATGACAGGTCAGAGCTGGAATCAGACGGAGAGGTCAGAGCCAGAATAAGACTGAGAGGTCAGAGTCGGAGTCAGACTGAGAGGTCAGAGCCAGAATCCGTATGAGAGGTCAGAGCCCGAATCAGACTGAGAGGTCAGAGCCAGAATCAGAATGAGAGGTCAGAGCAAGAATCAGACTGAGAGGTCAGAGCCGGAAACAGACTGAGAAGTCAGAGCCAGAATCATACTGAGAAGTCAGAGCCGGAATCAGACTGAAAGGTCAGAGCTAGAATCAGACTGAGAGGTTAGAGCCAGAATCAGTATGACAGGTCAGAGCTGGAATCAGACTGAGAGGTCAGAGCCGGAATAAGACTGAGAGGTCAGAGTCGGAGTCAGACTGAGAGGTCAGAGCCAGAATCCGTATGAGAGGTCAGATTCCGAATCAGACTGAGAGGTCAGAGCAAGAATCAGACTGAGAGGTCAGAGCAAGAATCAGACTGAGAGGTCAGAGCCAGAATCAGACTGAGAGGTCAGAGCCGGAATCAGTAGGAGAGGCCAGATCCGGAATCAGACTAAGAGGTCAGAGCTGGAATCCGACTGAATGGTCAGAGCCAGAATAAGACTGAGAGGTCGGAGCCGGAATCAGACTAAGAGGTCAGAGCCGGAATCAGTATAAGAGGTCAGAGCCGTAATCAGTAGGAGAGGTCAGAGCCGGAATCAGACTGAGAGGACAGAAACAGCATCAGACTGAGAGGTCAGAGCCGGAATCAGACTGAGAGGTCAGAGCCGGAATCAGACTAAGAAATCAGAGCCGGAATCAGTAGGAGAGGTCAGAGCCATAATCAGACTAAGAGGTCAGAGCCAGAATCAGACTGAGAGGTCAGAGCAAGAATCAGACTGAGAGGTCAAAACCAGAATCAGACTGAGAGGTAGGAGCTGGAATCAGACTAAGAGGTCAGAGTCGGAGTCAGACTGAGAGGTCAGAGCCAGAATCCGTATGAGAGGTCAGAGCCCGAAACAGACTGAGAGGTCAGAGCCAGAATCAGAATGAGAGGTCAGAGCAAGAATCAGACTGAGAGGTCAGAGCCGGAAACAGACTGAGAGGTCAGAGCCAAAATCAGACTGAGAAGTCAGAGCCGGAATCAGACTGAAAGGTCAGAGCTAGAATCAGACTGAGAGGTTACAGCCAGAATCAGTATGACAGGTCAGAGCTGGAATCAGACTGAGAGGTCAGAGTCGGAGTCAGACTGAGAGGTCAGAGCCAGAATCCGTATGAGAGGTCAGAGCCCGAATCAGACTGAGAGGTCAGAGCAAGAATCAGACTGAGAGGTCAGAGCCGGAATCAGTATAAGAGGTCAGAGCCGTAATCAGTAGGAGAGGTGAGAGCCGGAATCAGACTGAGAGGTCAGAAACAGCATCAGACTGAGAGGTCAGAGCCGGAATCAGACTGAGAGGTCAGAGCCGGAATCAGACTAAGAAATCAGAGCCGGAATCAGTAGGAGAGGTCAGAGCCATAATCAGACTAAGAGGTCAGAGCCAGAATCAGACTGAGAGGTCAGGGCTTGAATCAGACTAAGAGGTCAGAGCCAGAATCAGACTGAGAGGTCAGAGCCAGAATCAGACTGAGAGGTCAGAGCCAGAATAAGACTGAAAGGTAAGAGCCGGAATCAGAAGGAGAGGTCAGAGCCAGAATCTGACAAAGAGGTCAGAGCCAGAATCAGACTGAGAGGTCAGAGCAAGATTCAGACTGAAAGGTAAGAGACGGAATCAGACTGAGAGGTCAGGGCTTGAATCAGACTAAGAGGTCAGAGCCAGAATCAGACTGAGAGGTCAGAGCAAGAATCAGTATGAGAGGTCAGAGCCAGAATCAGTATGAGAGGTCAGAACCAGAATCAGACTGAGAGGCCAGAGCCGGAATCAGACTGAGAAGTCAGAGCCAGAATCAGACTGAGAGGTCAGAGCCGGAATCAGACTGAGAATTTAGAGCCAGAATCAGACTGAGAGGTCAGAGCCGGAATCAGACTGAGAGGTCAGAGCCGGAATCAGACTAAGAAATCAGAGCCGGAATCAGTAGGAGAGGTCAGAGCCATAATCAGACTAAGAGGTCAGAGCCAGAATCAGACTGAGAGGTCAGGGCTTGAATCAGACTAAGAGGTCAGAGCCAGAATCAGACTGAGAGGTCAGAGCCAGAATCAGACTGAGAGGTCAGAGCCAGAATAAGACTGAAAGGTAAGAGCCGGAATCAGAAGGAGAGGTCAGAGCCAGAATCTGACAAAGAGGTCAGAGCCAGAATCAGACTGAGAGGTCAGAGCAAGATTCAGACTGAAAGGTAAGAGACGGAATCAGACTGAGAGGTCAGGGCTTGAATCAGACTAAGAGGTCAGAGCCAGAATCAGACTGAGAGGTCAGAGCAAGAATCAGTATGAGAGGTCAGAGCCAGAATCAGTATGAGAGGTCAGAACCAGAATCAGACTGAGAGGCCAGAGCCGGAATCAGACTGAGAAGTCAGAGCCAGAATCAGACTGAGAGGTCAGAGCCGGAATCAGACTGAGAATTTAGAGCCAGAATCAGACTGAGAGGTCAGAGCCAGAATCAGAATGAGAGGTCAGAGCCGGAAACAGACTGAGATGTCAGAGCCAGAATAAGTCAGAGAGGTCAGAAATTGAATCAGTATAAGAGGTCAGAGCCAGAATCAGACTGAGAGGTCAGAGCCAGAATCAGACTGAGAGGTCAGAGCCAGAATCAGACTGAGAGGTCAAAACCAGAATCAGACTGAGAGGTAGGAGCTGGAATCAGACTAAGAGGTCAGAGCCGGAATCAGACTGAGAGGTCAGAGTCGGAATCAGTAGGAGAGGTCAGAGCCGGAATCAGACTAAGAGGTCAAAGCCAGAATCAGACTGAGAGGTCAGAGCCAGAATCAGACTGAGAGGTCAAAACCAGAATCAGACTGAGAGGTAGGAGCTGGAATCAGACTAAGAGGTCAGAGCCGGAATCAGACTGAGAGGTCAGTGCCGGAATCAGTAGGAGAGGTCAGAGCCGGAATCAGACTAAGAGGTCAGAGCCGGAATCAGACTGAGAGGTCAGAGCCGGAATCAGACTGAGAGGTCAGAGCCAGAATCAGACTGAGAAGTCAGAGTAAGAATCAGACTGAGAGGTTAGAGCCAGAATCAGTATGACAGGTCAGAGCCGGAATCAGACTGAGAGGGCAGAGACGGATTAAGTATGAAATATCAGAGCCGGAATAAGACTGACAGGTCAGAGCCGGAATCAGACTGAGAGGTCAGAGCAGGAATCAGTGTGAGAGGTCAGAGCCGGAATCAGACTGAGAGGTCAGAGCCGGAATCAGACTGAGAAGTCAGAGCCAGAATCAGACTGAGAGGTCAGAGCCAGAATCAGAATGAGAGGTCTGAGCCGGAATCAGACTGGGAGGTAAGAGCCGGAATCAGTAGGAGAGGTCAGAGCCGGAATCAGACTGAGAGGTCAGAGCCGGAATCAAACTGAGAGGTCAGAGCCGATATCAGACTGAGAGGTCAGAGCCAGAATCAGACTGAGAAGTCAGTGCAAGAATCAGTCGGAGAAGTCGAAGCCAGAATCAGTATGAGAGGTCACAGCCAGAATACGAGTGAGAGGTCAGAGCCGGAATCAGTATGAGAGGTCAGAGCCAGAATCAGGCTAAGATGTCAGAGCCGAAATCAGACCGAGAGGTCAGAGCCAGAATCAGACTGAGAGGTCAGAGTCGGAATCAGTAGGAGAGGTCAGAGCCAGAATCAGACTGAGAGGTCAGAGCCAGAATAAGACAGAGAGGTCAGAGAAAGAATCAGTATAAGAGGTCAGAGCCAGAATCAGACTGCGAAGTCAGAGCCAGAATCAGACTGAGAGGTCAGAGCCAGAATCAGAATGAGAGGTCAGAGCGGGAATCAGACTGGTCGGTCAGAGCTGGAATTAGTAGGAGAGGTCAGAGCCGGAATCAGTAGGAGAGGTCAGAGACGGAAACAGACTGAGAGGTCAGAGCCGGAATCAGACTGAGAGGTCAGAGCCGGAATAAGTAGGAGAGGTCAGAGCCGGAATCAGACTAAGAGGTCAGAGCTGGAATCAGACTGAGAGGTCAGACCCAGATTTAGGCTGAGATGTCAGAGCCGAAATCAGACTGAGAGGTCAGAGCCAGAATCAGACTGAGAAGTCAGAGCCGGAATCAGACTGAAAGGTCAGAGCTAGAATAAGACTGAGAGGTTAGAGCCAGAATCAGTATGACAGGTCAGAGCTGGAATCAGACGGAGAGGTCAGAGCCAGAATAAGACTGAGAGGTCAGAGTCGGAGTCAGACTGAGAGGTCAGAGCCGGAATCAGTAGGAGAGGCCAGATCCGGAATCAGACTAAGAGGTCAGAGCTGGAATCAGACTGAATGGTCAGAGCCAGAATAAGACTGAGAGGTCGGAGCCGGAATCAGACTAAGAGGTCAGAGCCGGAATCAGTATAAGAGGTCAGAGCCGTAATCAGTAGGAGAGGTCAGAGCCGGAATCAGACTGAGAGGACAGAAACAGCATCAGACTGAGAGGTCAGAGCCGGAATCAGACTGAGAGGTCAGAGCCGGAATCAGACTAAGAAATCAGAGCCGGAATCAGTAGGAGAGGTCAGAGCCATAATCAGACTAAGAGGTCAGAGCCAGAATCAGACTGAGAGGTCAGAGCAAGAATCAGACTGAGAGGTCAAAACCAGAATCAGACTGAGAGGTAGGAGCTGGAATCAGACTAAGAGGTCAGAGTCGGAGTCAGACTGAGAGGTCAGAGCCAGAATCCGTATGAGAGGTCAGAGCCCGAATCAGACTGAGAGGTCAGAGCCAGAATCAGAATGAGAGGTCAGAGCAAGAATCAGACTGAGAGGTCAGAGCCGGAAACAGACTGAGAGGTCAGAGCCAAAATCAGACTGAGAAGTCAGAGCCGGAATCAGACTGAAAGGTCAGAGCTAGAATCAGACTGAGAGGTTACAGCCAGAATCAGTATGACAGGTCAGAGCTGGAATCAGACTGAGAGGTCAGAGTCGGAGTCAGACTGAGAGGTCAGAGCCAGAATCCGTATGAGAGGTCAGAGCCCGAATCAGACTGAGAGGTCAGAGCAAGAATCAGACTGAGAGGTCAGAGCAAGAATCAGACTGAGAGGTCAGAGCCAGAATCAGACTGAGAGGTCAGAGCCGGAATCAGTATAAGAGGTCAGAGCCGTAATCAGTAGGAGAGGTGAGAGCCGGAATCAGACTGAGAGGTCAGAAACAGCATCAGACTGAGAGGTCAGAGCCGGAATCAGACTGAGAGGTCAGAGCCGGAATCAGACTAAGAAATCAGAGCCGGAATCAGTAGGAGAGGTCAGAGCCATAATCAGACTAAGAGGTCAGAGCCAGAATCAGACTGAGAGGTCAGGGCTTGAATCAGACTAAGAGGTCAGAGCCAGAATCAGACTGAGAGGTCAGAGCCAGAATCAGACTGAGAGGTCAGAGCCAGAATAAGACTGAAAGGTAAGAGCCGGAATCAGAAGGAGAGGTCAGAGCCAGAATCTGACAAAGAGGTCAGAGCCAGAATCAGACTGAGAGGTCAGAGCAAGATTCAGACTGAAAGGTAAGAGACGGAATCAGACTGAGAGGTCAGGGCTTGAATCAGACTAAGAGGTCAGAGCCAGAATCAGACTGAGAGGTCAGAGCAAGAATCAGTATGAGAGGTCAGAGCCAGAATCAGTATGAGAGGTCAGAACCAGAATCAGACTGAGAGGCCAGAGCCGGAATCAGACTGAGAAGTCAGAGCCAGAATCAGACTGAGAGGTCAGAGCCGGAATCAGACTGAGAATTTAGAGCCAGAATCAGACTGAGAGGTCAGAGCCAGAATCAGAATGAGAGGTCAGAGCCGGAAACAGACTGAGATGTCAGAGCCAGAATAAGTCAGAGAGGTCAGAAATTGAATCAGTATAAGAGGTCAGAGCCAGAATCAGACTGAGAGGTCAGAGCCAGAATCAGACTGAGAGGTCAAAACCAGAATCAGACTGAGAGGTAGGAGCTGGAATCAGACTAAGAGGTCAGAGCCGGAATCAGACTGAGAGGTCAGAGTCGGAATCAGTAGGAGAGGTCAGAGCCGGAATCAGACTAAGAGGTCAAAGCCAGAATCAGACTGAGAGGTCAGAGCCAGAATCAGACTGAGAGGTCAAAACCAGAATCAGACTGAGAGGTAGGAGCTGGAATCAGACTAAGAGGTCAGAGCCGGAATCAGACTGAGAGGTCAGTGCCGGAATCAGTAGGAGAGGTCAGAGCCGGAATCAGACTAAGAGGTCAGAGCCGGAATCAGACTGAGAGGTCAGAGCCGGAATCAGACTGAGAGGTCAGAGCCAGAATCAGACTGAGAAGTCAGAGTAAGAATCAGACTGAGAGGTTAGAGCCAGAATCAGTATGACAGGTCAGAGCCGGAATCAGACTGAGAGGGCAGAGACGGATTAAGTATGAAATATCAGAGCCGGAATAAGACTGACAGGTCAGAGCCGGAATCAGACTGAGAGGTCAGAGCAGGAATCAGTGTGAGAGGTCAGAGCCGGAATCAGACTGAGAGGTCAGAGCCGGAATCAGACTGAGAAGTCAGAGCCAGAATCAGACTGAGAGGTCAGAGCCAGAATCAGAATGAGAGGTCTGAGCCGGAATCAGACTGGGAGGTAAGAGCCGGAATCAGTAGGAGAGGTCAGAGCCGGAATCAGACTGAGAGGTCAGAGCCGGAATCAAACTGAGAGGTCAGAGCCGATATCAGACTGAGAGGTCAGAGCCAGAATCAGACTGAGAAGTCAGTGCAAGAATCAGTCGGAGAAGTCGAAGCCAGAATCAGTATGAGAGGTCACAGCCAGAATACGAGTGAGAGGTCAGAGCCGGAATCAGTATGAGAGGTCAGAGCCAGAATCAGGCTAAGATGTCAGAGCCGAAATCAGACCGAGAGGTCAGAGCCAGAATCAGACTGAGAGGTCAGAGTCGGAATCAGTAGGAGAGGTCAGAGCCAGAATCAGACTGAGAGGTCAGAGCCAGAATAAGACAGAGAGGTCAGAGAAAGAATCAGTATAAGAGGTCAGAGCCAGAATCAGACTGCGAAGTCAGAGCCAGAATCAGACTGAGAGGTCAGAGCCAGAATCAGAATGAGAGGTCAGAGCGGGAATCAGACTGGTAGGTCAGAGCTGGAATTAGTAGGAGAGGTCAGAGCCGGAATCAGTAGGAGAGGTCAGAGACGGAAACAGACTGAGAGGTCAGAGCCGGAATCAGACTGAGAGGTCAGAGCCGGAATAAGTAGGAGAGGTCAGAGCCGGAATCAGACTAAGAGGTCAGAGCTGGAATCAGACTGAGAGGTCAGACCCAGATTTAGGCTGAGATGTCAGAGCCGAAATCAGACTGAGAGGTCAGAGCCAGAATCAGACTGAGAAGTCAGAGCCGGAATCAGACTGAAAGGTCAGAGCTAGAATAAGACTGAGAGGTTAGAGCCAGAATCAGTATGACAGGTCAGAGCTGGAATCAGACGGAGAGGTCAGAGCCAGAATAAGACTGAGAGGTCAGAGTCGGAGTCAGACTGAGAGGTCAGAGCCAGAATCCGTATGAGAGGTCAGAGCCCGAATCAGACTGAGAGGTCAGAGCCAGAATCAGAATGAGAGGTCAGAGCAAGAATCAGACTGAGAGGTCAGAGCCGGAAACAGACTGAGAAGTCAGAGCCAGAATCATACTGAGAAGTCAGAGCCGGAATCAGACTGAAAGGTCAGAGCTAGAATCAGACTGAGAGGTTAGAGCCAGAATCAGTATGACAGGTCAGAGCTGGAATCAGACTGAGAGGTCAGAGCCGGAATAAGACTGAGAGGTCAGAGTCGGAGTCAGACTGAGAGGTCAGAGCCAGAATCCGTATGAGAGGTCAGAGCCCGAATCAGACTGAGAGGTCAGAGCAAGAATCAGACTGAGAGGTCAGAGCAAGAATCAGACTGAGAGGTCAGAGCCAGAATCAGACTGAGAGGTCAGAGCCGGAATCAGTAGGAGAGGCCAGATCCGGAATCAGACTAAGAGGTCAGAGCTGGAATCAGACTGAATGGTCAGAGCCAGAATAAGACTGAGAGGTCGGAGCCGGAATCAGACTAAGAGGTCAGAGCCGGAATCAGTATAAGAGGTCAGAGCCGTAATCAGTAGGAGAGGTCAGAGCCGGAATCAGACTGAGAGGACAGAAACAGCATCAGACTGAGAGGTCAGAGCCGGAATCAGACTGAGAGGTCAGAGCCGGAATCAGACTAAGAAATCAGAGCCGGAATCAGTAGGAGAGGTCAGAGCCATAATCAGACTAAGAGGTCAGAGCCAGAATCAGACTGAGAGGTCAGAGCAAGAATCAGACTGAGAAGTCAGAGCCAGAATCAGTATGAGTAGTCAGAGCCAGAATCAGTATCAGAGGTCAGAGCCGGAATCAGAAGGAGAGGTCAGAGCCGGAATCAGACTGAGAGGTCAGAGCCAGAATCTGACTGAGAGGTCAGAGCCAGAATCAGACTGAGAGGTCAGAGCCAGATTCAGACTGAAAGGTAAGAGCCGGAATCAGACTGAGAGGTCAGGGCTTGAATCAGACTAAGAGGTCAGAGCCAGAATCAGACTGAGAGGTCAGAGCAAGAATCAATATGAGAGGTCAGAGCCAGAATCAGTATGAGAGGTCAGAACCAGAATCAGACTGAGAGGTCAGAGCCAGAATCAGAATGAGAGGTCAGAGCGGGAATCAGACTGGTAGGTCAGAGCTGGAATTAGTAGGAGAGGTCAGAGCCGGAATCAGTAGGAGAGGTCAGAGACGGAAACAGACTGAGAGGTCAGAGCCGGAATCAGACTGAGAGGTCAGAGCCGGAATAAGTAGGAGAGGTCAGAGCCGGAATCAGACTAAGAGGTCAGAGCTGGAATCAGACTGAGAGGTCAGACCCAGATTTAGGCTGAGATGTCAGAGCCGAAATCAGACTGAGAGGTCAGAGCCAGAATCAGACTGAGAAGTCAGAGCCGGAATCAGACTGAAAGGTCAGAGCTAGAATCAGACTGAGAGGTTAGAGCCAGAATCAGTATGACAGGTCAGAGCTGGAATCAGACGGAGAGGTCAGAGCCGGAATGAGACTGAGAGGTCAGAGTCGGAGTCAGACTGAGAGGTCAGAGCCAGAATCCGTATGAGAGGTCAGAGCCCGAATCAGACTGAGAGGTCAGAGCCAGAATCAGAATGAGAGGTCAGAGCAAGAATCAGACTGAGAGGTCAGAGCCGGAAACAGACTTAAAGGTCAGAGCCAGAATCAGACTGAGAAGTCAGAGCCGGAATCAGACTGAAAGGTCAGAGCTAGAATCAGACTGAGAGGTTAGAGCCAGAATCAGTATGACAGGTCAGAGCTGGAATCAGACGGAGAGGTCAGAGCCAGAATAAGACTGAGAGGTCAGAGTCGGAGTCAGACTGAGAGGTCAGAGCCAGAATCCGTATGAGAGGTCAGAGCCCGAATCAGACTGAGAGGTCAGAGCCAGAATCAGAATGAGAGGTCAGAGCAAGAATCAGACTGAGAGGTCAGAGCCGGAAACAGACTGAGAAGTCAGAGCCAGAATCATACTGAGAAGTCAGAGCCGGAATCAGACTGAAAGGTCAGAGCTAGAATCAGACTGAGAGGTTAGAGCCAGAATCTGTATGACAGGTCAGAGCTGGAATCAGACTGAGAGGTCAGAGCCGGAATAAGACTGAGAGGTCAGAGTCGGAGTCAGACTGAGAGGTCAGAGCCAGAATCCGTATGAGAGGTCAGAGCCCGAATCAGACTGAGAGGTCAGAGCAAGAATCAGACTGAGAGGTCAGAGCAAGAATCAGACTGAGAGGTCAGAGCCAGAATCAGACTGAGAGGTCAGAGCCGGAATCAGTAGGAGAGGCCAGATCCGGAATCAGACTAAGAGGTCAGAGCTGGAATCAGACTGAATGGTCAGAGCCAGAATAAGACTGAGAGGTCGGAACCGGAATCAGACTAAGAGGTCAGAGCCGGAATCAGTATAAGAGGTCAGAGCCGTAATCAGTAGGAGAGGTCAGAGCCGGAATCAGACTGAGAGGTCAGAAACAGCATCAGACTGAGAGGTCAGAGCCGGAATCAGACTGAGAGGTCAGAGCCGGAATCAGACTAAGAAATCAGAGCCGGAATCAGTAGGAGAGGTCAGAGCCATAATCAGACTAAGAGGTCAGAGCCAGAATCAGACTGAGAGGTCAGAGCAAGAATCAGACTGAGAAGTCAGAGCCAGAATCAGTATGAGTAGTCAGAGCCAGAATCAGTATCAGAGGTCAGAGCCGGAATCAGAAGGAGAGGTCAGAGCCGGAATCAGACTGAGAGGTCAGAGCCAGAATCTGACTGAGAAGTCAGAGCCAGAATCAGACTGAGAGGTCAGAGCCAGATTCAGACTGAAAGGTAAGAGCCGGAATCAGACTGAGAGGTCAGGGCTTGAATCAGACTAAGAGGTCAGAGCCAGAATCAGACTGAGAGGTCAGAGCAAGAATCAATATGAGAGGTCAGAGCCAGAATCAGTATGAGAGGTCAGAACCAGAATCAGACTGAGAGGCCAGAGCCGGAATCAGACTGAGAAGTCAGAGCCAGAATCAGACTGAGAGGTCAGAGCCGGAATCAGACTGAGAATTTAGAGCCAGAATCAGACTGAGAGGTCAGAGCCAGAATCAGAATGAGAGGTCAGAGCCGGAAACAGACTGAGATGTCAGAGCCAGAATAAGTCAGAGAGGTCAGAGAAAGAATCAGTATAAGAGGTCAGAGCCAGAATCAGACTGAGAGGTCAAAGCCAGAATCAGACTGAGAGGTCAGAGCCAGAATCTGACTGAGAGGTCAGAGCCAGAATCAGACTGAGAGGTCAGAGCCAGATTCAGACTGAAAGGTAAGAGCCGGAATCAGACTGAGAGGTCAGGGCTTGAATCAGACTAAGAGGTCAGAGCCAGAATCAGACTGAGAGGTCAGAGCAAGAATCAATATGAGAGATCAGAGCCAGAATCAGTATGAGAGGTCAGAACCAGAATCAGACTGAGAGGTCAGAGCCAGAATCAGAATGAGAGGTCAGAGCGGGAATCAGACTGGTAGGTCAGAGCTGGAATTAGTA
This sequence comes from Leptodactylus fuscus, assembly GCF_031893055.1. Classification (NCBI taxonomy): domain Eukaryota; kingdom Metazoa; phylum Chordata; class Amphibia; order Anura; family Leptodactylidae; genus Leptodactylus; species Leptodactylus fuscus. Next base: position 64,927,862 of record NC_134274.1, on the reverse strand, counting down.
GGAGAGGTCAGAGCCGGAATCAGTAGGAGAGGTCAGAGACGGAAACAGACTGAGAGGTCAGAGCCGGAATCAGACTGAGAGGTCAGAGCCGGAATAAGTAGGAGAGGTCAGAGCCGGAATCAGACTAAGAGGTCAGAGCTGGAATCAGACTGAGAGGTCAGACCCAGATTTAGGCTGAGATGTCAGAGCCGAAATCAGACTGAGAGGTCAGAGCCAGAATCAGACTGAGAAGTCAGAGCCGGAATCAGACTGAAAGGTCAGAGCTAGAATCAGACTGAGAGGTTAGAGCCAGAATCAGTATGACAGGTCAGAGCTGGAATCAGACGGAGAGGTCAGAGCCGGAATGAGACTGAGAGGTCAGAGTCGGAGTCAGACTGAGAGGTCAGAGCCAGAATCCGTATGAGAGGTCAGAGCCCGAATCAGACTGAGAGGTCAGAGCAAGAATCAATATGAGAGGTCAGAGCCAGAATCAGTATGAGAGGTCAGAACCAGAATCAGACTGAGAGGTCAGAGCCAGAATCAGAATGAGAGGTCAGAGCGGGAATCAGACTGGTAGGTCAGAGCTGGAATTAGTAGGAGAGGTCAGAGCCGGAATCAGTAGGAGAGGTCAGAGACGGAAACAGACTGAGAGGTCAGAGCCGGAATCAGACTGAGAGGTCAGAGCCGGAATAAGTAGGAGAGGTCAGAGCCGGAATCAGACTAAGAGGTCAGAGCTGGAATCAGACTGAGAGGTCAGACCCAGATTTAGGCTGAGATGTCAGAGCCGAAATCAGACTGAGAGGTCAGAGCCAGAATCAGACTGAGAAGTCAGAGCCAGAATCAGACTGAAAGGTCAGAGCTAGAATCAGACTGAGAGGTTAGAGCCAGAATCAGTATGACAGGTCAGAGCTGGAATCAGACAGAGAGGTCAGAGCCGGAATGAGACTGAGAGGTCAGAGTCGGAGTCAGACTGAGAGGTCAGAGCCAGAATCCGTATGAGAGGTCAGAGCCCGAATCAGACTGAGAGGTCAGAGCCAGAATCAGAATGAGAGGTCAGAGCAAGAATCAGACTGAGAGGTCAGAGCCGGAAACAGACTGAGAAGTCAGAGCCAGAATCATACTGAGAAGTCAGAGCCGGAATCAGACTGAAAGGTCAGAGCTAGAATCAGACTGAGAGGTTAGAGCCAGAATCAGTATGACAGGTCAGAGCTGGAATCAGACTGAGAGGTCAGAGCCGGAATAAGACTGAGAGGTCAGAGCCGGAGTCAGACTGAGAGGTCAGAGCCAGAATCCGTATGAGAGGTCAGAGCCCGAATCAGACTGAGTGGTCAGAGCAAGAATCAGACTGAGAGGTCAGAGCAAGAATCAGACTGAGAGGTCAGAGCCAGAATCAGACTGAGAGGTCAGAGCCGGAATCAGTAGGAGAGGCCAGATCCGGAATCAGACTAAGAGGTCAGAGCTGGAATCAGACTGAATGGTCAGAGCCAGAATAAGACTGAGAGGTCGGAGCCGGAATCAGACTAAGAGGTCAGAGCCGGAATCAGTATAAGAGGTCAGAGCCGTAATCAGTAGGAGAGGTCAGAGCCGGAATCAGACTGAGAGGTCAGAAACAGCATCAGACTGAGAGGTCAGAGCCGGAATCAGACTGAGAGGTCAGAGCCGGAATCAGACTAAGAAATCAGAGCCGGAATCAGTAGGAGAGGTCAGAGCCAGAATCAGACTAAGAGGTCAGAGCCAGAATCAGACTGAGAGGTCAGAGCAAGAATCAGACTGAGAAGTCAGAGCCAGAATCAGTATGAGTAGTCAGAGCCAGAATCAGTATCAGAGGTCAGAGCCGGAATCAGAAGGAGAGGTCAGAGCCGGAATCAGACTGAGAGGTCAGAGCCAGAATCTGACTGAGAGGTCAGAGCCAGAATCAGACTGAGAGGTCAGAGCCAGATTCAGACTGAAAGGTAAGAGCCGGAATCAGACTGAGAGGTCAGGGCTTGAATCAGACTAAGAGGTCAGAGCCAGAATCAGACTGAGAGGTCAGAGCAAGAATCAATATGAGAGGTCAGAGCCAGAATCAGTATGAGAGGTCAGAACCAGAATCAGACTGAGAGGCCAGAGCCGGAATCAGACTGAGAAGTCAGAGCCAGAATCAGACTGAGAGGTCAGAGCCGGAATCAGACTGAGAATTTAGAGCCAGAATCAGACTGAGAGGTCAGAGCCAGAATCAGAATGAGAGGTCAGAGCCGGAAACAGACTGAGATGTCAGAGCCAGAATAAGTCAGAGAGGTCAGAGAAAGAATCAGTATAAGAGGTCAGAGCCAGAATCAGACTGAGAGGTCAAAGCCAGAATCAGACTGAGAGGTCAGAGCCAGAATCTGACTGAGAGGTCAGAGCCAGAATCAGACTGAGAGGTCAGAGCCAGATTCAGACTGAAAGGTAAGAGCCGGAATCAGACTGAGAGGTCAGGGCTTGAATCAGACTAAGAGGTCAGAGCCAGAATCAGACTGAGAGGTCAGAGCAAGAATCAATATGAGAGGTCAGAGCCAGAATCAGTATGAGAGGTCAGAACCAGAATCAGACTGAGAGGTCAGAGCCAGAATCAGAATGAGAGGTCAGAGCGGGAATCAGACTGGTAGGTCAGAGCTGGAATTAGTAGGAGAGGTCAGAGCCGGAATCAGTAGGAGAGGTCAGAGACGGAAACAGACTGAGAGGTCAGAGCCGGAATCAGACTGAGAGGTCAGAGCCGGAATAAGTAGGAGAGGTCAGAGCCGGAATCAGACTAAGAGGTCAGAGCTGGAATCAGACTGAGAGGTCAGACCCAGATTTAGGCTGAGATGTCAGAGCCGAAATCAGACTGAGAGGTCAGAGCCAGAATCAGACTGAGAAGTCAGAGCCGGAATCAGACTGAAAGGTCAGAGCTAGAATCAGACTGAGAGGTTAGAGCCAGAATCAGTATGACAGGTCAGAGCTGGAATCAGACGGAGAGGTCAGAGCCGGAATGAGACTGAGAGGTCAGAGTCGGAGTCAGACTGAGAGGTCAGAGCCAGAATCCGTATGAGAGGTCAGAGCCCGAATCAGACTGAGAGGTCAGAGCCAGAATCAGAATGAGAGGTCAGAGCAAGAATCAGACTGAGAGGTCAGAGCCGGAAACAGACTTAAAGGTCAGAGCCAGAATCAGACTGAGAAGTCAGAGCCGGAATCAGATTGAAAGGTCAGAGCTAGAATCAGACTGAGAGGTTAGAGCCAGAATCAGTATGACAGGTCAGAGCTGGAATCAGACGGAGAGGTCAGAGCCAGAATAAGACTGAGAGGTCAGAGTCGGAGTCAGACTGAGAGGTCAGAGCCGGAATCAGACTGAGAGGTCAGAGCCGGAATAAGTAGGAGAGGTCAGAGCCGGAATCAGACTAAGAGGTCAGAGCTGGAATCAGACTGAGAGGTCAGACCCAGATTTAGGCTGAGATGTCAGAGCCGAAATCAGACTGAGAGGTCAGAGCCAGAATCAGACTGAGAAGTCAGAGCCGGAATCAGACTGAAAGGTCAGAGCTAGAATCAGACTGAGAGGTTAGAGCCAGAATCAGTATGACAGGTCAGAGCTGGAATCAGACGGAGAGGTCAGAGCCGGAATGAGACTGAGAGGTCAGAGTCGGAGTCAGACTGAGAGGTCAGAGCCAGAATCCGTATGAGAGGTCAGAGCCCGAATCAGACTGAGAGGTCAGAGCCAGAATCAGAATGAGAGGTCAGAGCAAGAATCAGACTGAGAGGTCAGAGCCGGAAACAGACTTAAAGGTCAGAGCCAGAATCAGACTGAGAAGTCAGAGCCGGAATCAGATTGAAAGGTCAGAGCTAGAATCAGACTGAGAGGTTAGAGCCAGAATCAGTATGACAGGTCAGAGCTGGAATCAGACGGAGAGGTCAGAGCCAGAATAAGACTGAGAGGTCAGAGTCGGAGTCAGACTGAGAGGTCAGAGCCAGAATCCGTATGAGAGGTCAGAGCCCGAATCAGACTGAGAGGTCAGAGCCAGAATCAGAATGAAAGGTCAGAGCAAGAATCAGACTGAGAGGTCAGAGCCGGAAACAGACTGAGAAGTCAGAGCCAGAATCATACTGAGAAGTCAGAGCCGGAATCAGACTGAAAGGTCAGAGCTAGAATCAGACTGAGAGGTTAGAGCCAGAATCAGTATGACAGGTCAGAGCTGGAATCAGACTGAGAGGTCAGAGCCGGAATAAGACTGAGAGGTCAGAGTCGGAGTCAGACTGAGAGGTCAGAGCCAGAATCCGTATGAGAGGTCAGAGCCCGAATCAGACTGAGAGGTCAGAGCAAGAATCAGACTGAGAGGTCAGAGCAAGAATCAGACTGAGAGGTCAGAGCCAGAATCAGACTGAGAGGTCAGAGCCGGAATCAGTAGGAGAGGCCAGATCCGGAATCAGACTAAGAGGTCAGAGCTGGAATCAGACTGAATGGTCAGAGCCAGAATAAGACTGAGAGGTCGGAGCCGGAATCAGACTAAGAGGTCAGAGCCGGAATCAGACTGAGAGGTCAGAGCCGGAATCAGACTGAGAGGTCAGAGCCGGAATCAGACTAAGAAATCAGAGCCGGAATCAGTAGGAGAGGTCAGAGCCATAATCAGACTGAGAGGTCAGAGCAAGAATCAGACTGAGAAGTCAGAGCCGGAATCAGACTGAAAGGTCAGAGCTAGAATCAGACTGAGAGGTTAGAGCCAGAATCAGTATGACAGGTCAGAGCTGGAATCAGACGGAGAGGTCAGAGCCGGAATGAGACTGAGAGGTCAGAGTCGGAGTCAGACTGAGAGGTCAGAGCCAGAATCCGTATGAGAGGTCAGAGCCCGAATCAGACTGAGAGGTCAGAGCCAGAATCAGAATGAGAGGTCAGAGCAAGAATCAGACTGAGAGGTCAGAGCCGGAAACAGACTTAAAGGTCAGAGCCAGAATCAGACTGAGAAGTCAGAGCCGGAATCAGATTGAAAGGTCAGAGCTAGAATCAGACTGAGAGGTTAGAGCCAGAATCAGTATGACAGGTCAGAGCTGGAATCAGACGGAGAGGTCAGAGCCAGAATAAGACTGAGAGGTCAGAGTCGGAGTCAGACTGAGAGGTCAGAGCCGGAATCAGACTGAGAGGTCAGAGCCGGAATAAGTAGGAGAGGTCAGAGCCGGAATCAGACTAAGAGGTCAGAGCTGGAATCAGACTGAGAGGTCAGACCCAGATTTAGGCTGAGATGTCAGAGCCGAAATCAGACTGAGAGGTCAGAGCCAGAATCAGACTGAGAAGTCAGAGCCGGAATCAGACTGAAAGGTCAGAGCTAGAATCAGACTGAGAGGTTAGAGCCAGAATCAGTATGACAGGTCAGAGCTGGAATCAGACGGAGAGGTCAGAGCCGGAATGAGACTGAGAGGTCAGAGTCGGAGTCAGACTGAGAGGTCAGAGCCAGAATCCGTATGAGAGGTCAGAGCCCGAATCAGACTGAGAGGTCAGAGCCAGAATCAGAATGAGAGGTCAGAGCAAGAATCAGACTGAGAGGTCAGAGCCGGAAACAGACTTAAAGGTCAGAGCCAGAATCAGACTGAGAAGTCAGAGCCGGAATCAGATTGAAAGGTCAGAGCTAGAATCAGACTGAGAGGTTAGAGCCAGAATCAGTATGACAGGTCAGAGCTGGAATCAGACGGAGAGGTCAGAGCCAGAATAAGACTGAGAGGTCAGAGTCGGAGTCAGACTGAGAGGTCAGAGCCAGAATCCGTATGAGAGGTCAGAGCCCGAATCAGACTGAGAGGTCAGAGCCAGAATCAGAATGAAAGGTCAGAGCAAGAATCAGACTGAGAGGTCAGAGCCGGAAACAGACTGAGAAGTCAGAGCCAGAATCATACTGAGAAGTCAGAGCCGGAATCAGACTGAAAGGTCAGAGCTAGAATCAGACTGAGAGGTTAGAGCCAGAATCAGTATGACAGGTCAGAGCTGGAATCAGACTGAGAGGTCAGAGCCGGAATAAGACTGAGAGGTCAGAGTCGGAGTCAGACTGAGAGGTCAGAGCCAGAATCCGTATGAGAGGTCAGAGCCCGAATCAGACTGAGAGGTCAGAGCAAGAATCAGACTGAGAGGTCAGAGCAAGAATCAGACTGAGAGGTCAGAGCCAGAATCAGACTGAGAGGTCAGAGCCGGAATCAGTAGGAGAGGCCAGATCCGGAATCAGACTAAGAGGTCAGAGCTGGAATCAGACTGAATGGTCAGAGCCAGAATAAGACTGAGAGGTCGGAGCCGGAATCAGACTAAGAGGTCAGAGCCGGAATCAGACTGAGAGGTCAGAGCCGGAATCAGACTGAGAGGTCAGAGCCGGAATCAGACTAAGAAATCAGAGCCGGAATCAGTAGGAGAGGTCAGAGCCATAATCAGACTGAGAGGTCAGAGCAAGAATCAGACTGAGAAGTCAGAGCCAGAATCAGTATGAGTAGTCAGAGCCAGAATCAGTATCAGAGGTCAGAGCCGGAATCAGAAGGAGAGGTCAGAGCCGGAATCAGACTGAGAGGTCAGAGCCAGAATCTGACTGAGAGGTCAGAGCCAGAATCAGACTGAGAGGTCAGAGCCAGATTCAGACTGAAAGGTAAGAGCCGGAATCAGACTGAGAGGTCAGGGCTTGAATCAGACTAAGAGGTCAGAGCCAGAATCAGACTGAGAGGTCAGAGCAAGAATCAATATGAGAGGTCAGAGCCAGAATCAGTATGAGAGGTCAGAACCAGAATCAGACTGAGAGGCCAGAGCCGGAATCAGACTGAGAAGTCAGAGCCAGAATCAGACTGAGAGGTCAGAGCCGGAATCAGACTGAGAATTTAGAGCCAGAATCAGACTGAGAGGTCAGAGCCAGAATCAGAATGAGAGGTCAGAGCCGGAAACAGACTGAGATGTCAGAGCCAGAATAAGTCAGAGAGGTCAGAGAAAGAATCAGTATAAGAGGTCAGAGCCAGAATCAGACTGAGAGGTCAAAGCCAGAATCAGACTGAGAGGTCAGAGCCAGAATCAGACTGAGAGGTCAAAACCAGAATCAGACTGAGAGGTAGGAGCTGGAATCAGACTAAGAGGTCAGAGCCGGAATCAGACTGAGAGGTCAGAACCGGAATTAGTAGGAGAGGTCAGAGCCGGAATCAGACTAAGAGGTCAGAGCCGGAATCAGACTGAGAGGTCAGAGCCGGAATCAGACTGAGAGGTCAGAGCCAGAATCAGACTGAGAAGTCAGAGTAAGAATCAGTATGACAGGTCAGAGCCGGAATCAGACTGAGAGGTCAGAGCCAGAATCAGACTGAGAGGGCAGAGACGGATTAAGTATGAAATATCAGAGCCGGAATAAGACTGACATTTCAGAGTCGGAATCAGACTTAGAGGTCAGAGCAGGAATCAGACTGAGAGGTCAGAGCCAGAATCAGACTGAGAGGTCAGAGCAAGAATCAGACTGAGAGGGCAGAACCAGAATCAGACTGAGAAGTCAGAGCCAGAATCAGACTGAGAGGTCAGAGCCGGAATAAGTATGAGAGGTCAGAGCCGGAATCAGACTGAGAAGTCAGAGCCAGAATCAGACTGAGAGGTCAGAGCCCGAATCAGACTGAGAGGTCAGAGCCAGAATCAGAATGAGAGGTCAGAGCAAGAATCAGACTGAGAAGTCAGAGCCAGAATCAGACTGAGAGGTCAGAGCCGGAATAAGTATGAGAGGTCAGAGCCGGAATCAGACTGAGAGGTCAGAGCCGGAAACAGACTGAGAGGTCAGAGCCAGAATCAGACTGAGAGGTCAAAACCAGAATGAGACTGAGAGGTCAGAGCTGGAATCAGACTAAGAGGTCAGACCCGGAATCAGACTGAGAGGTCAGAGCCGGAATCAGTATGAGAGGTGAGAGCCGGAATCAGACTAAGAGGTAAGAGCCAGAATCAGGCTGAGAGGTCAGAGCCGGAATCAGACTGAGAAGTCAGAGCCAGAATCAGACTGAGAGGTCAGAGCCGGAATAAGTATGAGAGGTCAGAGCCGGAATCAGACTGAGAGGTCAGAGCCGGAATCAGACTGAGAAGTCAGAGCCAGAATCAGACTGAGAGGTCAGAGCCAGAATTAGAATGAGAGGTCTGAGCCGGAATCAGACTGGGAGGTCAGAGCTGCAATCAGTAGGAGAGGTCAGAGCCGGAATCAGTAGGAGAGATCAGAGCCAGAATCAGACTGAGAGGTCAGAGCCGGAATCAGACTGAGAGGTCAGAGCCGGAATAAGTATGAGAGGTCAGAGCCGGAATCAGACTGAGAAGTCAGAGCCAGAATCAGACTGAGAGGTCAGAGCCAGAATCAGAATGAGAGGTCTGAGCCGGAATCAGACTGGGAGGTCAGAGCTGGAATCAGTAGGAGAGGTCAGAGCCGGAATCAGTAGGAGAGGTCAGAGCCGGAATCAGACTGAGAGGTCAGAGCCGGAATCAGACTGAGAGGTCTGAGCCAGAATCAGACTGAGAAGTCAGCGCAAGAATCAGTCGGAGAAGTCGAAGCCAGAATCAGTATGAGAGGTCACAGCCAGAATACGAGTGAGAGGTCAGAGCCGGAATCAGTATGAGAGGTCAGAGCCAGAATCAGGCTGAGATGTCAGAGCCGAAATCAGACCGAGAGGTCAGAGCCAGAATCAGACTGAGAGGTCAGAGTCGGAATCAGTAGGAGAGGTCAGAGCCGGAATCAGACTGAGAGGTCAGAGCCAGAATAAGACAGAGAGGTCAGAGAAAGAATCAGTATAAGAGGTCAGAGCCAGAATCAGACTGAGAGGTCAAAGCCAGAATCAGACTGCGAAGTCAGAGCCAGAATCAGACTGAGAGGTCAGAGCCAGAATCAGAATGAGAGGTCAGAGCCAGAATCAGACTGGTAGGTCAGAGCTGGAATTAGTAGGAGAGGTCAGAGCCGGAATCAGTAGGAGAGGTCAGAGACGGAAACAGACTGAGAGGTCAGAGCCGGAATCAGACTGAGAGGTCAGAGCCGGAATAAGTAGGAGAGGTCAGAGCCGGAATCAGACTAAGAGGTCAGAGCTGGAATCAGACTGAGAGGTCAGAGCCAGAATCAGACTGAGAAGTCAGAGCCGGAATCAGACTGAAAGGTCAGAGCTAGAATCAGACTGAGAGGTTAGAGCCAGAATCAGTATGACAGGTCAGAGCTGGAATCAGACGGAGAGGTCAGAGCCAGAATCAGAATGAGAGGTCTGAGCCGGAATCAGACTGGGAGGTCAGAGCTGGAATCAGTAGGAGAGGTCAGAGCCGGAATCAGTAGGAGAGGTCAGAGCCGGAATCAGACTGAGAGGTCAGAGCCGGAATCAGACTGAGAGGTCAGAGCCGGAATCAGACTGAGAGGTCTGAGCCAGAATCAGACTGAGAAGTCAGTGCAAGAATCAGTCGGAGAAGTCGAAGCCAGAATCAGTATGAGAGGTCACAGCCAGAATACGAGTGAGAGGTCAGAGCCGGAATCAGTATGAGAGGTCAGAGCCAGAATCAGGCTGAGATGTCAGAGCCGAAATCAGACCGAGAGGTCAGAGCCAGAATCAGACTGAGAGGTCAGCGTCGGAATCAGTAGGAGAGGTCAGAGCCGGAATCAGACTGAGAGGTCAGAGCCAGAATAAGACAGAGAGGTCAGAGAAAGAATCAGTATAAGAGGTCAGAGCCAGAATCAGACTGAGAGGTCAAAGCCAGAATCAGACTGCGAAGTCAGAGCCAGAATCAGACTGAGAGGTCAGAGCCAGAATCAGAATGAGAGGTCAGAGCCAGAATCAGACTGGTAGGTCAGAGCTGGAATTAGTAGGAGAGGTCAGAGCCGGAATCAGTAGGAGAGGTCAGAGCCGGAATCAGACTAAGAGGTCAGAGCTGGAATCAGACTGAGAGGTCAGAGCCGGAATAAGTAGGAGAGGTCAGAGCCGGAATCAGACTAAGAGGTCAGAGCTGGAATCAGACTGAGAGGTCAGAGCCAGAATCAGACTGAGAAGTCAGAGCCGGAATCAGACTGAAAGGTCAGAGCTAGAATCAGACTGAGCGGTTAGAGCCAGAATCAGTATGACAGGTCAGAGCTGGAATCAGACGGAGAGGTCAGAGCCGGAATGAGACTGAGAGGTCAGAGTCGGAGTCAGACTGAGAGGTCAGAGCCAGAATCCGTATGAGAGGTCAGAGCCCGAATCAGACTGAGAGGTCAGAGCCAGAATCAGAATGAGAGGTCAGAGCAAGAATCAGACTGAGAGGTCAGAGCCGGAAACAGACTTAGAGGTCAGAGCCAGAATCAGACTGAGAAGTCAGAGCCGGAATCAGACTGAAAGGTCAGAGCTAGAATCAGACTGAGAGGTTAGAGCCAGAATCAGTATGACAGGTCAGAGCTGGAATCAGACGGAGAGGTCAGAGCCGGAATAAGACTGAGAGGTCAGAGTCGGAGTCAGACTGAGAGGTCAGAGCCAGAATCCGTATGAGAGGTCAGAGCCCGAATCAGACTGAGAGGTCAGAGCCAGAATCAGAATGAGAGGTCAGAGCAAGAATCAGACTGAGAGGTCAGAGCCGGAAACAGACTTAGAGGTCAGAGCCAGAATCAGACTGAGAAGTCAGAGCCGGAATCAGACTGAAAGGTCAGAGCTAGAATCAGACTGAGAGGTTAGAGCCAGAATCAGTATGACAGGTCAGAGCTGGAATCAGACGGAGAGGTCAGAGCCGGAATAAGACTGAGAGGTCAGAGTCGGAGTCAGACTGAGAGGTCAGAGCCAGAATCCGTATGAGAGGTCAGAGCCCGAATCAGACTGAGAGGTCAGAGCCAGAATCAGAATGAGAGGTCAGAGCAAGAATCAGACTGAGAGGTCAGAGCCGGAAACAGACTGAGAGGTCAGAGCCAGAATCAGACTGAGAAGTCAGAGCCGGAATCAGACTGAAAGGTCAGAGCTAGAATCAGACTGAGAGGTTACAGCCAGAATCAGTATGACAGGTCAGAGCTGGAATCAGACTGAGAGGTCAGACCCGGAATAAGACTGAGAGGTCAGAGTCGGAGTCAGACTGAGAGGTCAGAGCCAGAATCCGTATGAGAGGTCAGAGCCCGAATCAGACTGAGAGGTCAGAGCAAGAATCAGACTGAGAGGTCAGAGCAAGAATCAGACTGAGAGGTCAGAGCCAGAATCAGACTGAGAGGTCAGAGCCGGAATCAGTATAAGAGGTCAGAGCCGTAATCAGTAGGAGAGGTGAGAGCCGGAATCAGACTGAGAGGTCAGAAACAGCATCAGACTGAGAGGTCAGAGCCGGAATCAGACTGAGAGGTCAGAGCCGGAATCAGACTAAGAAATCAGAGCCGGAATCAGTAGGAGAGGTCAGAGCCATAATCAGACTAAGAGGTCAGAGCCAGAATCAGACTGAGAGGTCAGGGCTTGAATCAGACTAAGAGGTCAGAGCCAGAATCAGACTGAGAGGTCAGAGCCAGAATCAGACTGAGAGGTCAGAGCCAGATTCAGACTGAAAGGTAAGAGCCGGAATCAGAAGGAGAGGTCAGAGCCAGAATCTGACTGAGAGGTCAGAGCCAGAATCAGACTGAGAGGTCAGAGCAAGATTCAGACTGAAAGGTAAGAGCCGGAATCAGACTGAGAGGTCAGGGCTTGAATCAGACTAAGAGGTCAGAGCCAGAATCAGACTGAGAGGTCAGAGCAAGAATCAGTATGAGAGGTCAGAGCCAGAATCAGTATGAGAGGTCAGAACCAGAATCAGACTGAGAGGCCAGAGCCGGAATCAGACTGAGAAGTCAGAGCCAGAATCAGACTGAGAGGTCAGAGCCGGAATCAGACTGAGAATTTAGAGCCAGAATCAGACTGAGAGGTCAGAGCCAGAATCAGAATGAGAGGTCAGAGCCGGAAACAGACTGAGATGTCAGAGCCAGAATAAGTCAGAGAGGTCAGAAATTGAATCAGTATAAGAGGTCAGAGCCAGAATCAGACTGAGAGGTCAGAGCCAGAATCAGACTGAGAGGTCAAAACCAGAATCAGACTGAGAGGTAGGAGCTGGAATCAGACTAAGAGGTCAGAGTCGGAGTCAGACTGAGAGGTCAGAGCCAGAATCCGTATGAGAGGTCAGAGCCCGAATCAGACTGAGAGGTCAGAGCCAGAATCAGAATGAGAGGTCAGAGCAAGAATCAGACTGAGAGGTCAGAGCCGGAAACAGACTGAGAGGTCAGAGCCAGAATCAGACTGAGAAGTCAGAGCCGGAATCAGACTGAAAGGTCAGAGCTAGAATCAGACTGAGAGGTTACAGCCAGAATCAGTATGACAGGTCAGAGCTGGAATCAGACTGAGAGGTCAGAGTCGGAGTCAGACTGAGAGGTCAGAGCCAGAATCCGTATGAGAGGTCAGAGCCCGAATCAGACTGAGAGGTCAGAGCAAGAATCAGACTGAGAGGTCAGAGCAAGATTTAGACTGAGAGGTCAGAGCCAGAATCAGACTGAGAGGTCAGAGCCGGAATCAGTATAAGAGGTCAGAGCCGTAATCAGTAGGAGAGGTGAGAGCCGGAATCAGACTGAGAGGTCAGAAACAGCATCAGACTGAGAGGTCAGAGCCGGAATCAGACTGAGAGGTCAGAGCCGAAATCAGACTAAGAAATCAGAGCCGGAATCAGTAGGAGAGGTCAGAGCCATAATCAGACTAAGAGGTCAGAGCCAGAATCAGACTGAGAGGTCAGGGCTTGAATCAGACTAAGAGGTCAGAGCCAGAATCAGACTGAGAGGCCAGAGCCAGAATCAGACTGAGAGGTCAGAGCCAGATTAAGACTGAAAGGTAAGAGCCGGAATCAGAAGGAGAGGTCAGAGCCAGAATCTGACAAAGAGGTCAGAGCCAGAATCAGACTGAGAGGTCAGAGCAAGATTCAGACTGAAAGGTAAGAGACGGAATCAGACTGAGAGGTCAGGGCTTGAATCAGACTAAGAGGTCAGAGCCAGAATCAGACTGAGAGGTCAGAGCAAGAATCAGTATTAGAGGTCAGAGCCAGAATCAGTATGAGAGGTCAGAACCAGAATCAGACTGAGAGGCCAGAGCCGGAATCAGACTGAGAAGTCAGAGCCAGAATCAGACTGAGAGGTCAGAGCCGGAATCAGACTGAGAATTTAGAGCCAGAATCAGACTGAGAGGTCAGAGCCAGAATCAGACTGAGAGGTCAGAGCCAGATTCAGACTGAAAGGTAAGAGCCGGAATCAGACTGAGAGGTCAGGGCTTGAATCAGACTAAGAGGTCAGAGCCAGAATCAGACTGAGAGGTCAGAGCAAGAATCAATATGAGAGGTCAGAGCCAGAATCAGTATGAGAGGTCAGAACCAGAATCAGACTGAGAGGTCAGAGCCAGAATCAGAATGAGAGGTCAGAGCGGGAATCAGACTGGTAGGTCAGAGCTGGAATTAGTAGGAGAGGTCAGAGCCGGAATCAGTAGGAGAGGTCAGAGACGGAAACAGACTGAGAGGTCAGAGCCGGAATCGGACTGAGAGGTCAGAGCCGGAATAAGTAGGAGAGGTCAGAGCCATAATCAGACTAAGAGGTCAGAGCCGGAATCAGACTGAGAGGTCAGAGCCGGAATCAGACTAAGAAATCAGAGCCGGAATCAGTAGGAGAGGTCAGAGCCATAATCAGACTAAGAGGTCAGAGCCAGAATCAGACTGAGAGGTCAGGGCTTGAATCAGACTAAGAGGTCAGAGCCAGAATCAGACTGAGAGGTCAGAGCCAGAATCAGACTGAGAGGTCAGAGCCAGATTCAGACTGAAAGGTAAGAGCCGGAATCAGAAGGAGAGGTCAGAGCCAGAATCTGACTGAGAGGTCAGAGCCAGAATCAGACTGAGAGGTCAGAGCAAGATTCAGACTGAAAGGTAAGAGCCGGAATCAGACTGAGAGGTCAGGGCTTGAATCAGACTAAGAGGTCAGAGCCAGAATCAGACTGAGAGGTCAGAGCAAGAATCAGTATGAGAGGTCAGAGCCAGAATCAGTATGAGAGGTCAGAACCAGAATCAGACTGAGAGGCCAGAGCCGGAATCAGACTGAGAAGTCAGAGCCAGAATCAGACTGAGAGGTCAGAGCCGGAATCAGACTGAGAATTTAGAGCCAGAATCAGACTGAGAGGTCAGAGCCAGAATCAGAATGAGAGGTCAGAGCCGGAAACAGACTGAGATGTCAGAGCCAGAATAAGTCAGAGAGGTCAGAAATTGAATCAGTATAAGAGGTCAGAGCCAGAATCAGACTGAGAGGTCAGAGCCAGAATCAGACTGAGAGGTCAAAACCAGAATCAGACTGAGAGGTAGGAGCTGGAATCAGACTAAGAGGTCAGAGTCGGAGTCAGACTGAGAGGTCAGAGCCAGAATCCGTATGAGAGGTCAGAGCCCGAATCAGACTGAGAGGTCAGAGCCAGAATCAGAATGAGAGGTCAGAGCAAGAATCAGACTGAGAGGTCAGAGCCGGAAACAGACTGAGAGGTCAGAGCCAGAATCAGACTGAGAAGTCAGAGCCGGAATCAGACTGAAAGGTCAGAGCTAGAATCAGACTGAGAGGTTACAGCCAGAATCAGTATGACAGGTCAGAGCTGGAATCAGACTGAGAGGTCAGAGTCGGAGTCAGACTGAGAGGTCAGAGCCAGAATCCGTATGAGAGGTCAGAGCCCGAATCAGACTGAGAGGTCAGAGCAAGAATCAGACTGAGAGGTCAGAGCAAGATTTAGACTGAGAGGTCAGAGCCAGAATCAGACTGAGAGGTCAGAGCCGGAATCAGTATAAGAGGTCAGAGCCGTAATCAGTAGGAGAGGTGAGAGCCGGAATCAGACTGAGAGGTCAGAAACAGCATCAGACTGAGAGGTCAGAGCCGGAATCAGACTGAGAGGTCAGAGCCGAAATCAGACTAAGAAATCAGAGCCGGAATCAGTAGGAGAGGTCAGAGCCATAATCAGACTAAGAGGTCAGAGCCAGAATCAGACTGAGAGGTCAGGGCTTGAATCAGACTAAGAGGTCAGAGCCAGAATCAGACTGAGAGGCCAGAGCCAGAATCAGACTGAGAGGTCAGAGCCAGATTAAGACTGAAAGGTAAGAGCCGGAATCAGAAGGAGAGGTCAGAGCCAGAATCTGACAAAGAGGTCAGAGCCAGAATCAGACTGAGAGGTCAGAGCAAGATTCAGACTGAAAGGTAAGAGACGGAATCAGACTGAGAGGTCAGGGCTTGAATCAGACTAAGAGGTCAGAGCCAGAATCAGACTGAGAGGTCAGAGCAAGAATCAGTATTAGAGGTCAGAGCCAGAATCAGTATGAGAGGTCAGAACCAGAATCAGACTGAGAGGCCAGAGCCGGAATCAGACTGAGAAGTCAGAGCCAGAATCAGACTGAGAGGTCAGAGCCGGAATCAGACTGAGAATTTAGAGCCAGAATCAGACTGAGAGGTCAGAGCCAGAATCAGACTGAGAGGTCAGAGCCAGATTCAGACTGAAAGGTAAGAGCCGGAATCAGACTGAGAGGTCAGGGCTTGAATCAGACTAAGAGGTCAGAGCCAGAATCAGACTGAGAAGTCAGAGCCGGAATCAGACTGAAAGGTCAGAGCTAGAATCAGACTGAGAGGTTACAGCCAGAATCAGTATGACAGGTCAGAGCTGGAATCAGACTGAGAGGTCAGAGTCGGAGTCAGACTGAGAGGTCAGAGCCAGAATCCGTATGAGAGGTCAGAGCCCGAATCAGACTGAGAGGTCAGAGCAAGAATCAGACTGAGAGGTCAGAGCAAGATTTAGACTGAGAGGTCAGAGCCAGAATCAGACTGAGAGGTCAGAGCCGGAATCAGTATAAGAGGTCAGAGCCGTAATCAGTAGGAGAGGTGAGAGCCGGAATCAGACTGAGAGGTCAGAAACAGCATCAGACTGAGAGGTCAGAGCCGGAATCAGACTGAGAGGTCAGAGCCGAAATCAGACTAAGAAATCAGAGCCGGAATCAGTAGGAGAGGTCAGAGCCATAATCAGACTAAGAGGTCAGAGCCAGAATCAGACTGAGAGGTCAGGGCTTGAATCAGACTAAGAGGTCAGAGCCAGAATCAGACTGAGAGGCCAGAGCCAGAATCAGACTGAGAGGTCAGAGCCAGATTAAGACTGAAAGGTAAGAGCCGGAATCAGAAGGAGAGGTCAGAGCCAGAATCTGACAAAGAGGTCAGAGCCAGAATCAGACTGAGAGGTCAGAGCAAGATCAGACTGAAAGGTAAGAGACGGAATCAGACTGAGAGGTCAGGGGCTTGAATCAGACTAAGAGGTCAGAGCCAGAATCAGACTGAGAGGTCAGAAGCAAGAATCAGTATTAGAGGTCAGAGCCAGAATCAGTATGAGAGGTCAGAACCAGAATCAGACTGAGAGGCCAGAGCCGGAATCAGACTGAGAAGTCAGAGCCAGAATCAGACTGAGAGGTCAGAGCCGGAATCAGACTGAGAATTTAGAGCCAGAATCAGACTGAGAGGTCAGAGCCAGAATCAGACTGAGAGGTCAGAGCCAGATTCAGACTGAAAGGTAAGAGCCGGAATCAGACTGAGAGGTCAGGGCTTGAATCAGACTAAGAGGTCAGAGCCAGAATCAGACTGAGAGGTCAGAGCAAGAATCAATATGAGAGGTCAGAGCCAGAATCAGTATGAGAGGTCAGAACCAGAATCAGACTGAGAGGTCAGAGCCAGAATCAGAATGAGAGGTCAGAGCGGGAATCAGACTGGTAGGTCAGAGCTGGAATTAGTAGGAGAGGTCAGAGCCGGAATCAGTAGGAGAGGTCAGAGACGGAAACAGACTGAGAGGTCAGAGCCGGAATCAGACTGAGAGGTCAGAGCCGGAATAAGTAGGAGAGGTCAGAGCCGGAATCAGACTAAGAGGTCAGAGCTGGAATCAGACTGAGAGGTCAGACCCAGATTTAGGCTGAGATGTCAGAGCCGAAATCAGAACTGAGAGGTCAGAGCCAGAATCAGACTGAGAGTCAGAGCGGATCAGACTGAAAGGTCAGAGCTAGAATCAGACTGAGAGGTTAGAGCCAGAATCAGTATGACAGGTCAGAGCTGGAATCAGACGGAGAGGTCAGAGCCGGAATGAGACTGAGAGGTCAGGAGTCGGAGTCAGACTGAGAGGTCAGAGCCAGAATCCGTATGAGAGGTCAGAGCCCGAATCAGACTGAGAGTTCAGAGCCAGAATCAGAATGAGAGGTCAGAGCAAGAATCAGACTGAGAGGTCAGAGCCGGAAACAGACTTAAGGTCAGAGCCAGAATCAGACTGAGAAGTCAGAGCCGGAATCAGATTGAAAGGTCAGAGCTAGAATCAGACTGAGAGGTTAGAGCAGAATCAGTATGACAGGTCAGAGCTGGAATCAGACGGAGAGGTCAGAGCCAGAATAAGACTGAGAGGTCAGAGTCGGAGTCAGACTGAGAGGTCAGAGCCAGAATCCGTATGAGAGGTCAGAGCCCGAATCAGGACTGAGAGGTCAGAGCCAGAATCAGAATGAAAGGTCAGAGCAAGAATCAGACTGAGAGGTCAGAGCCGGAAACAGACTGAGAAGTCAGAGCCAGAATCATACTGAGAAGTCAGAGCCGGAATCAGACTGAAAGGTCAGAGCTAGAATCAGACTGAGAGGTTAGAGCCAGAATCAGTATGACAGGTCAGAGCTGGAATCAGACGGAGAGGTCAGAGCCGGAATGAGACTGAGAGGTCAGAGTCGGAGTCAGACTGAGAGGTCAGAGCCAGAATCCGTATGAGAGGTCCAGAGCCCGAATCAGACTGAGAGGTCAGAGCCAGATCAGAATGAGAGGTCAGAGCAAGAATCAGACTGAGAGGTCAGAGCCGGAAACAGACTTAAAGGTCAGAGCCAGAATCAGACTGAGAAGTCAGAGCCGGAATCAGATTGAAAGGTCAGAGCTAGAATCAGACTGAGAGGTTAGAGCCAGAATCAGTATGACAGGGCAGAGCTGGAATCAGACGGAGAGGTCAGAGCCAGAATAAGACTGAGAGGTCAGAGTCGGAGTCAGACTGAGAGGTCAGAGCCCAGAATCCGTATGAGAGGTCAGAGCCCGAATCAGACTGAGAGGTCAGAGCCAGAATCAGAATGAAAGGGTCAGAGCAAGAATCAGACTGAGAGGTCAGAGCCGGAAACAGACTTGAGAAGTCAGAGCCAGAATCATACTGAGAAGTCAGAGCCGGAATCAGACTGAAAGGTCAGAGCTAGAATCAGACTGAGAGGTTAGAGCCAGAATCAGTATGACAGGTCAGAGCTGGAATCAGACGAGAGGGTCAGAGCCGGAATAAGACTGAGAGGTCAGAGTCGGAGTCAGACTGAGAGGTCAGAGCCAGAATCCGTATGAGAGGTCAGATCCCGAATCAGACTGAGAGGTCAGAGCAAGAATCAGACTGAGAGGTCAGAGCAAGAATCAGACTGAGAGGTCAGAGCCAGAATCAGACTGAGAGGTCAGAGCCGGAATCAGTAGGAGAGGCCAGATCCGGAATCAGACTAAGAGGTCAGAGCTGGAATCAGACTGAATGGTCAGAGCCAGAATAAGACTGAGAGGTCGGAGCCGGAATCAGACTAAGAGGTCAGAGCCGGAATCAGACTGAGAGGTCAGAGCCGGAATCAGACTGAGAGGTCAGAGCCGGAATCAGACTAAGAAATCAGAGCCGGAATCAGTAGGAGAGGTCAGAGCCATAATCAGACTGAGAGGTCAGAGCAAGAAACAGACTGAGAAGTCAGAGCCAGAATCAGTATGAGTAGTCAGAGCCAGAATCAGTATCAGAGGTCAGAGCCGGAATCAGAAGGAGAGGTCAGAGCCGGAATCAGACTGAGAGGTCAGAGCCAGAATCTGACTGAGAGGTCAGAGCCAGAATCAGACTGAGAGGTCAGAGCCAGATTCAGACTGAAGGTAAGAGCCGGAATCAGACTGAGAGGTCAGGGCTTGAATCAGACTAAGAGGTCAGAGCCAGAATCAGACTGAGAGGTCAGAGCAAGAATCAATATGAGAGGTCAGAGTCAGAATCAGTATGAGAGGTCAGAACCCAGAATCAGACTGAGAGGCCAGAGCCGGAATCAGACTGAGAAGTCAGAGCCAGAATCAGACTGAGAGGTCAGAGCCGGAATCAGACTGAGAATTTAGAGCCAGAATCAGACTGAGAGGTCAGAGCCAGAATCAGAATGAGAGGTCAGAGCCGGAAACAGACTGAGATGTCAGAGCCAGAATAAGTCAGAGAGGTCAGAGAAAGAATCAGTATAAGAGGTCAGAGCCAGAATCAGACTGAGAGGTCAAAGCCAGAATCAGACTGAGAGGTCAGAGCCAGAATCAGACTGAGAGGTCAAAACCAGAATCAGACTGAGAGGTAGGAGCTGGAATCAGACAAAGAGGTCAGAGCCGGAATCAGACTGAGAGGTCAGACCGGAATTAGTAGGTGAGGTCAGAGCCGGAATCAGACTAAGAGGTCAGAGCCGGAATCAGACTGAGAGGTCAGAGCCGGAATCAGACTGAGAGGTCAGAGCCAGAATCAGACTGAGAAGTCAGAGTAAGAATCAGTATGACAGGTCAGAGCCGGAATCAGACTGAGAGGTCAGAGCCAGAATCAGACTGAGAGGGCAGAGACGGATTAAGTATGAATATCAGAGCCGAATAGACTGACATTTCAGAGTCGGAATCAGACTTAGAGGTCAGAGCAGGAATCAGACTGAGAGGTCAGAGCCAGAATCAGACTGAGAAGTCAGAGCCAGAATCAGACTGAGAGGTCAGAGCCGAATAAGTATGAGAGGTCAGAGCCGGAATCAGACTGAGAAGTCAGAGCCAGAATCAGACTGAGAGGTCAGAGCCCGAATCAGACTGAGAGGTCAGAGCCAGATCAGAATGAGAGGTCAGAGCAAGAATCAGACTGAGAAGTCAGAGCCAGAATCAGACTGAGAGGTCAGAGCCGGAATCAGACTGAGAGGTCAGAGCCGGAAATCAGTATGAGAGGTGAGAGCCGGAATCAGACTAAGAGGTAAGAGCAGAATCAGGCTGAGAGGTCAGAGCCGGAATCAGACTGAGAAGTCAGAGCCAGAATCCAGACTGAGAGGTCAGAGCCGAATAAGTATGAGAGGTCAGAGCGAATCAGACTGAGAGGTCAGAGCCGGAATCAGACTGAGAAGTCAGAGCCAGAAATCAGACTGAGAGGTCAGAGCCAGAATTAGAATGAGAGGTCTGAGCCGGAATCAGACTGGGAGGTCAGAGCTGCAATCAGTAGGAGAGGTCAGAGCCGGAATCAGTAGGAGAGATCAGAGCTAGAATCAGACTGAGAGGTCAGAGCCGGAATCAGACTGAGAGGTCAGAGCTGAATAAGTATGAGAGGTCAGAGCCGAATCAGACTGAGAAGTCAGAGCCAGAATCAGACTGAGAGGTCAGAGCCAGAATCAGAATGAGAGGTCTGAGCCGGATCAGACTGGGAGGTCAGAGCTGGAATCAGTAGGAGAGGTCAGAGCCGGAATCAGTAGGAGAGGTCAGAGCCGGAATCAGACTGAGAGGTCAGAGCCGGAATCAGACTGAGAGGTCAGAGCCGAATCAGACTGAGAGGTCTGAGCAGATCAGACTGAGAAGTCAGCGCAAGAATCAGTCGGAGAAGTCGAAGCCAGAATCAGTATGAGAGGTCACAGCCAGAATACGAGTGAGAGGTCAGAGCCGGAATCAGTATGAGAGGTCAGAGCCAGAATCAGGCTGAGATGTCAGAGCCGAAATCAGACCGAGAGGTCAGAGCCAGAATCAGACTGGAGAGGTCAGAGTCGGAATCAGTAGAGAGGTCAGAGCCGGAATCAGACTGAGAGTCAGAGCCAGAATAAGACAGAGAGGTCAGAGAAAGAATCAGTATAAGAGGTCAGAGCCAGAATCAGACTGAGAGGTCAAAGCCAGAATCAGACTGCGAAGTCAGAGCCAGAATCAGACTGAGAGGTCAGAGCCAGAATCAGAATGAGAGGTCAGAGCCAGAATCAGACTGGTAGGTCAGAGCTGGAATTAGTAGGAGAGGTCAGAGCCGGAATCAGTAGGAGAGGTCAGAGACTGAAACAGACTGAGAGGTCAGAGCCGGAATCAGACTGAGAGGTCAGAGCCGAATAAGTAGGAGAGGTCAGAGCCGGAATCAGACTAAGAGGTCAGAGCTGAATCAGACTGAGAGGTCAGAGGCAGAATCAGACTGAGAAGTCAGAGCCGGAATCAGACTGAAAGGTCAGAGCTAGAATCAGACTGAGAGGTTAGAGCCAGAATCAGTATGACAGGTCAGAGGCTGGAATCAGACGGAGAGGTCAGAGCCGGAATGAGACTGAGAGGTCAGAGTCGGAGTCAGACTGAGAGGTCAGAGCCAGAATCCGTATGAGAGGTCAGAGCCCGAATCAGACTGAGAGGTCAGAGCAGAATCAGAATGAGAGGTCAGAGCAAGAATCAGACTGAGAGGTCAGAGCCGGAAACAGACTTAGAGTCAGAGCCAGAATCAGACTGAGAAGTCAGAGCCGGAATCAGACTGAAAGGTCAGAGCTAGAATCAGACTGAGAGGTTAGAGCCAGAATCAGTATGACAGGTCAGAGCTGGAATCAGACGGAGAGGTCAGAGCCGGAATAAGACTGAGAGGTCAGAGTCGGAGTCAGACTGAGAGGTCAGAGCCAGAATCCGTATGAGAGGTCAGAGCCCGAATCAGACTGAGAGGTCAGAGCCAGAATCAGAATGAGAGGTCAGAGCAAGAATCAGACTGAGAGGTCAGAGCCGGAAACAGACTTAGAGGTCAGAGCCAGAATCAGACTGAGAAGTCAGAGCCGGAATCAGACTGAAAGGTCAGAGCTAGAATCAGACTGAGAGGTTAGAGCCAGAATCAGTATGACAGGTCAGAGCTGGAATCAGACGGAGAGGTCAGAGCCGGAATAAGACTGAGAGGTCAGAGTCGGAGTCAGACTGAGAGGTCAGAGCCAGAATCCGTATGAGAGGTCAGAGCCCGAATCAGACTGAGAGGTCAGAGCCAGAATCAGAATGAGAGGTCAGAGCAAGAATCAGACTGAGAGGTCAGAGCCGGAAACAGACTGAGAGGTCAGAGCCAGAATCAGACTGAGAAGTCAGAGCCGGAATCAGACTGAAGGTCGGAGCTAGAATCAGACTGAGAGGTTTACAGCCAGAATCAGTATGACAGGTCAGAGCTGGAATCAGACTGAGAGGTCAGACCCGGAATAAGACTGAGAGGTCAGAGTCGGAGTCAGACTGAGAGGTCAGAGCCAGAATCCGTATGAGAGGTCAGAGCCCGAATCAGACTGAGAGGTCAGAGCAAGAATCAGACTGAGAGGTCAGAGCAAGAATCAGACTGAGAGGTCAGAGCCAGAATCAGGACTGAGAGGTCAGAGCCGGAATCAGTATAAGAGGTCAGAGCCGTAATCAGTAGGAGAGGTGAGAGCCGGAATCAGACTGAGAGGTCAGAAACAGCATCAGACTGAGAGGTCAGAGCCGGAATCAGACTGAGAGGTCAGAGCCGGAATCAGACTAAGAAATCAGAGCCGAATCAGTAGGAGAGGTCAGAGCCATAATCAGACTAAGAGGTCAGAGCCAGAATCAGACTGAGAGGTCAGGGCTTGAATCAGACTAAGAGGTCAGAGCCAGAATCAGACTGAGAGGTCAGAGCCAGAATCAGACTGAGAGGTCAGAGCCAGATTCAGACTGAAAGGTAAGAGCCGGAATCAGAAGGAGAGGGTCAGAGCCAGATCTGACTCGAGAGGTCAGAGCCAGAATCAGACTGAGAGGTCAGAGCAAGATTCAGACTGAAAGGTAAGAAGCCGGAATCAGACTGAGAGGTCAGGGCTTGAATCAGACTAAGAGGTCAGAGCCAGAATCAGACTGAGAGGTCAGAGCAAGAATCAGTATGAGAGGTCAGAGCCAGAATCAGTATGAGAGGTCAGAACCAGAATCAGACTGAGAGGCCAGAGCCGGAATCAGACTGAGAAGTCAGAGCAGAATCAGACTGAGAGGTCAGAGCCGGAATCAGACTGCCAGAATCAGACTGAGAGGTCAGAGCCAGAATCAGAATGAGAGGTCAGAGCCGGAAACAGACTGAGATGTCAGAGCCAGAATAAGTCAGAGAGGTCAGAAATTGAATCAGTATAAGAGGTCAGAGCCAGAATCAGACTGAGAGGTCAGAGCCAGAATCAGACTGAGAGGTCAAAACCAGAATCAGACTGAGAGGTAGGAGCTGGAATCAGACTAAGAGGTCAGAGTCGGAGTCAGACTGAGAGGTCAGAGCCAGAATCCGTATGAGAGGTCAGAGCCCGAATCAGACTGAGAGGTCAGAGCCAGAATCAGAATGAGAGGTCAGAGCAAGAATCAGACTGAGAGGTCAGAGCCGGAAACAGACTGAGAGGTCAGAGCCAGAATCAGACTGAGAAGTCAGAGCCGGAATCAGACTGAAAGGTCAGAGCTAGAATCAGACTGAGAGGTTACAGCCAGAATCAGTATGACAGGTCAGAGCTGGAATCAGACTGAGAGGTCAGAGTCGGAGTCAGACTGAGAGGTCAGAGCCAGAATCCGTATGAGAGGTCAGAGCCCGAATCAGACTGAGAGGTCAGAGCAAGAATCAGACTGAGAGGTCAGAGCAAGATTTAGACTGAGAGGTCAGAGCCAGAATCAGACTGAGAGGTCAGAGCCGGAATCAGTATAAGAGGTCAGAGCCGTAATCAGTAGGAGAGGTGAGAGCCGGAATCAGACTGAGAGGTCAGAAACAGCATCAGACTGAGAGGTCAGAGCCGGAATCAGACTGAGAGGTCAGAGCCGAAATCAGACTAAGAAATCAGAGCCGGAATCAGTAGGAGAGGTCAGAGCCATAATCAGACTAAGAGGTCAGAGCCAGAATCAGACTGAGAGGTCAGGGCTTGAATCAGACTAAGAGGTCAGAGCCAGAATCAGACTGAGAGGCCAGAGCCAGAATCAGACTGAGAGGTCAGAGCCAGATTAAGACTGAAAGGTAAGAGCCGGAATCAGAAGGAGAGGTCAGAGCCAGAATCTGACAAAGAGGTCAGAGCCAGAATCAGACTGAGAGGTCAGAGCAAGATTCAGACTGAAAGGTAAGAGACGGAATCAGACTGAGAGGTCAGGGCTTGAATCAGACTAAGAGGTCAGAGCCAGAATCAGACTGAGAGGTCAGAGCAAGAATCAGTATTAGAGGTCAGAGCCAGAATCAGTATGAGAGGTCAGAACCAGAATCAGACTGAGAGGCCAGAGCCGGAATCAGACTGAGAAGTCAGAGCCAGAATCAGACTGAGAGGTCAGAGCCGGAATCAGACTGAGAATTTAGAGCCAGAATCAGACTGAGAGGTCAGAGCCAGAATCAGAATGAGAGGACAGAGCCGGAAATAGACTGAGATGTCAGAGCCAGAATTAGTCAGAGAGGTCAGAAATTGAATCAGTATAAGAGGTCAGAGCCAGAATCAGACTGAGAGGTCAGAGCCAGAATCAGACTGAGAGGTCAAAACCAGAATCAGACTGAGAGGTAGGAGCTGGAATCAGACTAAGAGGTCAGAGCCGGAATCAGACTGAGAGGTCAGAGTCGGAATCAGTAGGAGAGGTCAGAGCCGGAATCAGACTAAGAGGTCAAAGCCAGAATCAGACTGAGAGGTCAGAGCCAGAATCAGACTGAGAGGTCAAAACCAGAATCAGACTGAGAGGTAGGAGCTGGAATCAGACTAAGAGGTCAGAGCCGGAATCAGACTGAGAGGTCAGAGCCGGAATCAGTAGGAGAGGTCAGAGCCGGAATCAGACTAAGAGGTCAGAGCCGGAATCAGACTGAGAGGTCAGAGCCAGAATCAGACTGAGAAGTCAGAGTAAGAATCAGACTGAGAGGTTAGAGCCAGAATCAGTATGACAGGTCAGAGCCGGAATCAGACTGAGAGGGCAGAGACGGATTAAGTATGAAATATCAGAGCCGGAATAAGACTGACAGGTCAGAGCCGGAATCAGACTGAGAGGTCAGAGCAGGAATCAGACTGAGAGGTCAGAGCCAGAATCAGACTGAGAGGTCAGAGCCAGAATCAGACTGAGAGGGCAGAGCCAGAATCAGACTGAGAAGTCAGAGCCGGAATCAGACTGAAAGGTCAGAGCTAGAATAAGACTGAGAGGTTAGAGACAGAATCAGTATGACAGGTCAAAGCTGGAATCAAACGGAGAGGTCAGAGCCGGAATAAGACTAAGAGGTCAGAGTCGGAGTCAGACTGAAAAGTCAGAGCCAGAATCCGTATGAGAGGTCAGAGCCCGAATCAGACTGAGAGGTCAGAGCCAGAATCAGAATGAGAGGTCAGAGCAAGAATCAGACTGAGAGGTCAGAGCCGGAAACAGACTGAGAGGTCAGAGCCAGAATCAGACTGAGAGGTCAAAACCAGAATGAGACTGAGAGGTCAGAGCTGGAATCAGACTAAGAGGTCAGACCCGGAATCAGACTGAGAGGTCAGAGCCGGAATCAGTAGGAGAGGTGAGAGCCGGAATCAGACTAAGAGGTAAGAGCCAGAATCAGGCTGAGAGGTCAGAGCCGGAATCAGACTGAGAAGTCAGAGCCAGAATCAGTATAAGAGGTCAGAGCCAAAATCAGGCTGAGAGGTTGGAGCCAGAATCAGTATGAGAGGTCAAAGCCGGAATCAGACTGAGAGGTCAGAGCCAGAATCAGACTGAGAAGTCAGAGCCAGAATCAGACTGAGAAGTCAGAGCCAGAATCAGACTGAGAGGTTAGAGCCAGAATCAGTATGACAGGTCAGAGCCGGAATCAGACTGAGAGGTCAAAGCCAGAAACAGACTGAGAGGTCAGAGCCAGAATAAGACAGAGAGGTCAGAGAAAGAATCAGTATAAGAGGTCAGAGCCAGAATCAGACAGAGAGGTCAGAGCCAGAATCAAACTAAGAGGTCAGAGACGGATTACGTATGAGATATCAGAGCCGGAATCAGACTGAGAGGTCAGAGCCGGAATCAGTATGAGAGGTCAGAGCCGGAATCAGATTGAGAGGTCAGAGCCAGAATCAGACTGAGAGGTCGGAGCCAGAATCAGACTGAGAAGTCAGAGCCAGAATCAGACTGAGAGGTTAGAGCAAAAATCAGTATGACTGGTCAGAGCCGGAATCAGACTGAGAGGTCAGAGCCGGAATCAGACTGAGAGGTCAGAGCCAGAATAAGACTGAGAGGTCAGAGCCGGAATCAGTAGGAGAGGCCAGAGCCGGAATAAGACTAAGAGGTCAGAGCCGGAATCAGGCTGAGAAGTCAGAGCCGGAATCAGACTGAGAAGTCAGAGCCAGAATCAGTATGAGAGGTCAGAGCCAGAATCAGGCTGAGAGGTCCAAGCCAGAATCAGTATGAGAGGTCAAAGCCGGAATCAGACTGAGAGGTCAGAGCCAGAATCAGACTGAGAGGTCAGAGCCGGAATCAGACTAAGAAGTCAGAGCTGGAATAAGACTCTGAGGTCAGAGCCGGAATCAGACTGAGATGTCAGAGCCAGAATCAGTACAAGAGGTCAGAGCCAGAATCATATTGAGGGGTCAGAGCCGGAATCAGACTGAGAGGTCAGAGCCAGAATAAGACTGAGAGGTCAGAGCCGGAATCAGTAGGAGAGGTCACGTCCCGAATCAGACTAAGAGGTCAGAGCTGGAATCAGACTGAGTGGTTAGAGCCGGAATCAGACTGAGAGGTCGGAGCCGGAATCAGACTAAGAGGTCAGAGCCGGAATTAGTATAAGAGGTCAGAGCCGTAATCAGTAGGAGAGGTCAGAGCCGGAATCAGACTGAGAGGTCAGAAACAGCATCAGACTGAGAGGTCAGAGCCGGAATCAGACTGAGAGGTCAGAGCCGAAATCAGACTAAGAAATCAGAGCCGGAATCAGTAGGAGAGGTCAGAGCCGGAATCAGTACGAGAGGTCAGAGCCATAATCAGACTGAGAGGTCAGAGCAAGAATCAGACTGAGAAGTCAGAGCCAGAATCAGTATGAGAGGTCAGAGCCAGAATTAGTATCAGAGGTCAGAGCCGGAATCAGACTGAGAGGTCAGAGCCGGAAACAGACTGAGAGGTCAGAGCCAAACTCAAACTGAGAGGTCAGAGCCAGAATCAGACTGAGAGGTCAGAGCCAGAATCAGACTGAAAGGTCAGAGCCGGAATCAGACTGAGAGGTCAGAGCCGGAATCAGACTGAGAGGTCAGAGCAGGAATCAGACTGAAAGGTCAAAGCCGGAATCAGACAAAGAGGTCAGAGCCGGAATAAGACTGTGAGGTCAGAGCCGGAATCAGACTGAGAGGTCAGAGCCGGAATCAGACTGAGAGGTCAGAGCAGGAATCAGACTGAGAGGTCAAAGCCGGAATCAGACAAAGAGGTCAGACCCGGAATAAGACTGTGAGGTCAGAGCCGGAATAAGACTGTGAGGTCAGAGCCGGAATCAGACTGAGAAGTAAGAGCCAGAAACAGTACAAGAGGTCAGAGCCAGAATCATATTGAGTGGTCAGAGCCAGAATCAGACTGAGAGGTCACAGCCGGAATCAGTAGGAGAGGTCAGAGCCGGAATCAGACTCAGAGGTCAGAGCTGAAATCAGACTGAGAGGTCAGACCCGGAATCGGACTGAGAGGTCAGAGCCATAATCAGACTGAGAAGTCAGAGCCAGAATCAGACTAAGAAGTCAGAGCCGGAATCAGACTGAGAGGTCAGAGCCAGAATCAGACTGAGAAGTCAGAGCCAGAATCAGTATGAAAGGTTAGAGCTAGAATCAGACTGAGAGGTTAGAGCTGGAATAAGACTGAGAGGTCAGAGTCGGAGTCAGACTGAGAGGTCAGAGCCAGAATCAGTATGAGAGGTCAGAGCCCGAATCAGACTGAGAGGTCAGAGCCAGAATCAGAATGAGAGGTCAGAGCCAGAATCAGAATGAGAGGTAAGAGCAAGAATCAGACTGAGAGGTCAGAGCCGGAATCAGACTGAGAGGTCTGAGCCAGAATCAAACTGAGAAGTCAGAGCCGGAATCAGACTGAAAAGTCAGAGCCAGAATAAGACTGAGAAGTTAGAGCCAGAATCAGTATGACAGGTCAGAGCTGGAATCAGACTGAGAGGTCAGAGCCGGAATAAGACAAAGAGGTCAGAGCCGGAATAAGACTGTGAGGTCAGAGCCGGAATCAGACTGAGAGGTCAGAGCCGGAATCAGACTGAGAGGTCAGAGCAGGATTCAGACTGAGAGGTCAAAGCCGGAATCAGACAAAGAGGTCAGAGCCGGAATAAGACTGTGAGGTCAGAGCCGGAATAAGACTGAGAGGTCAGAGCCGGAATCAGACTGAGAAGTAAGAGCCAGAAACAGTACAAGAGGTCAGAGCCAGAATCATATTGAGGGGTCAGAGCCGGAATCAGACTGAGTGGTCAGAGCCAGAATCAGACTGAGAGGTCAGAGCCGGAATCAGTAGGAGAGGTCAGAGCCGGAATCAGACTCAGAGGTCAGAGCTGGAATCAGACTGAGAGGTCAGACCCGGAATCAGACTGAGAGGTCAGAGCCAGAATCAGACTGAGAAGTCAGAGCCAGAATCAGACGAAGAAGTCAGAGCCAGAATCAGTATGAAAGGTTAGAGCTAGAATCAGACTGAGAGGTTAGAGCCGGAATAAGACTGAGAGGTCAGAGTCGGAGTCAGACTGAGAGGTCAGAGCCAGAATCAGTATGAGAGGTCAGAGCCCGAATCAGACTGGGAGGTCAGAGCCAGAATCAGAATGAGAGGTCAAAGCCAGAATCAGAATGAGAGGTAAGAGCAAGAATCAGACTGAGAGGTCAGAGCCGGAATCAGACTGAGAGGTCTGAGCCAGAATCAAACTGAGAAGTCAGAGCCGGAATCAGACTGAAAAGTCAGAGCCAGAATAAGACTGAGAGGTTAGAGCCAGAATCAGTATGACAGGTCAGAGCTGGAATCAGACTGAGAGGTCAGAGCCAGAATCAGACTGAGAAGTCAGAGCTGGAATCAGACTGAAAGGTCAGAGCTAGAATCAGACTGAGAGGTTAGAGCCAGAATCAGTATGACAGGTCAGAGCTGGAATCAGACGGAGAGGTCAGAGCCGGAATGAGACTGAGAGGTCAGAGTCGGAGTCAGACTGAGAGGTCAGAGCCAGAATCCGTATGAGAGGTCAGAGCCCGAATCAGACTGAGAGGTCAGAGCCAGAATCAGAATGAGAGGTCAGAGCAAGAATCAGACTGAGAGGTCAGAGCCGGAAACAGACTTAGAGGTCAGAGCCAGAATCAGACTGAGAAGTCAGAGCCGGAATCAGACTGAAAGGTCAGAGCTAGAATAAGACTGAGAGGTTAGAGCCAGAATCAGTATGACAGGTCAGAGCTGGAATCAGACGGAGAGGTCAGAGCCAGAATAAGACTGAGAGGTCAGAGTCGGAGTCAGACTGAGAGGTCAGAGCCAGAATCCGTATGAGAGGTCAGAGCCCGAATCAGACTGAGAGGTCAGAGCCAGAATCAGAATGAGAGGTCAGAGCAAGAATCAGACTGAGAGGTCAGAGCCGGAAACAGACTGAGAAGTCAGAGCCAGAATCATACTGAGAAGTCAGAGCCGGAATCAGACTGAAAGGTCAGAGCTAGAATCAGACTGAGAGGTTAGAGCCAGAATCAGTATGACAGGTCAGAGCTGGAATCAGACTGAGAGGTCAGAGCCGGAATAAGACTGAGAGGTCAGAGTCGGAGTCAGACTGAGAGGTCAGAGCCAGAATCCGTATGAGAGGTCAGAGCCCGAATCAGACTGAGAGGTCAGAGCAAGAATCAGACTGAGAGGTCAGAGCAAGAATCAGACTGAGAGGTCAGAGCCAGAATCAGACTGAGAGGTCAGAGCCGGAATCAGTAGGAGAGGCCAGATCCGGAATCAGACTAAGAGGTCAGAGCTGGAATCAGACTGAATGGTCAGAGCCAGAATAAGACTGAGAGGTCGGAGCCGGAATCAGACTAAGAGGTCAGAGCCGGAATCAGTATAAGAGGTCAGAGCCGTAATCAGTAGGAGAGGTCAGAGCCGGAATCAGACTGAGAGGTCAGAAACAGCATCAGACTGAGAGGTCAGAGCCGGAATCAGACTGAGAGGTCAGAGCCGGAATCAGACTAAGAAATCAGAGCCGGAATCAGTAGGAGAGGTCAGAGCCATAATCAGACTAAGAGGTCAGAGCCAGAATCAGACTGAGAGGTCAGAGCAAGAATCAGACTGAGAAGTCAGAGCCAGAATCAGTATGAGTAGTCAGAGCCAGAATCAGTATCAGAGGTCAGAGCCGGAATCAGAAGGAGAGGTCAGAGCCGGAATCAGACTGAGAGGTCAGAGCCAGAATCTGACTGAGAGGTCAGAGCCAGAATCAGACTGAGAGGTCAGAGCCAGATTCAGACTGAAAGGTAAGAGCCGGAATCAGACTGAGAGGTCAGGGCTTGAATCAGACTAAGAGGTCAGAGCCAGAATCAGACTGAGAGGTCAGAGCAAGAATCAATATGAGAGGTCAGAGCCAGAATCAGTATGAGAGGTCAGAACCAGAATCAGACTGAGAGGCCAGAGCCGGAATCAGACTGAGAAGTCAGAGCCAGAATCAGACTGAGAGGTCAGAGCCGGAATCAGACTGAGAATTTAGAGCCAGAATCAGACTGAGAGGTCAGAGCCAGAATCAGAATGAGAGGTCAGAGCCGGAAACAGACTGAGATGTCAGAGCCAGAATAAGTCAGAGAGGTCAGAGAAAGAATCAGTATAAGAGGTCAGAGCCAGAATCAGACTGAGAGGTCAAAGCCAGAATCAGACTGAGAGGTCAGAGCCAGAATCAGACTGAGAGGTCAAAACCAGAATCAGACTGAGAGGTAGGAGCTGGAATCAGACTAAGAGGTCAGAGCCGGAATCAGACTGAGAGGTCAGAACCGGAATTAGTAGGAGAGGTCAGAGCCGGAATCAGACTAAGAGGTCAGAGCCGGAATCAGACTGAGAGGTCAGAGCCGGAATCAGACTGAGAGGTCAGAGCCAGAATCAGACTGAGAGGGCAGAGCCAGAATCAGACTGAGAGGGCAGAGACGGATTAAGTATGAAATATCAAAGCCGGAATAAGACTGACATTTCAGAGTCGGAATCAGACTTAGAGGTCAGAGCAGGAATCAGACTGAGAGGGCAGAGCCAGAATCAGACTGAGAAGTCAGAGCCAGAATCAGACTGAGAGGGCAGAGACGGATTAAGTATGAAATATCAAAGCCGGAATAAGACTGACATTTCAGAGTCGGAATCAGACTTAGAGGTCAGAGCAGGAATCAGACTGAGAGGGCAGAGCCAGAATCAGACTGAGAAGTCAGAGCCAGAATCAGACTGAGAGGTCAGAGCCGGAATAAGTATGAGAGGTCAGAGCCGGAATCAGACTGAGAAGTCAGAGCCAGAATCAGACTGAGAGGTCAGAGCCGGAATAAGTATGAGAGGTCAGACCCGGAATCAGACTGAGAGGTCAGAGCCGGAATCAGTAGGAGAGGTGAGAGCCGGAATCAGACTAAGAGGTAAGAGCCAGAATCAGGCTGAGAGGTCAGAGCCGGAATCAGACTGAGAAGTCAGAGCCAGAATCAGACTGAGATGTCAGAGCCCGAATCAGACTGAGAGGTCAGAGCCAGAATCAGAATGAGAGGTCAGAGCAAGAATCAGACTGAGAAGTCAGAGCCAGAATCAGACTGAGAGGTCAGAGCCAGAATCAGACTGAGAGGTCAAAACCAGAATGAGACTGAGAGGTCAGAGCCGGAATCAGACTAAGAGGTAAGAGCCAGAATCAGGCTGAGAGGTCAGAGCCGGAATCAGACTGAGAAGTCAGAGCCAGAATCAGACTGAGAGGTCAGAGCCGGAATAAGTATGAGAGGTCAGAGCCGGAATCAGACTGCGAGGTCAGAGCTGGAATCAGACTGAGAAGTCAGAGCCAGAATCAGACTGAGAGGTCAGAGCCGGAATTAGAATGAGAGGTCTGAGCCGGAATCAGACTGGGAGGTCAGAGCTGGAATCAGTAGGAGAGGTCAGAGCCGGAATCAGTAGGAGAGGTCAGAGCCAGAATCAGACTGAGAGGTCAGAGCCGGAATCAGACTGAGAGGTTAGAGCCGGAATAAGTATGAGAGGTCAGAGCCGGAATCAGACTGAGAAGTCAGAGCCAGAATCAGACTGAGAGGTCAGAGCCAGAATCAGAATGAGAGGTCTGAGCCGGAATCAGACTGGGAGGTCAGAGCTGGAATCAGTAGGAGAGGTCAGAGCCGGAATCAGACTGAGAGGTCAGAGCCGGAATCAGACTGAGAGGTCAGAGCCGGAATCAGACTGAGAGGTCTGAGCCAGAATCAGACTGAGAAGTCAGCGCAAGAATCAGTCGGAGAAGTCGAAGCCAGAATCAGTATGAGAGGTCACAGCCAGAATACGAGTGAGAGGTCAGAGCCGGAATCAGTATGAGAGGTCAGAGCCAGAATCAGGCTGAGATGTCAGAGCCAGAATCAGACCGAGAGGTCAGAGCCAGAATCAGACTGAGAGGTCAGAGTCGGAATCAGTATGACAGGTCAGAGCTGGAATCAGACTGAGAGGTCAGAGCCAGAATAAGACAGAGAGGTCAGAGAAAGAATCAGTATAAGAGGTCAGAGCCAGAATCAGACTGAGAGGTCAAAGCCAGAATCAGACTGCGAAGTCAGAGCCAGAATCAGACTGAGAGGTCAGAGCCAGAATCAGAATGAGAGGTCAGAGCCAGAATCAGACTGGTAGGTCAGAGCTGGAATTAGTAGGAGAGGTCAGAGCCGGAATCAGTAGGAGAGGTCAGAGACGGAAACAGACTGAGAGGTCAGAGCCGGAATCAGACTGAGAGGTCAGAGCCGGAATAAGTAGGAGAGGTCAGAGCCGGAATCAGACTAAGAGGTCAGAGCTGGAATCAGACTGAGAGGTCAGAGCCAGAATCAGACTGAGAAGTCAGAGCCGGAATCAGACTGAAAGGTCAGAGCTAGAATCAGACTGAGAGGTTAGAGCCAGAATCAGTATGACAGGTCAGAGCTGGAATCAGACGGAGAGGTCAGAGCCGGAATGAGACTGAGAGGTCAGTGTCGGAGTCAGACTGAGAGGTCAGAGCCAGAATCCGTATGAGAGGTCAGAGCCCGAATCAGACTGAGAGGTCAGAGCCAGAATCAGAATGAGAGGTCAGAGCAAGAATCAGACTGAGAGGTCAGAGCCGGAAACAGACTTAGAGGTCAGAGCCAGAATCAGACTGAGAAGTCAGAGCCGGAATCAGACTGAAAGGTCAGAGCTAGAATCAGACTGAGAGGTTAGAGCCAGAATCAGTATGACAGGTCAGAGCTGGAATCAGACGGAGAGGTCAGAGCCGGAATAAGACTGAGAGGTCAGAGTCGGAGTCAGACTGAGAGGTCAGAGCCAGAATCCGTATGAGAGGTCAGAGCCCAAATCAGACTGAGAGGTCAGAGCCAGAATCAGAATGAGAGGTCAGAGCAAGAATCAGACTGAGAGGTCAGAGCCGGAAACAGACTGAGAGGTCAGAGCCAGAATCAGACTGAGAAGTCAGAGCCGGAATCAGACTGAAAGGTCAGAGCTAGAATCAGACTGAGAGGTTACAGCCAGAATCAGTATGACAGGTCAGAGCTGGAATCAGACTGAGAGGTCAGACCCGGAATAAGACTGAGAGGTCAGAGTCGGAGTCAGACTGAGAGGTCAGAGCCAGAATCCGTATGAGAGGTCAGAGCCCGAATCAGACTGAGAGGTCAGAGCAAGAATCAGACTGAGAGGTCAGAGCAAGAATCAGACTGAGAGGTCAGAGCCAGAATCAGACTGAGAGGTCAGAGCCGGAATCAGTATAAGAGGTCAGAGCCGTAATCAGTAGGAGAGGTGAGAGCCGGAATCAGACTGAGAGGTCAGAAACAGCATCAGACTGAGAGGTCAGAGCCGGAATCAGACTGAGAGGTCAGAGCCGGAATCAGACTAAGAAATCAGAGCCGGAATCAGTAGGAGAGGTCAGAGCCATAATCAGACTAAGAGGTCAGAGCCAGAATCAGACTGAGAGGTCAGGGCTTGAATCAGACTAAGAGGTCAGAGCCAGAATCAGACTGAGAGGTCAGAGCCAGAATCAGACTGAGAGGTCAGAGCCAGATTCAGACTGAAAGGTAAGAGCCGGAATCAGAAGGAGAGGTCAGAGCCAGAATCTGACTGAGAGGTCAGAGCCAGAATCAGACTGAGAGGTCAGAGCAAGATTCAGACTGAAAGGTAAGAGCCGGAATCAGACTGAGAGGTCAGGGCTTGAATCAGACTAAGAGGTCAGAGCCAGAATCAGACTGAGAGGTCAGAGCAAAAATCAGTATGAGAGGTCAGAGCCGGAATCAGTATGAGAGGTCAGAACCAGAATCAGACTGAGAGGCCAGAGCCGGAATCAGACTGAGAAGTCAGAGCCAGAATCAGACTGAGAGGTCAGAGCCGGAATCAGACTGAGAATTTAGAGCCAGAATCAGACTGAGAGGTCAGAGCCAGAATCAGAATGAGAGGTCAGAGCCGGAAACAGACTGAGATGTCAGAGCCAGAATAAGTCAGAGAGGTCAGAAATTGAATCAGTATAAGAGGTCAGAGCCAGAATCAGACTGAGAGGTCAGAGCCAGAATCAGACTGAGAGGTCAAAACCAGAATCAGACTGAGAGGTAGGAGCTGGAATCAGACTAAGAGGTCAGAGTCGGAGTCAGACTGAGAGGTCAGAGCCAGAATCCGTATGAGAGGTCAGAGCCCGAATCAGACTGAGAGGTCAGAGCCAGAATCAGAATGAGAGGTCAGAGCAAGAATCAGACTGAGAGGTCAGAGCCGGAAACAGACTGAGAGGTCAGAGCCAGAATCAGACTGAGAAGTCAGAGCCGGAATCAGACTGAAAGGTCAGAGCTAGAATCAGACTGAGAGGTTACAGCCAGAATCAGTATGACAGGTCAGAGCTGGAATCAGACTGAGAGGTCAGAGTCGGAGTCAGACTGAGAGGTCAGAGCCAGAATCCGTATGAGAGGTCAGAGCCCGAATCAGACTGAGAGGTCAGAGCAAGAATCAGACTGAGAGGTCAGAGCAAGAATCAGACTGAGAGGTCAGAGCCAGAATCAGACTGAGAGGTCAGAGCCGGAATCAGTATAAGAGGTCAGAGCCGTAATCAGTAGGAGAGGTGAGAGCCGGAATCAGACTGAGAGGTCGGAAACAGCATCAGACTGAGAGGCCAGAGCCGGAATCAGACTGAGAGGTCAGAGCCGGAATCAGACTAAGAAATCAGAGCCGGAATCAGTAGGAGAGGTCAGAGCCATAATCAGACTAAGAGGTCAGAGCCAGAAACAGACTGAGAGGTCAGGGCTTGAATCAGACTAAGAGGTCAGAGCCAGAATCAGACTGAGAGGTCAGAGCCAGAATCAGACTGAGAGGTCAGAGCCAGATTCAGACTGAAAGGTAAGAGCCGGAATCAGAAGGAGAGGTCAGAGCCAGAATCTGACTGAGAGGTCAGAGCCAGAATCAGACTGAGAGGTCAGAGCAAGATTCAGACTGAAAGGTAAGAGCCGGAATCAGACTGAGAGGTCAGGGCTTGAATCAGACTAAGAGGTCAGAGCCAGAATCAGACTGAGAGGTCAGAGCAAGAATCAGTATGAGAGGTCAGAGCCAGAATCAGTATGAGAGGTCAGAACCAGAATCAGACTGAGAGGCCAGAGCCGGAATCAGACTGAGAAGTCAGAGCCAGAATCAGACTGAGAGGTCAGAGCCGGAATCAGACTGAGAATTTAGAGCCAGAATCAGACTGAGAGGTCAGAGCCAGAATCAGAATGAGAGGTCAGAGCCGGAAACAGACTGAGATGTCAGAGCCAGAATAAGTCAGAGAGGTCAGAAATTGAATCAGTATAAGAGGTCAGAGCCAAAATCAGACTGAGAGGTCAGAGCCAGAATCAGACTGAGAGGTCAAAACCAGAATCAGACTGAGAGGTAGGAGCTGGAATCAGACTAAGAGGTCAGAGTCGGAGTCAGACTGAGAGGTCAGAGCCAGAATCCGTATGAGAGGTCAGAGCCCGAATCAGACTGAGAGGTCAGAGCCAGAATCAGAATGAGAGGTCAGAGCAAGAATCAGACTGAGAGGTCAGAGCCGGAAACAGACTGAGAGGTCAGAGCCAGAATCAGACTGAGAAGTCAGAGCCGGAATCAGACTGAAAGGTCAGAGCTAGAATCAGACTGAGAGGTTACAGCCAGAATCAGTATGACAGGTCAGAGCTGGAATCAGACTGAGAGGTCAGAGTCGGAGTCAGACTGAGAGGTCAGAGCCAGAATCCGTATGAGAGGTCAGAGCCCGAATCAGACTGAGAGGTCAGAGCAAGAATCAGACTGAGAGGTCAGAGCAAGAATCAGACTGAGAGGTCAGAGCCAGAATCAGACTGAGAGGTCAGAGCCGGAATCAGTATAAGAGGTCAGAGCCGTAATCAGTAGGAGAGGTGAGAGCCGGAATCAGACTGAGAGGTCAGAAACAGCATCAGACTGAGAGGTCAGAGCCGGAATCAGACTGAGAGGTCAGAGCCGGAATCAGACTAAGAAATCAGAGCCGGAATCAGTAGGAGAGGTCAGAGCCATAATCAGACTAAGAGGTCAGAGCCAGAATCAGACTGAGAGGTCAGGGCTTGAATCAGACTAAGAGGTCAGAGCCAGAATCAGACTGAGAGGTCAGAGCCAGAATCAGACTGAGAGGTCAGAGCCAGATTAAGACTGAAAGGTAAGAGCCGGAATCAGAAGGAGAGGTCAGAGCCAGAATCTGACAAAGAGGTCAGAGCCAGAATCAGACTGAGAGGTCAGAGCAAGATTCAGACTGAAAGGTAAGAGACGGAATCAGACTGAGAGGTCAGGGCTTGAATCAGACTAAGAGGTCAGAGCCAGAATCAGACTGAGAGGTCAGAGCAAGAATCAGTATGAGAGGTCAGAGCCAGAATCAGTATGAGAGGTCAGAACCAGAATCAGACTGAGAGGCCAGAGCCGGAATCAGACTGAGAAGTCAGAGCCAGAATCAGACTGAGAGGTCAGAGCCGGAATCAGACTGAGAATTTAGAGCCAGAATCAGACTGAGAGGTCAGAGCCAGAATCAGAATGAGAGGTCAGAGCCGGAAACAGACTGAGATGTCAGAGCCAGAATAAGTCAGAGAGGTCAGAAATTGAATCAGTATAAGAGGTCAGAGCCAGAATCAGACTGAGAGGTCAGAGCCAGAATCAGACTGAGAGGTCAAAACCAGAATCAGACTGAGAGGTAGGAGCTGGAATCAGACTAAGAGGTCAGAGCCGGAATCAGACTGAGAGGTCAGAGTCGGAATCAGTAGGAGAGGTCAGAGCCGGAATCAGACTAAGAGGTCAAAGCCAGAATCAGACTGAGAGGTCAGAGCCAGAATCAGACTGAGAGGTCAAAACCAGAATCAGACTGAGAGGTAGGAGCTGGATTCAGACTAAGAGGTCAGAGCCGGAATCAGACTGAGAGGTCAGAGCCGGAATCAGTAGGAGAGGTCAGAGCCGGAATCAGACTAAGAGGTCAGAGCCAGAATCAGACTGAGAGGTCAGAGCCGGAATCAGACTGAGAGGTCAGAGCCAGAATCAGACTGAGAAGTCAGAGTAAGAATCAGACTGAGAGGTTAGAGCCAGAATCAGTATGACAGGTCAGAGCCGGAATCAGACTGAGAGGTCAGAGCCGGAATCAGTATGAGAGGTCAGAGCCGGAATCAGACTGAGAGGTCAGAGCCGGAATCAGTATGAGAGGTCAGAGCTGGAATCAGACTGAGAGGTCAGGGCTTGAATCAGACTAAGAGGTCAGAGCCAGAATCAGACTGAGAGGTCAGAGCAAGAATCAGTATGAGAGGTCAGAGCCGGAATCAGACTGAGAGGTCAGAGCCAGAATAAGACTGAGAGGTCAGAGCCGGAATCAGTAGGAGAGGCCAGAGCCGGAATCAGACTAAGAGGTCAGAGCTGGAATCAGACTGAGAGGTCAGAGCCGGAATCAGTATGAGAAGTCAGAGTCGGAATCAGACTGAGAGGTCAGAGCCGGAATCAGACTGAGAAGTCGGAGCCAGAATCAGACTGAGAGGTCAGAGCCGGAATCAGACTGAGAGGTCAGAGCCAGAATCAGACTGAGAGGTCGGAGCCAGAATCAGACTGAGAAGTCAGAGCCAGAATCAGACTGAGAGGTTCGAGCAAGAATCAGTATGACTGGTCAGAGCCGGAATCAGACTGAGAGGTCAGAGCCGGAATCAGACTGAGAGGTCAGAGCCAGAATAAGACTGAGAGGTCAGAGCCGGAATTAGTAGGAGAGGCCAGAGCCGGAATCAGACTAAGAGGTCAGAGCTGGAATCAGACTGAGAGGTCAGAGCCGGAATCAGACTGAGAGGTCAGAGCCGGAATCAGACTGAGAGGTCAGAGCCGGAATCAGTATGAGAGGTCAGAGCCGGAATCATACTGAGAGGTCAGGGCTTGAATCAGACTAAGAGGTCAGAGCCAGAATCAGACTGAGAGGTCAGAGCAAGAATCAGTATGAGAGGTCAGAGCCGGAATCAGACTGAGAGGTCAGAGCCAGAATAAGACTGAGAGGTCAGAGCCGGAATCAGTAGGAGAGGCCAGAGCCAGAATCAGAATAAGAGGTCAGAGCTGGAATCAGACTGAGAGGTCAGAGCCGGAATCAGATTGAGAGGTCAGAGCCGGAATCAGACTGAGAGGTCAGAGCCGGAATCAGTGTGAGAGGTCAGAGCCGGAATCAGACTGAGAGGTCAGAGCCGGAATCAGACTGAGAAGTCAGAGCCAGAATCAGACTGAGAGGTCAGAGCCAGAATCAGAATGAGAGGTCTGAGCCGGAATCAGACTGGGAGGTCAGAGCTGGAATCAGTAGGAGAGGTCAGAGCCGGAATCAGTAGGAGAGGTCAGAGCCGGAATCAGACTGAGAGGTTAGAGCCGGAATCAAACTGAGAGGTCAGAGCCGATATCAGACTGAGAGGTCAGAGCCAGAATCAGACTGAGAAGTCAGTGCAAGAATCAGTCGGAGAAGTCGAAGCCAGAATCAGTATGAGAGGTCACAGCCAGAATACGAGTGAGAGGTCAGAGCCGGAATCAGTATGAGAGGTCAGAGCCAGAATCAGGCTAAGATGTCAGAGCCGAAATCAGACCGAGAGGTCAGAGCCAGAATCAGACTGAGAGGTCAGAGTCGGAATCAGACTGAGAGGTCAGAGCCAGAATCAGACTGAGAGGTCAGAGCCGGAATCAGACTGAGAGGTCAGAGCCAGAATCAGACTGAGAAGTCAGCGCAAGAATCAGTCCGTGAAGTCAAAGCCAGAATCAGTATGAGAGGTCACAGCCAAAATAAGAGTGAGAGGTCAGAGCCGGAATCAGTATGAGAGGTCAGAGCCAGAATCAGGCTGAGATGTCAGAGCCGAAATCAGACCGAGAGGTCAGAGCCAGAATCAGACTGAGAGGTCAGAGTCGGAATCAGTAGGAGAGGTCAGAGCCGGAATCAGACTGAGAGGTCAGAGCCAGAATAAGACAGAGAGGTCAGAGAAAGAATCAGTATAAGAGGTCAGAGCCAGAATCAGACTGAGAGGTCAAAGCCAGAATCAGACTGCGAAGTCAGAGCCAGAATCAGACTGAGAGGTCAGAGCCAGAATCAGAATGAGAGGTCAGAGCCAGAATCAGACTGGTAGGTCAGAGCTGGAATTAGTAGGAGAGGTCAGAGCCGGAATCAGTAGGAGAGGTCAGAGACGGAAACAGACTGAGAGGTCAGAGCCGGAATCAGACTGAGAGGTCAGAGCCGGAATAAGTAGGAGAGGTCAGAGCCGGAATCAGACTAAGAGGTCAGAGCTGGAATCAGACTGAGAGGTCAGAGCCAGAATCAGACTGAGAAGTCAGAGCCGGAATCAGACTGAAAGGTCAGAGCTAGAATCAGACTGAGAGGTTAGAGCCAGAATCAGTATGACAGGTCAGAGCTGGAATCAGACGGAGAGGTCAGAGCCGGAATGAGACTGAGAGGTCAGAGTCGGAGTCAGACTGAGAGGTCAGAGCCAGAATCCGTATGAGAGGTCAGAGCCCGAATCAGACTGAGAGGTCAGAGCCAGAATCAGAATGAGAGGTCAGAGCAAGAATCAGACTGAGAGGTCAGAGCCGGAAACAGACTTAGAGGTCAGAGCCAGAATCAGACTGAGAAGTCAGAGCCGGAATCAGACTGAAAGGTCAGAGCTAGAATCAGACTGAGAGGTTAGAGCCAGAATCAGTATGACAGGTCAGAGCTGGAATCAGACGGAGAGGTCAGAGCCGGAATAAGACTGAGAGGTCAGAGTCGGAGTCAGACTGAGAGGTCAGAGCCAGAATCCGTATGAGAGGTCAGAGCCCGAATCAGACTGAGAGGTCAGAGCCAGAATCAGAATGAGAGGTCAGAGCAAGAATCAGACTGAGAGGTCAGAGCCGGAAACAGACTGAGAGGTCAGAGCCAGAATCAGACTGAGAAGTCAGAGCCGGAATCAGACTGAAAGGTCAGAGCTAGAATCAGACTGAGAGGTTACAGCCAGAATCAGTATGACAGGTCAGAGCTGGAATCAGACTGAGAGGTCAGACCCGGAATAAGACTGAGAGGTCAGAGTCGGAGTCAGACTGAGAGGTCAGAGCCAGAATCCGTATGAGAGGTCAGAGCCCGAATCAGACTGAGAGGTCAGAGCAAGAATCAGACTGAGAGGTCAGAGCAAGAATCAGACTGAGAGGTCAGAGCCAGAATCAGACTGAGAGGTCAGAGCCGGAATCAGTATAAGAGGTCAGAGCCGTAATCAGTAGGAGAGGTGAGAGCCGGAATCAGACTGAGAGGTCAGAAACAGCATCAGACTGAAAGGTCAGAGCCGGAATCAGACTGAGAGGTCAGAGCCGGAATCAGACTAAGAAATCAGAGCCGGAATCAGTAGGAGAGGTCAGAGCCATAATCAGACTAAGAGGTCAGAGCCAGAATCAGACTGAGAGGTCAGGGCTTGAATCAGACTAAGAGGTCAGAGCCAGAATCAGACTGAGAGGTCAGAGCCAGAATCAGACTGAGAGGTCAGAGCCAGATTCAGACTGAAAGGTAAGAGCCGGAATCAGAAGGAGAGGTCAGAGCCAGAATCTGACTGAGAGGTCAGAGCCAGAATCAGACTGAGAGGTCAGAGCAAGATTCAGACTGAAAGGTAAGAGCCGGAATCAGACTGAGAGGTCAGGGCTTGAATCAGACTAAGAGGTCAGAGCCAGAATCAGACTGAGAGGTCAGAGCAAGAATCAGTATGAGAGGTCAGAGCCAGAATCAGTATGAGAGGTCAGAACCAGAATCAGACTGAGAGGCCAGAGCCGGAATCAGACTGAGAAGTCAGAGCCAGAATCAGACTGAGAGGTCAGAGCCGGAATCAGACTGAGAATTTAGAGCCAGAATCAGACTGAGAGGTCAGAGCCAGAATCAGAATGAGAGGTCAGAGCCGGAAACAGACTGAGATGTCAGAGCCAGAATAAGTCAGAGAGGTCAGAAATTGAATCAGTATAAGAGGTCAGAGCCAGAATCAGACTTAGAGGTCAGAGCCAGAATCAGACTGAGAGGTCAAAACCAGAATCAGACTGAGAGGTAGGAGCTGGAATCAGACTAAGAGGTCAGAGTCGGAGTCAGACTGAGAGGTCAGAGCCAGAATCCGTATGAGAGGTCAGAGCCCGAATCAGACTGAGAGGTCAGAGCCAGAATCAGAATGAGAGGTCAGAGCAAGAATCAGACTGAGAGGTCAGAGCCGGAAACAGACTGAGAGGTCAGAGCCAGAATCAGACTGAGAAGTCAGAGCCGGAATCAGACTGAAAGGTCAGAGCTAGAATCAGACTGAGAGGTTACAGCCAGAATCAGTATGACAGGTCAGAGCTGGAATCAGACTGAGAGGTCAGAGTCGGAGTCAGACTGAGAGGTCAGAGCCAGAATCCGTATGAGAGGTCAGAGCCCGAATCAGACTGAGAGGTCAGAGCAAGAATCAGACTGAGAGGTCAGAGCAAGAATCAGACTGAGAGGTCAGAGCCAGAATCAGACTGAGAGGTCAGAGCCGGAATCAGTATAAGAGGTCAGAGCCGTAATCAGTAGGAGAGGTGAGAGCCGGAATCAGACTGAGAGGTCAGAAACAGCATCAGACTGAGAGGTCAGAGCCGGAATCAGACTGAGAGGTCAGAGCCGGAATCAGACTAAGAAATCAGAGCCGGAATCAGTAGGAGAGGTCAGAGCCATAATCAGACTAAGAGGTCAGAGCCCGAATCAGACTAAGAGGTCAGAGCCAGAATCAGACTGAGAGGTCAGGGCTTGAATCAGACTAAGAGGTCAGAGCCAGAATCAGAATGAGAGGTCAGAGCCGGAAACAGACTGAGATGTCAGAGCCAGAATAAGTCAGAGAGGTCAGAGAAAGAATCAGTATAAGAGGTCAGAGCCAGAATCAGACTGAGAGGTCAAAGCCAGAATCAGACTGAGAGGTCAGAGCCAGAATCAGACTGAGAGGTCAAAACCAGAATCAGACTGAGAGGTAGGAGCTGGAATCAGACTAAGAGGTCAGAGCCGGAATCAGACTGAGAGGTCAGAACCGGAATTAGTAGGAGAGGTCAGAGCCGGAATCAGACTAAGAGGTCAGAGCCGGAATCAGACTGAGAGGTCAGAGCCGGAATCAGACTGAGAGGTCAGAGCCAGAATCAGACTGAGAGGGCAGAGCCAGAATCAGACTGAGAGGGCAGAGACGGATTAAGTATGAAATATCAAAGCCGGAATAAGACTGACATTTCAGAGTCGGAATCAGACTTAGAGGTCAGAGCAGGAATCAGACTGAGAGGGCAGAGCCAGAATCAGACTGAGAAGTCAGAGCCAGAATCAGACTGAGAGGGCAGAGACGGATTAAGTATGAAATATCAAAGCCGGAATAAGACTGACATTTCAGAGTCGGAATCAGACTTAGAGGTCAGAGCAGGAATCAGACTGAGAGGGCAGAGCCAGAATCAGACTGAGAAGTCAGAGCCAGAATCAGACTGAGAGGTCAGAGCCGGAATAAGTATGAGAGGTCAGAGCCGGAATCAGACTGAGAAGTCAGAGCCAGAATCAGACTGAGAGGTCAGAGCCGGAATAAGTATGAGAGGTCAGACCCGGAATCAGACTGAGAGGTCAGAGCCGGAATCAGTAGGAGAGGTGAGAGCCGGAATCAGACTAAGAGGTAAGAGCCAGAATCAGGCTGAGAGGTCAGAGCCGGAATCAGACTGAGAAGTCAGAGCCAGAATCAGACTGAGATGTCAGAGCCCGAATCAGACTGAGAGGTCAGAGCCAGAATCAGAATGAGAGGTCAGAGCAAGAATCAGACTGAGAAGTCAGAGCCAGAATCAGACTGAGAGGTCAGAGCCAGAATCAGACTGAGAGGTCAAAACCAGAATGAGACTGAGAGGTCAGAGCCGGAATCAGACTAAGAGGTAAGAGCCAGAATCAGGCTGAGAGGTCAGAGCCGGAATCAGACTGAGAAGTCAGAGCCAGAATCAGACTGAGAGGTCAGAGCCGGAATAAGTATGAGAGGTCAGAGCCGGAATCAGACTGCGAGGTCAGAGCTGGAATCAGACTGAGAAGTCAGAGCCAGAATCAGACTGAGAGGTCAGAGCCGGAATTAGAATGAGAGGTCTGAGCCGGAATCAGACTGGGAGGTCAGAGCTGGAATCAGTAGGAGAGGTCAGAGCCGGAATCAGTAGGAGAGGTCAGAGCCAGAATCAGACTGAGAGGTCAGAGCCGGAATCAGACTGAGAGGTTAGAGCCGGAATAAGTATGAGAGGTCAGAGCCGGAATCAGACTGAGAAGTCAGAGCCAGAATCAGACTGAGAGGTCAGAGCCAGAATCAGAATGAGAGGTCTGAGCCGGAATCAGACTGGGAGGTCAGAGCTGGAATCAGTAGGAGAGGTCAGAGCCGGAATCAGACTGAGAGGTCAGAGCCGGAATCAGACTGAGAGGTCAGAGCCGGAATCAGACTGAGAGGTCTGAGCCAGAATCAGACTGAGAAGTCAGCGCAAGAATCAGTCGGAGAAGTCGAAGCCAGAATCAGTATGAGAGGTCACAGCCAGAATACGAGTGAGAGGTCAGAGCCGGAATCAGTATGAGAGGTCAGAGCCAGAATCAGGCTGAGATGTCAGAGCCAGAATCAGACCGAGAGGTCAGAGCCAGAATCAGACTGAGAGGTCAGAGTCGGAATCAGTATGACAGGTCAGAGCTGGAATCAGACTGAGAGGTCAGAGCCAGAATAAGACAGAGAGGTCAGAGAAAGAATCAGTATAAGAGGTCAGAGCCAGAATCAGACTGAGAGGTCAAAGCCAGAATCAGACTGCGAAGTCAGAGCCAGAATCAGACTGAGAGGTCAGAGCCAGAATCAGAATGAGAGGTCAGAGCCAGAATCAGACTGGTAGGTCAGAGCTGGAATTAGTAGGAGAGGTCAGAGCCGGAATCAGTAGGAGAGGTCAGAGACGGAAACAGACTGAGAGGTCAGAGCCGGAATCAGACTGAGAGGTCAGAGCCGGAATAAGTAGGAGAGGTCAGAGCCGGAATCAGACTAAGAGGTCAGAGCTGGAATCAGACTGAGAGGTCAGAGCCAGAATCAGACTGAGAAGTCAGAGCCGGAATCAGACTGAAAGGTCAGAGCTAGAATCAGACTGAGAGGTTAGAGCCAGAATCAGTATGACAGGTCAGAGCTGGAATCAGACGGAGAGGTCAGAGCCGGAATGAGACTGAGAGGTCAGAGTCGGAGTCAGACTGAGAGGTCAGAGCCAGAATCCGTATGAGAGGTCAGAGCCCGAATCAGACTGAGAGGTCAGAGCCAGAATCAGAATGAGAGGTCAGAGCAAGAATCAGACTGAGAGGTCAGAGCCGGAAACAGACTTAGAGGTCAGAGCCAGAATCAGACTGAGAAGTCAGAGCCGGAATCAGACTGAAAGGTCAGAGCTAG
Organism: Leptodactylus fuscus; assembly: GCF_031893055.1. Lineage (NCBI taxonomy): Eukaryota > Metazoa > Chordata > Amphibia > Anura > Leptodactylidae > Leptodactylus > Leptodactylus fuscus. Next base: position 64,882,945 of record NC_134274.1, on the reverse strand, counting down.
AATCAGACTGAGAGGTTAGAGCCAGAATCAGTATGACAGGTCAGAGCTGGAATCAGACGGAGAGGTCAGAGCCGGAATAAGACTGAGAGGTCAGAGTCGGAGTCAGACTGAGAGGTCAGAGCCAGAATCCGTATGAGAGGTCAGAGCCCAAATCAGACTGAGAGGTCAGAGCCAGAATCAGAATGAGAGGTCAGAGCAAGAATCAGACTGAGAGGTCAGAGCCGGAAACAGACTGAGAGGTCAGAGCCAGAATCAGACTGAGAAGTCAGAGCCGGAATCAGACTGAAAGGTCAGAGCTAGAATCAGACTGAGAGGTTACAGCCAGAATCAGTATGACAGGTCAGAGCTGGAATCAGACTGAGAGGTCAGACCCGGAATAAGACTGAGAGGTCAGAGTCGGAGTCAGACTGAGAGGTCAGAGCCAGAATCCGTATGAGAGGTCAGAGCCCGAATCAGACTGAGAGGTCAGAGCAAGAATCAGACTGAGAGGTCAGAGCAAGAATCAGACTGAGAGGTCAGAGCCAGAATCAGACTGAGAGGTCAGAGCCGGAATCAGTATAAGAGGTCAGAGCCGTAATCAGTAGGAGAGGTGAGAGCCGGAATCAGACTGAGAGGTCAGAAACAGCATCAGACTGAGAGGTCAGAGCCGGAATCAGACTGAGAGGTCAGAGCCGGAATCAGACTAAGAAATCAGAGCCGGAATCAGTAGGAGAGGTCAGAGCCATAATCAGACTAAGAGGTCAGAGCCAGAATCAGACTGAGAGGTCAGGGCTTGAATCAGACTAAGAGGTCAGAGCCAGAATCAGACTGAGAGGTCAGAGCCAGAATCAGACTGAGAGGTCAGAGCCAGATTCAGACTGAAAGGTAAGAGCCGGAATCAGAAGGAGAGGTCAGAGCCAGAATCTGACTGAGAGGTCAGAGCCAGAATCAGACTGAGAGGTCAGAGCAAGATTCAGACTGAAAGGTAAGAGCCGGAATCAGACTGAGAGGTCAGGGCTTGAATCAGACTAAGAGGTCAGAGCCAGAATCAGACTGAGAGGTCAGAGCAAAAATCAGTATGAGAGGTCAGAGCCGGAATCAGTATGAGAGGTCAGAACCAGAATCAGACTGAGAGGCCAGAGCCGGAATCAGACTGAGAAGTCAGAGCCAGAATCAGACTGAGAGGTCAGAGCCGGAATCAGACTGAGAATTTAGAGCCAGAATCAGACTGAGAGGTCAGAGCCAGAATCAGAATGAGAGGTCAGAGCCGGAAACAGACTGAGATGTCAGAGCCAGAATAAGTCAGAGAGGTCAGAAATTGAATCAGTATAAGAGGTCAGAGCCAGAATCAGACTGAGAGGTCAGAGCCAGAATCAGACTGAGAGGTCAAAACCAGAATCAGACTGAGAGGTAGGAGCTGGAATCAGACTAAGAGGTCAGAGTCGGAGTCAGACTGAGAGGTCAGAGCCAGAATCCGTATGAGAGGTCAGAGCCCGAATCAGACTGAGAGGTCAGAGCCAGAATCAGAATGAGAGGTCAGAGCAAGAATCAGACTGAGAGGTCAGAGCCGGAAACAGACTGAGAGGTCAGAGCCAGAATCAGACTGAGAAGTCAGAGCCGGAATCAGACTGAAAGGTCAGAGCTAGAATCAGACTGAGAGGTTACAGCCAGAATCAGTATGACAGGTCAGAGCTGGAATCAGACTGAGAGGTCAGAGTCGGAGTCAGACTGAGAGGTCAGAGCCAGAATCCGTATGAGAGGTCAGAGCCCGAATCAGACTGAGAGGTCAGAGCAAGAATCAGACTGAGAGGTCAGAGCAAGAATCAGACTGAGAGGTCAGAGCCAGAATCAGACTGAGAGGTCAGAGCCGGAATCAGTATAAGAGGTCAGAGCCGTAATCAGTAGGAGAGGTGAGAGCCGGAATCAGACTGAGAGGTCGGAAACAGCATCAGACTGAGAGGCCAGAGCCGGAATCAGACTGAGAGGTCAGAGCCGGAATCAGACTAAGAAATCAGAGCCGGAATCAGTAGGAGAGGTCAGAGCCATAATCAGACTAAGAGGTCAGAGCCAGAAACAGACTGAGAGGTCAGGGCTTGAATCAGACTAAGAGGTCAGAGCCAGAATCAGACTGAGAGGTCAGAGCCAGAATCAGACTGAGAGGTCAGAGCCAGATTCAGACTGAAAGGTAAGAGCCGGAATCAGAAGGAGAGGTCAGAGCCAGAATCTGACTGAGAGGTCAGAGCCAGAATCAGACTGAGAGGTCAGAGCAAGATTCAGACTGAAAGGTAAGAGCCGGAATCAGACTGAGAGGTCAGGGCTTGAATCAGACTAAGAGGTCAGAGCCAGAATCAGACTGAGAGGTCAGAGCAAGAATCAGTATGAGAGGTCAGAGCCAGAATCAGTATGAGAGGTCAGAACCAGAATCAGACTGAGAGGCCAGAGCCGGAATCAGACTGAGAAGTCAGAGCCAGAATCAGACTGAGAGGTCAGAGCCGGAATCAGACTGAGAATTTAGAGCCAGAATCAGACTGAGAGGTCAGAGCCAGAATCAGAATGAGAGGTCAGAGCCGGAAACAGACTGAGATGTCAGAGCCAGAATAAGTCAGAGAGGTCAGAAATTGAATCAGTATAAGAGGTCAGAGCCAAAATCAGACTGAGAGGTCAGAGCCAGAATCAGACTGAGAGGTCAAAACCAGAATCAGACTGAGAGGTAGGAGCTGGAATCAGACTAAGAGGTCAGAGTCGGAGTCAGACTGAGAGGTCAGAGCCAGAATCCGTATGAGAGGTCAGAGCCCGAATCAGACTGAGAGGTCAGAGCCAGAATCAGAATGAGAGGTCAGAGCAAGAATCAGACTGAGAGGTCAGAGCCGGAAACAGACTGAGAGGTCAGAGCCAGAATCAGACTGAGAAGTCAGAGCCGGAATCAGACTGAAAGGTCAGAGCTAGAATCAGACTGAGAGGTTACAGCCAGAATCAGTATGACAGGTCAGAGCTGGAATCAGACTGAGAGGTCAGAGTCGGAGTCAGACTGAGAGGTCAGAGCCAGAATCCGTATGAGAGGTCAGAGCCCGAATCAGACTGAGAGGTCAGAGCAAGAATCAGACTGAGAGGTCAGAGCAAGAATCAGACTGAGAGGTCAGAGCCAGAATCAGACTGAGAGGTCAGAGCCGGAATCAGTATAAGAGGTCAGAGCCGTAATCAGTAGGAGAGGTGAGAGCCGGAATCAGACTGAGAGGTCAGAAACAGCATCAGACTGAGAGGTCAGAGCCGGAATCAGACTGAGAGGTCAGAGCCGGAATCAGACTAAGAAATCAGAGCCGGAATCAGTAGGAGAGGTCAGAGCCATAATCAGACTAAGAGGTCAGAGCCAGAATCAGACTGAGAGGTCAGGGCTTGAATCAGACTAAGAGGTCAGAGCCAGAATCAGACTGAGAGGTCAGAGCCAGAATCAGACTGAGAGGTCAGAGCCAGATTAAGACTGAAAGGTAAGAGCCGGAATCAGAAGGAGAGGTCAGAGCCAGAATCTGACAAAGAGGTCAGAGCCAGAATCAGACTGAGAGGTCAGAGCAAGATTCAGACTGAAAGGTAAGAGACGGAATCAGACTGAGAGGTCAGGGCTTGAATCAGACTAAGAGGTCAGAGCCAGAATCAGACTGAGAGGTCAGAGCAAGAATCAGTATGAGAGGTCAGAGCCAGAATCAGTATGAGAGGTCAGAACCAGAATCAGACTGAGAGGCCAGAGCCGGAATCAGACTGAGAAGTCAGAGCCAGAATCAGACTGAGAGGTCAGAGCCGGAATCAGACTGAGAATTTAGAGCCAGAATCAGACTGAGAGGTCAGAGCCAGAATCAGAATGAGAGGTCAGAGCCGGAAACAGACTGAGATGTCAGAGCCAGAATAAGTCAGAGAGGTCAGAAATTGAATCAGTATAAGAGGTCAGAGCCAGAATCAGACTGAGAGGTCAGAGCCAGAATCAGACTGAGAGGTCAAAACCAGAATCAGACTGAGAGGTAGGAGCTGGAATCAGACTAAGAGGTCAGAGCCGGAATCAGACTGAGAGGTCAGAGTCGGAATCAGTAGGAGAGGTCAGAGCCGGAATCAGACTAAGAGGTCAAAGCCAGAATCAGACTGAGAGGTCAGAGCCAGAATCAGACTGAGAGGTCAAAACCAGAATCAGACTGAGAGGTAGGAGCTGGATTCAGACTAAGAGGTCAGAGCCGGAATCAGACTGAGAGGTCAGAGCCGGAATCAGTAGGAGAGGTCAGAGCCGGAATCAGACTAAGAGGTCAGAGCCAGAATCAGACTGAGAGGTCAGAGCCGGAATCAGACTGAGAGGTCAGAGCCAGAATCAGACTGAGAAGTCAGAGTAAGAATCAGACTGAGAGGTTAGAGCCAGAATCAGTATGACAGGTCAGAGCCGGAATCAGACTGAGAGGTCAGAGCCGGAATCAGTATGAGAGGTCAGAGCCGGAATCAGACTGAGAGGTCAGAGCCGGAATCAGTATGAGAGGTCAGAGCTGGAATCAGACTGAGAGGTCAGGGCTTGAATCAGACTAAGAGGTCAGAGCCAGAATCAGACTGAGAGGTCAGAGCAAGAATCAGTATGAGAGGTCAGAGCCGGAATCAGACTGAGAGGTCAGAGCCAGAATAAGACTGAGAGGTCAGAGCCGGAATCAGTAGGAGAGGCCAGAGCCGGAATCAGACTAAGAGGTCAGAGCTGGAATCAGACTGAGAGGTCAGAGCCGGAATCAGTATGAGAAGTCAGAGTCGGAATCAGACTGAGAGGTCAGAGCCGGAATCAGACTGAGAAGTCGGAGCCAGAATCAGACTGAGAGGTCAGAGCCGGAATCAGACTGAGAGGTCAGAGCCAGAATCAGACTGAGAGGTCGGAGCCAGAATCAGACTGAGAAGTCAGAGCCAGAATCAGACTGAGAGGTTCGAGCAAGAATCAGTATGACTGGTCAGAGCCGGAATCAGACTGAGAGGTCAGAGCCGGAATCAGACTGAGAGGTCAGAGCCAGAATAAGACTGAGAGGTCAGAGCCGGAATTAGTAGGAGAGGCCAGAGCCGGAATCAGACTGAGAGGTCAGAGCCGGAATCAGACTGAGAGGTCAGAGCCGGAATCAGACTGAGAGGTCAGAGCCGGAATCAGTATGAGAGGTCAGAGCCGGAATCATACTGAGAGGTCAGGGCTTGAATCAGACTAAGAGGTCAGAGCCAGAATCAGACTGAGAGGTCAGAGCAAGAATCAGTATGAGAGGTCAGAGCCGGAATCAGACTGAGAGGTCAGAGCCAGAATAAGACTGAGAGGTCAGAGCCGGAATCAGTAGGAGAGGCCAGAGCCAGAATCAGAATAAGAGGTCAGAGCTGGAATCAGACTGAGAGGTCAGAGCCGGAATCAGATTGAGAGGTCAGAGCCGGAATCAGACTGAGAGGTCAGAGCCGGAATCAGTGTGAGAGGTCAGAGCCGGAATCAGACTGAGAGGTCAGAGCCGGAATCAGACTGAGAAGTCAGAGCCAGAATCAGACTGAGAGGTCAGAGCCAGAATCAGAATGAGAGGTCTGAGCCGGAATCAGACTGGGAGGTCAGAGCTGGAATCAGTAGGAGAGGTCAGAGCCGGAATCAGTAGGAGAGGTCAGAGCCGGAATCAGACTGAGAGGTTAGAGCCGGAATCAAACTGAGAGGTCAGAGCCGATATCAGACTGAGAGGTCAGAGCCAGAATCAGACTGAGAAGTCAGTGCAAGAATCAGTCGGAGAAGTCGAAGCCAGAATCAGTATGAGAGGTCACAGCCAGAATACGAGTGAGAGGTCAGAGCCGGAATCAGTATGAGAGGTCAGAGCCAGAATCAGGCTAAGATGTCAGAGCCGAAATCAGACCGAGAGGTCAGAGCCAGAATCAGACTGAGAGGTCAGAGTCGGAATCAGACTGAGAGGTCAGAGCCAGAATCAGACTGAGAGGTCAGAGCCGGAATCAGACTGAGAGGTCAGAGCCAGAATCAGACTGAGAAGTCAGCGCAAGAATCAGTCCGTGAAGTCAAAGCCAGAATCAGTATGAGAGGTCACAGCCAAAATAAGAGTGAGAGGTCAGAGCCGGAATCAGTATGAGAGGTCAGAGCCAGAATCAGGCTGAGATGTCAGAGCCGAAATCAGACCGAGAGGTCAGAGCCAGAATCAGACTGAGAGGTCAGAGTCGGAATCAGTAGGAGAGGTCAGAGCCGGAATCAGACTGAGAGGTCAGAGCCAGAATAAGACAGAGAGGTCAGAGAAAGAATCAGTATAAGAGGTCAGAGCCAGAATCAGACTGAGAGGTCAAAGCCAGAATCAGACTGCGAAGTCAGAGCCAGAATCAGACTGAGAGGTCAGAGCCAGAATCAGAATGAGAGGTCAGAGCCAGAATCAGACTGGTAGGTCAGAGCTGGAATTAGTAGGAGAGGTCAGAGCCGGAATCAGTAGGAGAGGTCAGAGACGGAAACAGACTGAGAGGTCAGAGCCGGAATCAGACTGAGAGGTCAGAGCCGGAATAAGTAGGAGAGGTCAGAGCCGGAATCAGACTAAGAGGTCAGAGCTGGAATCAGACTGAGAGGTCAGAGCCAGAATCAGACTGAGAAGTCAGAGCCGGAATCAGACTGAAAGGTCAGAGCTAGAATCAGACTGAGAGGTTAGAGCCAGAATCAGTATGACAGGTCAGAGCTGGAATCAGACGGAGAGGTCAGAGCCGGAATGAGACTGAGAGGTCAGAGTCGGAGTCAGACTGAGAGGTCAGAGCCAGAATCCGTATGAGAGGTCAGAGCCCGAATCAGACTGAGAGGTCAGAGCCAGAATCAGAATGAGAGGTCAGAGCAAGAATCAGACTGAGAGGTCAGAGCCGGAAACAGACTTAGAGGTCAGAGCCAGAATCAGACTGAGAAGTCAGAGCCGGAATCAGACTGAAAGGTCAGAGCTAGAATCAGACTGAGAGGTTAGAGCCAGAATCAGTATGACAGGTCAGAGCTGGAATCAGACGGAGAGGTCAGAGCCGGAATAAGACTGAGAGGTCAGAGTCGGAGTCAGACTGAGAGGTCAGAGCCAGAATCCGTATGAGAGGTCAGAGCCCGAATCAGACTGAGAGGTCAGAGCCAGAATCAGAATGAGAGGTCAGAGCAAGAATCAGACTGAGAGGTCAGAGCCGGAAACAGACTGAGAGGTCAGAGCCAGAATCAGACTGAGAAGTCAGAGCCGGAATCAGACTGAAAGGTCAGAGCTAGAATCAGACTGAGAGGTTACAGCCAGAATCAGTATGACAGGTCAGAGCTGGAATCAGACTGAGAGGTCAGACCCGGAATAAGACTGAGAGGTCAGAGTCGGAGTCAGACTGAGAGGTCAGAGCCAGAATCCGTATGAGAGGTCAGAGCCCGAATCAGACTGAGAGGTCAGAGCAAGAATCAGACTGAGAGGTCAGAGCAAGAATCAGACTGAGAGGTCAGAGCCAGAATCAGACTGAGAGGTCAGAGCCGGAATCAGTATAAGAGGTCAGAGCCGTAATCAGTAGGAGAGGTGAGAGCCGGAATCAGACTGAGAGGTCAGAAACAGCATCAGACTGAAAGGTCAGAGCCGGAATCAGACTGAGAGGTCAGAGCCGGAATCAGACTAAGAAATCAGAGCCGGAATCAGTAGGAGAGGTCAGAGCCATAATCAGACTAAGAGGTCAGAGCCAGAATCAGACTGAGAGGTCAGGGCTTGAATCAGACTAAGAGGTCAGAGCCAGAATCAGACTGAGAGGTCAGAGCCAGAATCAGACTGAGAGGTCAGAGCCAGATTCAGACTGAAAGGTAAGAGCCGGAATCAGAAGGAGAGGTCAGAGCCAGAATCTGACTGAGAGGTCAGAGCCAGAATCAGACTGAGAGGTCAGAGCAAGATTCAGACTGAAAGGTAAGAGCCGGAATCAGACTGAGAGGTCAGGGCTTGAATCAGACTAAGAGGTCAGAGCCAGAATCAGACTGAGAGGTCAGAGCAAGAATCAGTATGAGAGGTCAGAGCCAGAATCAGTATGAGAGGTCAGAACCAGAATCAGACTGAGAGGCCAGAGCCGGAATCAGACTGAGAAGTCAGAGCCAGAATCAGACTGAGAGGTCAGAGCCGGAATCAGACTGAGAATTTAGAGCCAGAATCAGACTGAGAGGTCAGAGCCAGAATCAGAATGAGAGGTCAGAGCCGGAAACAGACTGAGATGTCAGAGCCAGAATAAGTCAGAGAGGTCAGAAATTGAATCAGTATAAGAGGTCAGAGCCAGAATCAGACTTAGAGGTCAGAGCCAGAATCAGACTGAGAGGTCAAAACCAGAATCAGACTGAGAGGTAGGAGCTGGAATCAGACTAAGAGGTCAGAGTCGGAGTCAGACTGAGAGGTCAGAGCCAGAATCCGTATGAGAGGTCAGAGCCCGAATCAGACTGAGAGGTCAGAGCCAGAATCAGAATGAGAGGTCAGAGCAAGAATCAGACTGAGAGGTCAGAGCCGGAAACAGACTGAGAGGTCAGAGCCAGAATCAGACTGAGAAGTCAGAGCCGGAATCAGACTGAAAGGTCAGAGCTAGAATCAGACTGAGAGGTTACAGCCAGAATCAGTATGACAGGTCAGAGCTGGAATCAGACTGAGAGGTCAGAGTCGGAGTCAGACTGAGAGGTCAGAGCCAGAATCCGTATGAGAGGTCAGAGCCCGAATCAGACTGAGAGGTCAGAGCAAGAATCAGACTGAGAGGTCAGAGCAAGAATCAGACTGAGAGGTCAGAGCCAGAATCAGACTGAGAGGTCAGAGCCGGAATCAGTATAAGAGGTCAGAGCCGTAATCAGTAGGAGAGGTGAGAGCCGGAATCAGACTGAGAGGTCAGAAACAGCATCAGACTGAGAGGTCAGAGCCGGAATCAGACTGAGAGGTCAGAGCCGGAATCAGACTAAGAAATCAGAGCCGGAATCAGTAGGAGAGGTCAGAGCCATAATCAGACTAAGAGGTCAGAGCCAGAATCAGACTGAGAGGTCAGGGCTTGAATCAGACTAAGAGGTCAGAGCCCGAATCAGACTAAGAGGTCAGAGCCAGAATCAGACTGAGAGGTCAGGGCTTGAATCAGACTAAGAGGTCAGAGCCAGAATCAGACTGAGAGGTCAGAGCCAGAATCAGACTGAGAGGTCAGAGCCAGATTAAGACTGAAAGGTAAGAGCCGGAATCAGAAGGAGAGGTAAGAGCCAGAATCTGACAAAGAGGTCAGAGCCAGAATCAGACTGAGAGGTCAGAGCAAGATTCAGACTGAAAGGTAAGAGACGGAATCAGACTGAGAGGTCAGGGCTTGAATCAGACTAAGAGGTCAGAGCCAGAATCAGACTGAGAGGTCAGAGCAAGAATCAGTATGAGAGGTCAGAGCCAGAATCAGTATGAGAGGTCAGAACCAGAATCAGACTGAGAGGCCAGAGCCGGAATCAGACTGAGAAGTCAGAGCCAGAATCAGACTGAGAGGTCAGAGCCGGAATCAGACTGAGAATTTAGAGCCAGAATCAGACTGAGAGGTCAGAGCCAGAATCAGAATGAGAGGTCAGAGCCGGAAACAGACTGAGATGTCAGAGCCTGAATAAGTCAGAGAGGTCAGAAATTGAATCAGTATAAGAGGTCAGAGCCAGAATCAGACTGAGAGGTCAGAGCCAGAATCAGACTGAGAGGTCAAAACCAGAATCAGACTGAGAGGTAGGAGCTGGAATCAGACTAAGAGGTCAGAGCCGGAATCAGACTGAGAGGTCAGAGTCGGAATCAGTAGGAGAAGTCAGAGCCGGAATCAGACTAAGAGGTCAAAGCCAGAATCAGACTGAGAGGTCAGAGCCAGAATCAGACTGAGAGGTCAAAACCAGAATCAGACTGAGAGGTAGGAGCTGGAATCAGACTAAGAGGTCAGAGCCAGAATCAGACTGAGAGGTCAGAGCCGGAATCAGACTGAGAGATCAGAGCCAGAATCAGACTGAGAAGTCAGAGTAAGAATCAGACTGAGAGGTTAGAGCCAGAATCAGTATGACAGGTCAGAGCCGGAATCAGACTGAGAGGGCAGAGACGGATTAAGTATGAAATATCAGAGCCGGAATAAGACTGACAGGTCAGAGCCGGAATCAGACTGAGAGGTCAGAGCAGGAATCAGTGTGAGAGGTCAGAGCCGGAATCAGACTGAGAGGTCAGAGCCGGAATCAGACTGAGAAGTCAGAGCCAGAATCAGACTGAGAGGTCAGAGCCAGAATCAGAATGAGAGGTCTGAGCCGGAATCAGACTGGGAGGTCAGAGCTGGAATCAGTAGGAGAGGTCAGAGCCGGAATCAGTAGGAGAGGTCAGAGCCGGAATCAGACTGAGAGGTCAGAGCAGGAATCAGACTGAGAGGTCAAAGCCGGAATCAGACAAAGAGGTCAGAGCCGGAATAAGACTGTGAGGTCAGAGCCGGAATAAGACTGTGAGGTCAGAGCCGGAATCAGACTGAGAAGTAAGAGCCAGAAACAGTACAAGAGGTCAGAGCCAGAATCATATTGAGGGGTCAGAGCCGGAATCAGACTGAGTGGTCAGAGCCAGAATCAGACTGAGAGGTCAGAGCCGGAATCAGTAGGAGAGGTCAGAGCCGGAATCAGACTCAGAGGTCAGAGCTGGAATCAGACTGAGAGGTCAGACCCGGAATCAGACTGAGAGGTCAGAGCCAGAATCAGACTGAGAAGTCAGAGCCAGAATCAGACTAAGAAGTCAGAGCCGGAATCCGACTGAAAGGTCAGAGCCAGAATCAGACTGAGAAGTCAGAGCCAGAATCAGTATGAAAGGTTAGAGCTAGAATCAGACTGAGAGGTTAGAGCCGGAATAAGACTGAGAGGTCAGAGTCGGAGTCAGACTGAGAGGTCAGAGCCAGAATCAGTATGAGAGGTCAGAGCCCGAATCAGACTGAGAGGTCAGAGCCAGAATCAGAATGAGAGGTCAGAGCCAGAATCAGAATGAGAGGTAAGAGCAAGAATCAGACTGAGAGGTCAGAGCCGGAATCAGACTGAGAGGTCTGAGCCAGAATCAAACTGAGAAGTCAGAGCCGGAATCAGACTGAAAAGTCAGAGCCAGAATAAGACTGAGAGGTTAGAGCCACAATCAGTATGACAGGTCAGAGCTGGATTCAGACTGAGAGGTCAGAGCCGGAATAAGACAAAGAGGTCAGAGCCGGAATAAGACTGTGAGGTCAGAGCCGGAATCAGACTGAGAGGTCAGAGCCGGAATCAGACTGAGAGGTCAGAGCAGGAATTAGACTGAGAGGTCAAAGCCGGAATCAGACAAAGAGGTCAGAGCCGGAATAAGACTGTGAGGTCAGAGCCGGAATAAGACTGTGAGGTCAGAGCCGGAATCAGACTGAGAAGTAAGAGTCAGAAACAGTACAAGAGGTCAGAGCCAGAATCAGACTCAGAGGTCAGAGCTGGAATCAGACTGAGAGGTCAGACCCGGAATCAGACTGAGAGGTCAGAGCCAGAATCAGACTGAGAAGTCAGAGCCAGAATCAGACGATGAAGTCAGAGCCAGAATCAGAATGAAAGGTTAGAGCTAGAATCAGACTGAGAGGTTAGAGCCGGAATAAGACTGAGAGGTCAGAGTCGGAGTCAGACTGAGAGGTCAGAGCCAGAATCAGTATGAGAGGTCAGAGCCCGAATCAGACTGAGAGGTCAGAGCCAGAATAAGAATGAGAAGTCAGAGCAAGAATCAGACTGAGAGGTCAGAGCCGGAAACAGACTGAGAGGTCAGAGCCAGAATCAGACTGAGAGGTCAAAACCAGAATCAGACTGAGAGGTCAGAGCTGGAATCAGACTAAGAGGTCAGACCCGGAATCAGGCTGAGAGGTCAGAGCCGGAATCAGACTGAGAAGTCAGAGCCAGAATCAGTATGAGAGGTCAGAGCCAGAATCCGGCTGAGAGGTCCGAGCCAGAATCAGTATGAGAGGTCAGAGCCGGAATCAGACTGAGAGGTCAGAGCCAGAATCAGTACAAGAGGTCAGAGCCAGAATCATATTGAGGGGTCAGAGCCGGAATCAGACTGAGAGGTCAGAGCCGGAATCAGACTGAGAGGTCAGAGCAAGAATATGACTGAGAGGTTAGAGCCGGAAACAGACTGAGAGGTCAGAGCCAGAATAAGACTGAGAGGTCAGAGCTGGAATCAGACAAAGAGGTCAGAGCCGGAATTAGACTGAGAGGTCAAAGTTGGAATCAGTAGGAGAGGTCAGAGCCGAAATTTAGACTAAGAGGTCAGAGCCGGAATCAGACTGAGAGGTCAGAGCCAGAATCAGACTGAGAAGTCAGAGCCAGAATCAGACTGAGAGGTTAGAGCCAGAATCAGACTAAGAGGTCAGAGCTGGAATCAGACTAAGAGGTCAGAGCTGGAATCAGACTAAGAGGTCAGAGCCGGATTGAGTAGGAGAGGTCAGAGCAGGAATCAGACTGAGAGGTCAGAACCAGAATCAGACTAAGAGGTCAGAGCCGGAATCAGACTGAGAGGTCAGAGCAAGAATCAGACCGAGAAGTCAGAGCCAGAATCAGTATGACAGGTCAGAGCCGGAATCAGACTGAGAGGTCAGAGCCGGAAACAGACTGAGAGGTCAGAGCCAGAATGAGACAGAGAGGTCAGAGAAAGAATCAGACTGAGAGGTCAGAGCCGGAATCAGACTGAGAGGTCAGAGCCAGAATGAGACTGAGAGGTCAGAGCCAGAATCAGACTGAGAGGTCAGAGCCGGAATAAGTGTGAGAGATCAGAGCCGGAATCAGACTGAGAGGTCAGAGCCAAAATCAGACTGAGAAGTCAGAGACAATATCAGACTGAGAGGTTAGAGCCAGAATCAGTATGACTGGTCAGAGTCGGAATCAGACTGAGAGGACAGAGCCAGAATCAGACTAAGAGGTCAGAGCTGGAATCAGACTAAGTGGTCAGAGCCGGAATCAGTAGGAGAGGTCAGAGCCGTAATCAGTCGGAGAGTTCAGAGCCGGAATCAGACTGAGAGGTCAGAGTCGGAATCAGACTGAGAGGTCAGAGCCGGAATCAGACTGAGAGGTCAGAGCCGGAATCAGACTGAGAGGTCAGAGCCGGAATCAGACTGAGAGGTCAGAGCAAGAATCAGTATGAGAGGTCAGAGCCAGAATCAGTATGAGAGGTCAGAACCGGAATCAGACTGAGAGTTCAGAGCTGGAATCAGACTGAGAGGTCAGAGCAAGAATCAGTATGAGAGGTCAGAGCCAGAATCAGACTGAGAGGTCAGGGCAAGAATCAGACTGAGAAGTCCGTGCCAGAATCAGAATGAGAGGTCAGAGCCAGAATCAGGCTGAGAGGTCCTTGCCAGAATCAGTATGAGAGGTCAGAGTCGGAATCAGACTGGGAGATCAGAGCCGGAATCAGACTGAGAGGTCAGAGCCGGAATCAGACTGAGAGGTCAGAGCCGGAATCAGACTGAGAGGTCAGAGCCAGAATCAGACGGAGAGGTCAGAGCCAGAACAAGACTGAGAGGTCAGAGCCAGAACAAGACTGAGAGGTCAGAGCCAGAATCAGACTGAGAGGTTAGAGCCAGAATAAGTATGATAGGTCAGAGCTGGAATCAGACTGAGAGGTCAGAGCCTGAACAAGACCGAGAGGTAAGAGCCGGAATCAGACTGAGAGGTCAGGGCTTGAAACAGATTGATAGGTCAGAGCCAGAATCAGACTGAGAGGTTAGAGCCAGAATCAGAATGAGAGGTCAGAGTCGGAATCAGACTGGGAGATCAGAGCCGGAATCAGACTGAGAGGTCAGAGCCGGAATCAGACTGAGAGGTCAGAGCCGGAATCAGACTGAGAGGTCAGAGCCAGATTTAGGCTGAGATGTCAGAGCCGAAATCAGACTGAGAGGTCAGAGCCAGAATCAGACTGAGAGGTCAGAGCCGGAATCAGTAGGAGAGGTCAGAGCCGGAATCAGACTGAGAGGTCAGAGCCGGAATCAGACTGAGAGGTCAGAGCCGGAATCAGACTGAAAGGTCAGAGCCGGAATCAGACTGAGAGGTCAGAGCCGGAATCAGACTGAGAGGTCAGAGCCGGAATCAGACTGAAAGGTCAGAGCCGGAATCAGACTGAGAGGTCAGAGCCAAACTCAAACTGAGAGGTCAGAGCCAGAATCAGACTGAGAGGTCAGAGCCAGATTCAGACTGAAAGGTTAGAGTCGGAATCAGACTGAGAGGTCAGAGCCGGAATCAGACTGAGAGGTCAGAGCAGGAATCAGACTGAGAGGTCAAAGCCGGAATCAGACAAAGAGGTCAGAGCCGGAATAAGTCTGTGAGGTCAGAGCCGGAATCAGACTGAGAGGTCAGAGCCGGAATCAGACTGAGAGGTCAGAGCAGGAATCAGACTGAGAGGTCAAAGCCGGAATCAGACAAAGAGGTCAGAGCCGGAATAAGACTGTGAGGTCAGAGCCGGAATAAGACTGTGAGGTCAGAGCCGGAATCAGACTGAGAAGTAAGAGCCAGAAACAGTACAAGAGGTCAGAGCCAGAATCATATTGAGGGGTCAGAGCCGGAATCAGACTGAGTGGTCAGAGCCAGAATCAGACTGAGAGGTCACAGCCGGAATCAGACTGAGAGGTCAGAGCCGGAATCAGACTAAGAGGTCAGAGCCGGAATCAGACTGAGAGGTCAGAGCCAGAATCAGTATGAGAGGTCAGAGCCCGAATCAGACTGAGAGGTCAGAGCCAGAATCAGAATGAGAGGTCAGAGCCAGAATCAGAATGAGAGGTCAGAGCCGGAATCAGACTGAGAGGTCTGAGCCAGAATCAAACTGAGAAGTCAGAGCCGGAATCAGAATGAAAGGTTAGAGCTAGAATCAGACTGAGAGGTTAGAGCCGGAATAAGACTGAGAGGTCAGAGTCGGAGTCAGACTGAGAGGTCAGAGCCAGAATCAGACTGAGAGATCAGAGACGGAATCAGATTGAGAGGTCAGAGTCGGAGTCAGACTGAGAGGTCAGAGCCAGAATCAGTCGGTGAAGTCAAAGCCAGAATCAGTATGAGAGGTCACAGCCAAAATAAGAGTGAGAGGTCAGAGCCGGAATCAGTATGAGAGGTCAGAGCCAGAATCAGGCTGAGATGTCACAGCCGAAATCAGACCGAGAGGTCAGAGCCAGAATCAGACTGAGAGGTCAGAGTCGGAATCAGTAGGAGAGGTCAGAGCCTGAATCAGACTGAGAGGTCAGAGCCAGAATAAGACAGAGAGGTCAGAGCCAGAATCAGACTGAGAGATCAGAGACGGAATCAGATTGAGAGGTCAGAGTCGGAGTCAGACTGAGAGGTCAGAGCCGGAATCAGTAGGAGAGGTCAGAGCCGGAATCAGACTTAGAGGTCAGAGCCAGAATCAGACTAAGAGGTCAGAGCCAGAATCAGACTGAGAGGTCAGAGCCAGAATCAGACTGAGAGATCAGAGACGGAATCAGATTGAGAGGTCAGAGTCGGAGTCAGACTGAGAGGTCAGAGCCAGAATCAGTATGAGAGGTCAGAGCCCGAATCAGACTGAGAGGTCAGAGCCAGAATCAGACTGAGAGGCCAGAGCCGGAATCAGACTGAGAGGTCAGGGCTTGAATCAGACTAAGAGGTCAGAGCCAGAATCAGTATGAGAGGTCAGAGCCGGAATCAGACTGAGAGGTCAGAGCCGGAATCAGACTGAGAGGTCAGGGCTTGAATCAGACTAAGAGGTCAGAGCCAGAATCAGACTGAGAGGTCAGAGCAAGAATCAGTATGAGAGGTCAGAGCCGGAATCAGACTGAGAGGTCAGAGCCAGAATCAGACTGAGAGGTCAGGGCAAGAATCAGACTGAGAGGTCAGAGCCAGAATCAGACTGAGAGATCAGAGACGGAATCAGATTGAGAGGTCAGAGTCGGAGTCAGACTGAGAGGTTAGAGCCAGAATCAGTATGAGAGGTCAGAGCCCGAATCAGACTGAGAGGTCAGAGCCAGAATCAGACTGAGAGGTCAGAGCCGGAATCAGACTAAGAGGTCAGAGCCGGAATCAGACTGAGAGGTCAGAGCCAGAATCAGTACAAGAGCTCAGAGCCAGAATCATTTTGAGGGGTCAGAGCCGGAATCAGACTGAGAGGTCAGAGCCAGAATAAGATTGAGAGGTAGGAGCCGGAATCAGTAGGAGAGGCCAGAGCCGGAATCAGACTAAGAGGTCAGAGCTGGAATCAGACTGAGAGGTCAGAGCCGGAATCAGACTGAGAGGTTAGAGCGGGAATCAGACTGAGAGGTCTGAGCCGGAATCAGACTAAGAGGTCAGAGTCGGAATCAGTAGGAGAGGTCAGAGCCGGAATCAGGCTGAGAGGTCAGAACCGAAATCAGACTGAGAGGTCAGAGCCGGAATCAGACTGAGAGGTCTGAGCCAGAATCAAACTGAGAAGTCAGAGCCGGAATCAGACTGAAAAGTCAGAGCCAGAATAAGACTGAGAGGTTAGAGCCAGAATCAGTATGACAGATCAGAGCTGGAATCAGACTGAGAGTTCAGAGCCGGAATAAGACTTAGAGGTCAGAGCCGGAATCAGACTGAGAGGTCAGAGCCAGAATCAGAATGAGAGGTCAGAGCCGGAAACAGACTTAGGTGTCAGAGCCAGAATAAGTCAGAGAGGTCAGAGAAAGGATCAGTATAAGAGGTCAGAGCCAGAATCAGACTGAGAGGTCAAAGCCAGAATCAGAATGAGAGGTCAGAGCCAGAATCAGACTGAGAGGTCAAAACCAGAATCAGACTGAGAGGTAGGAGCTGGAATCAGACTAAGAGGTCAGAGCCGGAATCAGACTAAGAGGTCAGAGCCGGAATCAGACTGAGAGGTCAGAGCCGGAATCAGTAGGAGAGGTTAGAGCCGGAATCAGACTAAGAGGTCAGAGCTGAAATCAGACTGAGAGGTCAGACCCAGATTTAGGCTGAGATGTCAGAGCCGAAATCAGACTGAGAGGTCAGAGCCAGAATCAGACTGAGAAGTCAGAGCCGGAATCAGACTGAAAGGTCAGAGCTAGAATCAGACTGAGAGGTTAGAGCCAGAATCAGTATGACAGGTCAGAGCTGGAATCAGACGGAGAGGTCAGAGCCGGAATAAGACTGAGAGGTCAGAATCAGAGTCAGACTGAGAGGTTAGAGCCAGAATCAGAATGAGAGGTCAGAGCAAGAATCAGACTGAGAGGTCAAAACCAGAATCAGACTGAGAGGTCAGAGCTGGAATCAGTCTAAGAGGTCAGACCCGGAATCAGACTGAGAGGTCAGAGCCGGAATCAGTAGGAGAGGTGAGAGCCGGAATCAAACTAAGAGGTCAGAGCCGGAATCAGGCTGAGAAGTCAGAGCCGGAATCCGACTGAGAAGTCAGAGCCAGAATCAGTATGAGAGGTCAGAGCCAGAATCAGGCTGAGAGGTCCAAGCCAGAATCAGTATGAGAGGTCAAAGCCAGAATCAGACTGAGAGGTCAGAGCCAGAATCAGACTGAGAGGTCAGAGCCGGAATCAGACTAAGAAGTCAGAGCTGGAATAAGACACTGAGGTCAGAGCCGGAATCAGTACAAGAGGTCAGAGCCAGAATCATATTGAGGGGTCAGAGCCGGAATCAGACTGAGAGGTCAGAGCCAGAATCAGTATAAGAGGTCAGAGCCAGAATCAGGCTGAGAGGTCCGAGCCAGAATCAGTATGAGAGGTCAAAGCCGGAATCAGACTGAGAGGTCAGAGCCAGAATCAGACTGAGAGGTCAGAGCCAGAATAAGACAGAGAGGTCAGAGAATGAATCAGTATAAGAGGTCAGAGCCGGAATCAGACTGAGAGGTCCGAGCCAGAATCAGACTGAGAGGACAGAGCCAGAATCAGACTGAGTGGTCAGAGCCGGAATCAGACAGAGAGGTCAGAGCCAGAATCAGACTGAGAGGTCAGAGCAAGAATCAGACTGAGAGGTCAGAGTCGGAATCAGTAGGAGAGGTCAGAGCCGGAATCAGACTGAGAGGTCAGAACCGAAATCAGACTGAGAGGTCAGAGCCGGAATCAGACTGAGAGGTCTGAGCCAGAATCAAACTGAGAAGTGAGAGCCGGAATCAGACTAAAAAGTCAGAGCCAGAATAAGACTGAGAGGTTAGAGCCAGAATCAGTATGACAGGTCAGAGCTGGAATCAGACAGAGAGTTCAGAGCCGGAATAAGACTGAGAGGTCAGAGTCGGAGTCAGACTGAGAGGTCAGAGCCAGAATCAGTATGAGAGGTCAGAGCCGGAATCAGACTGAGAGGTCAGAGCCAGAATCAGAATGAGAGGTCAGAGCCGGAAACAGACTGAGATGTCAGAGCCAGAATAAGTCAGAGAGGTCAGAGAAAGAATCAGTATAAGAGGTCAGAGCCAGAATCAGACTGAGAGGTCAAAACCAGAATCAGACTAAGAGGCCAGAGCCGGAATCAGACTGAGAAGTCAGAGCCAGAATCAGACTGAGAGGTCAGAGCCGGAATCAGACTGAGAATTTAGAGCCAGAATCAGACTGAGAGGTCAGAGCCGGAATCAGTAGGAGAGGCCAGATCCGGAATCAGACTAAGAGGTCAGAGCTGGAATCAGACTGAATGGTCAGAGCCATTCATAACTGACACACATACACAGACAACTGATGTACACACACATACACAGATAACTGATGTACACACACATACACATACAACTGATGTACACACACAAACACAGAGAACTGACTGACACACACATACACAGACAACTGATGTACACACATACACAGACAACTGATGTACACGCATACACAGACAACTGATGTACACACACATACACAGACAACTGATGTACACACATACACAGACAAATCATGTACACACACATACACAGACAAATGACTGACACACACATACACAGACAACTGATGCACACACATACACAGACAACTGACTAAAACCCACATACACAGACAACTGATGTACACACACATACACAGACAACTGACTGACACACACATATACAGACAACTGATGTACACACACACATACACAGACAACTGATGTACACACACATACACAGACAAATGACTGACACACACATACACAGAACACTTATGTACACACAGACACAGATACACACAACTGACTGACACACACATACACAGACAACTCATGTTCACGCACACACACAGACAACATATTTACACACAGACATACACAGACAACTGATGTACACACACACATACACAGACAGCTGCCTGACACACACATACACAGACAACTGATGCACACACACATACACAGACAACTGATGTACACAAACATACACAGCAACTGATGTATACATACATACTCAGGCAACTGATGTACACATACACAGACAACAACTGACGTACACGCACATACACAGACACCTGATGTACACACACATAAAAAGACAACTGATGTACACACACATACACAGACAACTGACTGACACACACATACACAGACAACTGATGTACACACACAAATACACAGACAACTTATGTACACACAGACACAGATACATACACAACTGACTGACAGACACATACACAGACAACTGATGTACACACACATACACACACACACAGACAACTGACAAACACCCACATACACAGACAACTGATGTACACACACATACACAGACAACTGACTGACACACACATATACAGACAACTGATGTACACACACATACACAGACAACTGATGTACACACACATGCACAGACAACTGATGTACACACACATACACAGACAACTGACTGACACACACATACACAGACAACTGATGTACACACACACAAACACAGACAACTGATGTACACACACATACAAAGACAACTAACTGACACACATACACAGACAAGTGATGTACACACACATACACAGATAACTGATGTACACACACATACACATACAACTGATGTACACACACAAACACAGAGAACTGACTGACACACACATACACAGACAACTGATGTACACACATACACAGACAACTGATGTACACGCATACACAGACAACTGATGTACACACACATACACAGACAACTGATGTACACACATACACAGACAAATCATGTACACACACATACACAGACAAATGACTGACACACACATACACAGACAACTGATGCACACACATACACAGACAACTGACTAAAACCCACATACACAGACAACTGATGTACACACACATACACAGACAACTGACTGACACACACATATACAGACAACTGATGTACACACACACATACACAGACAACTGATGTACACACACATACACAGACAAATGACTGACACACACATACACAGAACACTTATGTACACACAGACACAGATACACACACAACTGACTGACACACACATACACAGACAACTCATGTTCACGCACACACACAGACAACATATTTACACAGAGACATACACAGACAACTGATGTACACACACACATACACAGACAGCTGCCTGACACACACATACACAGACAACTGATGCACACACACATACACAGACAACTGATGTACACAAACATACACAGCAACTGATGTATACATACATACTCAGGCAACTGATGTACACATACACAGACAACAACTGACGTACACGCACATACACAGACATCTGATGTACACACATATACACAGACAAATAATGTACACATACACATACAACTGACTGACACACACACACATACACTTTCAACTGATGTACACACACATATACACAGACAGCTGATGTACACACACACATAGACAGACAACTGATGTACACACACATAAACAGACAACTGATGTACACACATACACAGACAACTGATGTACACACACATACACAGACAACTGATAAACACACATACACAGACAAATGATGTACACACACATACACAGACAACTGATGTACACACATACATAGACAACTGATGTACACACACATGCACAGACAACTGATGTACACACATACACAGACAAATGATGTACACACACATACACAGACACATGACTGACACACACATACACAGACAACTGATGTACACACACATACACACACAGACAACTGACTGACACCCACATACACAGACAACTGATATACACACACATACACAGACAACTGACTGACACACAGATATACAGACAACTGATATACACACACATACACAGACAACTGATGTACACACACATATACAGACAACTAATGTACACACACATGCACAGACAACTAATGTACACACACATACACAGACAACTGACTGACACAGACATACACAGACACCTGATGTACACACACATAAAAAGACAACTGATGTACACACACATACACAGACAACTGACTGACACACACATACACAGACAACTGATGTACACACACACATACACAGATAACTTATGTACACACAGACACAGATACACACACAACTGACTGACACACACATACACAGACAACTGATGTACACACACATACACACACACACAGACAACTGACAAACACCCACATACACAGACAACTGATGTACACACACATACACAGACAACTGACTGACACACACATATACAGACAACTGATGTACACACACATACACAGACAACTGATGTACACACACATGCACAGACAACTGATGTACACACACATACACAGACAACTGACTGACACACACATACACAGACAACTGATGTACACACACACAAACACAGACAACTTATGTACACACACATATAAAGACAACTAACTGACACACATACACAGACAACTGATGTACACACACATACACAGATAACTGATGTACACACACATACACATACAACTGATGTACACACACATACACAGAGAACTGACTGACACACATACACAGACAACTGATGTACACACATACACAGACAACTGATGTACACGCATACACAGACAACTGATGTACACACACATACACAGACAACTGATGTACACACATACACAGACAAATCATGTACACACACATACACAGACAAATGACTGACACATACATACACAGACAACTGATGCACACACATACACAGACAACTGACTAAAACCCACATACACAGACAACTGATGTACACACACATACACAGACAACTGACTGACACACACATATACAGACAACTGATGTACACACACACATACACAGACAACTGATGTACACACACATACACAGACAAATGACTTACACACATACCCAGACAACTTATGTACACACAGACACAGATACACACACAACTGACTGACACAAACATACACAGACAACTCATGTTCACGCACATACACAGACAACATATTTACACACAGACATACACAGACAACTTATGTACACACACACATACACAGACAACTGCCTGACACACACATACACAGACAACTGATGCACACACACATACACAGACAACTGATGTACACAAACATACACAGACAACTGATGTATACATACATACTCAGGCAACTGATGTACACATACACAGACAACAACTGACGTACACGCACATACACAGACATCTGATGTACACACATATACACAGACAAATAATGTACACATACACATACAACTTACTGACACACACATACACTTTCAACTGATGTACACACACATATACACAGACAGCTGATGTACACACACACATACACAGACAACTGATGTACACACACATAAACAGACAACTGATGTACACGCATACACAGACAACTGATGTACACACACATACACAGACAACTGATGAACACACATACACAGACAAATGATGTACACACACATACACAGACAAATGACTGACGCACACATACACAGACAACTGATGTACACACACATACACAGACAACTGACTAAAACCGACATACACAGACAACTGATGTACACACACACAAAGACAACTGACTGACACACACATATACAGACAACTGATGTACACACACACATACACAGACAACTGATGTACACACACACGCATACACAGACAACTGATGTAAACACACATGCACAGACAACTGATGTACACACACATGCACAGACAACTGACTGACACACACATACACAGACAACTGATGTATACATACATACACAGGCAACTGATGTACACATACACAGGCAACAACTGATGTACACGCACATACACAGACAACTGATGTACACACACATACACAGACAGCTGATGTACATACACTCATACACAGACAACTTATGTACATACACTTAGACAGACAACTGACTGACACACAGATCCATAGACAACTGATGTACACACACACATACACAGACATCTGACTGACTCACAGATCCACAGACAACTCATGTACATACACCCACATACACAGACAACTCATGTACACACACATACACAGACAACTGACTGACAAATACACAGACAACTGATGTACACATACACAGACAACTGATGTACACACACATACACAGACATCTAATGTACACACACATACACAGACAACTGACTAACACACACATAAACAGACAACTGATGTACACACACATACACAGACAACTGATGTACACACACCTACACAGACTACTGACTGACACACACATACACAGAAAACCGATGTACACATGCATACACAGACAACTAATGTACACACACACACACATACACAGACAACTGATGTACACACACAAAAACACAGACAACTGATGTACACACACATACACAGACAACTGATTTACACACACATACACAGACAACTGATGTACACACACATACAACTGATGTACACACACATACACAGAGAACTGACTGACACACATACCCAGACAACTGATGTACACACACATACACAGACAACTGATGTACACACATACATAGACAACTGATGTACACACACATGCACAGACAAATGATGTACACACATACACAGACAAATGATGTACACACACATACGCAGACACATGACTGACACACACATACACAGACAACTGATGTACACACACATACACAGACAACTGACTGACACACACATATACAGACAACTGATGTACACACACATACACAGACAACTGATGTACACACACATATACAGACAAGTAATGTACACACACATGCACAGACAACTAATGTACACACACATACACAGACAACTGACTGACACAGACATACACAGACACCTGATGTACACACACATAAAAAGACAACTGATGTACACACACATACACAGACAACTGACTGACACACACATACACAGACAACTGATGTACACACACACAAACACAGACAACTGATGTACACACACATACAAAGACAACTGACTGACACACATACACAGACAACTGATGTACACACACATACACAGAGAACTGACTGACACACACATACACAGACAACTGATGTACACACACATACAAAGACAACTGATGTACACGCATACACAGAAAACTGATGTACACACACATACATAGACAACTGATGTACACACATACACAGACAAATGATGTACACACACATACACAGACAACTGATGTACACACACATACACAGACAACTGACTAAAACCCACATACACAGACAACTGATGTACACACACATACACAGACAACTGACTGACACACACATATACAGACAACTGATGTACACACACATACACAGACAACTGATGTACACACACATACACAGACAACTGACTAAAACCCACATACACAGACAACTGATGTACACACACATACACAGACAACTGACTGACACACACATATACAGACAACTGATGTACACACACACATACACAGACAACTGATGTACACACACATACACAGACAAATGACTGACACACACATACACAGACAACTTATGTACACACAGACACAGATACACACACACCTGACTGACACACACATACACAGACAACTCATGTTCACGCACATACACAGACAAGATATTTACGCACAGACATACACAGACAACTGATGTACACAAACACATACACAGACAACTGCCTGACACACACATACACAGACAACTGATGCACACACACATACACAGACAACTGATGTACACAAACATACACAGACAACTGATGTATACATACATACTCAGGCAACTGATGTACACATACACAGACAACAACTGACGTACACGCACATACACAGACATCTGATGTACACACATATACACAGACAAATAATGTACACATACACATACACAGACAACTGATGTACACACACATAAACAGACAATTGATGTACACGCATACACAGACAACTGATGTACACACACATACACAGACAACTGATGAACACACATACACAGACAAATGATGTACACACACATACACAGACAAATGACTGACGCACACATACACAGACAACTGATGTACACACACATACACAGACAACTGACTAAAACCGACATACACAGACAACTGATGTACACACACACAAAGACAACTGACTGACACACACATATACAGACAACTAGAGATGAGCGAACACTAAAATGTTCGAGGTTCGAAATTCGATTCGAACAGCCGCTCAATGTTCGTGTTGTTCGAACGGGTTTCGAACCCCATTATAGTCTATGGGGAACAGATACTCGTTAAGGGGGAAACCCAAATCCGTGTCTGGAGGGTCACCAAGTCCACTATGACACCCCAGGAAATGATGCCAACACCTCTGGAATGACACTGGGACAGCAGGGGAAGCATGTCTGGGGGCATCTAACACACCAAAGACCCTCTATTACCCCAACATCACAGCCTAACAACTACACACTTTACACACTCAATACCACCTCTCTGACAGTAGGAAAACACCTTGAAACATGTGTATTTGGCACTTGCAGTGAGGAGAGCTTGTCACCAGCAGTGAATTTGGCCCTTGTAGTAAGTTGAGGTTGGCACCAACATTTGTTTGAAAATCAGGGTGGATTGAGCCTCTAACCAGCAGATTTTGGGCAAATTCATGGTGGAGGGAGCCTCTAAAAACCCCAGTTTGGACCAATTCATGGTGGAGGGAGCCTCTAACCAGCCCAGTTTGGGCAAATTCATGGTGGAGGGAGCCTCTAAAAAACCCAGTTTGGACAATTCATGGTGGAGGGAGCCTCTAACCAGCCCAGTTTGGGCAAATTCATGGTGGAGGGAGCCTCTAACCAGCCCAGTTTGGACCAATTAATGGTGGAGGGAGCCTCTAACCAGCCCAGTTTGGACCAATTAATGTGGAGGGAGCCTCTAACCACCCCAGTTTGGACCAATTCATGGTGGAGGGAGCCTCTAAACAGCCCAGTTTGGGCAAATTCATGGTGGAGGGAGCCTCTAAAAAACCCAGTTTGGACAATTCATGGTGGAGGGAGCCTCTAACCAGCCCAGTTTGGACCAATTAATGGTGGAGGGAGCCTCTAAACAGCCAAGTTTGGACCAATTCATGGTGGAGGGAGCCTCTAAAAACCCCAGTTTGGACCAATTCATGGTGGAGGGAGCCTCTAACCAGCCCAGTTTGGGCAAATTCATGGTGGAGGGAGCCTCTAAACAGCCCAGTTTGGGCAAATTTCATGGTGGAGGGAGCCTCTAACCAGCCCAGTTTGGACCAATTAATGGTGGAGGGAGCCTCTAACCAGCCCAGTTTGGACCAATTAATGGTGGAGGGAGCCTCTAACCAGCCCAGTTTGGACCAATTAATGGTGGAGGGAGCCTCTAACCACCCCAGTTTGGACCAATTCATGGTGGAGGGAGCCTCTAACCAGCCCAGTTTGGACCAATTCATGGTGGAGGGAGCCTCTAAAAAACCCAGTTTGGACCAATTCATGGTGGAGGGAGCCTCTAAACAGCCCAGTTTGGGCAAATTCATGGTGGAGGGAGCCTCTAAAAAACCCAGTTTGGACCAATTCATGGTGGAGGGAGCCTCTAACCAGCCCAGTTTGGACCAATTAATGGTGGAGGGAGCCTCTAAACAGCCAAGTTTGGACCAATTCATGGTGGAGGGAGCCTCTAAAAAACCCCAGTTTGGACCAATTCATGGTGGAGGGAGCCTCTAACCAGCCCAGTTTGGACCAATTAATGGTGGAGGGAGCCTCTAACCAGCCCAGTTTGGACCAATTAATGGTGGAGGGAGCCTCTAAAAAACCAGTTTGGACCAATTCATGGTGGAGGGAGCCTCTAACCAGCCCAGTA